>NC_090275.1:20831250-21452500 GCF_040414725.1 Anabrus simplex | reverse complement strand
TCGTCGCAGTTAGACTGCATTCTAACCTATTACTGCATACAAATCCGAGGTCTAATGATAACCAACCTCTTGACAGCTCACTTTCAAACAACACGCGCCCCTTGTATCCAGAGGAAAGGAACCGACTGACATCCCTCATTATCACTAGGATGGGCCAGCAGCTGCCGCCTGAGGATACGTTCACCGTCCCAACTTTAAGAGGCAAACTTTAAAGACATTTCCAATTAAAGTTATGAACTTCATTATGGTTCCGTATACCATCCTGTACAACATACACTTTGTGTTGAAAAGGTGGAACCCTCTCTGAAATTTTAACTTTTGTGGTCTCCAATTAAGAAATCTTGGTTGCAATATTTCATTTTCATGCCAGCAGGCGCACTGTCAACATGTCCTTGAAACAACAGGTGAGCCTGAGCTCGCTCGAGAGCTTGACACACACACGTGGCAACCTTGCTGGGCAGGGAAGAGAAAAATGGCACACGAAATTGTAGCAGGTATTTAGCTTTAGGTCAGTGTCAGACCAAACAACCATCTGGATATTACAACATGCTCGATTGAACTTTACAAATCATTACAATTCATTATCACATTTTAGAATTTATATAAAAAAGACATATGTTGCACATCTTCACATTATAATCAGATAAATATACATATAAAATCAGTCAAATTTGTAGGCAAGTTTCTGTTACACAGTTCCTAATAATAAACACATACACTTTTTTGTCTTTACTCGCCATTAGTGTACTTACACAGCTTGCTAACTGTTGCTTAGCGTGAATCAGAAATGTAATCAACACATTTTGCTGTTGGTGGTAAAGAACACATGCAAAAAACAGATGATTTAGGCCCTGAATCGACTGGCTATCACATGACAGTATGGTGTCTCTACTACACTGATTCGATAAACGTCACTTCTAAAACAGTGATTGAATCGCATTCGAGTAATTGTCGAGATGATTCGTAGTGCAGTGTTCCATTGTGCGAACCAAGGACGTCGCAGAGGATTCTGCTCGATTATTGAGTAACTTACCTTTATGGCTCTTTGTTTCCTCCCACTCCTTTGTCCACTGACAATAAGCTCTTTTCTATACAATCACTGTATAATAGATGAATCTGCTGGTAGTGTGTATGACCTATCCAATGACACATACTTCCTTCGCTAAGGTATATACGCATTCATAATGTGGTATCCAGATGTGGGCAGAGATCCACACGAAGTTAACTGAGGAACCGCGTCTTTGGAGTTCATATGGTTTTCGAATAATACTGATTTGGTATATATATATAGGGTTTCTGTAGGATAAGCGGTGCAGATAGTGTGGAAAGGACGCTCAGTGAATCGGTAAGGATAGTGATTCTTGTACGGTAGAATCGTCCGGCATATTTGAGGTCAAACTGTTCGTAAATCATGTTAACGTTGTTAAGGTCTGTAGTAGACTAAACGATGTGGCAAGCTTTTCTCTAGCACCTTCCACGTTCAGGGGAATATTTCCGCTTTTTAGACCGTCCTAAACCAAGAACACTGGAGCTCAAGTCGTTCAGTTTGAGATGTTGCATATTCCGGGTCGAGCGATATAAATATTTATAGAAACTATAGTGCATTTGGCCTCTCACGCACATTTATTTGGAGCGAGTAGAGGCAGACTACTAGTTGATGGCACAAACCTGCGCGAAGCCGAGAGCCTGGAGTGGAAAGGACGACAAGGAAGGTACTGCCATGCTGCTCACTTGAGATCGTAACCCGCAATACAGTTACAATTACGCGGAGCCGACGTGAACACTTCCGTAGCAACCAGCGAAGTGAAATTTCTTCCACTCTCAGTCACACTGCACTACATAGACTCGTCCGCATACAAAATTCACTTTTTTTGCCATCAGATAGTAATCTACCTCTATTGCTATTAATGCAACTGTCACTTCGGACTGTAAGCACTCGAGTCCAGTATCCAACTGTGAGATTTTTATCTTGTTAACAAATTACTAGCTTGTGTTCCATGGAGATCATCGTTTTCATAACAGTTGCGAAAATCGAGCAATGAGCACGAAAACACGGTACAATCACCTGTAAAAGATAACAATAAAATGACTAACAAATTCATTCAACTGCCATGGACAAGGAGTTCTGATTAGATGTCAAGTTACTTACTTTTTTTTGCAGCGTGTTTTCTGTCAGCATGCAGTACAGAACAAACGATGAGCGGATGATGAACTTCTTACCTGAAAAATAAATAAATGGTTATTAGATTACTAGTGCTCATCAACAGGCAGTGGATATGTAGAGACTAACAGTAGAGTTTACGAGACATTACAGAATTAAAACATTGTTCTACACAAGTACAATGCGCCAGGAAACTGTCATTGGCACGGCATTGGATGACAAAATGCAAAGGATGTGTGAAGGGTAAATAATCTCGGGAAGGTTAGTAAATAGAAAACAGCGCACTGAACGTGCCTTTAGACCACTGCCGTCTGGTTCAGATAAAATACTACTGACAGTGCGACAGGATGGTGGTGATAAGTGTTCACTATTCAAGAGAAATCGGTTTAGGTGGAACACATTTTTGCCTATCAGCTTGGTGACTGCAGACGCGGCATAGGGAAGTGTTAGCAGTCAGCTGCAGTCTGCTGTTCGCTCACCGTTGTTTCTTCCGGGGCGAGACGGCAGAGAGGTGACGAATACGGTGTGATATGGGCAGCTTGTCTGCCATGTGCGCATGATCTATTGCTTACCGTCTGGCCCCTAAAGGGACTACTCAGGCCGACCGATACACCTGATACTTCTTGGCCTGCGTTTATCCACATATTTCGCTGTTGATTTCGGAAATTTCTAGTTAAAATTCACAGTTAATATCTAGTACGTAGATTAAGACAGAAAAAATTCAGATAAGTTGCGAAGTGATCTCACTGAAGTTTCTCTTGTGAGTTAGAGGAATAAAATATGATGTTTCAGCAACATTAATATGCAGTATTGGATCATGACTATGCAATTCTTTTCATACTTAAATACAAAATATTTCAGAAAGGTATCAACTTCTTACAATCGGGTTTACAATGTACTTTACGTTGCGCCGACAAAGATAGGTCTTCTGGTGACGATGGGATATGAAAGGGCTAGGAGTGGGAAGGAAGGGGCCGTGGCTTTAATTACGGTACAGTCCAAGAATATGCCTGGTGTAAAAATGGGAAACCATGGGAAAACATTCAGGGTTGCCGACAGTGGGGTTCGAACCCACTATCTCCGAAATGCAAGCTCATAACTGCGCGCCCCTGACCGCACGGCCAACTCACTCGGTACAAAATATTTCAGGAAGGTACCAACTTCTATTAGAATAGATATTACGAATTGTGAATGCCATTCGAAGGCATGTGTGTGTCAAATATGAAGGCAATTAGGCTAAGGACCCTTCAAGAAGAGACTCCAGCATTCTAAAAGGTGTATGCAAAATTTTTATGCGATGTCATGTTTTAATGCAACGCTCAACACGCTGTAAATTGTAGTATTAAGCCATCTGATTTATTTAAGGTACTTGTGAATTTGTACATGACGATGCTGGATTTTGAATGTTAAACTAGTAGTACGTCTTGTAATATTATCTTTACATGGAATTGCTTGTTGTACTCTTGCTGTTGTTGGGTAATTATGTTTCAACTTCACTTTATTATTACACTACTGTAAGAGATCATTACCTTCAGGATATTTCCCAATTTGCGATGTATTTGTTAATAATACTAATAATAATAATAGTAATAATAATAAAATTGAAGCGTAGGGTTAACTTTTCATTCTAGAAAGACTTAATAAAACGAAAAAGAACGCCAGTAGGAACATTAATTTCTGATGAAGAATTTAGATTACTGAAATTACATGCATCATTACATTCTCTTTCAATTTCTGAACGAGCTTGTTAACTTATTCTACCTTTGTTGTCTTCTGTTTTTCTACGTCGCTCCGACACAGATGTGTCTTACGGCGACAACGGGATTGGGCAGGACTGATACTCGGAGGGAAGGGGCCGTGGCCTTAAATAAGATAAAGTGCCACCATTTGAGTGGTGTGAATATAGGAAACCATGGAAAATTATCTTTAGGGCTGCTGACAGTGGGGTTCGAACCCACTTATCATGCAAGCTCACAGCTACGTCACCCAAACCACGTAGCCAGTTCTTTTGCTTTATTTCCCCTTAAGCGATTATGACTAGAATGCGTTTTAATTCGATTAAAAGCTTAAGCGTATTATAATTCAGAAAACATTCCAAAATAAAGGTGTTGACTTAAACTAGACCTTTTAAACTAGCCGTACATGACAAAATTATATCCGTGTGTCCGAAAGTGTGGAGTATCAGCATTAAAATATTTTTAATTTTTGGGTCATTTCTAGGCTGATGTTTAAGGTATCATTCCACCGTTTTCCGGTTGCAAGTAAGGGCAACCACCGCCAGAAAGCAGATCTCCGATAGCCACTTATTTTGAAGACCCTCATTCTTACGACTTAGGAACACTTTAATGGAAAGGTTGCCAGATTCACTCTCATGTTTCTTGGATGTCACTCATGTCTTCTCATTCCTGAGTCCACGGAGGACATTGACAGAGCACATATGCGACACAGAAGCTCGTATAAACGTGTTATCTCACAAGCGGATTACGCATTAAAGACTGTTTTATAGCCGGCACTAACCTTGGTCAAGGCACGATGTATTAACAACTTCAGTACGGTATCAGCATCAAGACAATGAGCTGGAACGCCACGCGAAATGACGTCAACTGCTGCGGTGTAGCCTACTCGTAGAGGGACTGAACATAAAACAACCGACGGAGACCGAGATTCAAATCTGCTTCGCGAATTTAAAGCAATGAAATAATTGCGGATTTTGCGACACAAAACGGGATCGGCGGGTTCGAACCTAATATATCCCGAGTGTAAGCTTAGACCTACAGCTACGCAAGCCTAACGGCACTGCCAACTCACTCGGTGGCCCAGAAGAAGAAATAATAATAATAATAATAATAATAATAATAATAATAATAATAATAATAATAATAATAATAATAATCGTCATCATCATCGTGAGTCTCGGCTACAGTGCACATCTGGTTCTTTCAGACGAAATCTAGGCTGCCTCCATGTCAATTTCGACGTTCCAGATAGCATGGAAACAGATCTCTGTGGTTGGAACCCCACTGTCGGCAGCCCTGAAGACAGTTTTCCGTGGTTTCCTATTTTCATGCCACGCAAATGCTGGGGCTGTGCCTTAATCAAGACAATGATAGCTTCCTTCCCGCTCCTAGCCCTTTCCTATCCCATCGTCGCCATAAGACCTATCTGTGTCGGTGCGACGTAAACAAATCCACACTTCGAGCCCTTCAGACAAGCAACTCAATGTTGAAAACATCCTACGGATACGAGCTACGAATTTGAGGTAAATAAAATATAAATAAAGTATGAGAATACAGTATATTCTTCATTTATTCCTAAAAATTACAATATTTTCTTAATCATCGTTATCCGGTCGGTTTATTTATCATTTTTACTTTTTCTATCACTACGAGCGCTTATGTGAGTCAATGCAGAGTTTCACTTAAGCCCTTATAACTATATTCGGTGTGGACATTTTTCAAAAAATCAAAAAAACACTTGAGAGCCTTGAACAAAAAAAAAAACATTACAGAAAGAATTTTGTAAATAATTTGGATAGGATTTGTATCAACAGAAAACGAGTAAAGAAACAAGCGATTGTAGGCTCTTTTTCCGAAACTGCATTTAGGCCGGAAGTTATTTCCGATTTTGTTTTTAGTGTGATAGAGCTTTCCAAGACTCACAACTTGAAATCTTTTCGGGCCCTTTAGTCCTTCAACTTTCGGCACAATTGAGGAAATTGCTTAATGTTACATATTTCATTGTATGGGGTCGGTCCCCTACTTTATCTGCTGAGAAATGTTTTCAACATTTAAAAAAAAATATTTTATCCTATAACCACGCCATAACTCCGAAGATTTATTCATAAACCCACTTATCCCTGTACGGAAATCAAATGATTATAAATATGTCTCCCGGTCATCGCCATCTATCAAAGGCTAGTAATTTCAGATGGTAATTAGCTATAAGACATAGCCTCCACGGTTGCTAGGTAACAATACCTTACATCACTGCCTGCACGGTTGCTAGGTAACAATACCTTACATCACAGCCTGCACGGTTGCTAGGTAACAATACCTTACATCACAGCCTGCACGGTTGCTAGGTAACAATACCTTACATCACAGCCTGCACGGTTGCTAGGTAACAATACCTTACATCACAGCCTGCACGGTTGCTAGGTAACAATACCTTACATCACAGCCTGCACGGTTGCTAGGTAACAACACCTTACATCACTGCCTGCACGGTTGCTAGGTAACAATACCTTACATCACAGCCTGCACGGTTGCTAGGTAACAATACCTTACATCACAGCCTGCACGGTTGCTAGGTAACAATACCTTACATCACTGCCTGCACGGTTGCTGTGATTACACTTCCGCCACACATTTTTTCGCGCACGTTACACAAATTTTCGGATGACGCCTAGCAGTAAGACATATTTACGTCAAAACAGACCAATGTTTTCTTTTTCGGTTGGATTTGGTTTTCATTAATTTTGTCGGGTAATCACCAGCGCAGACATGGTTGCCATAAGGACATTTAACCGCCCTTAAAAATTCGACTCCCTAAATCGGGTTTGAACCGGTATTCCTTCAAAGAACGATGAGTCTACGCTGAAACCTTCATATTCTCCCATAAAATGAAAATTAGAAAATCGATTACTTCCGGTGTTTTTAAAATAACCGAACCATTTTAGACTTGAGTATCCTCCAAACCCCAGCTTGTGAGTTTCTCTTCCTGCGCGTGCTTGAGGTAATAAATGTGGTCGCCAAGTTCTACGACCTGAATGCGAATGGTCTATTAATAATGAGAGTTTGACCTGCCTTTGACCTGTTCCAGCTCACTCACATAAATCTACACGTTCCTTAAAAGCGGTTGATGGGTTACGTCTGCTTGACTTGTTGAACAGGCGGAAAGTTGCTGGTAATCCCGTAACAAATGATGATAGATGGGTGTGAAATGTGCCGGGCCCGGTAAGTGTGTCGCATTGAAGAGTTCCTAGTCTTAGAAGGCTTCACTGAAACTTGGACGAATAATCAATTATTACAAAGTAAATTTAATAGTAATGATTAAGGAAAGGATTTTAAGGTGGAAAGTATGGCGCGAAAAGGGGGAGTGGAATGTTCACAAAGGTGTTGATGAAATCAGTTTATTAAGATTTAAACCATTTACGTGAAATTTCTTTATCCAATTTACTGTGTTCTAATAATTAATAAACTTGTTATATTGGATTACACACAACAATTTAATGTGTTTTACAGTATATTGTAATCTATATATATATGCCATCAGTTTCGATAAACTGCATTCTTCTAAAAGTGCACACTTCTCCTTCTTATCCTTTGGCATGATTTTGTGTTGTAAAAAAAAAAAAGTTCTTGCCAGGACTGGCAACTGGAGAGTTGCTATAGTAGCCCCTGTGTATAAAGGAAAGGGTGAAAGCTGAAAATTACAGGCCAGTAAGTTTGATATGCATTGTATGTAAGCTTTGGGAAGGCATTCTTTCTGATTATATTAGACATGTTTGTGAAACTAATAACTGGTTCGATAGAAGGCAGTTCGGTTTTAGGAAAGGTTATTCCACTGAAGCCCAACTTGTAGGATTCCAGCAAGATATAGCAGATATCTTGGATTCTGGAGGTAAAATGGACTGTATTGCGATTGACCTGTCTAAAGCATTTGATAAGGTGGATCATGGGAGACTACTGGCAAAAATAAGTGCAATTGGACTAGACAAAAGAGTGACTGAATGGGTTGCTATATTTCTAGAAAATAGATCTCAGAGAATTAGAGTAGGTGAAGCTTTATCTGACCCTGTAATAATTAAGAGGGGAATTCCTCAAGGCAGTATTATCGGACCTTTATGTTTTCTTATATATATAAATGATATGAGTAAAGGAGTGGAATCGGAGGTAAGGGTTTTTGCGGATGATGTTATTCTCTATAGACTGATAAATAAGTTACAAGATTGTGAGCAACTGCAACGTGACCTCGAAAGTGTTGTGAGATGGACAGCAGGCAACGGTATGTTGATAAACGGGGTTAAAAGTCAGGGTGTGAGTTTCACAAATAGGAAAAATCCTCTCAGTTTTAATTACTGCGTTGATGGGGTGAAAGTTCCTTTTGGGGATCATTGTAAGTATCTAGGTGTTAATATAAGGAAACATCTTCATTGGGGTAATCACATAAATGGGATTGTAAATAAAGGGTACAGATCTCTGCACATGGTTATGAGGGTGTTTAGGGATTGTAGTAAGGATGTAAAGGAGAGGGTATATAAGTCTCTGGTAAGACCCCAACTAGAGTATGGTTCCAATGTATGGGACTCTCACCAGGATTACCTGATTCAAGAACTGGAAAAAATCCAAAGAAAAGCAGCTCAATTTGTTCTGGGTGATTTCCGACAAAAGAATAGCGTTACAAAAATGTTGCAATGTTTGGTTGGATAGGGAAGAATTGAGAGAAAGAAGAAGAGCTGCTCGACTAAGTGTTATGTTCCGAGCTGTCAGCGGAGAGATGGCGTGGAATGACATTAGTAGACGAATAAGTTTGAATGGCGTTTATAAAAGTAGGAAAGATCACAATATGAAGATAAAGTTGGAATTCAAGAGGACAAACTGGGGCAAATATTCATTTATAGGAAGGGGAGTTAGGGATTGGAATAACTTACCAAGGGAGATGTTCAATAAATTTCCAATTTCTTTGAAATCATTTAGGAAAAGGCTAGGAAAGCAACAGATAGGGAATCTGCCACCTGGGCGACTGCCCTAAATGCAGATCATTATTGATTGATTGATTGATTGATTGATTGATTGATTGAATTACGCTAACATGGCCAACAAGATAGTACACAGACTATAGGTGGAATCGTTATTAATGCGAGTGCTAATTAAACTTAGTTTAAGTTGTTGCAGCGTCATTGTTTACAAATGAATTTGCAACGTCGCACCGACACAGATAGGTCTTACAGCGACGATGGGATAGGAAAGGGCTAGGAGACAGAAGGAAACGGCCGTGGCCTTAATTAAGGTTACAGCCCCAGCATTTGCCTGGTGTGAAAATGGAAAACCAAGGAAGACCATCTTCAGAGCTGCCGACAGTGGGGTTCGAATCGACTATCTCCCGGACGTAAGCTCATAGCTGCGCGCCCCTAACCGCATGGCCAACTCGCCCGGTTAGCATGAGGATATGAATACACCGCTCGGAGCGTGAACGTGCGTGTCGACTGCCGGCCCCGCTGGGAGCTACACACACTGTAGGGGCGACATGCAGGATATGATTTTATAAACCAGGATATTTAAACAAGTGTGAAGTTTCTTACATATAAATATACAAACAACATAAAAATAGATCTTACTACCTAGCCCTACATACTGTGTACAATACAACCTGTATAACCGGACCCTGAATAAACCGGAAACCTGCCTTAAATGGACCTCTCCTATGCTCCCAAGAAGATATGTGGTACTTTA
This sequence comes from Anabrus simplex, assembly GCF_040414725.1. Classification (NCBI taxonomy): domain Eukaryota; kingdom Metazoa; phylum Arthropoda; class Insecta; order Orthoptera; family Tettigoniidae; genus Anabrus; species Anabrus simplex. The sequence continues at coordinate 21,442,885 of NC_090275.1, read as the reverse complement.
TGCAGCCTAAAACGGAACCTGTCCAACGCGGAAACGCACTGATATTTTTCAGTCCCGCGAGAGAATAATCTTTGTATGAAACGGAACATCTGTCAATGTAATGTTACATGTAATGCATACAACAGAAACGGTACGCAAGGAATTCTACCATTCAATCGATTTCTATTGTTGTTGTTGTTCTTATACTGTAATTAATTTAGTGGTTAAAATATTTATTGGAGCCAGTAATGTGATCGCCTGTATCTCGCTGAACTTATCACACCACCTGCCTTCCACCTATGCACTGGAATGCTGGACTTCTAACAGGAGAACGCATATCTCAACATTTTAGTGCACTTTGAACATAGTTGCCTTGTTTTTCTACCGGTGTAAGCGTGTTTGTTCTGTAGCGCGAGTGCTATTGAGCTGTACTAGTTTTTCTTTAGTCTATTCATGAATATGGCAGGGAAGAAACATAAAACTTTATTTTATAGAAGCGCATGGAAATCAGAATCAGTCAGTGAAATCTGTTATTTTAATTATGGAACAGATGATGATGCATGTTGTTTAAAGGGGCCTAACATCTATATCATCGGCCCCTAATTGTACGAAATGTAATGAGAATTTAAAACTCCAAATTCATCCACTGACCAGAATTCAAAACGTGATGATGAGGAATGAATGGATAAATTTGAACTTAAAATAATCAGCGGATCCAACTCATAGTACTGGAAGTTAAAATAATTCCAAAATCGATCCACTGACTAGAATTCAAAAAGATGACTATGAACAATGATTACGAACTTAAAACCACCAGTGGATCCGACACGCAATGCCCTACCTTCCAAGAAACTATATTGAAAAATTAGTATTACTGACCAAGGGGCTGTTTCCAAAGCATAATCCCGAATCGATGATGCTTATTGTCTAAACGGCCACTCATAATGGTACTTATCGCTAGTAAAATAGAACCATGGTATTTTTCATGTTGCGGTACTAATCAAAAGTAGCGTAGACTCACGGTGTTCCACACATTATGGTACTACTCACAGGTATTGTACGTCGCACAGGTAAAGCAGACCTGTGGTGTTTCTCACATAATGGAACCACTCATAGACAACGCAAAACCATGGTCTTTCTTACTCAATCACGGGCGCCAGTACTCCCGTGGTGTGCGTCACACAGTGGTACTGAAATGAAATGGCGTACGGCTGTTAGTGAAGGAGTGTCCGAGGACATGTTCGTCTCGCCTGGTGCAGGTCTTTTGATTTGACTCCCGTAGGCGACCTGCGCGTCGTGATGAGGATGAAATGATGATGAAGACAACACATACACCAAGCCCCCATGCCAGCGAAATTAACCAATGATGGTTAAAATTCCCGACCCTCCCGGGAATCGAACCCGGGACCCCTGTGACCAAAGGCCAGCACGCTAACCATTTAGCCACGGAGCCGGACATAGTGGCACTAATCACAAGCAGCGTACGTCCGTCGTGTTCCGCATATAGTGGTACTAATTATAGGTACAGTAAAGCCACAGTGAACCGCTCTCTGCTGCTACTAATCACAAACCTATTGTGTACCTAACATAGTGGTACTACTCGCAAGTAAAGGTGATCCATGGTGTTCCCCGCGAGATGGTACTAATCGTAAGTAGTTTCATGGTTCTAATTGACAGGCAGGGATACGGTGCGTGTATTCTTCGTCTGCGTCACCCACCCACAAGGGGTCAACGTTGAAGAACACAGGACTATGATATACACTTAAGAGAAAGGAAGAAGTTGGAGAAAGATATGAAAATAAAATGGATAGGTCCATGTCCTGTTGTTCTTGTTAAGATAGATAGCTGTTTGTTGAGAAAGCAAAACGATGTGAATTTGATTGTAGATTTTGTGAACATTGTTTCCTTGTCTTTTTGCCGATATCCCTGTATATATCTTACATACTGAGTCTAGCAACATTATTCCTCTGTGTTTACTTGGACTGATCAGTGTAAATACGTTGATCCTTGATAGAGACTTCATACACCATTGTCCAGCGTAAAGGAAATGAATAATCACGAACCCGGGGAATGTAATCAGACTGGCACCATGCGACCACACAGCAGCATATACACTCGCTGCGGCTCCTTTCAGTTTACAGAAAGTAATACAGAGATGTAGTGAAAGATCATTTCACGCCTGGGAAGCAATTTGCTTCACGCTGTGAACTCGTAGACCACGTCCATTAAGGCAATTTCGTCAACCGATAGCCTCACACATAATGAGAAGAAAGAAGGCCTCATTGCTCTGTTTACATTCTTCCTTCTTCACGTGCAGAAAGTAATAATCTGTTCATTTCCGTTCGTAACACTTATTAAACCATGAAGGACGGGCGTTTAACAAGTAGGATGGCGCGGCCTTCTACTGTACTGTAAGTTATAATATTATTACAGTCTTCAGCAATTGTTGCTCATTCTCAAAGCAGGCCTACTTAAGAATGTTCCAGATTATATTTACTACTACATGCCATGAAAGTTTACGCAGAGTTTGGGGGTGGATGAATGAAAATAGGGACGATCAAATGACATAGAGAGATAGACATGATATTGTATAGGCTTTTGGGCTTGTGCCGTGTCAAGAAAGTAAGGTAAAATTCTTAACGTTTCGCAGAAAACTGTGCTCTGCGTCCTCAGAAGAATTCTCGACTGTCCACGCGAAAGGCTTCTTAAACAATGGACAGTCAAGAATTCTTTTGAGGACGCAGAGCACAGTTTTCTGCGAAACGTTGAGAATTTTACCTTATTTTCTTGACACGGCACAAGGCCAAAAGCCTATACAATATCATGTCTATAAGTACTGCCCGTGAAAGCATTAATGGCGACATAGAGATATGTTTTGTTCCAGCCGCCAAAAGGTACAGGTGTAGACAGGCTAGGGCCTGCGGGGCTGGATTTTAGTGGCAACATCGACCGACACTAGTCTGACTTCATAAAACTATCCAGATATTAGCTGACGTGCCCCAGCTTCGCTACAGTATTCTACATTGTATACAGAATCGTATATGAGGTAGTCTACACGTTGTAAGATTTAATTAAACAGCATGTCTCGCCAAACGCTGTTCCTCAGATGAAGTCCGAGTTGGGGAATATTAAGAGAAAAGCGACTGTAAGTTTTAAGAAACGTATTTTCTTTAAAACTGCCCTGGACTGTAAGTTAGTCCCTCAGATGTCTTTCACCTCTTATGCACGGCGTAGGCCTACTACAAGGTAAACATATTCCAGTCGTACTATTGAAATGGTAGTCGGAAAGAACTTTGAAGATAATTTTGTCTGCACCGTGAGACAAAGGGGTGTGGGCTTGGCTTGCTCTATATACGTCGAACTGCTAATCTTTAAACCCGCCCTTTGTAGCTTTAAATCTGGTGTTAGAGAAAACTGATAACAGGATTACAAAGAGGAAGAATTGAGCGATTTTTAAGGTTAAAATTGAACATTCAATTTTTGGTCGTTCCGGCGTAAAGCGTGTTATAAAAAAATCGGTCAAACATCGCGACATTTCGATCATGACTCCCCTTAAAAAGAAATGATCATAAATATTTATTTCAGTAAAATGTGTGGCAAGATGTTACCTAGCAACCGTGCAAGCTGTGATGTGAAGTATTGATGGATGGCCATAACATACAGATCCAAGGCTCAAGGTACTGTTGCTAGGTAACACATTTTGTTACACGAACTACATACACTACAACTCTAGCCGCTGTACCCTACCGCGTTCTAGCACTCATCTCATGAGAGCATTTCCCTTCCCTTTGATAGTGCCTGAGCAAATGTTTAGGTGTTTCTTTATCTTGTAGGCGGCTGCAAGAGCCATTTATTTCTCTACAAGTACTTGGAATTGTGGGAGCAACACGGAGCGATGTCAGTCTCCGACACGGCATTCGGTACCGTGCACTGTATAAACTACCGGCAGGTTCAACGCTCTGCCTTGCTAATTCAGGCGCTGCCATTTCCTTCTTCCGTGTAGAAAACACGAACGCCACAAGTATACAATGATGCACAGTTTTTGTTGTATATTAATGTTTACATCGTTCATGAACCCAAGTCAGTAAGCAAGTTTATATGATTACGTAACATGGCACGGAACTCTCTAACAGAGTTCTCGTGCATGCCAGCCAGGCTTATCTCCAGAACTTTGGACACACTGCCAGTAGAACAGGTACCATATACAAGCTTGTGGTTGAAGGAGAGGTTAATGAATGACAAGAGAGCCTGAGGAAGATGAGTGGACCTGCTACAGCTCCTTGTGGGGAAATCTTTCCACGAGGCTACCTGTATATAGTAGATACACACCGCCAAACTTGGAGCAAGCAAATTAGGACAGTAAAAACATGAACGCCGCCAAGCTCTGTCAATTGCAAAGTATTGAGGAAAATTCTCCTACGATGGTACAGTAGTTTGCAGCAAATCTAAAGCAATGAGCTCGCAGTTGTACCAACGGTATTGTGTAAGAGAGAAGAGAGATCTCAGAAGAATATTTTAATATCCGCCTGATTGCTGTACGGGAGTGACAGCTAGATGGAATCAGAATATCTTATTCATAAGCTGAAAGTATACAGAGTGATCACTGCCACAGACAGGTGGGAACAATGGCAAGAGGGTATTCGGAATGAAAAGTTAAAATCGAAAAGAATCAAAAAAAGATTCTTACGGATTATTTATCACAATAAAAGCATAATCAGTCAGCATTTAGGATGAGCATTACACATAGTCACTTATTAGAATAATTTAGCTACAATTCATTAAACACTTCTACAGAAAATCATAAATGACGTTACAGATAGTGGTGATCTGATAGCCAGAATACATTTCAAAGTAAGAAAATCAAATTTGCTTAGCCGGGCGTACTTTTACAGTCCCTTACCAAACATATTAATTCACAAAAAATCGCCTTTAGTAAGGATTTGTACTGAGTTTAAACACTTATTGAGAAACCATGCCATAAACCTCTCAATGTCCCTAACATACTCAAAAAATGTCTACTAATTTTTTTCAGCGAATATAATTGGACTATGTTCAAAAATAGCATTTTATGAAAAGTAAATTGAATTCATTATACATGGAATTAATTATGCAATCACTTTGTCACCGTACATTGAATTCATTATGTAATCTCTTTGTCAATATTCCAAATTGACTTCAGTGAGTTTCCTGTAAACTTCGGGATTATTAATCATGCACCTGACGTGTCAGTATATGCCTGTGCTTGCACACAAATATTCAGTTATTTCCCACTTATAGAATCAGCAGCCAGTAATTGCAACTTTGATAGAATCTAATCCTGACCCTTATATTACCATTTCAAAACCCCATTCCTGATTTTTGCCATTTTTCACATTTCGTAATTAAATCTTTTAAAAATAGTTTGTTAATTTTTTCGTGATATTTTTATAATTATTGTAATAATATATTTTGTTATGTCTGTTGTAATTGGAGTGCAATTCTGTCACAAGCATGATAAAGAAGGAAACCACGAGAGAGCGAGAAAAATGGAGCTTGCATTCCACCTTACGAAAATATAAGGGTCAGGATTAGATTCTATCAAAGTTGCAATTACTGACTGCCTACAACTAGAAATCGATTTCTATTAGGACTAAACTTCGACACTCTCAGACAGTAATCGAACCAGAGTGCCTAGGAGTACAACCAGAAAAGACATTGAAGAAATCGAGAAGGAAAGAAAGATATTAAGATAAATTCTAGCTAACATACCCATTACGCAGTAACAAATAAGTATATAAAACAAGCAGCAGGATTTCATATACAATACGCAGACGAAGGGTTAAATTCTTTGGATATATTTCAAGAATGCTCTACGACACACTCAATAAGATTTTTTTTTAACCATTTCAACAAACCCAATAGGAAAGGCAACTCTTATGACAAACGATTTGTTAACAACAAGAAGGATGTGCAAGAAATGAACATCATGGATCAGGACATCCACAACAGAACCACTTTCTGAAACAAGATACACATAACAGAAACAGCGACCGAGAAGAAACAACAGTGGACGGTTGAAAAGAAAGAAGCTCTAAGCAAGAAAATGAAGGAATATTGGTGCCAAAGAAAACTGAAATCATGAATCAGAATTATTTACGTGATCGATAGTTGGCCAAAATCGGTTAGGATTGAAAACAGTAAGTATAAACCAGCTTCAATAATGGGGTCCAATATGACAAATTTTATGTAATTGTAGAAAGAAGCCTTCGTAAGACGAAAGTTATGTCAGGTACGGAGTACACTTTCGTTTTGTTTAATTCGGCACTATGTACTGGCAGTTCATTATTAAAGTTCAACATTCCCATTAAAGATATGCCGAACTGTAAGAGTGTATTTAGAGAGGAGAACTTTGAGATAATATCAAGGCCGCTAGCCTACTGGTAGTTCAGTACAGTAGATGATATTTATCACAAGAACGAAGATGAGGCTTGTGTAACGCTATTCAACTCGTGCACGCGACCTGCTCGTAGTACGGCAACATGTAGACTAACGGCCAGAGGAGGAGGTGTTCATACACTAACGTAGTTGTGTTCAGCTTGCAAGGGCATGTTGATCATCATAACCGATGTTTATCTTATTTCTGTACCCTCTGTCGGCATAATCCACACACACACACAAATACGCACATTAGGGCACCGAAACGTTAGCAAATTATTATTATTACTGATTCGTTCTGCCGAACTAAGGAGCGCGTATGAACTTATTAACTCTTTTTTGTTTTTCTACATCTCTACCCAATATCTCTTCATCCTCTCGCTGTCTTGTTCAGTCCATCCTCTGTATTTAGTTGGGTGCGCTTTACAGAAAATTTGTGTTTGTGAATTAAGGTTCGGAATTTTATTCTGTCTTGAATGGTTTCTTCATTAGCGCCAATTTCATTTAGATCTTCACTGATTTCTTTTAGCCAATTATTGTGATTTTTCTTTGATAAGGCTAAGTTTTAAGTTTTCTTTGTGAGCCTGTTATTATTCTTTCTATACAAGTGGCCATAAAATTGAAATCGCCGTTTCGTGATCTTATCCGTGATTTTTTCTGAAACTTGATAGATTTCATATATGATTTCTTTTCAACCAAATTCCATTTTCGCATTTTGGTCGTAAGATTTTACCGAGCATTTTTCTTTCTTGTTTTCGATCATCTTTACTATTATTAGTATTATTTAACGTCGCAAAAGATGTGAAGAAATTTCTGAAAATAAATAAGTTCAAAACAAAAGTAATGGAGTGCAGTCGAACAAAGTCATGTGATGCAGGAAATATTAGATTAGGAAATAAAGTCTCGAAAGGAAGTAGATGAATATGGTTACATCGGTAGTAAGATAACTGACGATGGCAGAAGTAAGGACGACATACAGACTAGCAGAAGCAAGGAATACCTTCCTTAACAAAGAAAATTTGCTCATCGAACATTGATATAGGAAATTAGAAAACTGTTTTTGAAGACTTAGGTCTGGAGTGTTGCGTTGTATAGAAGTGAAATATGGACGATGACTAGCTCAGAAAGAAAGAGGATAGAAGCTTTTGAAATATGGTGTTACAAAAGAATGCTGAAGGTAAGATGGGTCGATCGAATCACGAGCGAAGAGGTACTGAACAGAATTGGTGAGAGGAGAATAATTTGGCTAAATTTGACTAGATGAACACATTTTAAGACACCCAAGACTTGTTCTGTTAATTTCTGAGGGAAGTGTAGGCGGTAAGAACGGTAGCGGTAGACCAAGGCATGTATTTGTATTTTTTTTTTTTTTTTTGCTATTTGCTTTACGTCGCACCGACACAGAGTTCTTCTGTCGACGATGGGACAGGAAAGGGCTAGAAGTGGGAGGGAAGCAGCCGTGGCCTTACTTAAGGTACAGCCCCAGCTATTGCCTGGTGTGAAAATGGGAAACTACGGAAAACCATCTTCAGGGTTGGCGACAGTGGGGTTCGAACCCACTATCTCCCGAATACTTGATACTGGCCGCACTTAAGCGAATGTACATTAAACTAGAGAGGATGTAGGATGCACCAGTTACGCAGAAATTAAAAGGTTAGCAAAAGATAGGGTGGCATGGAAAGCTGTATCAAACCCAACAACAACAACAACAACAACAACGACGATGTCGAACTAACATACAGACGTTTTCGCTTATGCTGGAGCAGGAAAACGGCTAGGACTGGGAAGGTAGCACGCGTGGCCTCCATGAAGGCACATCCCACACTTTGCCAGAGATAAAATGGTAAACCATGTGGAAAACCATCTTCAGAGCTGCCGACAGTGAGAATCGAACCCAATGCAACCTAACAGCTATATACCTCGAACCGTGTAGCCAATTCGCTCGGTTCTAGTTAATTCCTCTGTACCGGGAAGCGGATATTTGTCTCCAAATACACCTCACCATACACTGACAACGCATTACAGTATTACCCAGGACAGAAGCACGCAATAATAAATACATTCCATCCTTCCACGTCAGGCAGGGCAACCGGTTGTAAAACTGAGCTTAATACACATACGTATCTGGGATAAAGTCCAGGAGGAAGAATAAGTTGTTCCGTCATTTACCCTTCTGATTTATCTCTGTATGTCACTTTGTTTAATGTATCCGGTCAAAGCCGCGTACAACTGGGAACTAATTTCTGTTGATGAATCCTACGGCTCATCAGGCTGTTGAATGTTTTAATGGGCTCTTGGCTATAATTACGACTTGAACTCGTATGTTACCTGACGTGAAACTTCATCGCCGCACCAAGTTACGTAACCCGGCCTCTGTGGACCACAACCTACGACCTCATTAATGAGACCATTCCGTTCGCTTGTTCCCAGGATCGTCCAGCTCAGGGGCACATACGAAGTATAATTATAACTTACAGTGTGCCTCAAGGTCACTATTCTACAGAGCACTGTTTCCCAAAATGGAGGTCACGACATCTGGAAGGGCCGCAGGATGGTATCTGCAGGGTGGAGAGGAACCTGGGTGGACATTTAAAATTATTATTATTATTATTATTATTATTATTATTATCATCATCATCATCATCATCATCATCATCATCATCATCATCATCATCATCATCATCATCATCATCATCATCATCATCATCATCATCATCATCATCATCATCATCATCATCTATTTACCCTCCAGGGTCGGCTTTTCCCTTGGACACAGCGAGGGATCCCACCTCTACCGCCTCAAGGGCAGTGTCCTGGAGCTTCAGACTCTTGGTCGGGGATACAACTGGAGAGAATGACCAGTAACTCGCCCAGGCGGCCTCACCTGCTATGCTGAACAGGGGCCTTGTGGAGGGATGGGAAGATTGGAATGGATAGGCAAGGAAGAGGGAAGGAAGCGGCCGTGGCCTTATGTTAGGTACCATCCCGGCATTCGCCTGGAGGAGAAGTGGTAAACCACGGAAAACCACTTCCAGGATGGCTGAGGTGGGAATCGAACCCACCTCTATTCAGTTGACCTCCCGAGGCTGAGTGGACCCCGTTCCAGCCCTCATACCACTTTTCAAATTTCGTGGCAGAGCCGGGAATCGAACCCGGGCCTCCGGGGATGGCAGCTAATCACGCTAACCACTACACCACAGAGGCGGACATTATTATTATTATTATTATTATTATTATTATTATTATTATTATTATTATTATTATTATTATTATTATTATTATTAGTCCAACCGTTGTCCCGTTTCTGTGCGGGGTCGGGTATGAGGTAAGATGAATCTGTCGTGGCGGTTTTTATGACCGGATGCCCTTCCTGACATCAACTTCATCAGAGGAGTTAATGAGATGAAATGAATGACACGATCATAATGTGACAGTAGTAAGGGAGATGGTGAAAACCGGTGCCGGCACATAGCCTACTTCGGTCGAATAGCAGCAAGGGGTTTGATTAACTCATAACGTCCCCATCCGACGGACGAATCTCCACCAACAGCGTCATATGCCCTCACTCCATATGAGCACTGCGGAGAGGTTTGGAATTTAATCCAGGCTTTTGGTACGCAATCTAGTGATTATAAATTGTATACCACCACCTCCCCTACCCTGCCGGCCAACATTCTGATGGTGAAAATAATTTCGACCAACGGGACTCGAACCGGCTAACCACTACGTCAGACCGTTTAACGATCATGACCACCAGGCGGGCTATACTAATAATAATAATAATAATAATAATAATAATAATAATAATAATAATAATAATAATAATAATAATAATAAACACTGTTACGTTTCAAAGAAGCATTTTACGAAAACCGGAATTCTACACATGTTTTTATAATTATTATTATTATTATTATTATTGTTGTTGTTGTTGTTTAAAAGATGCAAGTTGCTTTACGTCGCACCGACGAAGATATGTCTTAGGCGACGATGGGATAGGAAAGGCCTAGGAGTGGAAAGAAAGCGACCGTTGCCTTAGTTAAGGTACAGCCCCAGAATTTAACTGGTGTAAACATGGGACACCACGGAAAACTATCTTCAGGGCTGCCGACAGTGGGGTTCGAACCCACTATCTCCCGAATGCAAGCTGAAAACTGCGTAACCCATTCTACAGACATCTAAAACTTTATTTATTTATTTATTCTGCATCACCAACAGAAATCACTCTCCAGTTACAGGTAGTTTCACATAGTATACTTTCTCAATGTACGATACAAAACAATACAAAACTGTGTACAACAATACAGACATGAAAACAAACAAAACTAATACATTAACACATTTACAACAATTATAAAGTACTGGCAAGCAAAGTTACAAGAGCAATGGGTGTTAACATATCTTAGGATATAATATTAAGAAGTTAAATGGTTCGCGACTCTAAAGAAACTACCATGTACTTTTTATATAATCTGTAAAGTTAGAAGCAAATATAAATAGAAAAGGAATCTCTAAACACAACATGTAGAGGATTTATAAAAACATGGAGTGCCGCTACATACGCCTCGCAAACGTGGACTCCAGGGTTGGTGCGGATTATTGTTTAAAGAGGAAGTGGAACTGGGCGATCATCCTCTCAAATTATTGTACCAACCACTAATGGCATCTGCACTCTCGACGTGCCTGCATCATCGAACGCTCCTTTAACACGTAAAAACATATTTATTTCCCAAACTCCTTTTAGAGACATTTTTGAAGGACATTTAATTCTAAATTCTTACATTTTGCCAGTTATTCTTTTTTTTTTTTTTTTTTTGATAAATCACGCCAAACACAGACAGGCATACTTTTTTTTTTTTTTTTAGAAAACTGCTAAAGTTAGAAAGAAAATCGATATGAATTTATTTCGTCTGCAGAAAATTGAACTCTTACGACATCGGGTTGGTTCCATTTTTAATAGAACTAACAGTTCACTTTCAGTCATGCCGAACGCACGATTTTTCCGACTTGCTCTACTACTTTTAAAACCACCTGCTCTCCTGATAAGTTGGCAGCCTATAATAATCTTGAATAAATAAGGACCACCCGTACCGCTGCAACTTCCATACCGTCAAAGCCATTAATGAGGCTGACACGTTCATGAAATCTACATTTTGCTCTGCCTTATGTCAAGAGGGAGCTGCAAAAATACTGCATCAACCGAGAAAAGGCAACAGCAACTAGTTTTTATTGCAGGACTAATATTGAGACAATTGAATCTTGAGTATTATAAAACTGCAAAATATTATGAACGAAAACAGAAAGACTGTGTATCCTATTTGGATAAAGTAATTAGGCTGAGGGGGGATGACATCATTGACAAAAATATATCCCAGAGCTGAGGATCATCAGAAAATTTGTGTGACGGAAATAGTGTATGTAACAAAATGTGTGACGGAAGTGTTACCTAGCAAAAGTGAAGGCTGTGATGTAAAGCATTTTTATCTAGTAACAGTGCAGGCTGTGATGTAAAGTATTGTTGCCTAGCAACCGTGCAGGATGTGATGTAAAGTATTGTTACCTAGCATCCGAACAGGCTGCGATGTAAAGACCTGTTACCTAGCAACCGTGCAGGCTGTGATGTAAAGTCCTGTTACCTAAAAACCGAACAGACAGTGAATGTAAAGCATTGTTACCTAGCAACCGAACAGGCTGTGATGTAAAATATTGTTACCTAGGAACAGAACAGTCTGTGATGTTAAGTCCTGTTACCTAGCAACCAAACAGGCTGCGATGTAAAATATTGTTACCTAGGAACCGAACAGTTTGTGATGTTAAGTCCTGTTACCTAGCAACCGAACAGGCTGTGATGTAAAATATTGTTACCTAGGAACCGAACAGTCTGTGATGTTAAGTCCTGTTACCTAGCAACCGAACAGGCTGTGATATAAAATATTGTTACCTAGGAACCGAACAGGCTGTGATGTTAAGTCCTGTTACCTAGCAACCAAACAGGCTGCGATGTAAAGTATTGTTACCTAGGAACCATGCTGGTGGCTGGTGGTCACCTGAAATTAGCAACCGTTGATGGATGGCGAGGACAGAGAGACATATTTATGATCATTTTATTTTCTCACAGGGAAATTGGACAGTATTTTTAACGTAGACTTACGTTCCACAACAACGGTATATGGAATTACAAATTTAGGATGCTTTTAGTGTTTGAGTAGAACGCGTATATCGCCGAGAGTATTTAATTTACTATCATGTTTAATGTCTCAATTGACAGAAAAAAGAGGAGGTTTACTGTTGCAAAATATATCTGAAAATATGAAACGTAGTTTTCATAGAATAGAACTTCAAATTAGGGCAAAATTTGTGCTAAATATGTGACGTCACATGCATACTCTGTTAGAAGATAGGGCTGTGTTGATTCGCGCGCTCAGCTGGAGGTTAGATGAAACAGCGAAAACAATTTAACAATCGATACACTGGCCGTTTCAATGGTGACAGCCTACCGCCAATTTTTTGTCTTGTTGGTGGGGGTGGGGGTTGTAGGGCTGTCTCTCGCCGTCTTCTTCTCAATTCTCAATCCTAAGATTGGTTGGCAGCAATTCGTCTTCTCTGTAATCAGCTAATCTCTTCATTTCCGCATATGAGCCTGTTCGTACGTCATCTCTGATCTGTCTTGAATATTGCAGTCTAGGTCTTCCTCTTCCTCTTTTACCTTGAATCATTCCTTCAATGGGGTAAATTAACTGGTATGCGAACAGGTACAAGGCAGCATTAGGTTGTTACTCAGACCGCAGCAGATCCATCCCTTGAGGCCTTTGTTGTGAATAATGCAGTCCGATTCGATCGAAACAATGCTTATTCATGAAAAAATGGAGGGAACGCGGAGACACGGCGGCGGGGGGCATTTAACTGGATATACTCCATCAAAGAAACAGCAAATTCATCGCTGAAGAACCTCAAATTTCTAGTTGGAAACCCTAGAGGCACTTCAATTGACGTCGACTTCGAGGGCACCTAGAGAGAGCCACGTTTCTTCTCCCAGGGGAATAATTATGTCAGAAATATGTTAATTACGGCTTACGATGGTAATTAAGCGGAAAGGAAATGGGATATTCCGTTGTGTACAAGTCTGAATGTAGCATGCAAGACGGTGGACTGGCATAGGATATGATGTGTTAGATCTTGTTGACTTCACTCGTCTCACTAACGAGAAAAACTTCTCCCTCTCTGTCGAGTTAACCTCTGCTTGTTTGCAGGAGACAATGTAGCCTTAATTTAACTCCTTGTTAGGTGGCGGTGCTTCCCCGAAGAAGAAACCACTTGCTTGTTTAACAATGTAGCGCGATTACTATCTGCGTGCTCTCGGGGGACAGGCCGCCGTATCAGGCACGACCATCTCGACAGGAGGCGGTGCGCCAATTTTTAAAACTCTCGGACGTACATTCTAGAGGTACTAATATTATGAATAACGAGTACACTGAAACACCAGTTATACGTTTACCAAGTGTACATTATCTACATCTGTACTAATACTATGAAGATACAATATTTTTGAGTCTGTATAGTGTCAGAGCATTGATCCTTTCACACTCATTTTTTTAGATAAAAAATAAATTCGTTTTAATATTGAGTTTCGGTGATCAGCCACAAAAATCCAGCTTACACACAACTGTGTACATCACATCTCAAGTTATGTTTTAATTAAAATTACCTTGTTTATATATGCGATCATTTTCAATTACAGATTTCTTAGAAATAATATTAAAAATAACATTTTGAGCTCTTTTAATAGAAATAGAAATAGAAATATATTTATTTAAAGTTAATTACAAGTAGGACCAGAGGTCCCTTTGGCTGTAACTAACTGCCACTTTAACTTAAATGTATCACCTAACATACAAAATCTAATGAAAGAATACATAAAAAGCGTAAGATACATTTTCCTACTGAGGATATAAGAATAAGATTAAAAACTAAACATCTAGGAGGTTACAATAATACTTTAACATTTCATAAACATACACTATACTAACAAGGAACAGAAGACGAAACAGAAACCTAAGATTTTTAAAGCCGAGGATGAATTAAGAGTAAGACTGAGCATCTAAAATGTATCTAGGGGATTATGATATTTCGTACTATTTAATTAATTTGGTGAAAATTCATTTACATGGCTTAATAAGTGGAAAGGTAGCGGTATTTAAGATATTTTTTCTGAGTTCCAACACTACTTTGCTGAATTTCATATAGTTTAAGATCGTTGTATAATTGAGAGGCAGTGACAATGAACGACTTACTGCACTTTACCGTACGATGCTGTGGAACCTGAAGGGTGTTAGCTGTAAACCTATTGTCCCGGTCGTGCACTTGACTCATCTGAACAAAGGACTTGGTCAAATATGAGGGAGCATTAGATTTTAAAATTCTCAGAAGTAAACAAGCAGCTGAGTATGATCGTCTATCCCTGAGTTTCAACCACTCTGCGGCTTTGTAGTAAGATGTTACGTATTTACGTATTTACGTATTTAATCGTATTTACAAGCGTACTTTTCATACGAGTTTCTGAACTGTTTTTATTTCTAAACTTCTTAGTTAGGTATGACGCCGCTTCTTTGGACTGGCGAATTTGGAAGGTTAACAGACCTTCCTAATTCACCCTTCCAGAGAAGTCGAAGAGGCATCGTACATTTTTTCATATTTTTAAATATAATTTTTAAGAATCCTATTTCAACATACGTTTTGGCTACAATTGAAGCCCCCCCCCCACCGGAAGAAGGGTCTAAGCCACATTTTTCAGCAAGTTGAGTGTTTTGCGGAGTAAGTGTCTATATCATCTCAGGTTATTGCATGTGAACTATGATAGTCATACCTTTAACAGAAATAGGTCATTTGTCTGGTAAAAAAGTTCTTTGCCTGGAAGAAGGGTCTGTGCCACTCATTCAAGATGGCTGCCAGTGTGCTGAATCTTTCGTTCGACGAGTTAAAAAACTTGAATAAAACCAGAAAAACTAAGATAAATATGGATAACTGGAAGAATAATGAACGTAAAAAGAAACGATATAGAGGTGAGGCTTATACAGCAACGAAAGGCGTTATAAAAGAAGCAAAAACGAGGCCACAACAGGCGAGTGGAATAAGGGTCTATAATAAATGGGTTATGTTGTGCTAAGGAAGGTCCTTAGAATAAATTTGGTCATTGGTTAATACATAATGCATTATACAAACCATTAATTTAATTATCATTACGGCAAAATGGTATAGGGTATGTAAAAACCAAACCAAACCAAACCCCATGGCACTACAGCCCTTGAAGGGTCTTGGCCTACCAAGCGACCGCTGCTCAGCCCGAAGGCCTGAAGATTACGAGGTGTCGTGTGGTCAGCGCGACGAATCCTCTCGGCCGTTATTCTTGGCTTTCTAGACCGGGGCCGCCATCTCACCGTCAGATAGCTCCTCAATTCTAATCACGTAGGCTGAGTGGACCTCGAACCAGCCCTCAGGTCTAGGTAAAAATCCCTGACCTGGCCGGGAATCGAACCCGGGGCCTCCGGGTAAGAGGCAGGCACGCTACCCCTACACCACGGGGCCGGCTATAGGGTATGTATAACATTATAATAATTTTCTGCTTCTTCGTTGTTTTGGGGCTGTGTGTATGATCCAGAGTTCTGTAACAAGAATGGATGTATTCAGCTCACTGACTGTGAAAAGGAGGAGTAGTGTACAGAATACTATACCATGGAACTTAATGAGCAGTCTTTGTTTCTTGTGAATAAGTGCCTCAAAATCTCTGAACCGAAAAGGAGGTGTATTCTGAGAACAGATCCCACTTCACGTCGGAAACATTCTTTTGAATACCACGTTCCAGCAAAAGGTAGTGACAGTAGTTCACTGGAGGTTTGTAAAATAACTTTGTCAGACATGTTTAGTCTGTCTGTCCAGAGTTCTGACTTCAAGACGCGAAATGTTGGTCAAAGACCCTAAATTCAAGGTTACTGGAGCAATGTGACTGAAGTTTTCTGGAGATGACCCCACATCTGTGTTTATGGGAAGATGCCACAATTTGATTGTTCCTCGAGAAAAACATACCTTAGTTAAAGGTGTCAAGAACAGACGGAATCAGCCACTATTCCTGCCACAAAAATTGCCACAACTCTACGGCTCAACGCTGCCCATTAAGAAAGAAAAAATAATGACCTACTGAAGATGTGTGATTATATGTCTCAAGAATTCAGAGGATGCTGTAGTGATTTGAAGTGATTCATCTCCAAATAAGTAACACTGTATTAAACTGTGAAAATGTGGTTTAGAGCCTTATTCCATGATTTCAAAATGAGAAATGGCTTTTTTACTACATTAATAAGGTTAATTTGTGATCATTCGGTTTTCAAGTGGTCTTTAAGCATTCTGATTTATTTCAAAATATATATATTTCATTTTCTCATTATTCAGACGTTTTTTCTTTTTCCTGAACATTTTAGTTTTGTGGCATAGACCCTTATTCCGGGGGGACCTTCAATTGTGTACATTCATATTATTAATTCTGTAACTGCTCTGAAATCAACAATGGAGGAATATTATTCACTGTAGCGTATAAAATAGTTCTATACTAAGTCATAAGCACAATATTATCATTGGAACTTCGTTTCAAAATAAATAATAAAATTGAAGAAACGTCAAGTTTTCAGAAAAACATTTTTTGTTGTTGCTATTTTGCTTTACGTCGCACCGACACAGACAGGTCTTATGGCGATGATTGGACGGGAAAGGCCTAGGAATGGGAAGGAAGCGGCCGTGGCGTTAATTAATGTACAGCCACAGCATTTGCCTGGTGTGAAAATTGGAAACCATGGAAAACCATTTTCAGGGCTGCCGACAGTGGGATTCGAACCCACTATCTCCCGGATCCGAGCTCACAGCTGCGCGCTCTTAACCGAGAAAAACATTAACGGCTACAACATGTTATTTTCAGTTTGTATTTCTCCAATCCGTTCACAAGAAAACTGATATTGTTAAGGCTCGATATGAAATTCTCCAACTCATCATCGACGGGAAGATCATGAAGGACGAAGATCTGGCCTAAAGCCTTTCGCCGCTGGTATGGACGACATTCTATTCAAATCTTCTGAGCAGCTGTTTCTCGAGTAATCATAATCAAATGGATCGAATTTTCAATTTTAACCTTAAATATCCCCCAATTCACCTTCTTTCAGATTCCGTTATGTTTTTACCCTATTTTTATTTAAAGCTGTAAATGCCGGATATAAAGGGTAGTGGTTCGATGTACATCCAGCAAGCATACGCCCCTTTCTCTGACTTTGTCAGACAATACAGGCTTCAAAGTTGTTTAGGACTGCCATTTCAATAATCACGCTGGAATATATTTAACATGTAATAGGCATAGAGTGTGCGTTAGAGGAGAAAGAGGTCTGAAGCAGTAACTTACAGTCCAGGGCAGTTTTAATACAAGAATGTTTCTTAAAACTTTCAGTTACATTTTTCTGGCTTAAAATATTATCAGCTCATTGCAGCAGAGTTGTTATCGGATTAACCAGAAATTTGGAGATGAAGTTTCAATATGTCGAGGAATTAAAATTAGTTCTTTTTTGTTATCAGTTCAATATTACCTTCATATTTTTGTTCTTAAAATAGCACCAAACTACAGTTTTGTATATTGTATACATAATGAAAATTTTAAAACTTATATTTCCAGTAGTTTAATAATAATAATGATGATGATGTTATTTGCTTTACGTCCCACTACTTTTACGGTTTTCGGAGACGCCGAGGTGCTGGAATTTAGTCCCGTAGGAATACTTTTACGTGCCAGTAAATCTACCGACACGAGCCTGTCGTATCTGAGCACCTTCAAATACCACCGGACTGAGCCAGGATCGAACCTGCCAAGATGGAGTCAGAAGACCAGCGCCTCAACCGTCTGACCCACTCAGCCTCGCACCAATGGTTTATACATCCCTACAAAACCCAGAGTTTTTATTAAGTATATGTGATTTTTAACAAGTCTGTCAAGTTATAACCCATACATAATGAAAACTGTGCCGCAAGGTACATTTTCCATGCAACATATTAAAACAAAAATCTCTTAATAACTTTGCAACAAATTACTACGTACTTCAAATGATGTGTGGTGCTGTATCGTATTAATATATGCCTGTGTTTTAAATTTGGTTGTGAAGTTGTAAATCGTAGAAGTTCAAAATGTCAGTCACGAAGAAATATGGTCATATAAGCAAATATTTTACTTTCTTGTATCATTGAGTCATATTTGAACAAAAAAATGGTGTCGTCACACTAACACATGGCAGGCCAAGGACCTTAATGGACTGCTATGTCAAGCAGTGTTTATGGCATATCGTGTAACGAATCCGCTGTTGAAGAGGGGATCATTTACTAGCCTTTACCCGCAGAATTCTTACCAGTTTGGTTTGAATTTCAACCAATAGCAGCTCGCGCCTGACACAACGCAGTGTTTCAGCGCTCCATGGTTCACCTCCACAGTGTAACGGTTGCGCTTCCCTGTAACGTCAAAACGTTAAGATTGGCAGGACTTGTTTGTTGTTAAAAAGCTACACCTACACTCAGCTACATCAACCTCTGCACCACCGATGCAGGCTCTGTAATTAAATAGAAAGTCGACAATTCAAACTCCTTTTATAACTTACGCTCGTCCACTCAAAGAGGTCGAGGCCTGTCCGTTTTCCTTCCTCTTGCAAAAACAGCATCTTATCAAAGTGGCTTCCTTTTCGAGTTGTTCCGCTGTGAAATGAACACACACTACAGAAAAAGTAATTTCCTATCAAAAAAATTCACGTCACAGCTTGCAAGATCACATCGACCATGTGTACTCTAACGCTCTTGTTTGATAATATGCCTCTAAGTCAAGGCCATCCATGAATACTTCACATCACAGCCTGCAAGATCACACCAACAGGTAAAAGGAATATAATTAACTAAACCTTCTGTACATAACGTCATAATCTACTTGTGTGAATGTTTAGTACGTGCGGGAGGACGGATGAATGTTTATATTATCCCGAGTGTGTGAGACTGAGTACGATGGAGTCCTACTGGAGAATAAGTGGAGATTCACGTGTGTGTAAGTAGAATTACTTGAATTTACAACAGATCCTGAGAATATTATGTAAGTAATTCGTGTATGTAGATACGGTAATAGTGCATATGAACATTCTGCAGTCTATAATTGTAATTATTTAATACATTATTTTAAGTGGGGATGGAGTCAGCTTCGTGTACGTGGGGCTATGGCCTTTTTCCATTCACCATTCCTGAATTCCATTATCAATTCGAGGAAAATAAATAAATAAATAAATAAATAAATAAATAAATAAATAAATAAATAAATAAATAAATAAATAAATACAGAAATAAAGAAATAATGTCAGACTGCTTCGCAGAATGGTCAGTGGTGAAGCCTTCGGTTCAGTGGGTCCCGGGTTCGATTTCCGGCTGGGTCGGGATTTTAATTGCGTATGATTAATTCTTCTGACTCGAGGACCAATTGCTCGTGTTTGTCCCAGCATTCGTTTTATATTCAGACATTAAACCACCACAGGAACACGCAATACTGATTACATCCCTCCACAATGGGTTGACATCAGGAAGGGCATCCAGCCGTAAAACAAGGCCAAATTAACTTGTCCGGCACAGCTCACACTGCGAATTCACAAGGTGTGGGGAAAGCGGTATAAATAAATAAATAAATAAATTAAATAAATAAATAAATAAATAAATAAATAAATAAATAAATAAATAAATAAATAAATAAATAAATAAATAAATAAATAATGTCGTTATTATGCATGCAAAATCCCCTATGTGAAATATTTTAGCTTAGAACTTTTTCCGGTAAGGTTCTGTTATCTGAGATTCAATACTGTGCGAATATTTTCAAGGAATTCTCGCTCTTCATAGTACATGTGCTGCGGGCCAGTATTTTATGACACAGCGGTTTTCGCAGGCGCTAGGACGATATGGTGCTCGTGTTGGGCTAGTGGAGGTTTGTTGAAGAACTGTGGAACACATACACACTTCCCCATACCTGAGACGTTGCCAAATGTTGACGCCCCAGAGAACCCAGACCATGCATTATGAGACATAGGTTTCCTGTTTGAGGACGATCAGTTTGCCAACTTGCACAGCATAAGAAGCGTTGTCGGTGTTTTTTTGAAATCATTATGTATACTGAAGAACCATCCCTATGGACGTGGCAGACGTAATTTTACAGTACCCTTTTAAAGAGGAGGACAATGAAAAAAAGAAGAATATTTTAACCATTACAAGTAGATCAAAACAGGTAACTGGAGCTAGGCGTGCACAGCACTGAGTAAGCAACGTGGGGAAGAACACGCATGCACAGAAATGGTGTTCCGATATAAACAAATCATTATGTGTGCCCCCCCCCCCCTGCTCACTTAACAAATTGCTGAAGGTAGACAGCCCGCTACAAGACTGTTGTTATTGAAATGGGCACAGCTGTGAATATATAGCAATACACACACTCTGCTTTCAGCACTACCCGTTTACTCTCTTCCCCTCCTTTTCCGTAGTGGAGCGGCCTTGGACTCTACCCCACCACTCCCTCCCAGATTCACAGATTCTGAGGAAGATACTGGGACCCCAAAGAACACAGGTACCATTCGGAAAAGGAGAGCATGTTCTTCGGACATATCTACAGAATGAACCCGGGAAGACCGACCAATCAGGTAGTAAAATAATTTTAGATCAGGAAAATTACCGTGCGCTCGTACCAGTAGGTGAAGAAGGACTTGGAAGAAATGGGTATACAAGAACAGAAATCAGCAACAGGGATGCTTACAAGTCGAGGATCGAGACCACGATGATGTTTCAAGGAAAAGTTAGATCCCGTAGCCAAGCGCCGTGGGCAGAAGAAAGGAGATAGCAGAGTGAAAGGATGAAGGAGCACTGGACGAGGATCAAAACCCAGAAACAGATGAAGCTGAATTCAAATTAACGTGGTCCGAAGTCAGCAGAACGAAAGGAGGAGAAGAAGAAGAAGAAGAAGAAGAAGAAGAAGAAGAAGAAGAAGAAGAAGAAAGATTTATAATCACTTTCCTCCTTGTCATTTTAATCATATCTTCTATTACAGCCCTTTATTTCTAAGACGAATTAATTTTGTTCCGTTAGGTCAATTTAGGTTATGTTATCAGTATCAACCGATATGGAAAGAAAGGGCGAACGAGAACGCCAAATTTTAGTGCATTTGAAACTGAAATGGACTTAGATTCTTTTCTTTTTTGCTATTTGCTTTACGTCGCACCGACACAGATAGGTCTTATGACGACGATGGGATAGGAAAACGCTAGGGGTGGGAAGGAAGCGGCCGTGGCCTTAATTACGGTACAGACCCAGCATTTTTCTGGTGTGAAAATGGGAAACCACGGAAAAGCATCTTCAGGGCTGTCAACAGTGGGGTTCGAACCCACTATCTCCCGGATGCAAGCTCACAGCTATACGCTCCTAACCGCACGGCCAACTCGCCCAGTACACATAACACTGTCCTCCACCACAATAACAGGCAGCTACGTACACATGGCAGATGCCGGCTACCCTCATCGGAGGGTCTGCCTTACAAGGGCTGCATCCGGCTAGAAATAGCGACAGGATTTTTTTTTTACTTCCCCCAAGTTTAAGAACACCCTGTGTATGGAAAATTATTTTCTAAAAAGTGAACATGTGCCCTTATGCACACATGGGGGATGAAGAAGAAGTGCGGCCCCACCATTCAGAAGATACGCTGTGAGGTCGGAATGTTCTCCAATCAAGTGGAAGGGAAGGCGTGCTGCGATCAGAGACTGGTTGTAGTTACGAAAGGCGCACACAGCTATCTGTGTCGAGGTAAAGAACTTGGTTCAGCCAATGGACGTTCACCTAGCAGAGACATAGATATGCTCATTTTTCATACAGCATTGCGGTAACATTATAAGACTGGCCTAGGGGCATACGGCCGACAGCCTGCACTGTTCTGTGACATGTTCCCAGGCTCAGCACTCGTGCTTCTAATGATTAGTTGACTCCTCTTACACTACACTTACACCGACACACATAGTTCTTATGGCGACGATGGGATTAAGGCACATCCCGGGCATTTGCGTGGTGTGAAAATGGAAAGCAACGGAAATGAATCTTCAGGGTCGTGTTAGAACCGAATATCCCCCGAATGCAAGATGTTAGCTACGTGACCCCACACCGCGGAGCTAGTTGCTCAGTCCTATCGAGCTGACAAAGGATCAGTCGTACAATTCACACACGAAAAGTCAATGCTATTCAAGAAATGACTTTAAAGTATAGTTTTGCGCTAACAGTATGACTTCAGCTACTGTGTGCAGACATTTCGATCTTTCACCATTTAGATAGCCTGCATGTCCATTTCGACGTTCTGCTTTATTCCACCAGATGGCAGAGGAACGGATTTCTGTATGGCTAAGTTTACATGAATTTTGTTGACTGAACATACAATATCTTACTAGATACATATATATATATATATATATATATATATATATATATATATATATATATTTACAAGTTGCTTTACGTCGCACCGACACAGATAGGTCTCATGGCGACGATGGGACAGGAAGGGGCTAGGAATGAGAAGGAAGCGGCCGTGGACTTAATTAAGGTACATCTCCAGCATTTGCCTGGTGTGAAAATGGGAAACCATGGAAAACTACCTTCAGGCCTGCCGACAGTGGTGTTCGAACCCACAATCTCCCGAATAGTGGATACTGGCCGCACATAAGCGACTGGAGCTATCGAGCTCGGTAGAGATATTTTACATACTGACATCGAATGACATGGAGAGTCTGACATTACCCCCCCCCCCTTCAAAAACAGCATATCTCTTCCGTATTTATACACACAATCAGTGATGAGATAATCTAATACAAAATAATCGCTTATTCGATTATTCGATTATATTTCCCATTCGATTAGTGAATATTTTTTTCCATTATTCATTCTAATTAATGAGGCAATCGAACAGTGAATTTTTCCATTTGATTAATTTTTCGATTATTAATTCGGAACTACTTGTTGTAATGCTCTCTAATTGTTAGTACAGTTCATTGTTGTGCCTGATTCCCTGTCTTCTTCTTTAATAGGGCCCAGGATTTTTCTCACGATCTTCCTTTCCTTCAGCTCCACTTTTCCGAGTTGCCATTTACTTACCATGTTTAGGCATTCTGAGGTGTATAGTACTGACGGTCTCCCTACAGTACTGTAATGCCTGATTTTAAGGCTAAGGGAGAGGGATTTGGATTTGTACATACTCTTACATAGGTGGTAGGCGCTTTCCAATTTGATGCGTCTGCTATTCATGGCCTGATCTTCATTCATGTTTGGGGTTATCCATTCTCCTAGGCATTTGAAGGAGTTAGTCCTTTGTACTGCTTTGTCCCCCAGTGGGATTGATTTGGGTGCATCTCTGTTATTGGTGATAAACTGTGTTTTGTTGATGGCGATCTTCAACCCTACTTTAGCTGCTATGTGGTCGAGAGAGGATACTTGATGGATGGCTTCCTCCACACTGGATGCCAGGCTAAACAGTTGACTGTTAACTTGTCTTTCTTGTACTCTAGCCTATTCTCAATCCAGAGTCATCCGTTAACATTTTCGTCCACTCGCGAATGACTTTTTCGAGTAGGCAGTTAAAGAGGTTTGGAAATAGGCCATCCCCTTGTGTAACACCTGTTTTGATCTCAAACCTCTGGGACAGTTCCCCTCTGAATTTGATTCTGGCTGTAGTGTTGGTAAGAGTTTCTTTTTTTCTCACAAGATTCAAGGTTCTCTTATCTAGTCCCAGTTCAGCAAGTGTCTGGAGGAGTAACTCTCTACCTACTGAATCGTAGGCCTTCTGGAAGTTGACAAATGTTGCCACATAGGGTGAGGCACTTAGGTTTTTCGAGGTTCAGGATTTTTTCGGCGCATGACCTTGACTTTCGAAACCCAACCTGGTACTCTCCGATGCAGGAGTTTAGTTGAGCATCTATTCTTGTGAGTAATACTTTTGAGAGTATCTTGTACGTCAGTGACACAAGGGCTAATCCCTCTGTAGTTGTTGTGATCTGATTTGCCACCTTTGTTGTGTGTGTAACGGGTGGATGACAGCTGAGGTCTATTCGGTAGGTAATGCTTCTGTCACCCAGGTATTAGATATGATTTCATGGATACTCTAGATTGACTGCTCATTACCGTATTTCCAGAGCTCTGCTATAATTCCCTTTCTATTATGTATTTAAAAAATTGTGTTGTTTTCCGAATCCTTGTGGTCACCCACAGATGTCTGTTTTCTTGAGAATAACTAAAATAACACCCAGACTGTCTTACTTTAAGAGCGTGCTTCTGAGGATAAACTAAAAGACTTGCGCTGAGTTGGAAAGACTGACTCAAGGTATACATGTATGGTTGTGTGCTCCCTTGATATGCCAATGAGAATTATTTAAGACCTAAAATATTCTAGAAGAGATAAGCTTTCTAACAGTGAAAGAAATGCTGAAGTTGTTGAGTGGTACATGAGATTCTCGAACCCCCCTTAACTCTCTCACTCTCTTAATAATATTAACGTAGATTGTGTAACAATGACCATTACATTCTAATTTGTTAAAACACGCTGCGATTTTTACGTATAACGAATCACCTGGGTGGATGGCGAGTGTAATGTGAAGCACTGTGTACTAAGTGCTGTACATCAAGCGGCTGATAGCATGTGACAAGCAGCAGCGAACTGTTTACAAGCTTTTTACCAACACGCTCATTTCTTCTCATCGCTCATCTTTCAGCGTGACTGACGGCCTTGAAGAACAAGCATTTTGCAACTCAGAGCTGCCAAGCGAAAAATTCTTCAAATGTCGCTACAATGTTAGCAAAATTCCTCTACATTCCGCGACGTGTTACTAGGCAATTCACATGAAGTGTACATTTTACAGAGACATTTACTTCATTTCTTGTAGAGATTAATAATGTTATTTGCTTTACGTCCCACTAACTACTTTTTAAGGTCTTCGGAGACGCCGAGGTGCCGGAATTTAGTTCCGTAGGAGTTCTTTTACGTGCCAGTAAATCTACCGACACGGGACTGTCGTATTAGAGCACCTTCAAAAACCACCGGACTGAGCCAGGATCGAACCTGCCAAGTTGGGGTTAGAGGGCCAGCGCCTTAACCGTCTGAGCCACTCAGCCCGGCTTTCTTGTAGACAATAAAGTCTACTTTTCAACATAGAATGGAAGGTGTTCCAGTAGCGGCGGTTAGGGGGGAGAGGGGTGGGCGAGGGGTGTCGCCGCCCACTTCGTGGTGGTGATGATGATGCTTGTTGTTTAAAGGGGCCTAACATCGTGGTCATCGGCCCCTAATGGTACGAAATGAAATAACAAAAAGGTCAAATTAATCCACTGACCAAAATAAAATAAAAATGTCATGACGAATGAATGGATGGACATGAACCCAACAAAAACAAAAAACAAACAAACAAACAAACAAACAAACAAACAAACAAACAAACAAACAAAACAGTGGATCAGACTCAAAAAAGATCAGACATAAAAGTATTACTGACCAAGGGACCACTCATAAAGCACGATGATGCATGATGTCTAAAGGGGTGCAAAATCCACGTCTAAGGCCCCACAGAATGGTACATGTCGCGAGTAAAGTAGAACCATGGTATTTGTCATTTTGGGGTACTAATCAAAAGTAGCGAAGACTGACAGTGTTTCACACAATGGCGCCACTTACAGCCAACGCAAACCGGTAAGGTTCCTCACCTAGGTGTACTAGACACGGGCGCCGGTATTCCCGTGGTGCTCCTCACATAGTGGGTACCAATCACAGGCAACGCTGACCCACGGTGCCCCTCATTTAGCGGTACAACTCACAGGCTACGCCCAGACCCGCGGTGTTGCTCACATGGGTACGACGCACGGGTACTGGAAACCACCAGGCCAGGCTTTTTACTGCAACTAATCACAAACCTATTTCGTACCTAATTTAGTGGTACTACTCGCAAGTACAGGCAACCCATGGTGTTCCCCGCGTGATGGTACGAATCAAAAGTAGTTTCATGGTTCTAATACCAGCATCCCTGGTCGTCCCTTTTAGTCGCCTCTTACGACAGGCAGGGGATACCGCGGGTGTATTCTACATGTGCGTCCCCCATCCGCAACGGGTAGTGTGTTTGGTCCGCGAGAGGTATTTTATTTCCCTCAAGTCCGCCGGCAAGCCGGTTAGGAACCCCCTATCCGCCACCTGGGATGCGCCACGTGGGAGTATCACCTCTCCCCCTGCTACGCCAGCGTAGTACGTTCGTGGCCACTTTGTGGACAAAATATTACATTTTATTTCATTTTAGCCGACTGAGACTGGGAATTATTTAAAAAAAAGCAGTTTGTACAAGCCCTGATGTCTTATCAACTAATTCTTTCCTTTATTATTAGCAAAATTATAAGCGGAAATACACACTAAATGTTGCTCGTCACGGCTCTGATGAAGAGTAACACAGGTATGATACACCCACTTGCCGCGCGCATTCGTCACTCTGTCAAGCTCTGTAGTGTCTGTTAGTTTCTTAGTGTGCAGTCAAATACTATTAATGGTGTTTTAATTGTATAATCACGCCGTACTTCTATTTAAACTGAGCTCGATAGCTGCAGTCGCTTGAGTGCGGCCAGTATCCAGTACTCGGGAGATAGTAGGTTCGAACCCCACTGTCGGCAGCCCTGAAAATGGTTTTCCGTGGTTTCCCATTTTCACATCAGGCAAATGCAGGGGCTGTACCTTAATTAAGGCCACGGCCGCTTCCTTCCCACTCCTAGCCCTTTCCTGTCCCATCGTCGCCATAAGACCTATCTGTGTCGGTGCGACGTAAAACAACTAGCAAAAAAAAAAAACAACAACTTCTATTTAATTGTAAAACACGTGTAATATTGTTCCTTTGGTCAAAGTTTCATTGTATGATATAGAATCAAAATCTCAAAAAACTATTATCACCGCACTTAAGTTGTTAAACTGTCAATCTTTACTTCTCTGTGGAAATTCGCTCAGAGTGCATGAAGAAATTGACCATTTTGCAGCGTTTTTTTTTTCTTTCCCAGTATTGATATTTATACACCTCCCTCCCCTCTCGGCCACGAAATAGCACAAACCCGGGTACTTTCTTTGTCTGTAAATATTTTTGCCCTCCCCACCCTCCCCCACTGATCTCCAATCGTCGCTACTGACCAGAACCGTCGCCTACGTAATATACAAGGCCTGGAAGAACGGGCGATTTTCCACCAGAATAGCGGGACAGTTTAGGTTTGTAGTCTTACCGATAGATGTCAGGGTTATGGGCTGTTGTCCGTGAATTAGATCCATAACTTGGTATAAGATTCGCAGTGCATGTATGATACGTTTGCAGTTTAATAATGTTATTTGCTTTACGTCCCACTAACTACTTTTACGGTCTTCGGAGACGCCGAGGTGCCGGAATTTAGTCCCGCAGTTCTTTTTCGTGCCAGTAAATCTACCGACGCAAGGTTGTCGTATTTGAGCACCTTCCAATACCAGCGGACTGAGCCAGGATCGAACCTGCCAAGTTGGGGTTAGAAGGCCAGCGCCTTAACCGTCTGAGCCACTCAGCCCGGCCGTTCGCAGTTTATTAATTAATGGTTTTCGTGGTATCTTTTGGCGTGCTATAGCTGTACGAATTATAGAACCCTTATAGATGCATCCTGTTATCGTCTTTCCTTCATTAATATTTCAATTCTAATAATGTTACATCTTATTCCGTCTATAAGTTAGTTTCGATCCGCTTGGTTATTTTGCATTTTGATGATGATGATGCTTGTTTTTAAAGGGCCTAACATCTAGGTCATCGGCCACTAATTATTTGTAGTTTATTTATATAATTTATATTGACAGGGCAAAGTGGCCTCCGGTTCAACAGCCTTGCAGCTCTGAAGTCGGGAAGCGGAGTGTCTGGTTCCTACCGTCGGCTGACATGAGAATGGTTTTCTGTGGTTTGCCATTCTCCTACACTAAGGCAAAGTTTGTGACATATATTTATATAGGCTACGGGCGCTACCCCATCACTGTCTCCGCACCTTAGATCACGGATTCAAATCTCCTTGGCCTGAGAAAGTGCATAGCCCTCTAGAACACCTGCCTTACTCCACCAGGGCACAAAATGAAAATGTTAAATAATAGTAAAAATTTATAGGTTGTTTATTCATCTTCTAATTACCAAAACACCAAGACTACCTTTAGGTTTTTTTTTTTTTTTTTTTGTTTTTTTTTTTTGCAACGACGAGTAGTGTGTTGCTGTCAATACTGTGATAATTATTGTAGGGCCAAGTCATGTAGTGTACATTTCGTGCACAATATGGGAATGTGAGTAAAGCATTAAACATGGCGCTCTGATTTGTTCCAAGATGTACTTCAAACAATGCAAAGAAAGAAAAAATCGTTCAATCTGTTTCTCACTGATCCAACCTTACTAGAGAAGTGGAAAATTGCTGTTTCGAGGTAAGGCAAAAAACTGGGCTTCTAATGGTTACCAGCAAGACCGTCCAAAGTGTACAGCAAGCATTTCCTTTTAAATTTGATTTTAGTGATAGACTCACAAAAAAGAGGCTTCTTCCAAATAACATATCATCCACATTTACTGTTACCCCACACATTAACAAATATGTGCCAAACGCAGAAGTGATCCTTCCCCAGATTAGATTCATCTAAAGCAGAAAGAATTCAATCAATGGCAGCTTCACCTACCAAGAAACACCTCAACCTCCCATGACAAAGGTAGCAATTCTGCTATCCACTCCAGATCCAAAACCATGGTGATGCTTGATGTTTACTACATCTAGGTCATCGGCCACTACTTATTTGTAGTTTATTTATATTGACTGCGCAGAGTGGCCTTCGGTTCAACAAACCATCCCGAAGAGAAACAGAAGTCAATTGATAGATGTAAGAAAGTAATTTAAAAGGCTTCGACAGAACTGAAAGAATTAAAATCTGACAAGGTGAAAACAACCACATACAGAAGAAAGTAGATGTACAGTAGTAGACTCGTACAGAAAGAAAAACGTCCAATTTTGTGAGACTACGTCCAAAAAAAACCGTTTTGTGGCATAGAAAAGCACCACCTAATATTTACATTTTACTTAGATGGTCGTTTAAAACTTCCATACAGGAATACATTCAAAAATTACCTTGGCTACACTAATGGAGAGACTGGAATATCTTGAAAATTTAAACGATTCTTCAAAATATTATATACCGACAGGTACGGAATAAGTATGATGTGATTTAAATCGATTTATTTTTTGTAAATTTTCCCTTCCTTATAACATTTTTTTAGTTTCTCAGGTGAATATCAAGATACTTGTGTTCTTTCCCATTTAAGAGCACTGTGTAAGTCAGCCCATAAAGACGACATCAAGCGGCGTATTTTGAAACTCGCCACGACCCCATCAGCTGGCCAGCATCTCCAGGCCTTGCATATCACGTCGGCAACGCCAGTAAAAGTAATGGAAATCATTTATAATCGTTACTTTTCACATTTACATAAATATTCCTAAGTAACTTATGCAAGTTGAGAAAGAGAGTTAAACTGCTACAGATATTTTCGGAACATAATAATATCAGGTTAACTTTCACAACTGAATATTAGTTTCACTGCCCATCTCGCAATTAACAAGACATGCTATTTTGTACCTGTGAAGCCTAAGGTAAGGCCACACTTCGACCAGTACCGCAGGCTTGTTGTAGAACCAGTAGATAATGAATTGTAACCCTGACTACTCAGTTTAACTGTGCACACGTACAAATACACACCTTTACAAATAAGAGAAACACACGGGTAAGAGCTATTCTCCAGCTGCCAGAAGAAGTGTTTGTCTGTTGTTCGCCGAAGGCAATAAGACAGACCGTGATAAATCTACGTTTCATCTCTTATATCCCCCAATTACCTCTCATGCTCGCCATTCAAGATAACATTTGTCACGATTCATTTCGTGAAGGCGAACCATACATCACTACAACATGCCCAGTAGCTAGAGTGCAGCACTGATCGTATAAATTAGGGGCCTAAATATTTTAATTAAGGAATTAGATGGCAAGATTCTTCTGAGACTTCTGTGCACCAGAACAAATATTGTAATGACACAATCAGTATGTTGGCTACTGAAATATTGCGCATGACAAAAAGAAGATTGCGGAAAACTAACGATTATGAATATGTCTTTCAGTGAATGAAACTCAATGTTGGTCGGCGGATGTAGAGTGGGTCTCTGTTCACAAGTGGCCACGGCTGGCCCGCGGTCCGATCGGCCAACCGAGTAGAGGAAGGGTGGCCATGTCTCTACCTCTGTATTCGGGAGACGGGAAGGGCTGGTCCCTACCGTCGGCTGTCCTGAGAATGGTTTTCCGTGGTTTCCCATTCTCCTGCACTAAGGCGAATGCCGGGACAGTTCCTAGTATAGGCCACGGCCGCCAACCCTCTCACCTTCTCTCCACATCTCCGTCTCAGATACAAATCTCCTGGCCTGAGAGACAGAGTCACCGTCCAGGAGGCCCGCCTCCTGCTTCAGGGGAGAAATGAAAACAAAGTAGTAACTCAATGTTATATTGGAGAACTGCAACTCAACGTCAAAAGAACATTATGTTTACTTCATAATGATTTTTTTTTCAGACAGGTTGTAAATTTAGAACTTAAAGAAAAATGCATGTGGATTAAAGTATATTTTTATATCAGATTATATTAAATTCGTTGCAACTGGTACTTCATTAAAAGAAAGGTCTTATTCAATAGCATCGTTAAAAAATATAATTTTACGTAACTTAAAGAGCGTTTCCGTACTTGAAACTTTGAAAGACTGTGGTGGTGGTGATTATTGTTTTTTGAGGAAGGACAACTAGAAAACCATCCTCAATATAACATTAATGAGAGAGAAAAATGGAAGGGGTGCGATGCTTCAAAAATGAAGGTTATCGGCCAAGGAAAGAAAAGGGCCACGAAGGGCGTGAAAGACTCCCTAGGCCTCTAATGCTCTTAATATCGTCACGCTCGAAAGAGAACAAGAGTTGACCGAGGGAGGTCGGATAGGACAGATGCATGTGAGGAGGCTGGCACAAGTAAGCAATGCCAGGACTCAGCTGAGGGTCGCATGGTCGCCAACCACGCTCCCAAGTTCAGAGCTCTTGACACCTCTATTGGAAAGATTTGATTATAAATTTTGAATTTTCTTGCACCATCAATCACTGATGTATGTATGCATTTATTTAAGACTCGTGAAAGCAGCACTATAGCTCATTCCATGTTAATAAAACAGTATTGCTCTTATGACAACACGGTTGCCATATCGAACAGATCCGCTCAACAGCATCATTGGCGAAGCTCACTATTTAATTTCAAGATATAAGGTGGGGGAGGGGGTGAAGAAACTAAGCTGAAAAATATTTTTATGAAATCTAGGTGCAGGGGTTTGAGAGGGGGGTATATAGGTTTTATCAGAAACAAGGGTAAGATACTACATATACAAGACCTTATCATTGAAGTTTAGGGCAAATTGGGAGAGAAAATAGACAAGAGATAGTTTTCATAGGCTTGGGGGCATTTAATAAATTTGCCCGGGCAACGCCTACTACTGTGCCGTCGCATCATCCCACAAAAAGAATGGTAAAAATTAAACGCGTTTGGAGAAAAAGTGGTAAAAAATTAAATGCGCCTAAGAAACACATAAATTACAAAATCAAACACACACAAAATTCCTAGGGAATTTCTGTACCTTGCTCAAGTCAGGCCGTAATGTATCGCTGCACACCACAGTACCAAAAGCTTCCGTAACAATTGCTTTAGAGTACAAGAATATTTGAACACACACAAAATAGAAGGTTTCTCTTTAGCAGTGATAAGCTACCGGCGATTCACGGCGTAACAGATTACGCGGTAGATGTACTCACAGCAACTAAGAAGGAAAATGAAGGATAGCAACAAAGGGTTGGCTGTTCTCGCCATTGTGCGTCCTCCCTGCGAATGTATTTATGAAATAGAGAACGTTAAGTAATTAAATAACTCACGGGAAAAATATTGCCGCATCCTTTTTCTTTCTTTCATAATACGATATGAACTACATTATAAGATTCCTTAATCACGAGGAATTATGGATGTCTAAGATGGGGGTGTTCACTCCTTGTAGGTCCATAAGAGCAATACTGCTTTCTTAACATGGAAAGATCTATAGCCGTGTGTTCGTTTGAACAACACAAGGTAAAAACTGCCAGACTTCCACGGCAGTCACACTCTCCTAGACGTTAAAACCTTTAATTGCGAGCAACTTAGTCTGCGACTGTTTTGCAAGACGAGCAAACATTTTAGATGAATTCTAACTTGATAAACGAGTGATATTTCGCACTACGAGTGGTACTGCTTCAAGTCACTGTGCCTCGATGATGTAGTCAACATCAATACAAGCGTATTGTAATAACGTGTGTGCATACAATTGTGTTCAAGTATAGTGACTCATTTGGCAGCCTAACTTTACTATAGCAATGGGCCCAGTGAGAAAAAAGTTTGCAGATGAAGAAGGAAACCATCGAGAAGGACGAACAAGGTATGCGTGTACTCGATGTCACGAGATTTTGCACAAAGTCTACATCAGCTAATTGCAAAATAATGAAGAGGAAGAACTAAAGGATCACGAGAGTATCAAGGCAACGGCCACGTGTTCCAGAACAAGGGTTCCCAAGGGGGGGCCCGCGAGCGCTTTCAAAGAAATTATTTTAAGAAATGTAAAGAAAATTTACAAAAACTAATTCATAACTTGTTCAAAATTTTATTAATTTGTGTACCCTTTATAGACCCAAGTCAGAACTAATTCATTCTTTAATAGTATTTCCTGTATTCACTTGGGCTGAATAAATTATTTTTTTATTTAAAAAAAATTATAATCTAATCTTCGGCAGGAAATGAGCCCTCACTAATGCAGCATTATAAAAACGGCTATGACATCCATTACAACCTCACTGCGGACATTTTATGCAACGTAGCACGCACTCAATACCAAGAAATACTTTAATTGCTATTGATGTAAGAGGCGGTTTCAATTCTTCGTTCTTCTCTCATTGGTAGCACTGGCTGGTACAAAGTGCTGCCCACTCGAAGACATTTTCAGAGAAGCTGAATGTCCTTGTTCCCATCACACAACTTCCACTAAATTGTTCTTCTTTAAGCTTTGTTTTCACTACATTATTGACTTCAATATGTTTTTCGGTATTTTTTTTTTTTACCTTTTCTGTCATTTGTCAAATATTAATTAAAATAAATTCACATTGTTGGGTGTTCTTCAAAATTCAATTGTCCTGGGTATAATTGTGTTTATTTTTACTTTCGTTCTTCTATGCAACTGTAAAATAGTCTTTTAAGCAATTACATTTATTAAACCTTCATTTCCATCGAGCCATGTATATTATTTCATACTGGTACCTCTGTTCCATTGACGGAATTTTTACGAATTTTGGTCTATTATTCAAGTGCGGCCCGTGATCGCGCTTAAGGTTCCCAATGTGGATCTCGAACCCTTGCAGATTTGAAACCTCTGGGGTAGATCATGCAAGGCCATTGACGAAAATAAGGGCTAGAGAAAAGAATGGTTGAATGGGTGGCAAAATTTGTAGAAAACGGTACTCAGATAATTAGACTAGGTGAAACATTATCTAATCCTATAACAATTATGAGTGCGTTCCCCCAAGGAACCATCATTGGACCTTTTTTTTTTTTTTTTAGAGAAGTTACTTCTAATGTGGATAATTTTTAATAGCATATTTTTAGGTTGTATAACGGATCACCAGCGTTTGCATTACTTCTTGTGGGAAAATTCGCTTTGATGCTTTAGATGACAAGCACGTATGAAGAACGAATTATGCTCGCAATCCAAGGCTTTACAGTATAAGACAGTTCCCTCAAGATACTGCACGATATTGTACAATACAGGGTCTTTGTAGGCCATCTACGAAACGTGAACTGTTTGGAGAGGTTCAATGCCGTGTGTCGTGAGTAGTGACACAGCAAGAAAATGTATCAGTAGCGATCTCTCACTCAGCGAGCGAGGTTAAGTGAAGAAAACATAAACAAACAATAAGCTGACGAAATTCTGGGCCAACAGGCTCCACCCACAACACGTGGAACGGGAGTGGGACAAAATAATTAGGCGCTAATTTCACCACGATAACACAAACACCAAGAACTTCCTACGTTAGGACGACTCATGTAAACGACGTGTCTGAAATAATAATAATAATAATAATAATAATAATAATAATAATAATAATAATAATAATAATAATAATAATAATAATAATAATAACAGAGCCGCTAATTTTGAACAGGAAAGAAGACACTGAAAACACTGAGAAACAGGAACGTAAAATCATAAGAACAATTCTAGCCCCAAAACTCATCAACGGACAATACCAATTCTCCGAGATATACTGTACGTACTAAGATTGTTTCAACGAAACTATCCTATTTTCTTCTCTGTCGCCAAGAGTTCACAAACCAAGTGGCTAAAAGACGTGCCAACGTATGAAACGTAGTCATTTGACGTACGGAGTTCCCTCACCTATTATCCAGAGCGCTAGCAGTCATATTGTGTCATCCCCAATGCTCATGGTGTCATTAGTATTTGTTAGATTTGCAAAATAATCACAGCATTGTATTTGTAATGCTCGTAACGTTAAGAGGG
This sequence comes from Anabrus simplex, assembly GCF_040414725.1. Taxonomy (NCBI): domain Eukaryota; kingdom Metazoa; phylum Arthropoda; class Insecta; order Orthoptera; family Tettigoniidae; genus Anabrus; species Anabrus simplex. The sequence goes on along the minus strand of NC_090275.1, from coordinate 21,407,719 downwards.
AAGTTCTATTTATTAAAAAAAACGAAGTTAATGCCGATATTTCGGAAGAAATTCACACCCTGGAAGTGCCATAGGAGCCCGATTACCATTACTGAGTGTGAAAACAGAATATCGATATCCTTAACGGCTCACGAGTTGTTTGACGTCGATATCTTAGCTGAATAATCCTCTACATGCTATTAGCATGCGATTCAGTATGAAAGACCTAGGAGACAGTAAAACAACAAATAATAACTAAAATTACGTAAATTAATTAAAAATTGTGGAAATGGAATGCAAGGTGTTTTTTTTTTTTTTTTTTTTTGACTTTGAATGTAAACAAAAAAGCTCGAGATGGGATCTACACTTCATTTCATGATAGGAAAATCTACAACCAATTACAGATTTTCGGTTTTCAATTATATAAATTTCCAAGAACATTATTAAATTATTAATTAGAACATGGTGTGAATAGCTTGCGCCACTGACGAAGTTGCAAAGCTGTGAATTTCCTGTCTAAAATAATTAATTTTGTAACTGATGACTCAAATATATTGAAGTCAATACCATTCTATGTGCCACATAAACTAAGTTGTCCTAGAAATATATTCTTTCTAACAAAGGTTAAGACTGAAATCCATAAGAACGCTCCAATTAACACAGCAGTGAGACTTTGTAATAATATTCATCCCTATGTTGATAGTTTTAGTATGACTTAAGCTACGTTCACTTCGACATGTAACACTGTACTTCTGAATATAATTTAATAGATTATGAAGAAATTTAAAGAAGGAAAACTAGTATACATGTTGTAAATCATGTTATTAAATTAAATACATTCCAAGTGAAAATCCTGTTTAAATTATTATTTTAAATATTACACTAATTTATCTTTCTTTCTTAATCTGCTTCCCTTCCAGGGTTGATTTTTTCCTCGGACTCAGCGAGGGATCCCACCTCTACCGCCTCAGGGGCAGTGTCCTGGAGCTTCCGACTCTGGGTCGGGGGACACAATTGGGGGGAATGACCAGTACCTAGCCCAGGCTGCCTCACCTCCTATGCTGAACAGGGGCCTTGGTGGGGGATGGGAAGATTGGACGGGGTAGACAAGGAAGAGGGAAGGAAGCGGCCGTGGCCTTAAGTTAGGCACCATCCCGGCATTTGCCTGGAGGAGAAGTGGGAAACCACGGAAAACCACTTCCAGGATGGCTGAGGTGGGAATCGAACCCACCGCTACTCAGTTGACCTCCCGAGGCTGAGAGGATCCCGTTCCAGCCCACGTACCACTTTTCAAATTTCGTGGCAGATTCGGGAATCGAACCCAGGCCTCCGGGGATGGCAGCTAATCACACTAACCACTACACCACAGAGGCAGACTACACTCATTTTAATTAGAATTAATTAGTACTGTACAGTAATATTAGTTATATTATCCTTAATGATTTTATTTTCTAGTGATGTGACTTGTGTGTCACTGGAATTAATTTCGAAGATTATTCCAGCTAAAGGCCAATATTGTTTTTATTTTTTATTTGTATATTTAACGTCCGAGTAACAATCGTCGTGAACATTATAATTGGGACTCCTTACCTGTTATATGCCAACGGCCGTAGCTGTGTTGAAACACGGTATCCCGTGAGATCTCCGAAGTTAAGCAACAGTGGGCGTGGTCAAGATTTGGATGGGTTGACACGCGCTGTTTTGGGGGGGGGGTAAGGGAATGGAGGAACGGAAAGGACCTGGCCACCCTACGGTACGGAAACTCCGGCTCAGGCACACCTCTGCGGGGGTTCGGACCTGCCTTCGGGCAGAATACACCTTTACCTGTTATATTCACAATAATATATATTTAAAAAACATTTTTTCTTTTCTTATAGAGCACGTTGTATTTTTCCACGTAACGGGCTGTACTGTTTGTAATAGTCTAAATCAATAACATACTCCAAGTCACCGCTCTCGCTCTTATAATATACGAGTGTTGCTATTTTTTTTTTTTTTTTTTTTTGGCCTTGGTATTTATTCACGCATAAACGTGTACATTCCCTTTGATATTCATGTTCTAACATATGTTCTCAGAGCCGTTGATATTAATTAGCTCAGTAATGAAAGGTAGCGCTGTTGCGCGGTTCGATTCTCAACTGTCTGGAATGTAGTATAAACACTGCTACGTCATGCGAAATAATTTGAAAAGCTTCTTGTAGCCATTGTAATTGTTTTGTTTATTAGATCACATTGTTCGCTAAATGAAGTGAGTTGGATAATCGATTGTTGCGGTGCAAGAAGCACAAAGACGGACCGCGCTGTAATTTGCTGCTAAGTGTAATAGTTCTTGTTGTTCGTTAACGAACCTATAATTATTCTAGCTTTGTGTTGCTCCAAGAGGTTTTTGACACAGCACTGGTTGTCTAGTTTCCATACTTAGAGCACAAGCTCTCAACAGGACTGTGATAGATCGAGACCATCTATAAATTTCAATGGCACTTTGTAAACTCTCAATGCAAACAAAAAATAGAGAGAATGTTGGACAAAACGTCCGCCTTATTAAGGAATCTGCCAGGAATGTTGAGAGCTTCAATCGTTCTCGACATGAACGGGCTGCTATGAACAGACTATGGGGATGTAGTTTTATGAGGAGCGCCTCCTGCAACTGCCGTGCTCAAGAGCAAACGATGCCACTCATTGTGGAGAACCATCTACTTCGAGTTTTGACGTAAATATATCTTATTATAGCTGTGGGTCATCTGAAATTAGCAGCTGTTGACAGATGGCCATGCCAGGGAAACACATTTACGATCATTTTATTTTCACAAAGGAAAAAGTAGTTTACTTTTGGAGATGAATTGGAGATTCTTCACAGAGTAATATCAGCGTGTATTTCTTATTTAGCTTAATGCTTGTTATTTATATACAGGGTGTCCCAGGAGGCATTGTCAATATTTAAGGATATGACAGGAACAATCATTTGAAGCAAAAATCTTCATATGGACGTATGTCCTATTCCGAGCGGTTTTCGAGATAGAACATATGCTAATGCCATTCCACGCCATATTTCCACGGACCAGCTGAATCTGGCATTATTTTCACTTACTTGTGATAGGCGCCTCACATTTCGTATCCGACCTCCCTTGTTCAACTCTTGCTGCTTTCCCACCCCGACGGTATTAGGTTTGCGACACCTACGGGTCTTTCATTTTCACGTCCTACGTGGATTTCCCCCCTTACTTTTCCGATACCTCCATTTTCCGAAGTGTCGAACCTCTTCCATTTTCATTCCGATTAGCTAACTTGATTTTCCAGGGGGAAAAATACAAATTCATTTTTTTGTACTTTTGGATGCTGCGGACGAAAAACTTTCCAGGAAAGGTAGTATCGAGTTAATATCTGCGGTACATTCAGAGTTATGGGCTAATAACAATTTGGACTTTAGGGTGGGCATGGCAAGAAAAATTGCTACACACATCCCTGGACTCGTGGAAATTCACCCACTCACCCACATAGGAATTTGTGAACACGTTGATAGTTTAACAATATGAATGACTTTACTAAAATTGGAATATCCGTTAATTCTAGAGACATTGACGTCCAAAACACGGTAATATCATCATTATGTTGAAAATTTGGCTATTTTTTTCCAAAGTTCTAGTTTATTAAAAACAACTGTAAATTGACTAATGTTAAAATTTGAGTCGTAATTTTTGTTAAAACTTATTGGTGTCTGAAGATTAAAATCTTGGATACGTTGGAATTCTGCTTCAGGTATTAATTTTAAGGCATGCTACTGTAATTTATTAGTTTCGAACTGTAAAGTGCTAAATTAGGTAGTTTCATCGAACTAGTCTACTCCTAAGGAGTAGAACCACGAAAGATAACAGTAACCGTAATGTAGCAAATACCACGAGGTTTTGTAGTAGCAGTCAAAGGGACCCACCATCATTCAAATATTGTGAAATAAGAAACAAATCAACACCTCAAGATTTTGGGATTGACGTCCCTTTTGACTAAACCCTCATAAAAACGAACTACTGCCAACGTAAAATCTGATCGTCAAAATAAGACTAGTTCGATGAAACTACCTAATTTAGCGTTTTACTGTAATGAAATAAATCAATTTAAAGGTTTAAAATCATTTAAGAAAAGGCAAGGAAAACAACAGATAGGGAATCTGCCACCTGGGCGACTGCCCTAAATGCAGATCAGTAGTGATTGATCTCTGTACTTCCCTCTAAAGGGATTAGTACGTCTTCCTGGTCATAGATGACAGCACATGCAATATTCTGGTGACGATATACGCGTGTCTTTTATTCGTTTGTTTGTTTGTTCATGTATTTGAACATTGAATCTGTGTGTTCATGTTCAGTGCAATTATCTGGAAAAGACGCCCTAAAACTACGTTTTATGGCAAAGACTCAATCACTATGATGTATCAGATGCTATTTCTGTACCAAGACCGACTCCATTCCTCAGACCGTAATATAAAAAAAGTAAAAACATGGCGGCTGAAGTAGCCGGACTGCTGGTATTGGCTAACACGAAATATCACGTACATATTACACCAACGGCGCTAATTTAACATAATACATGTAAGATCATAGGGAAAATCACTTCTTCACGTTCAAAAACGCTTCGCCAACAAATACGCACCGCATGTAATCAACTAGAATTGCATATATTCTACTAGCAAAAGAGAACAACAAGCTGATTATTCAGACATTTGAATTAGCCAAATAACGTTTTATCTTAGATTTCACTTCGCTGGACAGATGAAAATATATGATAAAACTGTTAAAATGATATTTATAACATCATTTTGAATATTTCAAAATAAATTAAGGTGCGAAATTCCTCAATTTATTCGTTTGTTAAGAATGAAGCCATGTTTTCCATTTTTGACTTAGTTATATGTAACAAAGGCTTTTCAGTCTGTCAAACACACAGCTAAAACAATGTAAATTATAACACTATAAACATATCTGTTAAAAACACAGTAACATACAAAGAATGACATGTTTCGTTCTACAAGAACATCCTCAGATTCTATCAATCACTTTAAAAACAAGCTTATATATGTACAGTATTATTTACGTAGCGTAAACGTGTCAATGATAGAGAGTTTAGTGATAACATGAAACAGTAATGACAAAAATAAAAAATATATACAAGTATTAATATGTCATTCTTTGTATGTTAGTGTGTTTTTTAACAGATATGTTTATAGTGTTATATTTTACATTGTTTTTGCTGTGTGTTTGACAGACTGAAAAGCCTTTGTTACATTCAATTTATTCGCCCTCATAAGAACTATGAAACATTATTTGTTGCCGTCGTTTTGAAGTGGTGGAACATTTCTTATGTTCACCACCCACTGAAAGGGAAGTACACCCGAAATAATAACGTTATTGGTTTTACGTCCTACTAACTAATGTTTTTACGGTTTTTGAAGACACCGAGGTGCCGGAATTTAATCCCACAAGAGTTCTTTTACATGCCAGTAAATCTGTCGACACGAGGTTGATGTAACGTATTTGAGCACCTTCAAATACCACGGGACTGAGCCAAGATCGAACCTGCCAACTTGGGATCAGAAGGCCAGAGCCTAACCGTTTGAGTCACTCAGCCAAAGTACACCTGAAATGATTACCAACATAATGTTGAGATACGGCATAGCAGCACTTTACACAAAGATGGTAACCTTAGTTCAGACAATAAAGACGATCAGACACTAAAGATATAACAGGTTTTTACCCATTAAAGAACATGAGTGCAAAAACTCTACTGACTCTAAACAATGATATTTAACCACATGGACGAGCTTCAGTTCGGTGTAGTCTGCTTGATACCAAATCCACAGCATAAATCGTAAGGTACTGATAGTGTAAAACACTGCGTTACAAACCCAGCTAATCTCTCCTAGTCACGATTTCTTCTGAGTAACAGTATACAGATTGCTCCATTTGTCACACTTATAAGTTTTGTTACACTTCAAGATCCAGCCAAACATTTCCGAAGGCAAGTACAGATAATTGTAAAATACACTTGCATCTAAATCTCTCGACACTTTGAAGCACACAGACACTGACAGAATATCATAATATCCGTTATATTCTACATAAATTAATATTTTTCGAGGAACACGAATAGTTCCACCGTTTGGAATTAGAGAAAAGCCTTCCCTAACTTCAGACTTATTCTAAAATTGATGTATGCACATTACAGTTTTTTCATCGACTTCAAAATAATTACGGTGTATATTAATAATCCATTTCTCTCTTAAATTTTTATTCCGAAGGAAACTTAAGAATAGTTGTATGAAAGGCATTGCCATAGTTAGACTTAAACTTTTTTCGCAACGCGTAAGTATCCATTGGCTCATGTCAGTATACTCACATGCATATATCCTACGAAGAAACTAACATTTAACGTCAACTTTCATGAAATTACACCGACTACATAGGATAACAACAAACCAAAACAAACCCACGTTTCCAATATATCCGGCTACTCGATTCGCCATCTTTGGACGATATACTAATAATTTCGTCTGGCTATTTCTAGCCGAGTGCAGCACTTGTAAGGCAGACCCTCCGATGAGGGTGGGCGGCATCTGCCATGTGTAGGTAACTGCGTGTTATTGTGGTGGACGAACGTGTTATGTGTGGTGTGTGAGTTGCAGGGATGTTGGGGACAGCACAAACACCCAGCCCCTCGGGTCATTGGAATTAAACAATGAAGGTTAAAATCCCCGACCCAACCGGGAATCGAACCCGGGACACTCTGAACCGAAGGCCAGTACGCTGACCATTCAGCCAGCGAGTCGGACATCTTTGGACGATCGAGAGTAGCATTAAGGTCTGAGGATTGGAGTCGGTCTTGTATGTACCAATAAAATTGATATTAGAGGGAATGAGCGTGGAAGGTGGGCTCTGGTGCATTGTAACACTTGAAAGTCTCGATATTGCTCTAGGAAAAATCGGTGAACATGAAAGAGATGATTAAGAAGATGAAAAGGAAGAGCAAATAGAAAAAGGAGGAGGAAGAGGAAAAGGAAACTGGAACGCAAGATTATGATTATTGAACATTATAGACTTTTAGTTTGTAACCTCAGTGGAATTTTGCATGCTTTTCTTTGAACACTTATCTGTACATTCAACTTTTGCTGACATGTGGTATATTTTCTCAACAACTGTCCAAGGAAATTGAATTAACTTTAAGGTATATGTATCATCCGCGAATATATATATAACATGATGAACCAGTATTCTGGTACCATACTTCAATTAGGACAAAAATATCATAAAATGCTAAACTCATTAACGTTTATAAAATTATAATTTTTAAAGTTGCGGAAGTATAACGGTTACTCTTCATCGGATCATGCAACAGATATGCCTCTTTAAGTCTAGGAAGTTCCAGTGTTGTCATTCCAATACTTTTCTGATAAATGTACCTGAAATGATACAGTATGGACGACCAAAGTGGTCAAATTTAGGAGCTGTAAGATGGCAGTCTTGGAATATTTGGAATTGAAATTTAATTTCTATTATCAGCCATATGTATTTAACAACTGCACATTTCAGAGAAAACGGTGCAAGTATTTCTGAGAAAATGTATTTTTAAAGTTGTCATACAATTTGAGGGAGAGCTAAGTTAATGTCACTTAACAGAGTATGCTTACCCGGTTGTGCTTGTTCTTAAAACAATTATCGACACCCCACCTCCACCACCTAGAATCATTCACCCTCCAGCTTCATGCTGTCTTTATTTCTAGTCAAAAGGATTCTGCGAACGTTCAGGCACTTGATGGTGGGGATAAAGATGAATGTTGTCATGGCAATGTTTACTGACGTCACGGTGTAAATAAGATTTCCGAACAAACAAGAACATTCATTGTGTAAAGGAAGTAACAAATGAGTGTTTGTATATTCACTTTCCATTGGACTTGAAGGCTCTAACAGATTAGACTGCAACGTCCTATAGACAGTGCTGTCTGTACATGATGCCAGTTGAAGAAATTGGAACTTAACTAGGCCTGGGATGTTTATGATTTTTTTTAAATCTATAGTAATTAATAGAAGTACAAGAAAAGCAATCATTCGAAGAAGCGCACAGCGACATTACGTCTTGATGGCGTAAACTGTATTTTTCCATGTTTATTTTGACGTTTTCACGGTCCGTAATTGTAGACATGATAATAAGCTTTTGGACTTTTGCCGGGTCAGAAAACAAGGTGAAACTCTTTACGTTTCGCAGAGAACTTTGCTCCGCGTCTTCAGGAGAAAATCTCGACTCTTCACGAAGAAGACTTCTACAATAATGAGGGTTTGAATTTAAGAATGCTTTACCGTTGGGTTAGAGTAAGTGGTTCGCTCATTCGTCACCAGATGGCTCTCAGCCGAGATTTTCTTATGAAGACGCGAAACAAAGTTTTCTGGGAAACGTAAATAATTTCACCCTTTCTCGACGTGGCAAAAATCCAGAAGTTTATATAATGTATCTCTCTGTGCCTCTCGATCTTGTCGTGCATTCTGTGCCTAATGAGCCTCTCTATCGGACGTTTCCCGTTGATTCTGCTTTGAGAAATCAGTTTCTCTAGACTATTAAATCTTGTAGAAATGTCGCCAAAATATCGGACAAAAAAGATTAATCAATTTTCTTGGATAGGCGTGTTGTGATCTTCAGTTGTTATAAAAGTGGCATATCAGTCCGGTGCTGGGTCCGTGGCATTCTCATCATCCGTATGCACAACCATATTTCAAAGGGATCGTTTATTTTCTACGACATGATATTTATATTCTATGTGATAACCAAATACCTTTGAGTACAAAGAGAACCCTTTATCAGGTATATTTCGTGCCACCAACTACGTATGCCCCTGAAACCTGTACGATCAACAGAAGAGATAGCAGTAGACTTACGCTGCAGAAATGAAGTTCCTGAGGTCAATGCCACAGAAAACAAGAAGATATAAGGTCTGGATGAAGAGACACGTCATAATACACAAGTAAAACAGTCGCTAAACGAAAATGTACGAACACCAAGACCCAAATGGTATGGCCATGGGAAAGGATGGATCAAATGAGAACAGCAAGAAAATGGCTAGAAAAGGAACTGGAAGGCAAAAAACCTAGAGGCAGACCAAGGGGACGGTGGGTCAGTCAAGTAAAGCAAGATCTGGCAGGAAGAGAAGTGGAATGGCACAAAGCTGAGAGGGAAGAAATATACCTGGATAGACAATGATGGAGAGCGCTCTTATAACGCACCCGGGCGACTGAAGACGGTTAAAAGATGATGATGATCATGACATTCATGGTCAAGGTTTCTGAACTATACATGGCTATTATAAATATAAATTATCTTGCTAACTTTAAGATACTGTTTTGAGATATTGCTGAGTTAGTCTGGTAGTTGCATTACGGACGAAAACTACTTCTCGTTTTGTCATAAATATGTCTCAATGGCTGGAGGTCATCTTAAAACTACTGAGTGTGACGGAAGTGTAACCTAGCTACCGTGCAAGCTGCGATGTAAAGTATTGGTACCTAGCAACCGTGCAGGATGTGATGTAAAGTACTGTTACCTAGCAACCGTGCAGGATGTGATGTAAAGTATTGTTAGCTAGCAACCGTGCAGGATGTGATGTAAAATACTGTTACTTAGCAACCATCCAGGCTATATCTTTTGGCTGGGGATCACTTGAAATCAGCAACCGCTGATGGGTGGCCACGACCGGAAGACATCTTTATGATCATTTGATTTTCGCAAAAGGAAAAGTGGTTTCTTTTTTTCATATATCTTGGTAATAAAAATTTCGAAATTGTTTGTGGTCAAAAAATTGCATTTTTCTATGAGAAACTAAAATCACCTCTTCACACTTATATATTTGTAGAGTGATGTTTACCCATTCATACGTTTCTCCAAAAAACAAAAAAAAAAACAAAAAGAAACGAAGAAGAATACGTCTTATTCTTTCACCCTCTATTTATTTATAAGAAATATGAGTTTTTGCCTGTACATTGCTCAGAATTTTAAAAAAGGCATTTCTGTATCGATCGTGTTCACAGTAGGAAGGAAATGAACTTTTAAATTTGTCCGTTGTCTCTGTATGCAGGCCTATGTATGTATGTGCATCACGAGAAAATGGCTGCAGAGAATTTAATGAAAATCGGTATGTAAAGTCGGGGTATAAGGCACTAAAATCTAGACTAGTAATATTTGTATTCACGCTGAGTAAAATGGTGGTTTACGGGAAGGCGTAAAATGCAATTAATAAAAATCTATGTTATTAGTGGTCCTATCTATACGTACTACAAAACTTAACTTCTAGGGTAAACCTACCTTATTTCGTGACATACTTTATTTCGTGATACGCGACATATTGTTGATCCTGAAGTAAGGTAGGCGTTTTACACTTAGTTCCAACAGTCCTCAGTACATAGCAGGAGTGCTTTTACACGGGGAAACTATTTTGAGCGGGAATTTCAGCTGGGTGACGGACAGGCAGTTGATTGTATGTTGTGTAGATGGAAACACGCTACTTGTTGGTCTGTCCCTGTAGTAAAACGTTATTAAGGTTAGTTGGTCAAGTAATTATTCAGACAAGTATATGCACTTATATTCTCTAAGGAACACACTTATAATATCAGTAGCCAGAGTTGGATTTAAGTGCGTTATTAATGATATAATTGCTTAAGAAAATGACTACGACTCTTACGTTTTGTGTCCATTTCAGACATAATGGCTCCAGCGTTAAGCAAATGTGTGAAGAAGGAAAACAGCAACAAGCTCAAAAAAAAGGGTCTTGTGACCTAAGAAGACAAACCCATTCATCATTTGACCTTCGGGAAGCGCTTCAGAAAGTTTTGGAGGAAAAGTGGTCTATACACAAGGCTGCTAAACATTTAACCGTTCCGTGGAGTACTCTAAAAGGAAATATGACTATTGGAAAAATGGGTAGACCGTTTGCCCTTACGAGTGAACTGGAGATTAAGTTCGTTAATTTCATAGTAAAAATGCAGGAAATAGGGATCGGTCTGAACGTTTACCGAATAAGACATGTTGCGTATGCTATGGCCAAAAAACAGTATGCAAACAATGACAAAGTTCCCATTCATGAAGTGAAAAATTGTGCAAGCTGGAAATGCTGCAGGTGAATTCGGTCCACTTCTAATCATTTTTAAACGAGTGAGAATGCCAGATTCATTGACGAATAGTGCCTTCCTAACGCCTCAGTAGTCCTGTCACAGAGTGAATGGATTAACAGTGAACTTTCCTTAAAGTGGTTCATCTGATGCTATTGTATTTATGTATAGTATTTGTGAATATGTCAGTGACAACGACACCGATACTAAAAATGAGTGAAAAGTGCGTGAAGCGAACTGTAACAATGCTCAGAAAAGTTATCACGGAGTTAAGTATACTGTGTCACGGATTTAGGTATGCTATCACGAAATTAAGTAGCATGCCCACTTCGCTTATTACATGTTATAACTCCAAATGCTGTGCAGTTTTTGAACGTTCTTTATCATGTGTTTGTAGAATAATGTATTGGTACTCAGCATGTAAAATATAAAATTCCTAGATCGAGTATTTGTCCTGATATATTACTTACAACCCTTAATATCACGAAGTTAGGTAGGTTTACCCTATAGAATTAAATCGAGAACTCCAGGGAAAAGTGACGTAAGCCATTACCGATGATTGCTGACATAAGTTTAGTTATAGGCCTACCTCTTTTCTCCATTCAAAACCACAAGAAATTATGTATATCATAATTTCCCATGAATATTACATTATGTTCATATTAACTTTGACTGATACCACTATTCTCGCAACAACATATGACCTAAACCAACTGAAACAGAAAATAATCTGAATTTTGTATTATATTGACTTACGTCACTTTTTTCAGGGACTCACTAAATTTCCTATCATTTATCTTACACATTTTTACCACACCGACTATGACAACACAGATATTCATGAATTTCGATTTTTGTCGCCAAGTCCACATCAACGCCGAAACACGAGAAAATAGGTGAACAGAATTTAATGAAAATCGGTATGTAAAGTCGGGGAATAAACAACTAGGCTATAAATAACTTTATTTACGCCGGATGAAATGTTTTGCAATTTAACAAAATCTTATTCACAAAATGTACACTACTTATCTAGAATTCTGTATACAATGTAGAATTCCATAGCAAAGCACGGGTACCCCAGTTAGTAATATATACCAAATTCAACACAATCGGTTGAGATCACGGTACCTTTCGCTGTGTACAACGGATTAGTCATGTATAGAAATCTCTCTGGTTAACAAGGAGAATCCAGCAAAAGAGTTTAGTTCATTGGAATGCTAATATATGCAGCACATAGAATTTCACTGGAAATGCTTCGGTAGATAGTAGCAACGTCTCTAAAGAATAAGATGAATTCTACTTGTATATTTAAATTTTATTCACAGATGCACAAGTCAAACCACTTTGAAGCATGCAAGAAGTAATCTCGTGGTAAAGTGTTTATACAGTGTTATTTATATAAAGTGTGAGCTACGTGTTATGTTGGATCTCGGACAGAACTACGGTATTAAAACCTGGCAAGACATTGGGCTTATGATTTACGTTAGAGGGACAAGGAGACGGTGAAATTACTAAGAAAAAGAAGCCACTTTTTCCTTTTCGAAAATTAAGGTACAGTCCAGCATTTGACTAGTGTGAAAATGGGAAACCACGGAAAACCATCTTTAGGACTGCCGACGGTGGGATTCGAACGCACCATCTCCTGAACGCAAGCTCACAGCTATGCGATCCTAACGGTTCGGACAACTCTCTCAGTTTTCCGTTGTCATTTTCGAAGATTTCGGTGGTAAAAAATCCACTTTGCGGCTCATCTTGAATTTTAAAGACCCCTTTTCGCCAACACTAAACTGGCTGTTGTCATATTTCTCAAATCCGATATTTTTAATTTAGGTTTCAATCAATGCAACTGATCCAGGCGACTTGTTTAACACCTAGAATAGATTTCTAGCAGTGTGAGAGCTAATTTAGGTGCGCGGCAAGTGGCCAATTTGACATGGTTATCGATCGCAGGCTATCAAGGTCGTATGACGTCTCAGGAGAGTGGGAGTGGTCTCAAATAGAAGAGCATGTCCTGAGAGAAGAAACGATGTGTGTGCTTGCTGCGACACGCATTTTCGTACAGGGACTATCCGGGTAACATCAGCAAACACCGATGTAACTTTACATTACGACCACCTTCGTACTACCTCTAGCTACAGAATAGCGACCACTCGATTATGCATCGATTCACTAAGGAGGCCGAAGGTATCCTGTAGAATATCGACCACCATCGTGACAACATGTCTTCCAGTTGGCCTGCATTTCTTCAGCATGAAAGTTAAAACGAACTGCAGCCAGTAACACCCAGGTGCATCAAATATAAACCGGAATTTAAAATTAGCGGTTTCTGGTAGCGAACGGAAATGGGTAGAGCTTTGAGAGGACGTTTGTGGGGACGTCAGGGATAGGGGTCTTAATGCGTCACACAACACAGAGCGACCGCTCGCTTTAGTATGCGTTGAGCGAGCGAGAGGTACACACGTCCATTGCGTAGCGCATCATCAACAATTTTCTGCCGAAAGAAGGCACCAAAGTTGCGGAAGTTTTGAGAAGGCTCCGTGCAAAATTTGGGGACGCAACCCTTTCAAAGACCCGGGTGTATGACTGGCACAAACATTTTTGGCAGAACGGGAAGGAGAGGAAAATGAGCCCCACCAAAGACGACCACGGACAAACCTTACTGCAGACAACATTCGTGACCTTATTGAAGAAGACCGGTGTATAAAAACTTGTGTAATTGCTTCACTCGTAGGAATAAGCTTTGGAAGTGTTCAAGCCATCATCAGTGATGAACTCGACCTTCGGAAATTGTCTGCCTTGTGGGTTCCTCGTCTCTGCACCCAGGAACAAAAAAATTCCGCCTGGATGTTTGTCGAAGGCATCTGAATCGCTACGAGAAGGAAGGATACGATTTTTGCGTCGCATTGTGACTTCCGATCATTACACACCGGAGTCAAAACAAACAAGCATGGAGTGGCCGAAATGAGGTGTAGCTGGGCCAGTTAAGGCCAAAACATGCCTTTCTGGCGTAAATGCGCTTGAAACTGTTTCTTTTACGACTATGGAGGCATTTTGCTTGTGAATTTATTGCATGTACGATGGACAGTGAATACAGCCTATTAGTGCCATTTGTGGTCGAGAAAAAAGCTGCATATCACAACAAACGTTGCCGGCAACCGACCCGAGATGTTCTTCTGCACGACAATGTAAGGCCACACTCCGCTATTGTAACACAGGAAATGCACTGAACACCTCTGGAAACACCTCCTTACAGTCCTGATTTGTCACCTTGTGACTACCACTTGTTTGGGATACTGAAAGAAGAATTCAGAGGAAAACGATTTCATGACGATGCAGCGGTAGAGGAGTACATGCACAACACACACGTTCTTCTTTTTTCGAGGACGGCATCAAAACCTATCAAGTCAGTAGCAAAAATAGGTGCCAAATTCGGGAGGCTATGTAGAAAAATGAGCAATTAGTTGTGTATTTGTTGGTGGAATCAGTTAAACCTAATACAATGAGATTTTGTTCATCCCTGTTCTGTTTACAAAGAAATGAGTGCTGATGAGATCTCACTGACATGATGGGATGACCTGGGGAGCGCCATCAATTCGGGTGGAGTCGATAAAGAGGGCGTTACAGCCGCAGGGACCATTATGACGTCACGGTCGACCAACTCTACCTGCTCCCAGTCGCCAGGATATTACCTCATTCGGCAGTAACAATTGGATCGGGGTTAGACTGCATTACAAAATAAAAAGGGACAGGAAGGCGTGATGGCTTTCAAACCACTGTCCAGAACAGAGCTTTACACCTTTTTGCAGCCATATACAGTATTTTTGAATTCTTTTTAATTTCAAGATGATCTACGTTTATTCAATTTTCGTTTCGTCGTCATCTAGTAGACAGTATAGACAAGGAAGTAATTGGAGGGAGGCTCCAGGAAGTCCAGACACTCTCTGAAATTTCCTCGGCTTTTTAGAATATGTAATTTATTTACGAATACTTCACGTTACAAGCTGAAGTTATTAGCTGATCAACATCCTCTCGAATAGATACTGCTTGCATAATCAAGTAACGATAAATAATAATACACTACATCGAATTTATGGAGCAATTTAGAAATTTAGTTTGAAATTTTATTATCTCCTGAACCCCAACTCGAGCTGGATAACTTATTATTTGGGTGGCCACGAATGTAGGGCAGCAAGGAGGAGCTGAGGACGCACGATATTGATATGTTTAGTGGCAATATTCCCCTTATATACAAACTAGTACATAAGACTGTCTATAAAGTAACTGGAGATTCTAAGAGGACTACTGATATATCGCAGATGATCTTACGATCCTGTCTAGAAACACTAACACAGCTACAGGGCAGATAAATATATTAAAACAGGAAGCAGATAAAGCAGGACTCGAAGTTTCCTTTAAAAAACCAAATATATGACTAATATCAAAACAGCCCCTCATCACTTGAAGACAGAACATGGTGATATGGAAAAAGTTGACAGCTTCAAATACCTCGGAGAAATCGTACCGCTGAAAACTAGTGAAAGAGAGAAGCACATTACATCAGGCGAGAGAAGAGGACCGCTGGTTTTCGTAGTACACATGCTCTATACATGAGGAAAGCCACTACAATACAGTGACCAAAACAGTGTGTGTGTATGGTAGTGAATGCTTCCGAATGACAGGAATGTCAGAACTAAGAGAAGCCGAAAGAAATTTGAGAGGAAGATCCTCCGCAAGATAATGTGTCCAAAAATTGTGGATAGCCGGTGTAGGTTACGAGGAAGAGGAAAAATATACCAAGAAAATAAAAGATTGATTGAGTCAACGAAGAAAAGACGACTCAAATTTTATGGACATCTGTTTTTAAAGGACGAGAAGAGGCTGAAAAAACAGATTTTTAAAACACTTAACAGTAGACCGAAAGTTTCCGACAAATGGTTCACGAAGGTAAGAAAGGACCTTGAGCAGTCTGGTCTTCAGAACCCAAGTTGGCAAGTTCAATGTGTGATTTGAGGTCGGATGTCCTTCCTGGAGACACCCGGACTCAGTTTGGTTATGACCGGTGTTTGAGGTCGGATGTCCTTCCTGGAGCCACCCAGACTCAGTTTGGTTATGACCAGTGTTTGAGGTCGGATGTTCTTCCTGGAGCCACCCAGACTCAGTTTGGTTATGACCGGTGTTTGAGGTCGGATGTTCTTCCTGGAGTTATCCAGACTCAGTTTGGTTATGACCGGTGTTTGAGGTCAGATGTCCTTTCTGGAGGCAGCCAGACTCAGTTTGGTTATGACCGGTGTTTGAGGTCGGATGTCCTTTCTGGAGGCACCCAGACTCAGTTTGGTTATGACCGGTGTTTGACGTCGGATGTCCTTCCTGGAGTTACCCAGGCTCAGTTTGGATTTGGTCCAGGTTTGAGGGCGGATGTCCTTCCTGACACCGCATGATTTTTCAGGTGTATGTGATTCGAACTGCAGCGGTTCGCGTGGAAAGCCAGTAGCGAATTCACTACGCCAATCAGGGCACGCAGCACGTACGTATGTGTCATCGCTGCACACAAAGCGACAGGCAGCTGACCTGAGTTTCTTCAACGGGATATTGAAGGGATATTTCCGCTCGGAGTATCTTGTTTCACTGCTCTCTCTTCCCACTCCACCAGAGTCAAAGACCTCCACATTCCTCACACGCAGTACACAATACTTCGACGATCCTTTCTAATCCGTCTTCCAACAGATATGAACTCGATATAGCATTAAGTACCGAGCTCGATAGCTGCAGTCGCTTAAGTGCGGCCAGTATCCAGTATTCGGGAGATAGTGGGTTCAAACCCTACTGTCAGGAAATCTGAAGATGGTTTCCCTTGGTTTACCATTTTTACAGCAAGCAAATGCTGGGGCTGTACGGTAATCAAGGCCATGGGCGCTTCCTTCCCACTCCAAGCCCTTTCCCATCCCGTCGTCGCCATAAGACGTGACTGTCTCGGTGCGTCGTAAAGCAAATTTAAAAACAATGGACATGTATAACATGCCATTCACGTGGTTTTCGATTTGGACACTTGTTACTTATATGTGCAGCCTCTCAAACGAAAAAAGAAAGGTGTCAAATTTCCATGTGGGAAAGTCAAATGATCATAAAGATTTACTTCAATAAATGAAACTCAAATTGATAACGATCAATTTATTTCCAGCTAACGAATCTGTGTGGGATTCGGAGTCGAGAATATTGTAGCATTGGGTGCATCGAAAGGAGGAATTGATTCAGGGCCTTTGAACTACCACGAATGGAATAAACAGTTTTGTAGAGTGTGATGAGATAAAAGAGCCTTTTATATGTCCCAATACTTTACGTCGCAGGCTTCAAGATCATATCGACCATCTGTACAGTGACGCCTCTCTTTGATAATATGTCTCTCAGCCATGGTCATCCATCAATACTTCACATGACAGCCTGCAAGATCACATCGACCATCTGCACTCTAATACTCTTTGATAATATATCCCTCAGCCATGGTCATCCATCACTACTTCACATGACAGCTTGCAAGATTACATCGGCCATCTGCACTCTAAGGCCCCTCTTAGATAACATGTGTCTCAGCCATGGTCATCCATCAATGCTTCACATGACAGCCTGCAAGATCACATCGACCATCTGTACAGTGACTTCTCTCTTTGATAATATGTCTCTCAGCCATGGTCATCCATCAATACTTCACATGACAGCCTGCAAGATCACATCGGCCATCTGCACTCCAACGACCCTCTTTGATAATATGTCTCTCAGCCATGGTCATCCATCAATACTTCACATCACAGCCTGCAAGATCTCATCGACCATCTGCACTCCAACGACCCTCTTTGATAATATGTGTCTCAGCCATGGTCATCCATCAATACTTCACATGACAGCCTGCAAGATACATCGACCATCTGCACTCTAATACTCTTTGATAATATATCCCTCAGCCATGGTCATCCATCAATACTTTACATGACAGCCTGCAAGATTACATCGGCCATCTGTACAGTGACTTCTCTCTTTGATAATATGTCTCTCAGCCATTGTCATCCATCAATACTTCACATGACAGCCTGCAAGATGGCATCGACCATCTGTACTCTAACGCCCCTGTTTGACAATATGTGTCTCAGCCATTGTCACCCATCAATACTTCACATGACAGCCTGCACAGGTAGTAGTCGATAACGTCGTGTCATACATTTTCTATCGGTAATTTCGCGACGTAAATTTTCAGACGATCCCCCACGCCATTAGACATAAGAAATAGAGCACGAGCTCTTGGCATTGTATAAGTTCTTCTTTCTCAGAAACGACTGAACCTATAACGTTTCTCATGAGTACTACTGTTCTACAGAAAATGTCACTACTGAACGAGTTGGCCGTGATGTTAGGGGCGCGCTGATGTGAGCTTGCATTCGGGAGATAGCGGGTTCGAACCCCACTGTCGGCAACCCTGAAGATGGTTCTCCGTGCTTTCCCATTCCCACACCAGGAAAATGCTAGTGCTGTACCTTAATTAAGACCACGGCCGCTTCCTTCCCACTTCCAGCCCTTTCCTATCCCATCGTCACAATAAGGATTATCTGTGTCAGTGTGACGTGAAACAGATTGTAAAATAGGAAAATCAATGAAAATCATCAAATACATTGTGCCTTACAGGGTTATCCTACATTATAATCTGAAAATATTGAACATAAATATTAAAGAGTGTCAGGTTCAAAATTACTGTCGGTTAATCATTGATTCACTGAAACCTTGTCGACCATCTTCTATATATAATAAGAGTTTTGTCTCTACAGTGCTCAAAATTTAAAAAGAATGGTAGCCTATTTCTGTACCGGTCATGTCCACAGTAACAAGGAAATGCCCTTTTTACTTTTCAGTCAGTCAGTCAGTCAGTCAGTCAGTCAGTCAGTCAGTCAGTCAGTCAGTCAGCCAGTCAGCCAGTCAGTCAGTCAGTCAGTCAGTATGCATGCATGTATGTATGCATGTATGTATGTATGTATGTATGTATGTATGTATGTATGTATGTACACGCATCACGAGAAAACTGCTGGAGATAATTTAATGAAAATCGGTATGTAAAGTCGGGGGATAAGCCGCTAAAATCTAGGCTATAAATAATTGTATTCAAGCTGAGTGAAATGGCAGTTTAGGGGATGGCCTAAAATTTAATTCTCAAATATCTATATTATTAGTGGTCCTATCGATAAATGCTGCATAACTAAAGTTATATAGAATTAAATTTACGATCATTTCTTATACATTTTTACCGTATCGGTTATGATAACACAGATATTCCTGAATTTGTATTTTTGTTGTTGCTAAGTCCTTATCAACACCGAGCCATGAGAAAATGGGTTAACAGAATTTAATGAAACTCTGTATATAGAGCCGGGGAATAATCAACTACAGTCTGAGCTATAAACAATTTTATTTACCCTGGATGAAATTGTAGTTTAGAGGAAGGCGCCTAAAATTTAATTTTTAAATACCTATGTTATTGGTAACGGGCTGCCTGGCCGAGGCGGCAAAGGCGTGCTTGGTCCGCCCGGAAGAACGTGGGTTCGAATCCCCGTAAGGAAGTCGTGAAATTTAAGACACGAGATTTCCACTTCCGGAGCTGCGCATGGGCCCGAGGTTCACTCAGCCTACACCAACAATGAGTACCAGGTTAATTCCTGGGGGCAAAGGCGGCTGGGCGTAGAGCTAACCACTCTTTATGTTATTGGTACTATCGAAAACTACTACATAAGTTATAGATAATACAATTTCTGATCATTTATGTTTTATTCAGTTTTACCGTACCGACTACGATAAGAGTGGTATTTCAGAGTCGGAAGGCAACTAAATGTGAAGGCCTACAATATCGAAAGCGTATAACACTGATCAACAATAATATTACATTGGCCATTGTTTGTTGTGATGTTCTTTGTCTCTTATGCTGCCACTTAACTCCGATAGATGGGATTAGTGCTGCGTACCGAGTATAACAGCCTGAATGTATATCGGCAGGAAATAGCTGGGGAGTTAGAAAACTTTCTTCTTTAGCATGCTATTCCTCTGGTTCATATATTTTCTGATACTGCTGGTACGTAACGCGCAGAGCCGTTTCTTAAGAAAAGCTTCTTCCACTTCACTTTTAGTGAATTATACATTCATTTTATTCCAAATTAGCAGCCATGATGGGGTTTCTCCTCTGGCTTGGAGGAAAAATCTGCCTCCAAGTCAGAGAGATTTTTCCGCCGCCAGTGTGGTGAACTGAGACTTTCCGACTCATCGGGTACGGTACTCCTAGGAAACAGATTAGTAAAAGGGCATAGTTTATGCCCTGGAACTCTCCACTATTCGACACCCCGCCCACACAGCGAAAAAAAAAAACAACCGAAAAGTGTTAACGGATCACGGCTGTCTCTGGCTTTGCCATTCCAGCACTGGAACTTTGGACTCTTAGATCGGCAGCGTAGTACTGTTCGTTAAAAGTGAAAAAAAGAAAACAAATGTGG
Organism: Anabrus simplex; assembly: GCF_040414725.1. Taxonomy (NCBI): domain Eukaryota; kingdom Metazoa; phylum Arthropoda; class Insecta; order Orthoptera; family Tettigoniidae; genus Anabrus; species Anabrus simplex. Next base: position 21,387,087 of record NC_090275.1, on the reverse strand, counting down.
TTTTCCATTTGATGGAGTCTTCTCCTTTCTTCTTTTCCTTCCGCTTTTCCCAGAGCTGTGGGGTCGCGGTTGTGAACTGCGATGCACATGCGGATTTGGCCCTGTTTTACGGCCAGATGCCCTTCCTGACAACAAACATATGGAGGGATGTAATCACTATTGCGTGTTTCTGTGTTGGTTGGTAGTGTAGTGTGTTGTCTGAATATGAAGAGGGAAGTGTTGGGACGGACACAAACAACCAGTCCTCGAGCCAGAAGAATCAATCAGAAGCGATTAAAATCCCCGACCCGACCCAGAATTGAACCCGGGACCCTCGGAACTGAAGGCCAGTACGCTGACCATTCAGCCAACGAGTCGGACTTTCCATTTGATTATTTCATATGAAAGCATTGTCTGTAAACAATTAATAATAATAATAATAATAATAATAATAATAATAATAATAATAATAATAATAATAATAATAATAAACCCTGAAGGGCGTAACGGTCTACAATGATGTCCGTTCGTTCGTAATCCGTTTACACTTCAGGGTCGGTTTTTCCCTCGGACTCAGCGAGGGATCCCACCTCTACCGCCTCAAGGGCAGTGTCCTAGAGCTTCAGACTCTGGGTCAGGGATACAACTGGGGAGGATGACCAATACCTCGTCTAGGCGGCCTCACCTGCTATGCTGAACAGGGGCCTTGTGGGGGATGGGAAGTTTGGAAGGGATAAACAAGGAAGAGGGAAGGAAGCGGCCGTGGCCTTAAGTTAGGTACCATCCCGGCATTTGCCTGGAGGAGAAGTGGGAAACCACAGAAAACCACTTCCAGGATGATTGAGGAGGGAATAGAACCCCCCCTCTACTCAGTTGACCTCCCGAGGCTGAGTGGACCCGGTTCCAGCCCTCGTACCACTTTTCAAATTTCGTGGCAGATCAGGGAATCGAACCCAGGCCTCCGGGGATGGCAGCTAATCACACTAACCACTACACCACAGAGGCGGAAATCTACAATGATGTAGTAATAATAATAATAATAATAATAATGAGAAACATAATCAACAAAATCAAATTTTTTGAGGACAAACTACCTAAAAAGAAGCCCAACCGGATAATCTCTGAGGAGGAGAGAAAAATACGAAGCGAGAGAATGAAAAGGTTCTGGGAAGAGAAGAGAAGAAAGGCCAACAAGCCTTAAGTTCTATGCGGTCCACAGTTGGCCAAATTCGGAATAATAATAATAATAATAATAATAATAATAATAATAATAATAATAATAATAATAATAATAATAATAATAATAAACTAGGAACTCTAAAACCATGGAAAAATCATGACGATGAGGAAAAGAAGAATGACCTTTTATGGACACGTTAAAAGGAGGAATCAAGAGATGTTGGCCAACAAAATACTCCTACAAGAAGAGTGGAAAATACAGCCTGCACAGGTGTACAAACACCTAGCAGGAGTGGGTGTCAAAGAGGAAGAGATACAGGACAGAAAGACATTTAGGAAAAAAAGATGTGGGAGTGAAGAATGCACCCGAATAGCCACTGGCCAAACCACGGAACATCTCCGTGGAAGAACGAGAAGAGAGAAGCCGAAGACTTAAGGATCTTCGGCGAGAGTGCAAAGAGAATGGCAAGTAGATTTGTGTACACATGGCACACAGATGACCGTATCGATGAATACATGAATGAATGTATAATAACAATACTAAGTAGAATGTGCTGGACACTTGGACATTGCTGTGACGAAAGTGGAGAATCTGTCCCATATCCTTCACTTTTACAAAGTACACAAACAAAGCCGTTACTAAACGAACGATCCGTTGCAAAACTTGTCAAGGTTTAGATGATGAATATTCATAGCAATTCAGGTGGCCTTGAGGTTATAACCGGGTAATTAGCGAAAATAAAAATATCGACCTTTAAAATAACTGATGAATATGGAAAAGGAGAGAACGGCTCAACTTCCCACAACAATTTATAGGCATGTGTACTGCTGAGGTGGTCATATGGGGCAAGTCCACTTCACGTAGTGACAAGTGTGTGACCATACTGAGGCGGTACTTATAAGCTGTATCAGGAAGTGCTGTTGGAGACATGTTTGGATGGTCTTAGGCTAGAGTTAACCAAGAGACAACTTTTTAAACGGAGTGAATGACACCGAACGAAAGCTTAAAAACACTCTCCTTATGCGGAAGGAACCATGCGGTGTTTGTACTCTAACACCCGTTAAAGAGATGTTTTATTATGGTACAGGATTGCTAGTACCATGATTCAATTTCAAAAATCAGATATCTAACGAAGGAAAATCGCTCGTTCTTTTTCTTTTCGGCTACGTCGTCGTATCCTACGGGCCGTAGTATCAATCAAGAAAAGGTGAAGGATCAGAATTTATCCGTATCTCGATTTGTCGTCACTTTCAAAACGTACCACAGATTTTCTGTCACAAGGACGACAATTCCGCACGCAAAAAGCAAGATGAGGAGTGAGGTAGTTTTCCATTGCGTTCCTCGCTGGGCCAGGGGTACTATTCACGAAGACTAGCTCTATGACTAACACTTTTTATAACATTTAGACGCATTAGTCGTGATCTGAAAGTCAGAACCACCCATTAAATGCGTCTATATAGCCTCCGTGGCTCAGACGGCAGCGCGTCAGCCTCTCACTGCTGGATACCGTGGTTCAAATCTCGGTCACCCCATGTGAGATTTGTGCTGGACAAAGCGGAGGCGGGACAGGTTTTTCTCCGGGTACTCCGGTTTTCCCTGTCATCTTTCATTCCAGCAACACTCTCCATTATCATTTCATAGCATTTATCACTCATTAATAAATCACCTTGGGAGTGGCGACCCCATTGTAATAACAGCCTATATATGTTTCATTCATTACATCCCTGACCCGGTCAGTGACTGGAAAACAGGTTGTAGGTTTTCAAATGCGTCTATATAAAGTAGACGTACTGTATGCATGTGTGTGTATGTTCCACATGTCCTCCGAAACCAATGGAGAAATTTGAACCAAACTTGGTACACACTTGGTACACCCTAGGGGTGTGGGTAGGGATGGGGTGACACAAGAATAATCCAAAATAGTATTGAATCCGTAGTTTTCCGGGTTGCCGAAGTGAATAGTGACACACCGCATACTGTTTAAGCCTGCATCGGCGTGCGGTGTGGAACGGGGTGAAAAAGAAATTGTCAAAAATGACCGAGGTTATGGATGTATATACAGCCGTTGGAGACTTCGGAGTGTCGTTGTTCATCTCAGCGACCAGAAAGTGTATAGATTCGACACAAATATTAGTCGTTTAGGATGAAGTTGCTTTTTATCTTCTGTTAAACTCGAACTGAAAAATATGTCGGAAATATTCGTTTTTCGCTTACCCGGCAATATTCATCTTCGATCGGCCTTCTAACACTTCACCTTCTTCAGCGCGGCCAGTTCGAATTGTATCGACAAGTACAACTACGGCTCTTCGAACAACTGACAAGCTTCCTAGCAATCTCAGGGGCACCAACTTACATCCAAACGAAACGGACTTACGCATCAACCCAATAATTCCTCTTAAAACAATATGCACCGCCACTGCCTGGCAATTAAGAAGTAATTAATCTGATCAAACTATTATTTTAAGAAATCGCCGAACAGATAGCTGCAAACACGAATCGAGCTCCCTGTCCTTAAAGTGGCACACAGCTGCTCAGTGATATGGTACCCCGGGGCCTTGATCTATTAAACTTTAGCAAACTGCTCAGCTTCCGAGAACTTGGCGCCATAATATTGAATTTCTTCGTCGAAACTTGAATCGGCAGACAAAACGATCGCCGCTTGCAAATAAAGCGTTCTTTGTTCGAGGCATGAAGGATTCCAGAAGATTCGAAAGTGAAAAGGCTACCATGATTTATAACTTCCTTAGAGTGGCACGCCACTGGCTCTTCACTAAGATGGGCGCAGTTCGAATCCTGGCAAATGCGTGTGGAATTTTTGAAATGTAGAGTCCGTCTGACTCGTATTCCACGTAAATCTTGAGATCCCGTGGCTATGCTTCTGTGATAGCCGGCCGCTTCTGTAATAAAATGATAATAATAATTCGTTATTTATTTAATCCGTTTCCAATCCAGAGTTGGTTTTTCCCTCGGACTCAGCGAGGGATCCCACCTCTACCACCGCAAGGGCAGTGTCCTGGAGCGTGACATATTTGCTCGGGGAATACAACTGGGGAGGAGGACCAGTACCTCGCCCAGGCAAGCTCACCTGCAATCCTGAACAGGGGCCTTGTGGAGGTTGGGAAGATTGGAAGGGCTAGATAAGAAAGAGGAGAAGGAAGCGGCTGTGGCCTTAAGTTAGGTACCATCCCTACATTTTCCTGGAGGAGAAGTAGGGGACCATCACGGAAAACCACTTCGAGGATGCCTGAGGGAATCGACCCCCTCTACTCAGCTGACCACGCGAGGCTGAGTGGGCCCCGTTCCAGCCCTCGTACCACATTTTGCATGTCGTCGCAGAGGCGGGAATCGAACCCGGGCCTCAGGGTTGACAGCTAATCACACTAACCACTACACCACAGAGGCGGACCACAATAATAATATTGTTTTACATACCGTAACTACTTCTGCGGGTTTTCCATTCAAGCCGAACACTCATTCCAAACAGTTCATAAAAAATGAATTATCTCATCTACAAACTTAAGTTTTTTGTGTCCCACCTATAAATAAATTAGCAACATCAATCAGCCTGTTGAGTGGGAGAATCGTTTAGGTGCGTAGCAATGAGAAGAGTACTGATTCATTCAGAGGCCCTAAAGAAGCTATTGAAAAGGATTCTAAAAGCGTGTTTCAAAAAAAAAAAATGTGGATTCCAAACTACAGATGAACCTCAGTTATACGTTTTCAAAGGGAAACCGCTAAAATAATTAAAAACTGAGAAAACGTAAAACTGAATTTTCTTATGGAACTGAAACACTGTGTTAATAGTAGCGTGCGGATTTTTAGGTGATAGATAGGTATGTTTATTGTATGCTTAAAGTAGTTTTCTTTTTTTAAGGTTTTGCTTCGTGGATGTTGCAACTCATGTCTTTTAAGAATGTTTTCATGGTCGGATTGATTATTACTGAAGAAAGGATATTAAGGTGTAGAACATTTTTTTTAAATCTAGCATTTTTCATGCAGATAAGTCAATATGTGTATGTGGGGACAAGAAATGAAGGGAAATACACAAATTTGTTGCATCTTTTTGTAAGATTACTATATTTTGGCGCCTTTTCCCTTCTATTTCATGTTTCAGCACCTTTTTACCCCTATTTATGGCCGTTTTTATTAAAAGATTTTTTCTTTCTTGAACAGACTGTTAACATTTTGTTTGATCAGAACTCAACGTCTGTCCGTCCGTCTGTCTGTCTGTCTGTCTGTCTGTCTGTCTGTCTGTCTGTCTGTCTGTCTGTCCGTCTGTACACGCATCACGACAAAACGGCTGAAGAGGATTAAACGAAAATCAGTATGTGAAGTCGGGGGATAAGCCACTACAATCTAGGCTATAAATCATTTTTCTCACGCTGAGTGAAATGGTAGTCCAGGGGAAGGCCTAAAATTTAATTCTCAAATATTTATATTATTAGTGGTACTATCGATAAATACTGCATAACTAAAGTTATATAGAATAAAATTTCTGATCATTTATGTCATACATTGTTACTGTACCGGCTTTGATAACACAGATATTCATGAATTTGTATTTTTATTGCCAAGTCCGTATCAACGCCGAGCCACGAGAAAATGGATTAACAGAATTTAATGAAAGTCGGTATATAGAGTCGGAGAATAAGAAACTACAGTCTACGTTATAAACAATTTTATTCACCCTGGATGAAATTGTAGTTTAAGGGAAGGCGCCTAAAATTTAATTTTTAAATACCTATGTTATGGTCCTATCGAAAAGTACTACATAACAAAATTATAGAGAATATAATTGTCGACCATTTATGTTTTATTCAGTTTTACCGTACCGACTATGATAAGAGTGGTATTTCAGAGTCAGAAGAAAACTAAATGCGCAGGCGTACAATATTGAAAGCGCATAATATTGATCAACAATAACACTACATTGACCATTGTTTGTTGTGATGTTCTTTGTCGTCGCTTAAGTGCGGCCAGTATCCAGTATTCGGGAGATAGTAGGTTCGAACCCCACTGTCGGTAGCCCTGAAAATGGTTTTCCGTGGTTTCCCATTTTCACACCAGGCAAATGCTGGGGCTGTACCTTAAGTAAGGCCACGGCCGATTCCCTCCAACTCCTAGCCCTTCCCTGTCCCATCGTCGCCATAAGACCTATCTGTGTCGGTGCGACGTAAAGCAACTAGCAAAAAAAAAAAAAAAAAGTTCTTTGTCTCTTATGCTGCCGCTCAACTCCGATAGATGGGATTACTGCTGCGTACTGAGTATAACGGCTTGGCTGAATTTGGTGGCAAATAGCTGGGGAGTTAGAAAACTTTCTTCTTTAGCATGTCATTCTTCTGGTTCATATATTCTCTGATAATGTACTGCTGGTACGTAACACAGTGGTTCATCATAGTATTTCAACTATTCGATACCTACTCTAACGCGCTGTTTTGAATGAGCAGTGTTCACACTTAGGCAGAGGCTCACTTAGTAGTAGTAGTAGTAGTAGTAGTAGTAGTAGTAGTAGTAGTAGTAGAAGAAGTAGTAGTAGTAGTAAGACTGTCTAGAATTACAATGTAGGCATATTCCAAATTATAGCACCACAATTCACTAAATAACTCAAAATTCAACCCCGAAAATAGCCATTTCTTAAAAAGAGCGTCTTCCTTTTCACTTTTATTAAATTCATTTTATTTATTCAAAATTAGCAGTGTAGAGGGGGATTCTCCTTTTTCCGCCGCCAGTGTAGTGAATTGAGATTTTCCGACTCATCGGGTACTCCTAGGAAACAGATTAGTAAAAAGGCATAGTTTTCGCCCTGGGACTCTCCACTATTCCACCCCTCGCCCCGAAAAAGACTAAGAGTGTTTGCGGATTATGGCTGTCTGCGGCCTGGTCATTCCAGCTCTGGAACTTTGGACTGTTAGATCGGCTGCGAAGTACTGTTCGTTAAAAGTGAGAAAAGGTGTGGTTTTTCATTTGATCGAATATTTAATGTGAAATCATTGTTTTTACTCGCTCCATTCCTACTGACGTCATTGTAATGGCCTATGTTCATTTCAGTTGGGAAAACCACTAAGACAGGCTTTCTGAGGACGTAAAAATGCAGGTGGAGAGTGAGTGTCTGCCTTTATAATGCGATTCCCCAACCTGATTGTGACTGATGGTAGGCAAGCGGGCCTACCATTACAATGAAAATTCCCTAACGCAGTCTTCATATGAGAAAAGATGTTTGGTGATTTCTCCGTTGCGTTTCTAGGGTAACGTTAAGAGCTATGAAATTTAATACAGTCTTGCTCACAACGTGTACACTACCTAACCTCCAGTTCTGTATACAATGTAGAATTCCGTAGTGAAGCACGAGTACATCAGCTAGTCAATAAATAAATAAATATAAACATATAATTTATGGAAACCGCCAGTAATTTATATCCCAGCAACAATGGCCAATCTCAGCGACAATGGCCAATCTTCAGCGGTGAAATCAAATTAAAATTTAAACAATGCAACAGTTTAAACTACTAAGTTCAGTTAGTAGTGGTTCCACCTATCTACTGTGTACTCTCTTGTTGGCCGTGTTAGAGTTTTACCAGTCCGGGCCAGAGCGTATTTTTCACAGCACAAAATCGAAGGTTAAAAACGAAGTGTGGAGGAGGAAAAGTGGAAGAAGTTAGGGACAACCCCGACATATCTGCTAAAGAGAAATTCAAATTAGATTTGAAGAACAATCCACATAAGGAAACCTTTGCAACTTCGACTGAACTCCCCTCACGAGTGCTGACAAGATACGGTCCAATGGTTTCTGTAGATGTCGAGGAGTTTCTCGCTCTATAACGATCTACTGAGATCAATGCGTCAGTGATTTTACTGTCAAATACTTGGAAATATTGTGTGTAATCCAATATAACATGTTAATTAATAATTAGAACCAAGTAAATGTGAAAAAGAAAGTTCACGTAACTGGTCTAAACCTTAATCAAATGATTTCATCAACATCATCTTGTACGTATTTTAAGAACCGTTTTTGCCCCTTTTCTGACCATGCTTTCCACCTTAAAGTCCTTTCCCTAATTAATATGTTCCATGGGACGTTTTCAGAAACCAACATCTGTCGTAAGCGAAAGTTAAAGTTATCTTCAGGATAGCTATCTGTAGAACAAACAAGCGTTTGTTTACTGTTGCTGCTGAACGTATTTCCCCCAGATACATTAACAATGTCCACGATAGCAGATTCATGCAGCTGAAGATGAGATTTCTGCTCACATTTAATCTGAAAAAAATACAAATGTTAAATAACTTCAGTAAGCATGTTAGGGTATTGCAGTGCACTTTTTAGGTTAGCTACGGGAAATTTACTTGCTTGGAGCATGTCTTATAGAAGACTACTCCATCATATGTTTTTCCCTGTCATCTTTCATTCCAGCAACACTTTCCATTATCATTTCATTTCATCCGTCAGCAATTAATCATTGCCCCAGAGGAGTGTGACGGGTTTCGGCAGCCGAAACAGTTCCCATCCTCGACGCTAGATGGGGCTTCATTCATTCCATTCCGGTCGAATGACTGGAAAGAGGATGAGGAATTTCATTTTCAATATGCTTGAGTGGAGTTTTTAAAAGTAGGAAATAGGCCTATCACAATATGAGATAAAAGCTGGAATTCAAGTGGACAAAATTGCGGCATTTATTCGTTTATAGAGACTGGAATAATTTACCACGGGACATGTTCGATAAACGTCCAACTTGGTTGACGTCGGCGGATGCAGAGTGGGCCACGGTTGGTCTGTGGTTCGACGGCTCTGTACTGCGACCGACCAATCGAGCAGAGGAGCGTTGGCCGCGGCTCTGCATTCTGCACAGTCGGGTGTCCTGAGAATAGTTTTCCGTGGTTTTCCATTCTCCTGCACTAAGGCGAATGCTGGGACAGTTCCTAGTATAGGTCACGGCTGCCAACCCTCTCACCTTCACAGCACATCTCCTTCACCGTAACAAATCTCCTGGCCTGGAGACGGCGTCACCGTCTAGGAGGCCCGCCTCCCCCTTCAGGGAGGAATGAAAACATTTAGTAGTAGTAATTCTTTGAAGCAATTTAAGGAAATAATATGTAAACAATTGATAGCGAATACCGGCGGTGGTGACGGGGTGGCCACGGTTGGTATACACTGCTGTATTCGGGACACGGAGAGGTGGGCTCTTCAGAATGGTTTTCCGTGGTTTTTCATTCTCGTGCACTAAGGGCGAATGTGGGGACAGTTCCTAGAATAGACCGCGGCCACCTTCTCCGAATATCACCTTCACCATATTAAAATTCTCTGGTCTAAGAGAGGACATTACCCTCTAGATGAACCGCCTTTCCCTTCAGGGGAGGAATGAAACCTTCCATTAGGTTAGAATACTGCCACCTGAGTTGCAACTCTAACTGCAGGTCAGTAGCAATTGATTGATTTATTGACTGATAGAATGATTTCTAAGAAAAGTGCATTTGCACTCGTTTCCTTTCTGTGCGGCTGTTCAACTCCTTCACGAAGTTTCTTTCAGACTTACTTTGCATCGAACACAATCCGCGGTCACCAAAGCGAGACCGAACATTATCCTCTGAAGGCAATGTGAGTTGTAAACTGGTTTTAGAGATACAAAACAATAACAAATACTAAAACACACATATATTATAATTTATCTAAGATATCGTATCATTTCACGATGCATAAATTATCACCAGTGACGTGAGTCGTGGGGTGATCAGACCCCTCCTAGAGAGAAAAGCTTTCCTTCTTGTTCTCAATTGGTGAATTATGAGTGTTAATAACACTGCGCGCGCAGCATTGACCTTTAGCGCTCTCAACCTTGACCAACATCGACAGCTTCACTCTTATCACTGAGTCGCCTGCATTTAGAAACATCGCCATTCATGAAAGAAAACCAAAATATAAACAAGAATGATAATAAATGCATTTTGAATATATATTATGTAACTTATAATCAAACTGCATTGTCAAGCAGCTTAAGTGATGACTCAATCGGAAGTTCGTGGCGGAGGATTCAACAGGGGAAATGCAACTGTCTGAAGAGTACCTGGTCGTGGAAAAATCTTCATTATAGACTGTTACGCCTTTCAACGCTCTGTCTGGAAGCCTCACTGAATTTACTAAACGAATCCTCAATCCTCTATTTGTAACCTATCTTTAAATCATTACCAACTGAGTCTAACCAACGTCCTCTTTCATTCATGACCAAGTTCATTATTCTCCTAGGTAACCTATCCTCCTCCATTCGCCTCACATGACCCCACCACCGAAGCCGGTTTATGTGTACAGCTTCATCCATCGAGTTCGTTCCTAACATACCTTTTATCTCCTGATTCTGATAACTCTCTTTCCACTGTTCTCACCTTTTTGTACCAGCCATCATTTACGCTACTTTCATGTCTGTTACTTCAAACTTATCACACTGTCCACCCAGCGTTTACTCTCGTACAGAAAAGCTGGTCTGAAGAATCAGTGCGAAGATAGTTTCGGCCGGGAGCCAACTTCTTTCTTTCTTACCGAATACTGTTGATCGCAACTGCGAGCTCACTGCATTAGCATTGATTGAACCTCACTTACTATATTACCATCCTGGGAGAACACACATCCTAAATACTTGAAATTATCTACCTGTTCCGGCTTTGTATTCCCAAGGTGACAGTCAATTATCTTACGTTTCTTCCCTATTGACATCACTTTACTCTTGATAAGGCTTACATTCATATCATACGCATTGCACCTATCTTCAAGTTCATTAAGACCAAGTCCTCAGCATAGGCCAGACTGCTTACTGAAGTTCCACCTAACTGAATGCTTGCGGATACCTTTCAGCAGATGATCCATGTAAACTATGAACAGCAAAGGTGAAATATTACAGCCTTGTTTAACGTCTGGAACCAGGGAATCTCATCAAAATATCACATTTTTATTTTTCACTTCTTTGAATAGAGCAAGCTTCCCTGAATACAAAAATATTCAGAATTTGTGTATGCCCTCAGCTGTTAGCTATTATTATACTATACAGTATTTCCGAAACTAACATTTTTTAAATCATTAGGTACACTTTTCCCAGAAACAACAAAATCTAGAGCAATTACCTACAAGCCTCCGTAGCTCAGGCGGCAGCGAACCGGCCTCTCACCGCTGGGTTCCGTGGTTCAAATCCCGGTCACTCCATGTGAGATTTGTGCTGGACAAAGCGGAGGCGGGACAGGTTTTTCTCCGGATACTCCGGTTTTCCCTGTCATCTTGCATTCCACAACATTCTCCAATAGCATTTCATTTCATCCGTCAGTCATTAATCGTTGCCCCAGAGGAGTGCGACAGGCTTCGGCAGCCGGCACAATTCCTATCCTCGCCGCTAGATGGGGGCTTCATTCCATTCCTGATCCTGTCAAATGATTGGAAACAGGCTGTGGATTTTCATTTTCAATTACCTACACGCTAAAAGGAATTACTGCAAAATGCATATTTTTTTACCTCAAGATATAAGTAGTAGGGCATTAACCACCTCCATCTGAATGAGGGAAAACTTTATTTTTCGAGAGCCCAATTTCAATAGCGTAAAATACTTTGTGGACGTCTTTATTGCAGGTACTAGAATAGTGTTTTGACTTGCAGAAAAAAGAATAGTGACTCATAATGTAAACTCATGGGTGGACATTGTACCTATGGTTGTGGCAGAAATTTGAATCTTTAAATGTTAAGTGTTGTTCCAAGGAACGTTTAATTCAATTTCATCGTGTGGTGTATTTTCAAGTGCTTTGTTGACATAATATTACATTCTATTACCATAGCAGATCATGTGTTTTATTTCATTAACTCGAAACTTTGCAAATACATCCGTGAGTATAGTAACGAACATCACCATACTTTGTACACTGCGGACGGAGCCAGCGGGAAACTGCTAGTGACCGCTTGTGACTAGTGCTGTTTGGATGCTCGCTTCCGTTCCCGGTACCTCTTGAGTCCTGCTCTTAGCTTTTCCTTTCTTTCCTGTGAAAGAGGTTTGCGAAATTTAACAATTTTTGGTAGAGGAGACCACGAATTTACCAATTTACAAAATTTGGGGCGGTCTGAGACATCAGTATCAGAAATCCTAGCGGAAGCTGAGTCTCTTTTTACTTCATTGAGCCACATGCTTCTAGTCTTGTAGCTTTTGATGAGTGAGAAGATCTTCCTCGCAAGCCTGCCGTTGTCCATTGTCAGAAGGTGACCGTAAACTTCAGCCTCCTACGTCGAATGCTAGTGTTAGCAGTTTCCAGACGTTGGTACAGTTCAGAGGTCGCTTTCAGTCGGTAGGTTCCATCGGGAGCAATCTTGGCCCATGCATTTACCGGAGTATACGCCTCTCAATTTTTTTTTCCAGGTCGTCCATGGTGCCTTTCCTGTTCATCAGTAAGGTCTCTGCAGCATATAAACCATCCACGTCACGTTATGAGCAAATATGCTGTACGGTCCTGAATTGACCCCAATGTTAATCATTCTTTCAATCGTATTGTCTACATAAACACGGCCGATAAACAGTCAACTATTCGATATATTCAATCAAAGACATTAAGTGCAGTTATCAAGCAGAAGCTGCAGAGAGATGCAACCTATGATGGTGGAAACAAGACATTAATACCGGTAACAAGGATGCAGTGCCCTTGTTGATATGTGATTATAACGTTGCTAGAGGATACCCTTAGGGCCCGGTTTAGCATAAGAAAAAACAAAGCAACGTGCGGTAGGTCCAGTGTGTGGTCTTCGCAGGACGGGGCGGACCAATATGCAATTTAAATGAGTCTTCTCCTCCTTCTGACGAGAACAGACGTGACTGTGGCTTTAAGAAAGTTGTCGGGATTTTGTACTTGCGAAGTGGAGCTCATTAATATTTTACTACCCGCCTGCTTGTAAATCGCAATATTTCTCAAATTCAGCAGCTGAAGAAGCCCTTTCATTTGTCTGCAAGAGATCGTGATTTTCTCTGCGTTCACCGAGTCCTATGCAGACCAGAGCATGCGTTTAGTCCTGGAAGTGACCACATTCGCACTCAAATACCTAAACCGGCTGCATGTGAAGTCCGGCCTAGAACAAACACTTGAGCAACTTGTCTCAGGGATGCAAACTCAAGTATCTACTTAGTATTACTTTGTTATAATGTATTCTACGAAATATTACTTTTCAGAACAAGTTTAGTCTTTAAAAAACGTTTCTTTTTATTGTTCTTATTATTTAGGTATCGGATGGTACTTAAAATAATCGGAAAGGGAGAGGAGAGGAGAGGAGAGGTGGTACTTCGACAACAAGGTTTGGGAACAGTGTATAGGGTTACGTAGATCTTCCATTTGGCATCAGTTATTTGACTTTCCTTGCAAAATGAAAAATAGGAGAATCGGTCATATGGAAGAGGTACAAATAAAAGACTGTAAAGAAACAAGAAAGATAAGAGAGAAATATATAGATGGGAAGGAGACAGGTAAAATCGAAAATGAACCTGAACTTTGTAACGGTTCAAATCCCGTTACAAGATGATATCTGTATTTTTATTATTGTATGATTTTATCTGTATTATTATTATTATTATTATTATTATTATTATTATTATTATTATTATTATTATGTCAGTATTATTATTATGTTATCTGTGATATTGTTACTATTATTGTAATTATCAGTCTTATTTAATTCGATTTTGCAATTGCCTGTTGCTTGCAAGATTGTACTTAGATGTATGCATATATACGTATGTGTAGTATAACACTCAATACCTGTACAGTGAGAATTGTTGTATATATCAGAGATTGGGTGTGACGTTGGGACATTGTGCAAGATTAGTGGCGATTCTGCCAAGTCATCGCCGCGCCATGGCTATGTCATCGTATTTATTTAGAATATGCGCTCAGAGAGTCAGCCGCCTCCGGGCTATTTCACCACTGTATGTAATATCTGTCGCGTAAATGGGAGTATGTCATTGTTATTTCTGGAGATTACGTAGCTGTGTCAACCAACGTCTATAAAAGGTGGGTGCATATTGTAGCGTCAGTCATTAGTTATACGGATGCAGTACAATGAAGAAGTCTACTAGATCAAGAGGCCTTAGTTGGTCAGTCAACCAGTGTGAACGAGAGATGGTGAAGACTCAGTGAGCCATTAATTATTGGTCATTGAGAGAGTGAGGCCAAAAGTTGGTTGGTCCGTCACTTAGTGGAAGACACGGACGCAAGGGCTTACCATGAAGTCAGAGAGGGCAACCCTGGACCTGCCAAGAGGTAATACCATATTGACTTACAAAGAAGTCAGATGATATGGAGAAGAAGCAGTCACAAGGATGTATCACCAAGTTAGGCGTGACACATCTACAGTAAACACCAGATCAAAGGAATACGTCGTAATTACACTAAAAGTGTTGAAGGTACAGTCAAGTGAATCAGTGAGGGAAATATTTCGTATAAATTGTTAAATGTCCGGTCAAGAAAAATTCAAATTCATGCCTAGTTTCTTTCAGTTGCAATGTCATAATTTCATATTCTCATCTGTTTTATCGCAACAAGACTCACTATTTTTTGATATATTATTTAAAGAATATATATTGTTCTATCAAACGAATTCATAGTTTTATTTCAATGAAAGTAAAATATCTTAACCTCAAAATTAATGGGGAAACCGAACGCCAATCTCCTTTTCCCAGAACTTATATGGTATGTTGTCAAAAGTAAGCTTATTACCCCACACCCTGTTAGTTAGTTAGTTAGTTAGTTAGTTAGTAATAAATGTGTTTACAACTTTACACTCTTGTTAAGTAGTTAGAGAATGGAAGACACTAGGGAGAAAAGCAAAGCTAGAACAAAGAAGATGCATGTAGTGAGGATGTGAAGATATCCAAGACTCTATGACTTGATGTTTTACGAAGTATCTCAAATGGGAAGTTTATCTAATCATTAATTACAATACGTCCAAGAAGTATTTGTGGGATTCACTGTATATTAGTAAATTATAGTTACATATCTCGTAATATTTTCTTACTGATATTATCTTTAATAATCATCAATGATTTGCATTTTTTTGCTCTTTGTTTTACGGCGCACCGACACAGATAGGTTTTATGGCGACGATGGGACAGGAAAGGCTTGCGAATGGGAAGGAAGCGGCCGTGGCTTTAATTAACGTACAGCCCCAGCATTTGCCTGATGTGAAAATGGGAATCCACGGAAAACCATCTTCAGGGCCGCCGACAGTAGGGTTCGAACCCACTATCTACGGGATGCGAGCTCACAGCTGCGCGCCCCTAACCGCTCGGCCAACTCACCCGGTGAGATTTGCATTGTTGCCCAGATGGCAGATTCCCTATCAATTGTTTACCTCATATTTACATTTATTTATAATTGTTTACCTACATTTTTCTTAAATATAATATTGCGTGTTACAACCAAAAATAACTGCATATATTAATTATGATTAAAAAACTAAATTGTCTTTCCCATGCCGGTGGTCATCCGTGACTGCGAGAGAAGAATATTGTATTCATTCATATGACTTTTCTTCATAGAGCCTCCGCGGCTCAGGCGGCAGCGCGCCGCCCTCTCACCGCTGAGTTCCGTGGTTCAAATCCCGGTCACCCCATGTGAGATTTGTGCTGGACAAAGCGGAGGCGGGACAGGTTTTTTTCCGGGTACTCCGGTTTTCCCTGTCATATTTCGTTCCAGCAACACTCTCCAATATAATTTCATCTGTCATTCATTAATCATTGCCCCAGAGGAGTGCGACAGGCTTTGGCAGGCGGCACAATTCCTGTCCTCGCCGCTAGATGGGGCTCATTCATTCCATTCCTCACCTGGTCGAATGACTGGAAACAGGCTGTGGATTTTTAAAATGACTTTCCTTCATATATTAGAAGGTGCGATTCCAATAAACGTATAGAGTTTCTAAACAGCTGACAGTCAAAGCAAAGTCACAGTTCATCCATCGGTTACGAACAAAGGATAAAGATAGTGTGCGTGGCTGAGCCGGGATCGAACTCGCTCCACCGTTTGAACCACTAGGCTGAATGCGACTCGACAAACCTTCAGACAAATCGTGACTATTCCACATAATTACGTACGATATACAGCAATCATGGTTACAAGTGCCTAGAATGAAGAATCAAAGGAGTACCAAGCAAAGGAAGACATTACTCCAAGATTCAACAGGTTCCTCAATGATGTTCTTGGCACCCATGGTGGAATCCCCAAACAAACTTCAACACATCCATTATTCAAACGAAATTCAGATATGGAAGTTCCAGAAGTGAACTATAGCGTATCACTGGGGTGGATGTGATAGCGAACTAACAGTGAGTGGTCCACATAAAACGGGTTGTTTTAAGGATAGCATATTTTAGTTCACACGTTACGGATTCTAGCAGTTTTTGTTTTGAACGACTCTGTAATTAAGGAAGTTTAGTTCTTTGAAGTATCCGTGTGATGTCCATACAGTTATTTCAGACTTTAATACCACCCCCTGACCTGCAAATCACCGACCTAATGCCACCAGATTTTTCTTGTGAGGTTACCTTAAAGATCGAGTTTATCGTAATCGGTCAAGAACAATCCACGATATTAAGAACGATAGCTTCTTCGTCTACTAGTGTCACTTCACGCCATCTGTCCACTGACAGCTCCGAATCCTATATAGAGATTGAGACGGCGGTGCTCCGAACATACTGCTGGTCTCCTTACTCACAAGTCGGTCGGTGGTTGCAGAGTAGCCTTTGGCCCACAAGTGACCCCGCTGGTCCTTGGTCCGGCAGCTCTGCATTCCGACCGACCAACCGAGCAGAAGAGGGACGGCCACGGCTCAACTGTGGCTCTACGCTGCTATATTAGGGAGGCGGAGCTGGGCTGGTCCTCACCATCGGCTGTCCAGAAAATGGTTTTCCGTCGTTCTCCTGCACTAAGGCGAATGCCGGGAGAGTTCCTAGTTTAAGCCACAGCCGCCAAATCTCATATTCTCCGATACAAATCTCCTGGCCTGAGAGACAGCGTCACCATCTAGGAGGCCCGCCTCCCCCTTCAGGGGAGGAATGAAAACATTCAGTAGTAGTAATAATAATAATAATGTTATTTGCTTTAGGTCTCACCAACTACTTTTTCCGGTTCTCTGAGACGCCGATGTGCCGGATTTAGTCCCCCAGGAGTTCTTTTACGTGCCAGAAAATCTATCGACACTAGGCTGACGTATTTGAGCACATTCAAACACCACCGGGCTGAGCCAGGATCGAACCTGCCAAGTTGGGGTCAGAAGGACAGCGCCACTCAGCCCGGCAGTAGTAGTACTCCCCAAGTCTTCCCAGCCCGAAGTTCGCAACATTTTCGTAACACTCACCCAGAACAAATCGTGGTCCTTTCTCTTGGATCGTTTCCAGTTCTCATATCAAATAGTCCTGGTGTGAGCCCCATACACTAGAACCATACTCAAACTGGGGTCTTACCAGTGACTCGTACACCCTCTCTTTTACATCCTTACTACAACACATAAATACCCTCAATAACCATTTAATGACATCTGTATCCTTTCTTTACAAGCTCGTTAATGTAATCACCCCAATGAAGATCGTTCCTTATACTATTGCCTAAGCACTTAGAATGATCCCCATCTGATACCTTCACCCCTTCATTAAAACTGAGAGGACTTTTCTTCTTGGTGAAGTTTACAACCTGACCTTTAATCCGCTTTACCTTTATACCATTGTGTGCTGTCTATCTTACATTGTCGAGGTCTTTTTGCAGTCGTTTACAATCCTGTCACTTCTTTACTACTCTATATTGCATAACATCATCTGCCATTCCAGTTTTTTTTTTACTCATATAATTTATATACATAAGAAAACATAAAGGTCCAATAAGATACTGGCTATTGACCACAACGTTTTGTACAGAACATGCTACATGCAAACCAAAAAGGGCGTTTATTATCTGTTACATCATATAAAGTTCTACAAATGTTAGCAACTCATTAAATAATGAGAGCATAAAATAATAAACTCTTACTTCTCTCTATGAAGCTTTATTGTGTCACCACGATGATTCCCCTGCTGATGTCGTTGGCCACGTTCATTATAAAAATCATGGAATGTATGGTTCCAATTCCTTCGATTTCTTTATGCCAGCTAACTTCTTTTCATCTAATGCCAGATACGCTTGTGGATAAGCAGGAATATTGTATCGTTATCTCCAGGAAAGGTGTTGTTCCTGCACAAAACTGCAATACTGGCTCAAGTCTGAATGCCGGAGATATACGGGAACCTTCAGGGATATACTATTCTACGAAACTGCCGCGATGAAATATCTTCACTATAAGCTCCAACTTCTAACTTCGTCCCCACTGCTTAAGGAAGACCACGAGCTCATAGTCGTGAATTCTTCAGTCTCTCCCACCCTTATATAATTATGCTTTCCTGACATACAGTTTAAAGAAAATCGCAGAGAAATTGGTATCCGATAGCGATAAAATGATCAAAAGTGCAACAAAGGAGATATTGCAGTTGCCGACGGATACTCCAGTTAGATTCCTGTACACTGAAAAGATATACAAAGGACTCGCTCTTTTTAAGACCTGATGAGAAGTCTGCCTACAATCCATTAATGCCTGCAACATCCACTCGTTGCTGCTTGGAGGGATTCTCACGCAAAGAGTCGGGAATATATAGACCATCTCAAATTCACGAACGCCGATACTCGGCAAATAACCGCCAAGAACGGCCTGGTGTTCACTCCCGCAAAAAGAACTCAGAGTACAACTTTACAAAGAGTAACGTACCAGCAAACTCGTGGGTGCAAGACCATCCCGGACTCTCTTGCAATAAGTGGAGAGAGGTTATAAAGATGGCAGCTAATGTTTCTGCGGTGCGCTGGGTGCCAGGCAGATCCCTGGACAACAACTTCCGTCGGTATAGCCACGGAGAGAAAGAAATTCTAGGTCATGTCCTGAGATTCTGCAAACGCGGGGAGCTCCTAAGAAAAACGCGGTACCACCAGATCAGATCCTTCACTGCCGAAGAACTGAGAAAGAAGGGATTCCATGTACGTGAGGAGATACACGGACTGGCCGTTAAACGGCAGTTCGCAGAGAACTGACATCATAGCATTTGAAGACAACAGTTCTCGGGGTTTCATCATCGATCCGACTGTCAGATTCGAGCACCATAGAGGTCACCCAGAGGAGACCAATCTAGAAAAGATTAAAAATTACCTCACGACACCACCTTCAGGAAATTCAAATAATAGGGATAATGGTCGGGGCTCGTGGTACCGTAATCGTCACTTTGTCGTCACGTGGAAGCGCTTCCAACTTCCAATGAAGCTTATCCCCGAAATGGCGACTCTCGTCCTCCGAGGCTCCATCAAGATCCTGAAACACCACCTCTACATCACTGAAATGCCGCACGAATTATACTGTTTACCACATCTCCTTTATAATTTGGAGTTTTCTTTCATTAACAGTACTGTATGGATAAAATGTGATATGTTTTACCTTGTTTTTAATTGCAGCCTGTAAATACAGGAGGTTTTTTTAAATAAATTGAAATGTATTCTGCAGAAAAAATATAGCCTTTGCGTCCGTCTGTCTGTAGTCACGAAAATATTAGTGACTGATATACCGTCAAATAAAAGAAACCACTTTTCTCCCGGCCATCCCTCAACAGCTTCTAACATCAGGTGGCAACCGGCCATCAGACATAGCGTGCACGGTTGCTAGGTAACAATACCTTAGATCACTGCCTGCACGGTTGCTAGGTAACAATACCTTAGATCACTGCCTGCACGGTTGCTAGGTAACAATACCTTACATCACTGCCTGCACGGTTACTATGGTTACACTTCCGTCATACGTTTTTTCGCGTCACTTTACACAAATTTTCGGATAATACTCAACCATAAGACATATTTATGTCAAAAGAGGAGAAATTATTTTCTGAAACAAATGATTCAACTGTTTGATCACGTTGTACCTCGCCACTCCAAGTATTATTTTCCGTATGTTGCATGGCAGTAAGACGGATGTCTACTCCATGAAATGTCTCTACACTAACAGCTATTTCTTACTCTTCGGCCCACCAAGGTGGGAGAGAAATCAAGATCACGTCTTGAGAATGAAGGCATTGGGCGTTGCTCAAAGATGGCGCCACGCAGTATTCAATCACGCTCCATTATATAATCACCGTCAGATTGTTCCAAGTCGAGAGAACCTGTTATGTGGTCGAGGACCCTAACCTCGTGGGTGGACACATCATTTGATGAGATGTGAAATTCAATCGCGTGATAAATAAATGCTAAAATATTCGAATTACATTAGCTTAGCCTCACAACGTTTACGTTAACTTCTTCCTTTTATCTATTTACATCTCTTTAACGTCCGAGTATACTAGACTTCGGCTCAAGAGCGGCTAGTCCTCACTGTCGGCTGTCCTGAGAATGGTTTTCCGTATTTTTCCATTCTTCTGCCCAATGGCGAATCCCGGGACAGTTCATATTGCAGATCACGGTCACACCCACCCTACCTTCTCCGCAAACCACTCAGCGATACGAAATAAAAATCTTCCTGGCCTGGGAGACCGAGTTACCGGTTCGACAAATTTATTTCAAGTTACGTGCAGATGTATTTGTTGGACTATACTTTTTGAAAGGTTACCTGACACAGAAATGCCCTTTCGACATTTGAAAGGGACCTATCTTCAGCATCAATTACACTCCAAAAACAGTACAATTCATCGATTTATTCCAAGGCGTGCTCTAATGCAATATTTTTCGTCATTTAATCTTTCCGTCGACTACTAACCACATTCATTAGTCCATTCATTTATCATCAAAAGATAGAGACGCTCCATAAAGGGTACATGTTAAAACATATATCTTTGATAATAAAATGAAGTGTCTGTTTGCCCAGCCAAATCTACGGCACGTAGAGATCTGAAATTTTTAACATAGGTCGATGGAAGCGAGTTCAAATGCACTTTGGAACCTGAGTTTTCATTTTCGCGTTCATTGTGGAGTTACGAACGAAAAAACGGCGGAAAGCGTGTTTTTGGAAATGAAAATTCAACAAACTGTCACCAGGATTAAATGTATAGATTCACTGTCACTAATCAACGTACATAAGATAGGTAATACAAGTCAAGGAACCATTTGAAATCCATGGTGTAGGAAGCCATTTTCGGTCCCCGACACGAGAAGCCATACTTATTCCGTGATATCTGGAAGTGTTTGTCTGTGTGAATGCGATTAGATCTTCGGAAACCGTGCTTAACTGTGGGTGGGTTGCTTAAGTGTCGGAAAGGGAAACACGCTATACATCTTACCTTCAAATGGAGGGAACACTTAATATCGTTTAACCGTTTGTTTTTATACGGGTCTCTCATATAAATCCAGACCGAACGCACTCTGGGCTCCGGCAGCTGCAGCATGGGAGGCGCGCGCGTAGTTGTTGACCTTGCAAGCAGCCTGCACGTGTTCGACCTGGCAAACATGAGTCGCCAGTCTCAACCTCAATATCGTGAAACAGTTATCATTGCAACACAGTAGTTTCGTATGCAAACGCTCTGATTGCATCTTAATGGTCGTGTGAATAGTCAAAACTCTCGCTAATAGAGTGCAGAAAATCCTAACTGTGTTTATGAAGTCCCTCATTATGATAGGAAGATGAATGATTGGGCCTGTATTTATTTCGAGACGACAGTAAATGAAGAGAGGTGTCATTTTGACGCCCTTCTTCCATCAGTTAACGGAAGAAGAAAAATCGCATGGGTAGTTTCAACAAGGTTCAGCCGGAGTCATTCAGCAGAAGATTCCCTTCTTACAATCTCGGAAGTGTTTGCAGACAGAGCTGGTCTATTTTCCCCTCCTCTCCAGATCTAACAGTGTGTGATTGTTGCTTGAGGGGTAAACTGAAAGAAAAAAGTGCATCGAACAAATCCTCACACATTGGAGGAACTGGAAGAAAACATTACAGTGGCAGAACTCACTCGCATCAGCCAGAATGTGGTTACCAGATACAATGCCTGTGTAACCCAGGAAGGACGGCACATCCAGCATCTTTCATAAGGTAAGATTTCATATAATATTGGATACAAACTTAAAGCAGGGCGGCCGCGCTGAGGCAGCTGTCATAGCGCAGAGTACAAACACGGTCTGAGTGGCTTTACGTCACACCGACACGGCGACGATGGGATAGGAAAGGGCTAGGAGTTGGAAGGAAGCAGCCGTGGACTTTATTAAGATACAGCCCCAGCATTTGCCTGGTGTGAAAATGGGAAACCACGGAAAACCATCTTCAGGGCTGCCGACAGTGGGATTCGAACCCCACTATCTCCCGGATGCAAGCTCACAGCTGCGGGCCCATAACAGCAGGCCAACTCGCCCGGTGGTCTGAGTTTATAAGAGAGACCTGTATGTAATACGATATTGTTATTGTTTTAGTACTATTTGTACCAACCATCAACCCGGCATCTTAAGCATTGAAAGTAACGATATAATTAGAAATAAAATGATGTAATTCATGCAGTTTATGTAAAAACGATGGGCGTTAATAAATGCATAACGTTTTTATTTTTATTTTCTATAGGTGGTTTGAAAAAACTAACGGTTGAATTATTAAACACGGGTGATGCCGAGGATTACGTGTTAGTAATAATAGGAACCACTTTTCCCTTTGCGAAAATCAAATTATCATAAAGACGTCTCCCGGTCATGGCCACCTATCAACGGCTGCTAATTTCAGATGGCAACCAGCCATATGACATAGTCTGCACGGTTGCTAGGTAACAATACTTTACATCACAGCCTGCACGGTTACTAGTTAACAATACCTTACATCACAGCCTGCACGGTTGCTAGGTAACGATACCTTACATCACAGCCTGCACGGTTGCTAGGTAACGATACCTTACATCAAAGCTGCACGGTTGCTAAGTAACAATACTTTACATCACAGCCCGCACGGTTGCTAGGTAACAATACTTCACATCACAGCCTGCACAGTTGCTATGGTTACACTTCCGTCACATATTTTGTCGCGTCCTGTTATATGAATTTTGGGATGACCCCCAGGTTTAGGTCAATAAAGAAAGCCATCTTTCAGCATACTGGATTACAGTGTTTTGTGGTTCTGTTTCCCAGTCACATGCACAGCGCAAGCTGGCAGACATTTCTAATCGTTTGTCGTCTCGTAAAAAAACTACACCTGTGATAACGCCTTCGGCGCTGTGCGTGTAAAATATTCTGTCTTGGTGCGGAGAAGGTCCGGTGTGCTTAATGATCTTGTACTCCAAGTAATTGCCAACATTTTATCAGTGGCGACTGGTGGTTTAAAAGTTCAGTGGTGCACAGTTTTTACCAATGATATAATATGATTACAGGCTAATTTTCAAATCTAGATACATCAACAATACCTTTTTATTATTAAAAATAAAACAAACATTTTATATTTATATTTTCAGGAATATTACTATAACGCATTAACATTTTTTCATTTAAAAACTCTTTTACCATACTGAAATGAAACACTTTGAGGTAGCCTAATTCCGGTATTGAAAAAATATCCTTTTGTAACGTATCCGGTTTCGAAATTAAACGTCGCGTGGGCCTTCCCATTCGTTTCACCTCGGATTGTTCCTCAGCAGTCCGTTGCGGAAACGGCCCAGACATTAAAGACTGCACCGAATTCATGATCTGGCAAAATACCACTAACTGATAAAAACGCACAATAATAAAAACACACATGCTGACACGAATGTTTACACAATGAAATCAATAATCTACTTAGCTTTTACGCACATAACAAAGCTCACGACTATATTGAAAGAAATGGCGGTTTTTATTATCAAATTTAGAGACATTAGTTATATCACGGCCGACTGGATACCTCGCTGCGCTGGTTATATATCCAGCCACGGCCGACTTGATGCGTCGCTCTAGCCAGGACGAATAGCTCCAACTAGCTCCTTACCAAGCGCAGCAAAGGAATCCAACCGGCCGTGATCCAGCAGATGAACTTCCATCTGGTGTCGGTAGATGACACTCCTGTTCTATAACAGAATCTCACATTGAGCAGCAACGGTCTCTAGCGACTTCGCTAGTAGTTGGTTACGTAGGAGCACGGCCGATTTGATGCGTCGCTCTAGGTAGCCCCTTAGCGCAGCGAGGGATCCAGTCGGCCGTGGTAGGAGGAGCCAGGTTGATAAACCTCCATTTAAGCAATGTATAAGAAGCCACGCCTATCTTTTCCTCTCCCCGCGCACCCCTCTAGCAGCCTGAAAGCACACTTCTAGCAGCCCCGCGCACCCCTCGAGCAGCCCAAGTTTCATGCTACCTCAGGTTGACTTCTCGCTGCAAACTTTTCGACTCCTGCAGTGAACATCTAAGAGTAGCGGCTTGTTAAGTACCCTGTAGTCAATATTTGCTCTTTCAAGCTCTTGAAAGGTTTGTCTTGCTGAATAAAAATACAGTAGTTGAGTAATCCAAATGATAAAAGTTTACCTAAAATAAACATAAAAATTTAATGGGGGTAGCGCAAACCTGCAACCATATGGAGAAACCGCCCCTGCATTTTATGTGTAAAATAGCGATGGAGCTGGCTGGCACAAATGGTCTATAACATGCCTTAAACCAGCCCCGAGTTGGCAGAAATCTCACTCTGACAGTACCACAAATTCGTATGTATGGAAGAGCAAAATAAAATCATGTGTCGTTGGATGCAGCGTCGACAGCCGTGCATTCGGGAGCCTCCGAGAGGCTCCGTTATTCACATTTTGTTCTTGGCGTTTCTTGTTAACCGTTGTTGTTTTTTATGTTTTAACCATTGTTGATTTTTATGTTCATGTTTATGGCCTAAAGCATAGGCTTCAACACCTCTAACTTCTGGATCTTTCGATTCATCTTTCTATATGTGGCTTATTTTGAACGCAGAAGGTGTATTCTGCTCTATGTAACTAGAGATGTATTTCTCAGAGACATTAATGTAAATTCCCGGCCCATAAAGTGCACTTGTGAATTGATAACATATAAATTGTTCACAAAATATAAATTCTATGTTTCCGTATTGACAGCTAAACCAATTATCTCCAAATCACTAAAGATAGATAGATAAAGCGTTTATAATCTGTGGCGGCTCCTGGCCCTTTCTTACACTTAACCACACATATATTATTACTTATTAATACTATGCAACTGATAAACTGAAAATACTAAGAATTATAAATAACACTAATGTTTAAGACAAAAGTATGAATATATACACACACAAAGAAAGAAAGAAAGAAAGAAAGAAAGAAATAAAGAAAGAAAGAAAAACGAACTGCCTACATAATACAGATTTGAAAAATACTAATTTCAATATCAACGAAATAAAAATATAAGTAATATTAAATGAAATTCAACTAATTGTATTCTCACAATACTAGATCTACATTAAATACTGCAATTACTACTATTTATGTTTACTTCTAATTGGTAAATACAGTACGGATGTTTTTAATTTAGTAGATTATTGGTATACACTATTAAAACAGTCATTAAGTCCGAAAAAGAGCTTAATGAATCTAGCTAGGATGAAAGTTGCAGATTGCAAAGTTACAGAACTAAATTTAATTTGAACTATTGTGAAAATGAAAACCTACAACCTGTTTTCCAGCAATGACCAGGTCAGTAATGGGATGAATGAAGCCCCCAACTTGCAGCGAGGATAGGAATGGTGCCGGCTGCCGAGGCCTGTCGCACTCCTCTGGGGCAATGATTAATGACTGACAGATGAAATGAAATGACACTGGAGAG
Source organism: Anabrus simplex (assembly GCF_040414725.1). Lineage (NCBI taxonomy): Eukaryota > Metazoa > Arthropoda > Insecta > Orthoptera > Tettigoniidae > Anabrus > Anabrus simplex. The sequence continues at coordinate 21,361,136 of NC_090275.1, read as the reverse complement.
TGTTTCTGGAATGAAAGATGATAGGGAAAACCGGAGTGCCTGGAGAAAAACCTGTCCCGCCTCCGCTTTGTCCAGCACAAATCTCACATGGAGTGACCGGGATTTGAACCACGGTATCCAGCGGTGAAAGGGCGGCGCGCTGCCATCTGAGTCACGGAGGCTCACTTGAATTATCGTATTAACCCAATATTTTATTTAATTGTGCAATAATCTCATAATATCATTTTCACACACAATCACTTGTTCCATTCATACAGGTGCCTCGCTGGAAGCACTTAACGATGAGCTAACAATGATTATTAAACAGTATCCTCCTTATTCAATACAATATGGTATAATGTGAATTTAAAAAATTAAATTTCACATTTGTCACACCTAAACATGTTTCGATCCTAATTGGATCAACTTCAGTAGGTTGCTAAAATTTGACATATGCATTTCTTAGTTAAATTCATTTAAAATTGAAGCAAGAATGATGTTATGAACATAAAAATGTTCTTATTAAGGACCCCATTTCTTACAAATTTTATAGAGGAGGTTAGACCAAGAGCCGAGCATGAACTGTTTCTAAACAATCCTAATAACGACGTACTTTTACCACAATTTTGTCTTTCATCTTAGTCAATTAATAGGATTCCTGTGTTACGGTTATGGCGGGCGTAGTTTCACTATGGAATTTTCCTAAAATGACTGCTTATTCCCTACGAGGTTTACGCCCTAACTTGAGGACACAGAAGGTCACTCTGAAACAAAAGAGTGAACGGAATTCATATCTCTGATTTGTGTTGAAATTAAGTACGCATTGTGTGTCTCACTAAGCGTGAGAAGGTTGTAGGGACATTTTATTCTGTGAAAGGTGTGGACTACTTAGGATTTAAGTGGACTGCGATTGCTTTCCAGATAAAACGTTTATTTACTTATTTATGAACCGTAACATGAGATAAATCTACACAAATTCTTGGCGCTCCGTAATTAACATTTTAAGCACACAAATTATAATTTTGACTCATTGTTACTAGTTTTAGTTTCAAAATATCTGCGTTTTCGCGCTCCTTAGTTAAAACTGGAAGTATTCAGAATAGAGATGTTTAATCTCTTCATTTATTATAAATATTAATAACACAACAATTGGGGGCTTCTCACTGAGAAGGTTTAGGTTCGAATCTCAGTCCATTCTGGGTTCACCGGGCAAGTTGGTCATGCGGTTAGAGGCGCGCGGCTGTGAGCCTGCATCCGGGAGATAGTGGGTTCGAATCCCACTGTCGGCAGTTCTGAAGATGGTTTTCCGTGGTTTCCCATTTTCACACCAGGCAAATGCTGGGACTGTACCTTAATTAAGGCCACGGCCGCTTCCTTCCAACTCCTGGACCTTTCCTATCCCATCGTCGCCATAAGACCTATCTGTGTCGGTGCGACGTAAAGGGACTAGCAAAAAAAAACAAAAAAACAAAAAACAAAAAAAACAAGCTTTGTGGGTTGAGATTTCGATCTCTGAAACCACGCGGCGCCAGGAAAACCAAAATGAGGCGGAGTGACTCCTGCGACCCCAGAATTAACCGGGATAAGCTGAAGATAGTGTATTAACACAACAATTATCTCATCTTCTCCACTTATTCTTCAACAGAATCTTGATTCTTTTCCTTGCCAGAAGCTTTATGTCCCACTATGTACTTTTACGGTTTCCGGAGACGCAAAGGTGCCGGAATTTAATCCCGAAGGAGTTCTTTTACGTGCCAGTAAATCTACCAACAAGAGGCTGACGGATTTGAGCATCTTCAAATATCATCGGACAGAGCCAGGATCGAACCTGCCAAGTTGGGGTCGGAAGACCGGCGCCTCAACAGTCTGAGCCACATGCTAAATAAGTAAATAAATAAATAAATAAATAAATAAATAAATAAATAAATAAATAAATAAATAAATAAATAAATAAATAAATAAATAAATAAATAATTAAGTCACGTCTAAACAAAAGTTATATTTAATTGTTATTTGTTGATATAACTTATGAATCTTCTGTTTAAAAAGCCTTGTATGAAACGCGTCCGAAAATAACGGCCGAGAGCATTCGTCGTGCCAACCTCGTAATCTGCAGGCCTTCGGGCTGAACAGCGGTCGCTAGGTAGGCCATGGCCCTTCGGGGCTGTTGGGCCATGCTTTATTCATTTTTATTTTGAAGTTACATAAAACAAAATGTTACGCTTTACAAGCCTGTTTTACTATGACGTTAGTGTGTGGGTATATCACAGTATTAACGTTTCTTGATGAAGATAGTATTTTTCATCTGACTTTTGGCACAGACCAGAGCAAAATGTACCCTCCATCGAAGATCCATTCTCATCAATGGCTGCAGCAGTGCGGAAAGTGGCATTTTCCGTACTCTTTTGAGTACGCGGAAAAGGCAATACGTCATGGTATGAAATTAAAAGTATGTAGAGTCACATTTGATGACAATGATGATTTGTATAAAATTAGGAATTTGGTAGTTGAACTGTTTTCGTTCGGAGCCAATCAACTGACGCAATTTGCTTCTGATATAAAATATGTTGAGAACCGCTAGGTAAGTGAGGACTTCCAAGTTGGCGTATGAATGATCGCGCCTGATTTGCATACGAGTGTGTAGCGTAACAGGTTCTGTGTGGAGCAGTGCCCGAGGCAGTGCAGGGACCTGGCTGTAATTACCACTAGACTTAATTATTTCTAGTGCAAACACCAAACAATGAGTAATATTACAGCAAAAACTTCACCCATTATCACACCCAAATACTCTATAAACTAACGCCTGAATTAATGTCGTCATGGAACTCGCTCTTTTCTCTTGTTTTAAGTTCAACGTTCAGCTTGTGTTGTCGTGTGCTGGCAACAACGACAAGAAACAGAGAACTCTGATGAATAGAAATGAAATGGTAATTTTGAATGAACATTTCGAATTTCCCCCTCATAGGTTCTCTCTACTTTGGAGTAGGTATATCAACCTTGGGAGGGGGAAGGGAGGCACCCTGGAAGGTCCTCACTACAGTAAAGAGGGGGGCGGTCAAAATTCCAAGATGAGAATTTTACAAATACAGATATTCTCCTGCAACCTTTTGATTTTACAGTAGACATGTAGATTTAGTTTAATTTTAACCCGAAGTATTCCTTTTATTTGTATTGGAAATGGAAATCCTCAGCCTGACTGACCGGGTCAGGAATGAAATGAATGTCGCGCACTCCTCTGATTCGTGACTGAAAGATGAAATGATATTGTTGCTGGAATGAAAGACGACAGGGAAAAGCGGAGTACCCAGAGAAAAACCTGTCCCGCCTCAGCTTTGTCCAGCACAAATCTCACATGGAGTCACCGGGATTTGAACCACGGAACCCAGCGGTGAGAGGCCGGCGCGCTGTCGTCTGAGGCATGGAGGCTCATTTATTTGTAATATCAACGAAAATTAATAGTTATATTCGCAACTGGCACTGAAAGTGATCTTTTACATCAACAATAAACAATTTGTGTTTGAAATAAAGCTAGGTTATGATAACCTTCTATCAAAGCTTAGAAAACATATGACATTGTCATGGTCTTTGATCCACTCACGGAAAATCAATAACCCAACGCACGCGCCGTGCGCTCTGTTCAGTAAACTCAACTGTCAAGCGACACCTCGACAGAAATTTATGAATATATAAAAAATAGAGTTGTAATTATAGTCGAGCATAAACAGTCGTATGCAACTCACCTATAATGGTAATTAAGACACTCTTATGGAAATTATAAAACGAGCGAAGTGACATACTCGTGTCTTAATTGTTGTCTTCTTTTTATTATTATTATTATTTGTCGTTTAGGCCTACTGAGGACCACGGGGTTCGTATCTACTCTTTGGTAAAGTTGTTGCTTTCTTCTTCTTCCAATACTCCTGCATTTGCTGACTATGAGCCAGCTTTCTCTCTTCTGTCCACTTAGTTCCTGTAATCTTCTTACTTGTAAGGGACGTTGGGAAAATACCGTGTCGGATGGCTTGACGGAACAGTATTCCGTCAAGAGTTTGTCCCAGTGGGATACCTAGTTGTTCCATATCCGATTTAACTGACGTGATCCATTTGTTCTTAGAAGCCTTGCCTCTTCGTGTTACTGTGAATATCCTGCCATTATAGGCTTCTTGCATGATGTACTATTATTTCATTCTATGGTGAATTTATTTAATTTGAATTAAATGAATTTAACTATAAATAATTTTGATTCGTTGCGACGCAAATCCTCCATGTTTGGTCGCTGCATTGACGTTTTCTCGTTTTGTTGTTCGTGTCTTGCTATGAAACATGTAAGAGGCGTGTACGTGGAATGATGTAATAGAATATAAACATTAATGTTATTTGAAGCAACGAAAAGTCCACTAAGGTACCAAAGTCTCAAGCGCGGTCCTCTGGTGCTGGATTTATGATATATGCGATATTGTATCTGTTGGAAATGAATTAACCTATACATTAGTAAGCATTATGATAATGGCAGATTACTTGAGCAGGGTATGTATAGACGCCATTTTTTCGGTAGATGGATACGAAATGATAGTGCTGCCATCTAGCGGAGAAACGATTCAAAAAGATTAATTTTTCCTCCTTGATTCATGATCTCCCTGACCGTTGCCTACGAGATCTCGTAGGCAACGCCCTGACCATCCGCGTTTACGTTACTGTGAAGTGAAGTTCAACCAATCAGAGACGATTTCTAGTGAAACATTGTGGAAACTCATTACAACACGGTAAAGTGTCCTCTTTCGAGTGCGGAAAGAAGGCAATTACGTCATATCATGAATTTAAAAATATGCATATTTACATTTGATGATGACGATAATGTTGATTGTTTAAAGGGGCCTAATATCTAGGTCATAGGCTCCTGATAGTATGAGAAGAAATGAAATAGATTAAAATTTACACACTGACTAGGATTAAGAAAATGATAATTACAAGGAAAATGATTATGAATTTAAAATAATTCGCAATGCCTTATTTCCCATAACATGATTTAAAAATTAACTAAAATTTATTAAAATAGAATACGGCACTACCTTTCAAGTGAAATCGTGTCTTTTATTCAGCTAAAAAGCTCGAACCATACTAAAACATAAAAACTAACTAAAAACACAGTCAAAACAATAAAAGCTTAATGAACAATAAAATAAAAACTATAAAAACAAATAAGGATAAGAACTTCACTTTTAGAACGATAAAACACGTCACTATCCCTCATAAAACAGATAAGGTCTGCTGACTGCTCGTCATCTCGTAGAGTGAGGGAGGTGGTAATTGGGAGTTCTAGCCTACAGCGCAGATCAGCCAGGTCCGCATACTCCATAAAGATGCATACTACTGTCAGATGACCGCCGCAAGTACACACCGGGGGAATCATTTTCCTTTAGTAAATAGGAGTGCGTTGCTGTACCACGGCCGATCTGAAGACGACATATCAAAGACATATTTTATTAATGTTAAATACCCTATTTAATTTGCAGTGTTACCTCATTTTCAATCTATACCTATACTATTTGTAAAAATGAGGTGTTTGTTTGTTTGTTTGTTCCAGGTAGATCAAAAACTACTGGACTGAATGAGGTCATATTTGCTAAGAATACAGCTTGAAATTTCGACTCACTTAAGGGATACTTCCGTTTCTCATATATTTCCCCGTTTCGAAATAGTGGGGAATATTACAGGGGTATGTCCCAAATTTGGGGAATTTCTGCCCTGCATCAAATTGGTAGGGAAGTTTTTTAAACAAATATCTCTATTTACTTGATAAGTTTGTATGTCCCGCCCTTGTCCCTTTATCTACGCGGTCGGGTATGAAGCGAGATGAGTCTTCGTAGCGAGTTTTACAACCGGATGCCCTTCCTGACGTCAACCTCATCAGAGGGGTTAACGAGATGAAATGCATGGCGTGATATATGACAGCAGGAAGGGAGAGGGTGAAACCCGGTGCCGCCACATAGCCTACTCCTGTCAAACAGCACAAGGAGTCTGTTCAATGCTTAACGTTTCCGAACCGACGAACGAATCACCATCAACAGCATCATATGCTCTCACTCCACATCAACACTGCGGAGAGGTTTGGAATTGAATCCAGGCTTTTTAAACACAATCTAGTGATTACGAACTGTATACCACTACCTCACCTACTGTACTCTGCCCACCACCATTCTGATGGTGAATGTTTCTTCCATCAACGGGCCTCGAACCAGTTAACCACTGTGTCAGAACACATAGACATGAACCAGAGGGACATATTACGATCTCAAAAATCCACAATGAGCTGGGTGGGATACGAATTGCGGCCGTCTTAGTAACAAGGCAGAAGCTATGCCATTCGGCTAACACGTCCCGTAGTAGGAGATATAATACTATTATTATTATTATTATTATTATTATTATTATTATTATTATTATGACATTCGAAGTGTGACTAGAGTACTTCAAAACTTAATGAAGACAGATTCGTATCTGCAGCCATTAACGATCAGCGAGACACGTGCGAAAGAAATACCGCCATCTGCGAAGAATTTATGGCTTAATTCACTAGAATAAATTTTTAAGTACATGCAAATTTCGCAGATGAGTTGGACATGAAAAGGAGCGGGAGTATGACTTATTAGTACAAGGGTCCGCAATGTAAGAGGAAAAGACATTACCATAATAAGAGAGGCAAATAAAATAGCGAATGCAGAAGAAGAATCAGGTTGAGCCATTAATTTCAATTATGGTGGACGTCGTGGAGGCTATCGCGCCAATACATCACTGTCAAGTGTGCGTGTTGCTAATGAATTCACGGAGGTGTGAAAAGTGATCCAGAATACTAATTAGCCAAACAGCCAGCAACAAACATATCATTGTATTTAAGGGCAAAGATTTTGGTGTAAAATTAACGTACCATATATGTATATATTTAATAATCTGATATTGGAGGCCAAGACTGCAGAGGGCTGGTGAGAGACGACAATATCGGTGGAACAGTAACAATGTGAGCAGATCGGTGGCAGACGACAATGTCGGTGGAGCAGTAACAATGCGGGCAAACAAAACAACTGCACCGGCGAAATGTTGAGGCTCACGAAGGAAGCTACTAGAAGAAGCTGGAAGCTGCTAAATAATGGAGTAGATGCCCAGAATGATCTGGAAGTGGAAACTACTAAAATCTTCCTCTGGTTTATATAAAGAGCGGAACCAGTAAGAGGCAGTCAGTCTCATGTGAATCAGTTTTGAGTGAGTCATTGCATGCAGTTACGAGATGACCGAGAGTCCGTGACGTGTGGAGTGGGTACAGAAATATATTTCTTCAAAGTTAATTACAAGTAGGATCAGCGGTTCCTTTGGCTGTAACCAACTGAAAGTGTAACTTAAATTTATCAATTAATACACAAAATCTAATAACAATAATACACAAAAGAGCGTAAGGTATATTTTCCTGCTGAAGATTAAATAAAGATTAAAAACTGATCTTCTAGGAGATTACAATATTACTTTTACCATTTCAGAAATGTAGATTTTACCAAGAAGGAAGAGAAGACATAAGAGAAATATAAGATACATTTTAATGCCGGGGAGAAATTAAGAATAAAATGAAATAACTAAAATATATCTAGGAGGTTATATATCGTAATATTAATTTGGTGAAAATTCACTTACATGGCCCAATAAGTGGAAAGGTATTTAAGACATTTTTCCTGAGTTTTGACACTACTTTGCTGTATTCCGTATAGGGTAAGGTCACTGTATAATTGAGAAGCAGTGACAATAAACGACTTATTGCACCTTACAGTACGACGCTGTGGAACCTGAAGGGTGTTAGCCGTAAACCTATTGTCCCGGTCGTGCACTTGAGCCATCAGAACAAATATGAGGGAGCATTAGATTTTATAATTCTCAGCAGTAAGTAAGCATCTGAGTATGATCGCCCATCCCTGAGTTTCAACCACTCTGCGACCTTGTGGCAAGATGCTTCACGATAATCTTTACGAATACTGAAGACGAAACTCACACAGGCATTCTGAACTAGCTGGATTTTGGTGTTATATTTCTCTGAGATATTAACAGCGCTGTAATCTAAAATCGGAAATACAGTTTGGATCTACATCTTTATCAGCGAAAAAGGAAGACGCGGCAAGTGTCGAACCAGATTTCAGTGTGGTTTGTTAATTGTGAAGTGAACTGTACTGGAGCGACATTTCACTGTGAGAGGCCGTGTTGGAGAACCGGACTGTGTGTACGAAGAGATCGTGAGTAAATCTGTGGCGACTGGAAAGGTGAAACATAGTGAACTTGGAAATAACTGTAAATAGTAGTTCAATACATTTATTTGATAGTAAAACACACCACATCACGGAATACTGACTTTGGTTAGTTTTAAGGACCCCGATAACCTGTCACATTAAAAAATATTATTGGTTTTATCCCGAGATGCCGGAATTTTGTTCCCCAGAATTTCGTCTATTGATACGACAATAACCTTCTTCTTCTTCTTCTTCTCCTTCTCCTTCTTCTTCTTCTTCTTCTTATCTAGCAAACAGCCCTGCATAAACTAACCAGATACCGGGGTTTTGTCTTTCACCTGATGGCAAACAAGAAACTGTATACAAAAGTCGAAAAGATCATCACCGTTATGAAAAAACCGCAGCCTAAACAGGAGGCTTTGGATTTACATATTAATTGTACAGTGTGTATCGTAAGGGGGCGGCCATTGATCTGAACACGGCCGACTTGATACAGCATAGATCTAGTTGGCTGTGGTACAACACTAGTGCCTTCTATTTCAACACAAATCTATAGCCCGTGCACCTCACAAGGTCACTGTTGCTAGGTAAAACATTTTGTAACGTCACTTCCATTACACATTTTGTCACGTCACGTCAAATTTTCATATGACCCACAGACCTAAGACATTCATGTCAAAAGGAATGTTGAACGATCTCAGAGAGATTGGCGCACAAGATTGCTTGCTTTTCACAAGAACTGGAAATCTCATCCTTCGCTGAAGGAGGTGCATGAAGACATGCGGGTAAATTATATAAGATCAGAGGACATAATGGAGAGGACTATGTTTAGGAAGAAAGTTACGTGGCTGAGGGATGATCCAGAGAAAGAACCTGCTAAACCACGGAACATCTCAGTGGAAGAACGACTGAAAAGGAGCGAGATGTTGAAAAACCTTTGGTTACAATGTAAAAAAAAAAAAAAAAAAGTGTTAGCCTCAGAAAGAGAGGCAGGTAGTTTGTGTGACCGTAGTCCACAGTTGGCTGTATTGAGATAAATAAATAAATAAATAAATAAATAAATAAATAAATAAATAAATAAATAAATAAATAAATAAATAAATAAATAAATAATGTTGTTAATTGTTTTGAAGTTAGCGGTGGTTGTTTGTTGCCAGTGGCGGCTCGTGACAAAATTTTTAGGGTGTTCACAACAACATTTTTGTTCATGTCTCAAATCAGCAAAAAATTAACATAGGTACAAAAATTATTTCACTAACAGTTCCTTGTACGGTTCCTTCTTCACAAATAATTTGGTAGAACCCCTGTAACCGTGGATAAATTTTATACGAGACTAATTTGTTAGTGTAGAACTAAAGTAAAATGCACAATAACTTTATTACACTGCGAATATTGAAGGATGCGAGCACTATTCTTGGTTTTTAAATAGCACGTACTTCACCTGGGTGTTAGTGTAGAACCAATTAAAACCCCATGGTCTACCAGCTTTTTTGACCGCCATCTCACCGTCAGATAGCTCCTCAATTGTAGCGGACCTCGAACCAGCCCTCAGATCCAGGTTAAAATCCCTGACCTGGCCGGGAATCGAACCCGGGGCCTCCGGGTAAGAGGCAGGCACGCTACCCCTTCACCACGGGGCCGGCAGAGTTCTACTGTGTCATATGTTAATTATTCTCATCTTGGAAATTATAGACAATACTGAAAAATGAAAACCTACAACCTGTTTTCCAGTCATTGACCGGGTCAGGGATGTATGAATGAAGCAGATATAGGCTGTTAGTACGATGGGATCGCCACTCCCAAAGTGATTTATTAATGAATGATAAATGCTATGAAATGAGAATGGAGAGTGTTGCTGGAATGAAAGATGACAGGAAAAACCGGAGTACCCGGAGAAAAACCTGTCCCGCCTCCGCTTTGTCCAGCACAAATCTCACATGGTGTGACCGGGATTTGAACCACGGTATCCAGCGGTGAGAGGCCGACGCGCTGCCGTATAGACAATACTACCGTAGGGAATTCAATACTGGCGTTTTTGTGTGCATGAGAATTTTCATGTTTATTTATTTCTGCACTCAAATGAGCAAGGTCTGTGCACCCAGCTGAATTCCATTCACTTCTTTCTTTGTTGAACAATAAACAGGGCAAACAAAAAAGCGCGTTCCTAGATCTACATCCACAGAGCCACTTGCGTGTTTCGTACACTTCTCTCTTAAACTTACGCCTATACTCGCGTTTGTCAGTTTTTGTAAATTTTTCGATAATCAAATCTGGTCTGTTCGGTCCAAGCCTTTTAAATTCTAACTTATCCTGATAGGTTAATATTTACCTGAACCGAATTCATTTCCTCTTACACAAAGAATACCATGGTCACAAACCATACAAACACAGAAGCAGAACAGAACACTTCAATTAATTTCACTTGAAAAGATTTTCCAGTCACAAGGTAAAGCAAACTTCTTCCCGCGATTACAAACACCTGTTCACAACGAGCTAGAAAATGCCTATTCAGAATTAGGGTAGTAGCGAAATCTGCCGGTAATGTAATGCAATAGTAGTTCCTGGGAGGCTGTGGCTAACCGTAATAGGGGAGGTGGCGGACCCTTCAGGTTAACTGTCATACTGCCACTGGGTTGAGGGTGGCTCTAGACGAGAAGGCACGTACCTTGCCGTGCTCTTCGCTAATGGGAATATCAGTGCAGAAAACCATGACGTCATCTGCTTTGCGCATGCGTATAGTCTTCAGCACAATAGCGCATTATCCAGTGTGCTCGCTGCACTGTCAGTCAAAACGAACAACTGTCCGTGTAACGGAACTTCGATATAAGTCGAGTGTTTTCGATCGATTGTCGAAATCAGGTCGAAAGAAAGGAAAGTCTTAAATTATCCATGAATGCGTAAATATGTATTAAAACTGGGTGTTCACGTGCTCCTGTGCTCCTGAGAGCCCATCGCCACTGTTTGTTGCTCTCTTCTTTGGCCGAAGTGCTAGAGAAGCCTAGAAAAGTGTAGCGAGTACTCGATGAGGCAATCCTGACTGCAAGGCTCGTGTCAGACGAGGACTAATGGCGTCGCCACACGAGAGTGACGAGTCATGGCCCCTGCGGGGGTTCGGCACGAGAGTCTCCCAGCTGACAGGGGGCTTTGAAAAGGCTCATTGAATACATCGATCCTTTTGTCAGACACTGAGCATAACTCAAGGAACAATAAGACGACTTAAGTTGAATGACCAAAGGTTTCTCAACAGCAATGCAAAAGATGTTTGCGGAATTGCATCTACCTTTTCAAGTAATCAAGCCTCGGATTCCTAACGACTGACATTAATAGACGATTAAATTTGAGTGGAGTTCTTAAAAGTACGAGAGATCATTACGTGAATTTTAATGTGAATATAAAGACGGAATTCAAAAGGAAAAATTGGAGCATATATTCATTAACAGGAAGAGGAATTACGAGTTTGAATAATAACCAAGGGGAAGTTCGATAAATATCCAACTTCTTCGACATTTCAGAAAAGGCTAGGTGATCAACTGATAGGGAATATGTCACCTGAATGACATCGCCGCATGCAGATCATCTAAATGTAAATTTAATTTTTAAAGTAATACACTCATACTAAAATGTGATGTCAGTAGGGAATAAACCTACGAGCATCCAGTGTCAGGTCAGTGATACAAAACTGGAACAGGTAGATAATTTCAAGTATTTAGGATGCGCGTTCTCCGAGAATGGTAGTATGCAGCAGAGCTAATGATGTAGTCTTGCAGTTGCGACCAACGGTAAGAAATAAATCGGGTGAAATTGTTTTCACATAGGTAGTTTTCAGATGGATTTTGCTGGACGGGAGTGAAAGATGGGTGGACTCGGGATATCTTATTCTTAACCTATAAGTAAGAGACATAAAAGTAGCGAGAAAAACTGCTGGTAAAAAACAAGTGGGAACAATGGCAGGAGGGTATTCGGAATGAGGAGATAAACTCGATGGATGAAGCTGTGCGCATAAACTGGCTTCGTTGCTGGGGTAATCCTGCTGATTGTGATTCATCTGTCGGATGGAGACGTTAAGCTCTGAACAGACTCGTTGGTGTTATTCGAAGGGATTAGGCTACGTGCCTACATCGGATTTCACCCTCACCCTACCTCATTATCATAATCATCTCACACTCATACGAGCAGGTCGCCTATGGGAGTCAAATCGAAACACCTGTACCAGAGGAGCCGAACATGTCCTCGGACACTCCCGGCACTGGATGCCACACATGAAATATCTTTTAACGTTGAAAACATTTCTTACCAGACAAAGTAGGGTTTCCTATACTTCGACAAACGCAAAATTAAGCTATTTCCTCAACTATGCCGAAAGTCGAAGGGCTAAATGGCGCGGAAAGGTTTCAAATTGTAAGTCTTGGAGAGCTCTATCAAACTATTTAAAAAAATCGCTTCTGGCCTAAATGAAGTTCCGGAAAAAACAGACGAAAATTGCTTGTTCCCTTTCTCCTTTTATTTTTTAATTCAAATCCTAGCCAAATTAACTTATTTACATAATTCTTCCTGTAATGTCCTCCTTGTTTCAATACCCTCACGCGTTTGTCGATTTTTGAAAAATGTACACACCGAGTGTAGTTATAAGGGCTTAAGTGAATGCACTGATTCACATTAGCGCTCGTATTGGTAGAAAAAAGCAAATTGCTAATGATTAAGAAAAGGATTACAATAGTTAGGAATAAATAAAGAATATAATCTCATACTTTATTATATTTTATTCACCTAAAATTCGTAGCTCATATCCCTAGGATGTTTTCAACATTGAGTTGCTTGCCTTAAGAGCTGGAACTGTGGATTTTTTTTAAATAGTTCATTTAGCTGTAAGTGTAGTACTACGGTTACGTACTGGTCAGGGTATCCACAGCTTGGTATGGCTAATTCTCTACTAGTTCGTGAAAAGACTGCCAATAATACAGCGAGTTTTTTTTAAATTTAGTGTGGCTATTTCTAGCCGAGTGCAGCCCTTGTAAGGCAGACCCTCCGATGAGGGTGGGCGGCATCTGCCATGTGTAGGTAACTGCGTGTTATTGTGGTGGAGGATAGTGTTATGTGTGGTGTGTGAGTTGCAGGGATGTTGGGGACAGCACAAACACCCAGCCCCCGGGCCAATGGAATTAACCAATGAAGGTTAAAATCCCCGACCCGGCCGGGAATCGAGCCCGGGGCCCTCTGAACCGAAGGCCAGTACGCTGACCATTCAGCGAGTCGGACACTTAAAAGTAGTAATAAATAGTGTACTAGTATTCATGTTAAATACACCAACTACCAAGCAGAGAAAACAGGGTAAGTTTCTCGATGCTATCGCCAAAGCGATGCATTGTACAATTTACAACCTTTACCATCAGAATACACGGTACTAAGCGGAGATGCTGCGCGAGTTAACGTGCTATGGCTATGGAGCCGAACTATGCATTCGGGAGGCGACTGGGTTCGAATACAACAGTCGGTGTTGCGGCGGGGTCGGAAATGAATAAGCGTTGACCAAAGGAGATCGGATAGGATAGATGAAAGTGAGGAGCCTAGCACAAGTAATTGGAAGTAATGTCAGCACTCCACTAACGGCCCCGTGGTCGCCAACTTACGCTCCAAAGTTGACAGGCAGGGGATCCCGTGGGTGTTATTCCACCGCCCCACCCACAGATGGATACAACTGTCGGCTGTCCTGAGAATGGTTTTCTGTAGTTTCTCATTTTCTCCTCCACGTAAATGCCAGGAAAGTTCCCATTTAGAGGCCACATCTGACTCCTTCCACCTTCTTACCCAATTTTAGTCACCATCATTAATTTCATCTTTATTGGCTCCTCAACCAACGTTGACGTCAGGAAGGGCATGCGACCGTAAAAATATATCCTACACATTTTAATCCCACGTCAACCTCTACCCCCGTATCAGAAAACATGATTAAGGGCAGAAGTCGCTGCTCTTTAAGGGGACCAATGACTGATATTTCGTGATTTCCTTACTAAAAATAGATTTTCGGAATTATTGTAAAAAAATAGCACCAATCCTTCTATTCTCAGAAAATGGCAGAATAATGTACAGACGTGACCCCTGGGTTCCATTCCCTATCATGTGTGCAGCACGAATTTTTTTCGGTTAAGCATTTTGCAATCCTACACTGAATTACCGTTATTACTTCTAACAGATTACAAAGTTTGGTTATAACGACATTCTATGTTTATCTAGCACAGCTCTCCCCAAGTTAGTGTCATAAAGCTCCCACTAGCTCCTGTGCTAGACTAAGGTTATGAAGGGCAGCTGGTTAGAAGGATGAGCGATAGCCCAGCTCCTTAAAGTTAGTCTAATATAACCAATGTACAGCGGCTATCTTGCCTAGCAGCCCTTGCCTCAGTTCTCGAATGTTAGGTGATAAAACTAATAGGTCATAAGTTACAAGTTGTGAGCCGCTGAAGCAGCCTTCTAGTTAAGGTCTATACGAAGAGAGTATATCAGTTATCTTGCATAGTAGCCCTTGCCTCATTTCTCGAATTTCAGGCTTATAAAACTAATAGGTTATAAGTTAGAAGTTGTGAGGCCCTGAGGCAGCCCTCTAGTTAGGTCTATACGAATAGAGTACAGCAGCTATCTTGCATAGCAGCCCTTGCCTAAGTTCTCGAATGTTGCTGATCAAACTAATAGGTCATAAGTTACAACTTGTGAGCCCCTAAGGCAGCTCTGTAGAGTTAGACCTATATGAATAATGTGTCGCCATTAGCTACTGGTCCATCTCCTTAAAGTTATTCTCATATAAGCAATGTATAGCAACCATCTTGCCTTGGGGTCCCTAGCACTAGAAAGTTGTACGCGGCGGCCATCTTGCGCAATCGCCCCTAGGCCGTCCCCTTAAATCCTATGTCTCCCCTGTGTCAGCTTTCTCCATAAGAGCCTATGTATGGCCGCTATATTGTGCATGAGCCCCTGTGCCAGCTCCCTAGAGTTAGTCCCATAAGAGCCTATGTATAGCCGCCATCTTCCGCAACAGCCTTTGGGCCAGCTTTCTCCATAAGAGCCCGTATATAGCTGCCATCTTGCGCAATTGCCCTTAGGCCGTCTTCTTAAATCCTATGTTTCCCCTGAGCCAGCTTTCTCCATAAGAGCCTGTATAGCTACCATCTTGCGCAATCGCCCTTATGCCGTCTCTTTAAGTCCTATATCTCCCCTGAGCCAGCTTTCTCCATAAGAGCCTATGTATAGCCACCATCTTGCGCAGTAGCCCCCCTGGGCTAGCTTTCTCCATAAGAACCTTTGTATAGCCGCCATCTTGCGCAATCGCCCCTAGGCCGTCTCCTTAAGTCCCATGTTTCCCAAGGGCCAGCTTTCTCCATAAGAGCCTATATATAGCTGCCATTTTGCCCATTAGGCCCTGTGCCAGCTCCCGTCTCTTTTCCCAACTCACACTTATGTCACTTTATCGAATATTTTGACAGTATTTTGCCGTTGTCGTTTCGAATTTGGCTCCAAGGTTCGACATATGACAGTGGTGTGGCATCAGTGCTTTACGATGTTTCACTGTTTACTTCATAATCTTTAAAAAATAACAGGTGCATTCAAAATTTCACATGCCTTTCTCTCACATTTCATTTTGTCAGTAATTTGTTTTCTACGAAAAGCTCTATGTGCTGCTGTTCTTGTTGGACTGATATGAAACTCTGTGGAGTTATCTTCAACTAATAAAATGTACTTAAAGAATTTTATTTGTTGATTGGAAGCAACGTTACATGCATTTGATTACAACAGTATTATATTTGCAAACCAGAAATTCAGAACTTTCTGGTCTGGTACATACTTGTGCCTCAGGGAACTTTTTTCAGTAATTCACAACTAAATATTTTTAAAAACTGAAGAAGAATGAATCAACCAACTGCTTTGAAACTTGGTGTAATAGGTCATATTTACTTCATGAATGTGCTCACAAACTTTCATGCTTATATTTGCAAAATTGTAGAAGTTTAAAATTTCAGTCGTCCGTCCCCTTAAGGGCACAGGGACACGTGATCCCTCCGCCCCCGCCCCCCCCCCCCCGTTTAAATGATAAGGTCTCTTGCTTTTCATATAGAAATTACACTGAGAAAATAATGGAAATTAAGGAATTTACATCATCATACAGCGAATTACAGTACATGTATCATGTTCGTCTATCCTGCTAGTCACAGTACTACATGCAAGTAGCCCGGCATAACCCCTCGCGGAGTGAAGGGGCAATTTATAAGGAAACCTTTCCGCTACTTTGCCCCTGGGCATGAGGACGAGAGAGAACCCTGCAAACATTGCAGGAGCCTCGGTCACAAGCTCGGTGTGACCGGAGCTCACTGCTGGCACTGTGGGGGACGCGGATTGGGATTTTCTAACGGTACTATCTTTTCACCCGGGACTGCTGTTCGAAGCTTGGAAACTTGCTGTTGTATTCAGCGGGTGTTAGTAATTGCGAAAACAGGTGCAAGTGCGATGTGAAATATTTATAAATCCGACAATTTAATCGCGTTATATTTAGTAGTTTATTCGTAAGGATGAAAACAGTCCGAATTCTGTTTTTCTCTTTAATTCAGTGTGCATTATTCACTATACAGTGTGCTTAGTGTATTCAGATGACTATTTACTATACAACGTAATCTATTCTGTGCATTGCAATTCACATTTTTGTGTAATCATAACACTGTTGTAAAGTTAAGCTATCCAGAGGATGACGATGGTGGTGATGATGATGATGATGATGATGATGATGATAATGTCAGCCTGAGTATTTCTAAGCTCAAGTTGGCAGGTTCAAAACCGGCTCGGTCCGGTAATACTTGAAGGTGCTCAAATACGTCAGCCTCGTGTCAGTAAATTTAATGGAGCGTAACAGAACTCCTGCAGGACAAATTGCAGGCAATTTGGCGTCTCCAAAACCCGTAAATATTCAGTGGCGCCTCGTGAGGTACGAATGTATCAATTAATTAATTAATTTCTGCTCTCATCTGTGTGACTCCCTCAATTCATACCTCACGAACCGCCACTGAATAAGGGTTAGACATACATACCATCAGAGTACCAGATTCTTAGAGGAAATAATAAGCTGAAGAGATCATCTCCTCGCGCTGGTGTACAGAAACATTTATATTTAGCAGAGTCTCCGCTATGTGAAGTATGATTATAGAAGCTGATTTCTGAAGGAAGTACAGAGGAATGCATTTCATCTGACGCCACAGCAGTATCTGGCCCAGGAGGAGGTGTAGAAGCCCACATATATCATCGTTCTTAGCGTGAGAAGACGCGAGTTCTCCCTAATTAATATTAAATAATGGTGTGGCTGATTAAATTATTGAATATCTTGATGTATGGGACCTGCCAACTGCTCCTCCCAATTAACCCGTAAATTGCCATTAATGAAGCCTTGCTCTTACGCAAACAGATTCTAAGACAGGAAGGAATGATTTATACAAGAGTGATAGTAGCCCACAGCACAAACAGTTACCTTGTCCACTGGCAAGTTAATGTGCTGGTCTGACCCGTGGAGAAAAATATATTTTCTGCCGTTAATTTAAATTATAGATTCACGCTCCTTAACTTTTAGGCTTTACCTCTTTAAGAACTGTGGCGGGTTACCGATGCCCTTAAAACAAAACTGACTGCACAAGGGAGGCGGCGTGGTTTAATGTCCAGTAAATTTATTGAACTTCTGTTTCCAGTTAATCACAAGTTCACGCGAGTTCGAGTTTTACTTTAGACACTTCTGATCACTCACGAATAACACTAATACACTCTGGTGGCCATTTTTCCTGTCACAGAGAATTGCAAGTCAAATCATTTACATACCCGCCTACGCAGTTACATTGACATCAGACCATTTCGTCTGGGTGCTTCTCAGACAGTGTATCTTAAGCCAATGTAAAATCCAAACCAAGAGAATAACAGACTTTATTAAATAACGTTCCCGCAACCTGCAACTGAATTTTCTTTTTGCTAGTGGATTTACGTCGCACCGACACAGATAGGCCTTATGGCGACGATGGGATAGGAAAGGCCTAGGAGTTGGAAGGAAGCGGCCGTGGCGTTAATCAAGGTACAGCCCCAGCACGTTCCTAACCGCACGGCCAACTCGCCTGGTACAGCAGGCGAAACTGCCTGATGAGTTCTTTATCATGAAATTACATTCCGTCATCTTCACACGGCTTCTCACAGTGCGGTGTCATTCCACAACAGTTCACGATAGGA
The DNA here is from genome assembly GCF_040414725.1 of Anabrus simplex. Taxonomy (NCBI): domain Eukaryota; kingdom Metazoa; phylum Arthropoda; class Insecta; order Orthoptera; family Tettigoniidae; genus Anabrus; species Anabrus simplex. The sequence continues at coordinate 21,342,654 of NC_090275.1, read as the reverse complement.
AGACGTGCTGAACTCCATGTAACCGTCTGACGAACTTGCGACCTCCTGTTACTGGTTACTTTCACTCCAGACTGGCGCACTCAAGAGTGGCTCACCTCAGACTGACTGACAGCACACTCTTTATACTTGCGCTCGTATATAAGCCCGCATAGGATTCTAGTAGTTTCCACTTCCAGATCACTCTGGGCGCCTGGTCCACTGCGGATCAGTACAGCCCTGATGTTCAGGCATTATAAAGCGAGTAACAAGTATACTGCACAATAGTTCTGCTATGAGGTTCGCATAAACATTAGGCGTACGACCTAATACAACCCCTAAACATTATGTTACTTTCCTTATATTTCCGAAAAGCAAATCGAATACCGTCGGGCCAGGAATAGAACACTCCCTCTGACAACAAACCAAGTCACTTCAACACTGCCCACAACTGTACTACTACAGTCGCTACTCTCACGTTTAGCAAATAACTGCTAAGCAAAAGAGCTCCCCATCCCCACACCCCTCGTCCATGACACACCCCCTTTCAAAATACCGCATACATCCAAAAAGCAAACTCCCCTCCTCGTAAACCTCAATAAACGAGCCCGAACAGACTGAAGATATCTTCCTGCTGTACCTTCAGTAGAGCATTTCCAAAACCTTGTACTGGTCATCGGTAGCTAGCCGCAACCAAATTTCAACTACTCCACAACCGCAACCATATTTCATTGGTTGATTGCCTGTTTCCTTGATTGTGTTCTTGCGAATTTACCATCTTTGATGGTGTTGGAGTTTGAGATGTTCAACAACGTTGTTGCGACTTTAATCCTACTCCTCCGGTTTTAAGGGTAGATACAAGGTGAGACATGGGTGTGGAAAACTTGAAATGGGGGGGGGGGGTGCAATTTGAGAGGAGAGGCGGGGCAGTCACTGCCTTCTATATGCAGCAGGTACAAATGAGGCCGTGTTTCCACTGTCTTTGACAGACGTTTCGTCTAGGTCACAGCAAAGCCCCTTACACACAGTCGTGTCACCGAAGGCAACAGAATTGTTATCATAATACGTACCTTACGAATATATATGGCTATAAAATTGTGTGCAAAATAAACGACCATTTTGTTGGACGTAGATCTTGAACTCCTGATCTCCCCTGTGGGTAGAGTAAAGGAACCTGGCGTTCTCGTCGCGCTGAGTGGCTCAGACGGTTGAGGCGCTGGCCTTCTGACCCCAACCTGGCAGGTTCGACCGTGGCTCAGACCGGTGGTATTTGAAGATGCACAAATACGTCAGCCTCGTGTCGGTAGATTTACTCGCACGTAAAAGAACTCCTGCGGGACTAAATTCTGGTACATGGGCGTCTCCGAAAACCGTAAAAGTAGTTAGTGGGACGTGAACTCAATGGAGGTGAGCTGCATGTACCATTTCAACCACACACCTGCCATTCTTAAATCTCTGGCAGTACAGCGAATCGAACCGGGGCCACTGAGGGCGGCAGCTAACAGGATGTATTCATTATCTGTACCCCCGGAATGTCGTAAAAGGCTACTAAGAGGGGAACAACCAAAGATTCTTTACTCACTCTCTCGTTTTCTTAGCCCCAAAACATATCAATGATTCTATGTTCATTTCCGTTTGGAGGAGAAATGTTCATATATCTTTTTTATTATCAATAGGAAATTTCACCAATTATTAGCTGTTGTTCTGCCATATGACAAAATAAAATAAAAATCTATCCAATAACCTTTACGTTAAAATCTATTGAATAGCCCTTTTTAGTCATATATCCCTGTTTGAATCTTTAGTCCTCAAATTATAATACCATTTTTAAGAAATTATTATTATTATTATTATTATTATTATTATTATTATTATTATTATTATTATTATTAACAATGTTGTGCCGAATTAACGAGCACGATTGAACTTATTTAACCGATGAATTTGCTTTCTTCTCTTCCCAAAATCTCTTCATCCCCTCACTAAGAATCTTCTTCCGTTCTTCCGTCCAGGCAGTGTTGGTTTACACCTTGGTGTTTTCAACAAAATGTTCACCAACGTTCTAAAGCTAGGGCTGTCCCAGATAATTTCATCTGTTATGCTTATTTCTTGAAGATCTTTTTCAATTTAGATTATCTAATCATTCTTGACCTTTAGTGAGGAGGCATAATTAAATTTTATTAGTAAGTTTTTCATTGCCCATTCTTTGAATATGGCCATAAAATTTCAGTCACCTTTTTCCAGTAGTGTCTGACATTTTCCCAGAATGCTCAGGAATCCTTCTTTTCATCCACAATCCTTCTGGGCGAAAGATTTTCTTAAGGATTTTCCTTTCTTGTTCTTCTAAAATTGTAGTTAGTGATGTGTCTCCAATGATGAAGGTCTCTGATGTGTATTGTTTTTACTTTTTATTTTACATTCATTTGGCCATCTATGGACCACGCTTCGCTTATACTTCTGCTTCTCGGCTTCCTGTCTCCTCTGCTCCCAAATCCTCTTCATATTTTGACCTCTAGCCTCTCTCTAATGTCAAGAAAACAAAAATTATGGCAACTACACCTGTCAATTCATGGCATGTAGGAGGAGAAAAAAATGGAGGCAGTCTCCGTTTTTAACTATCTTGGCTCACATATTTCTGCTGATGGTGACTGTAGCCATAAAATCAAAAGACGATTGCTACTTGCTAGAATGGCAATGACCAATCTTGACAATGTCTTAAGGAGTAGAGACATAACATTAACAACAAAGATCCATATAGTAAGGGTTATGGTTTTTTCCAGTTGTGATGTACGGATGTGAGACCTGGACCATAAGAAAAGCTGAACGCCGTAGAATAGACTCCTTTGAATTGTGGTGTTGGAGGAAAATCCTTAGAGTCCCATGGACTGAAAAGAAAACAAATAGGTCAGTTTTACAGCAAATAAAACCAGAGTGTTCCTTGGAAGGCCTAATCCTGAAACAAAAACTAAGCTACTTTGGACACATCATGAGAAGACACAATTCATTAGAAAACACCTTAATGCTGGGGAAGGGGAAGGACAAGAAGGCGGCAAAGAATGTGATGGATTGATGGCATCACAGACGTACTAAATTCCAACTTGGAAAATCTTCGGTAAGCAGTGCAGGACAGAAGAAATTGGCGTATTTTAGTTCATGGGGACACGGAGAGTCGGAATCGACTAAACGAATAGAGAGAGAGAGAGAGAGAGAGAGACTCTCTCTGTCGGTCTGACAAAGTTCGCTGTTGCTTCTCTGGTTTCTGAAATTCCCTGTGTCTGTCAATTATTATTCGGACTTTGTTTCTTTCCAACATGCTTTCGGTGTTTAGACCTAGTTCAGTAAGATCTTTGGTAACTTCCTTGGTCCAGGTTGTGGTGTTATTGCATTTTCTAGTATACTTCCATACCCTCTTCGCCAATCTGTCATTACTCATCCGATGAATGTGTCCACCAAATTTCAGTCGTCTCTTTCTCATTTAATCAGTCAGTTCATTAATGTGTTTGTAGAGTTCTTCATTCCTTCTTTTCTTCCAGGTGTCACCTGTCTTCCTAGGGCAGGGATGGCGAACCTATGCCACGCGTGTCACCTAGTGACACGCGAACACGATTTTGGTGGCACGCCACTTGAACATAATACAATTTTTATAGAAGTCTTGTACTACAGACTGCACATATCCCGTGGATCGTATAGTCATAGTGTTTGACGTGTAAGAAATAAATATAGAAAACCTGGCCGTCAGTTAGTCAGTGAGTGAAGTTTGACTTGTGTGTGGTAGCCAGTAGCGCGTAATTATTCGTTGTGTGTAACTGTTTATTGAATGTCGTTTGTATACAGACCTCACAAACATGTTTTCGGTGCCGAAGAAACAGAAACTTAACAAAGTTAGTGACCGGATTCTTCAAGAACAGCGGACAAGGAAATTCGGAGCGATAGAAAGAAGCAATAAAGCTTTGTGTTGCCTGTGCTTGAAAACCGTCGTGTTCCGCACATTTAATGTAAAGCGCTATTTCGAGATGAATCATTTAAATGGTCGTTCCATGCCAGTTGCAGAAAGAAGACAATACACAAAACAAACTAGTTGTTTTGTATCATCTTTCAAGCCAAGGAATAATATCAGTGCGGTTGTTTCCATCTGTCTCAGTGCATATTAGAGCATGGGAAACAGATTTCTGACGGTGAGTTCTTGAAAGATACTTTCTTATTGACGTCCGATACGTTAATTGAAGACATTCCTAACAACAAATGATTAATAGAATTAAAGAAATGCCAGCCACCCATCCGAAATACTGTCAAGGGTAGAATAATAAGAATGAGTGAAGATGTTTCAGAGCAATTTAAAGCTGATTCGAATATCTCCCAGATGTATTCCGTATGTCTTAATGAAAGCACGGATGTGACCTTACAAGAAAGGATTGCTATGTTTGTCTGATTTTCTTGTGTCAATGCGATCAGGGAGGAATTAGTTAAATTGTGAGTTTACGAAATACGGCAATAGGTAAAAATATAACGAAGGATGTGAAGCAAGAACTTGTATTAATAATGGGGTTTGACTTACAGAATATTGCCTCAAGTATGGTGGGTATTCATAATGGGTTTCTGAAATTTCTCTTTAAAAAATTAAACATCCTATTTTACACTTCCATCGTATGTTTCAACCAGGAAGCCCTATGTGCGACGGAAGGTATGGAATCATTTGAAAGAGTACTCTCGGTGGTAACTAAAATTGTGAACTTCATAACTGCATGTGCTCTAAATAATCGCCAGTTCTTGAAAATGTTACACGAATCTCAGTGTGGCGTATTTGTAATGTACAATAATGTTCGCTGGCTGAGTCGTGGGCAATTACACCAGAGGCTTGTCGAATTCTTGGACAAAATTCGCTTCTTAATGATAGAAAAGTACCAAGAATTCCCAGAACTCACGGAACCTATTTGGCTGTGCGAATGAATGTTCCTTCGTGATTTTAAAGCAATATACAATGTTATGAATAAGGAACTACAAGGAAAAGGACATACTGCAGATATATTGTTTGAGATCATAAAATCATTCCAGAGAGAACGTGTATTCGTCAGAGATGTTGAAACAAGGAATATCGAGTACCTTCCTTCACTTAAAGTACAACTTGAACTGATGTCAACTTTTGCATATCAATTAACTTTTGAAGGCACAGAAAGTATATGTAAGAAGTATGTGGGCGTCTCACAAAATTCAAAGCAAGTAACTTCCAAGAGATTTTCCCAATTTCGAGATTTGGAGAAAACATTGCAGTTTATTACAAAACCTCATATTGCACAAATTAGTGACATTAAGGTCATTTTTACTGACCATTCAGAAGTGGAGTTGGCTGAATGTGAAACGCTGCGTGAACAAATTCGTACAACTTGGTACTTGGTGAATCATGGGTGAAAATAGACTGTGCTGTTGATGGTGAATACTCTCTCCAGAAGCCAGACAACTTAATACCTGAACAATGGGACAGCATCCCACAAAATTTTCGGTGATGAAGATACTTGCTACAGTATTACTTACTTTGTTTTGGTCATCATATGTCTACGAACAGCTATTTTCTACAATAAAAGTTGTGAAGTCAACAGTTAGAAGTCGTCTCGGTTCAGATCTAAGTGTTTCTTGGGTGGTATTGCAAGAAGTTATGAACCTAATATAAATGACATGGGTACTAAATGTGAGAACGACATTTCACTTGAAGTCCATTAGCAATATTAGTATTTTTAATTGTTATATCTAATAACTTGTGATGACTAAGTATGTTACAATGGGAACTTATTATATATATTTATGCAAGTAATGTTAGGTATTCTCCAAACTTACATACTTAAAAATGTATTTTAATGTATTTGCAAAATACAACCACGAATCATGCAATCAAATGTATTTACAAGATATATATTAAATAAACAAGTAAATAAATAAATGACTAAATGAATAAGTAACATATTATGAAACATAATGGGGAATTCAGAATGGAAGCCGGTGGGGGGGGGGAGGGTTTTTATCCATTCCTTAAAAGAAAATAACAAGTGGCACAGCAGGCAGTTAAGAATAATGAACCAGACTTAAATTGGCACACTAGTTGGAAAAGGTTCGCCATCCCTGTCCTAGGGCCTAATATCTTACGTAAAATTTTCCTTTCCACCATCCTCATCTCCTCTCCTCTCCTTCTGTTTTTCTGTTGTGGGTTAGACATTCCGATGCATACAGTGCTTCTGGCCTTATTAATGGATTGTATTGTCTTAATTTTCTTCTTATCGATGACGATTTTTTATTCTGTGAGTTCTTAAGATTATTGTTATTATTTTTATTATTATTATTATTATTATTATTATTATTATTATTATTATTATTATTATTATTATTATTATTTTCGCTTCAATCATGATGAGAGCACGTGGCTGGCTCTCTCAGCTTGTTGATGTCCTTCAATTCCAAGGTATTACGTAAGAGTTTTGCAAGTGCAGACGCACGCAGGCTGGTCTTGTTTTCTCCCCCTAGTTGCTTATTAGGGATCATAAATCCGCCCTCCCCCACTTGATCGCTTACAACACGTCAATCATTAAGCGTCATAAAACACGCCCCTTGCGGAATTGAGGCCAAGTTAGAAAACGTGTAGCGCGCACTACGGTAGGTAAATAATGGAATCTCTTCTATAAGGTCACACACACAGCAAGTGGCGCGACCTCTGGCAGTCCAACACTACTGACCTATCTCTAGGTCCCGTTACTTCAGTACACATTTGACCAGTGAAATCTTATCTTTCTACGTATATAAAATAGGTAAGAGTGGTGTATCTATGATGTAGTGATTATTGTGATTAGCTGCCACCTCCGGAGGCGCGGTTCAATTCCCGGTTCTCCCACATTTGAAAAGTACGAGAGCTGGAACGGGGTCCACTAAGCCTCGAGAGATCAACTGAGTACGTGGGGAGGGGGTTCTATTCCCGCCTCAGCCATCGTCGAAGTGGTTTTCCACGGCTTCCGACTTCTCCTTCAGGCAAATGCTGGGATGGTACCTAACTTAAGGAAACGGCCGCTTCCTTCCCTCTTCCTTGTTTTCCTTCCAAACTTCCCATCTTAACCATAAGACCTATCTGTGTCGGTGTGTTGTAAAGAAAATTGTAAATATATATATTATTTCAGTAGTACAGATCCCTTTTGCGGCGCTCACAAGTAACCGATCGTGACAAATGAGCATTCAAAAGAAAGAGAATAGACATTAGCAGTGACGAGTTATACTCTCATTTCATAAATATCGACATTTTTTTTAAAAAAAGTTTGAAAATTGTACGAAGTGTGCGATTTGCAAATACTGTTGCTGTAGGAAAGTACGCTCCATCATTCGTGTCCACTTCACATTTTGGCCGCTGGAATGCCTGCTTTATGTCATTATAATATGCTGTAATTATCAGTGAAGAAAGGAATTATAGTAAAACTAAAAATTACTTCTGGAACATTCGTCAGTATAATAATACACTTGCATTTGCTTTCGTTCAAGTGGATACCATAAATGTTAAAAAATCAAAGACTACATTAAGTGGTAAGTAAGACTGTCTAATATTGCACTGATTTGTGTATTCCTTAGTTCACCAGTAGTTCACCAGGGGGCTACTCCACCTCATACTGTATGAGCATGCGAGATTTCCCGCACGGGTCCACTAGTTTACCATATTTACATAGTTTATAAAATAATCAAATAGTAATGTACAAGGTTACTGCTCGTTCATTCTGTCTGTCGATAGTTAGCTAATGACTCATTCATTCAATCATTCCTGTGCTCGCATACTTCCTTTCTCTCTGCCCATCTGTCATTCACTCATTCACCCACACACTCACAGACACATGCAGCTTTTCCATTAAATGCATTTGTAAGGATGCAACGTCCAGAGAAGATACAGTACAAGCATTAATTTAAAAATCAAAGGCTGAGGAGTGATGTAGACGTACTTCTGTGGCCACACACTAGCTCTTGACCCACAGAGATGAGAGCTTCTCCAGACAAGAACGCTTACTTCAATGCACTGCAAACAACGTGTTGCAAGTAAAGCACCAAGGAAGAGCATGCACATGACTTAGCAGCTTAGGCCTCACTGCTGTGAACACGATTTATATAGAGGGAATTATCCGCATTCAATGCGAGTGAGCTGTCCAACCCTAACGGAGACCGTGAATGAAAATCCAAAGTCTACTTCCACTTTCAACCATGTCAGCAATGTGATTAATAAAGCCCCCATCTAGCGGCGAGGATAGGAATTGTACCGGCTGCCGAAGCCTGGCGCACTCCTCTGGGGTAAAGATTAATGATTGACAGATCAAATTAAATTATATTCGAGAGTGTTCCTGGAATGAAAGTTGACACGGAAAACCGGAGTACCCGAAAAAAAAAAGTGTCCTGCCTCCGCTTGGTCCATCACAAATCTCACATGGAGTGATCGGGATTTGAACCACGTAACCCAGCGATGAGAGGCCATCGCACTGCTACCTAAGCCATGCAGGCACTTGAGGACAGTGGAGGTTGTCTTATGTGAGGTGCATACCGCGTGATCATCAATTTCTTTTAATTTGGATGAGAAGAAGTGGTTAGCGGCTGTTTAGCTCACGCTATGAAGTCCACTTTACCTCTAATGACCTCTGATAAATTTTTCCACTTTCATTAATATCCAATTGATATGGTCCACTATTTCTTTTGGTCATCTCTTTGCTATTCTGTCGACTAGCAGCAGAATACACCATAGGTAGTGAAATACGAAAGGAAGTGTCATTGATGTTTGGTTTGCCATTTGTTCCCAGGGAAGACGTGGAGAATCGAGCACTCGAAGAATGAAGGGAAAGAGGAATTATAAGAGGGGAATGGTGAGGGCTGAAAGCCTAGGCCTCAAATGTCCTAATATCAATGCTCCAGAAGAAAACAATGTTGCCGCACATCTCTACTACGTGGCATTATTGCTGCATTTATAAAAATCTAACCTGTCAACGAAGGGTACAATAACCAGTCTTAACCCATTTATGGCCGTAACAATTTACTTGTTTTGTCTAGTGAATTCAGCATGGGTCGAAAATGATCCAGTTGGTATAACCCAGTAAGTTGCGAATAATCACCTTTATTCTGGTTATTAATTAAAGTACATGGATTTTGTCAGGTACATTAATTGTACAGCCTACAAGGCTCTAGTATACCCTGTGACAGCAACGCATTCTACGTTCGAGTGTGGAAAAAACTTGAACTATCACTGACACAGTACTAACATCCGATACAAGCCACGAAGGTTTCAAACTTCGCGGTTTTATTACTAGAGGAGGAAGGGTGCGAGCTCTACCGGAGATAATTGGAAACTCCTCTTCATCACAGGCAGACAACAGCAACACAGATACATTTTCACAGTTACATAGTCTCAGTTTTAATTTTTTTTTACGAAAGTAAGAATACTTCTTGAAGGCTGTTGCTGGGTCCCTAGCATGCACAAAGCTACTTCAAGTACCGTTCTACATGAATTGTACACGCTTTCTTTCTCATTACTAAACAACATATCCGTTAGTAAAGTGCTGCCAGTCCTGTTGCTCTCCCATTATTTACATAATGCCAAGTTATCATGAGACAGGGCACTTAATGAAATGCTTATTTGTCATGCAGTGGAACAGAACACTTTTTGCACGCACTCACTGTTTTATTGGAACACTGCGCACATCTCCTGTATGGTTGACTCCAGTATGAAGTGTGACAATACACGCAGAACATGGGAACACTGACAAGATACATTTATTTAAATAACGATAAACTCACGGGGTCATTTTCGACCCAGTGAACATAAGCAGGTTTTAATATAAAACAATACTACAGTAGGGCACACGAGAGTACGAGCGCTAACAGCGGGGATAACGTTGACTAACGCCGCTCTAAAATGCTCTGTTGGCACGGCAACGACCCCAGCGATGACACATTTTAGCGACGTTATCGCCACGTGGTTGGGCTTGCTCTCAATGGCCTTTTGATGTCACGCGGGGTCGTACAGTGTTAACAGTTTTTTTTTATCTTATGTGTTTTTTTCCGAAAATTATGTTTCTTGTCAGTTCATTTTTGTTAGTTGATCGGTGGCGAGTTGTTCAATTTCGCACTGAACAACGTTCAGAAACGAATTGCCAGAGCCATGCGAGTACGCACAAATACAATTTGGAGGGTCCCAAAGGAGAAATTCACTTCCACGGGAGATTTCTTTTACCTGGTATGGATAACAAAGAAAACACTATTCCCTTTGCGAAATTCAAATGATAAATATGTATCCAGGTCATGGCCATCCATCAACGGTTGCTATGGTTACACTTCCGTCACACGTTTTGTCGCGTTTACGTTACACAAATTTTCGGACGACCCCCAGTTATTAGAAATATTTATGTCAATTAAGTCATATTCTGATTAAATGAGGTTTTAATTTTACCTATGGAATTTCCTATGATGGTTTGTTCTTGATGTGTACCGTTAACAGCGTTAAACAATACAACTATCAATATTATAACATAACTTCCTTATGAGTGAGTGACTATTTCAGTTAAGCAATGACAGCAATTTTTGTAGATTGTGCAATTGTTGATGCTGTTATCAGCAGTTGATTATTTTGTTACAGATTATTGAGACCTCAAATCTATAGGCAATGACGTCTTCTCACCTAAATGATGAAATTATTAGCACAAACGTAGGAAAGGTTCAACGTTTATTGAATCCATTACACCTACGTGTTTTGTTAAACACTCAGCCCGTTAAACCGCAGGTGGTGGTAACTATGGCAACGCAGCACACCTTGTAGTTTGTCTTCGCCGCTCATATGTCAGACTTTTACTCTCACAGGTCCTAGAATAGACCTAGCAAGAGAATCGCCGAAATGGCAACTCTGAGACACTGTTATCCTGATATTTAAAAAAAATTCGTTATGACAGCTGGCACAGGACTCGCTGCTAACGCTAAATGTGAGACTCCCAAATATCGTGGGCTCTAGTACAGCACATATATCATCCCTAAGAGACATATAATTAGGCATTTCTCAATATTTACTTGAGTAGAGGAAATTTTCGAGTTTGTGGATTGTCAAACCTGATTTATGGTAAGCTGAATGTAGCGCGGGCGGTAAGCAGCAGACAGCTGTTCAACTCGTGTCAACATGATGAATATCCTCCTACTTAGCAGAGGCAGTCGACCGCCCATAGCCTCCAGCTCATCCTCTCAACATTATAAACAGTTCACTTGACGTTCAGATAACCTTCATTATTTCATGTGTGTTCCCTAACCTTCACATCATTATTTCCACGCTTCTCGCCCATAATATTATAATACTTGTTCCTTTCAGAAACATTAGCATTCCTTGTGCACGACCGACTGACGTCTAGAGATACCGTATACAAAATATTATCCATATCCGCAACCACGAATGGTTACCCGCGAATATTGCAAATATTTATCTATATTGCACCCAAGATATTGGAACGGATTGATCTGTTGATATAACACAATAGGCCTGATACCTAGCAACAGCCCCCTACAGTGACATATTTATGAGGATTTCCTCTTGCGACAACTACCGACATATTAAGATATTCTCTTTCGGAATCTTACTTCCACTAATTCCGGACAGTTTGATTAGGTCAGATTTACGGCTTTATTGACTCACGGCTCTTTACAAACCACTATTTTCCCAATTTTACCAATGTCAAGGGTCGCCTCACCATAAGCAAAAATAACTGTATGAAACGTACGAAAGACTGGCTTGCCAAGATTTCTACAGTTTATTTCAGTGAAAATCAATGAACATCATTATTTACAAATTATCAGCGAAATTATTCGCACTGCCATAGAGACATAAACTTCGTGGATATCCACATTCGTGCAGGGATCTGCTGAAGTCAACAGAATATTCCCTCCCAAAATAAAACAAACAAAAAAAATGGTTCAACTGGTCTTCAAATTGGGACATAAGCCCTTTATTCGTAAGTCACTGTGCATAGTTTGTGAGTGTAATGTAGAGGTAAAAACAAGACTAACATGTTTTATCCAACGTGTGACATGAATAATTATGTCCGATGGCTGGGAGTCATCCGAAAATTTCTGTAACGTGACGTGACAAAATGTGTACCGTCATTGACGTCACATTAGTCGTTACCGTAGACCTGGTCGCCAAAGATGCTGCGGCTGTGGATTTGTGTAAATGGAGTGTTGAAATAGAAAGTGTACCGTCAGTGACGTCACATTAGTCGCTACCGCAGGCCTTGGTCGCCAAAGATGCTGCTGCTACAAGTTACGTTCCTCTGACGCATAGTTGCAGTTCTCTTTGATATAACAGAGTTTCATTTAAGACATATTCATCATCAATAACGTTTCGTAAACGGAATTTTTTTGTTTTTGTTTTTCAGAGTTATTAAGCAAAATGTTCTATCTTGCTAGGTATAAGAAACACGGAACAGCACAGCCTTCGAACGAACATTTAAAATTGCCAGGATTAAGAGAAAACTCGATCTTCGCGTCACCGGTAGAGCATAATTCTTGCACGGACAGAAACCATGTGCCATAAATTAGAATCTTTTAAATGTCCCTGTTGAGTTCTACCTCTCCATTATGTTCAATCATTAACAGTTTGTTCTATTCACTTGCTACTGCAGTACATTCTCTGTTTGTTATTCGTTTGTACACCGCACTACGCAAAGTTGACTCGGACAACAACGCGCTTTGTTTTCTGTGATACTCCAGGAGCAGTACGGGGACGAATACGTCTCCCTTTGGACGTCACTTTGAGGTAAACTGAATATACTGTACGTAATTTGTATTGAATTTGCGATTCCTTTGTTTAGTTGAACTCTGGAGAACCAGGGTCTGTCCCGTTGGGAGCGTGGGCTGCCGATCCCAGTTCCTCTAGGTGAGTATGGCATTGCTTCCCATTACTTGTGTCAGACTGCTCACTTCTATCCTGCCTATTTGAACTTCCTTCGTTAACTGCTCTCTTCTTTCAGTCCTCAACGTATTAGGTTTGCAAGGTCACGAGAATCTTTAATTTTCATGCCTTCCAGAGCCCTTTCCTTTACTGATGCTTTCATTCTTCAAAGTATCGGAACTCTTTCGTTTTTTCCTTCTGATTTGTGATAGCGGAGGATGGTCGCACTTAAAATCCATAATTGGTCGGGAATCGAACCAGCGATCCTGCTGGCAGGTATACTACCCCCCAAATCACGGGACTGGCAAAAATAAACAATTACCCTCAGAGAAAAAGTACCCACCCTGTGACTAGGGGCGGTAGACTATATCGACAGTATCCCTTCCCAGTCGTAAGAGGCGACTAAAAGGGCACCCCAGCGACTCCTAACTTGGGAGCACGGGTTGGCGACCGTATATAACTAGCTGAGTCTCGTACTGTTTCCACTTGATAGAACCACGCTCTTCAGTTTTATCTTTCGTGTCCGATCTCCCTTGGTCAACTCTTGTTCCTTTCCGACCCCGACGTTGTTAGATTTGCAAGGTCTACGACACTTCGACATCTGGACTACTTCATTTTCCTCTTCTGATTGGAGTTAAGAGAGAATGGTTGCCCAGTAGCTTTTACTGTTTTAAATTATACACAACTAGAAATCAACGGGCGGTACAATGGTATTATAAACTGGCGCCAGACAAATTCATTTCACAAGGTTTAATCATTAAAAATGTGAGAAATATTTGCGATTATGTAGAAGACAGATCATCAGAGAGCAGTAACGATTCAGCACCATATTTGACAGCGAGACACTTGCGCAGGAATGCAGGAACATGATCTCATACGCCGGCTTTCCATATGATGAAAGTGGGCCAATAAAATTGATGTCTGCATTAAACGGCGCTTGGTAAGAAGTCGGAATCCCAACCGCAAACCTACCTCCGAGTAACGACTTCAGCTACATGAGAATTCTCTGACCATGTTCGCGAGATAATCCAGAGACCTTTTTTTTGCGCAAGTGCTCTGTATCCCCTGCAGGTAGTTTCACAAAGGCGTGAAAATTACTGGTATGGACAGCAGGATAATTGTGGGGGCAATGGAGTGTTGCTCTCTTTGTTAATGTTGTATAATCACCTATCTTCCTCTCCTGCCACGACGCACCTTCTTCTAATACCAACAAGGAGCAAGTACATCCTCAAGGGCAGCACAACACAAGTGTTAATCACTCAACAAAGTATTGTCGGCTATACATATTGTAAATATTGGAACAACATTAAATTTTTAAACAGCTTTCACGTAAACACCATGCGCAGAGTACGTTCTTTTACATAACAATGAAACAAAAAGAAAACACGTAAATGAGGAATGTATTCATAATATTTTACTAGAAGACCCGTGCTGCTCGACAGCACTCGTTATCAATTGGTCAGGTAACTCCTGTCGTAATCGTATTCTATTGCCTGCCCTTTTCAGTGGTTTTATGAACATGTATTCTTCTTATTCTTCTTCTTCTGCTTAATCCGTTTATCCTCCAGGTTGGTTTTTCCTTCGGACTCAGCGAGGGATCCCACCTCTACCGCCTCAAGAGCAGTGTCCTGGAGCTTGAGACTTTGGGTCGGGGATATAACTGGGGAGGAGGATCAGTACCTCGCCCAGGCGGCCTCACCTGCTATGCTGAACAGGGGCCTTGTGACGGGATGCGAAGACTGGAAGGGATAGACAAAGAATAGGGAAGGAAGCAGCCGTGGCCTTAAGTTGGGCACCATCCCGGCATATGCCTGGAGGAGAAATGGGAAACCACAGAAAACCACTTCGAGGGTGGCTGAGGAGGGAATCGAACCTCCCTCTACTCAGTTGACCTCCCGAGGCTGAGTGGACCCCGTTCCAGCACTCGTACCACTTTTCAAATTTCGTGGCAGAGCCGGGAATCGAACCCGGGCCTCCGGGGGTGGCAGCTAATCACACTAATCACTACACCACAGAGGCGGACATGAACATCTATTACCAGTACAAAATAATTTATTCATTCGTAGTGTAGTTTATAACTCTTGTTTTCGTACAAATTCGCTGTGCGTCCACCATCTGAATTTTAACATTTTCAAACGATCTTGCCCGAGAGAGAGCAACGTACAATTGACCGTGACTGAATATTGGTCGGGTAAGTACATACCCACTTTTACAAGAGTTTGTCCCTGAGCTTTATTAATGATCATACCGAAGGCTAGTCGACTGGATACCTTCCCCCGCCTGTCCGTACGTCAACTGTTTACTTTTAGCAGCATGTAAGTTATTAGGAACGTTCTGCTTTCTTTTTTTAAGTATATTTAAAAGCTGGGAAAGTTTGGAGAATCAAAAGGTATCGTATGCCTTGGTCGCCAAAGATGCTGCGTCTGAGGATTTGTATAAATAATGTGTGTTGAAATAGAAAGTGTAGCATCTGCGACGTCACATTAGTCATTACCGTAGCCCTTGGTCGCCAAAGATGCTACGGCTTCCATGATCAGAGGAAGTGTATACTCTCTGGCTTGACAGGTAGTAATCAAACATGGCTGCATGCAATGACATTACTAAGGATAAAAATCACATATATCAGTCGCTTAGCAACCTGCTAAGTACAGAATGTATTGCGGGTTATGGTAAGCCTTCCCCTGCAATTATTCCAGTGGTCATTCATGATATTTAATGATTACTCAAAGTTGGCTGAATTTAGAGACCTATCGTTGTCTGATGATTCACCGGCAGGTAATTCCGGAGATAATAAAACAAAATGAAGCAAATCGGTCCAGTAGACCGGACGGACGGATTTCGCAAAGCTGT
The DNA here is from genome assembly GCF_040414725.1 of Anabrus simplex. Classification (NCBI taxonomy): domain Eukaryota; kingdom Metazoa; phylum Arthropoda; class Insecta; order Orthoptera; family Tettigoniidae; genus Anabrus; species Anabrus simplex. Next base: position 21,326,906 of record NC_090275.1, on the reverse strand, counting down.
TTTTAGTAAACTCTTCCAATATATAGATATAGATTATACTTCACGCGCACCTTTTTACAGTTCACTTATCCGGAGTAAGTAACTACCAAGGGATCAGGCTCAAACGTGGCGTCTCCGAAGATCGAAAAATGATTAGTGGGACGTAAAACTAACAGTATTCCTCTTCTTTTTCTCCTCCTTCTTCTAAAGTCCGGACGTTATTGTTTTAATAATTGTTTTATTAGTTTTATATACGTATTTACAATTTGTTTGTAACATTACTTGTATTACAATTTTATTCTTATAGATAATTACTACAGATTATTGCTATTTCGGAATAAGTCGCAAGTCACCTTTGCGCAGCCAGGGCAAGCAGGCCTACACAACACCCTCTTCCTTGCTGGAGAACCGCTGATGATGGCCGACAAGTTCAATATCCTCAACCAGTCATCACAACTGATGGTAGTATCGATGTAGATGTCGAGTACCACATCAGTGTTGGTTGGATGAAATGGTGATCTCTTACAGGTGTTCTGTGTGATAAGCGGATACCACAATACCAAAAAGAAAGTATGGAGGTTCCACCTTTTCAATACACTGTTATTAAGTTGTAACAATATTAAGTTTTTTTAGGATCTTAGCAATAATGTAGACGTTTTCATTAAAGGTAAGGGTGGAGTAAGCAAGTGATTTAGAATTATCTTCTAAGAGTGTTGTTTTTGGACGGTGTTTAAATTTGTTAATTATTCGTTCAATAAAAAATCTGTTATAATCGTTGAATTTGGCGATCGACCGGATGATATTCAGTTCTTTATTTAAGTTATCATTGGACAGCGGTCTTACACAACACTTTTTCACGCTACTTGCCCCTTCTAAAAAGCCTCCCCCGATCCACCTTAGACAATCCCTCCCCCTCCCCGCCACCCCCGCACAAACTCACCCTTATCCCTCCCCTACCTCTACTTATTCCTTACTTGCTTCACATTTTGCCTCCCCTACACATGTCAATCATCACGGCACGCTGATAAAGGTGAGCCTCATAATTTAACTTGTTCTAAATTTCTTACTCCTTGTTTCATTTCTTTTCAAGTCTCCTTTCCTTTAGGCTTCATATATCCGCTCCGAAGTTAGGAACTTAAGTACTACACTTTACCCTAGGACTTCATGTATGTCACTTTCCACTGCTCAACGTGCCTATAAAACAAATGCATATAAGACCTTGCTTAGCAACAACTGTACACAAGCTGCATCTCTCAAGATCAATATTTTAACGAGTCATCCATCAATATTTTATTTATTTATTTATTTATTTATTTATTCACGAAGCACAAGATACAGCTACACTGAGCAAATTTCACTTGCACTGTCAACAGACCATTTAACAAACGTAAACTTTCATAATAAAACATAAGAAACATAACAAAATATAACAAGATCAGGTACACAGTCTACTAATAACAACTGTCCAAATCGAAAACCGTGAGAATGTCCATGTTCATAGCCAAGTCGTCGTGGGTCAAGATGGCGGTGTAATCCCTTCGCATCAACTTATCTTTAAGATATTATTTACACACCTCTCGAATACACTTTTATTTGATGCTAGATCAAGCTCTTGTCTCTTATTAATATTGTTAAAGAGTGTTGGGAGGCGGATTAGGAAAGATCGTTGAAGTATTGAGTGCTGAGTGTGGGGAATGTGGAGAAGGTCTTTGGTTCTGGTGGAGCGGGAAGGAACACGGAGAGAGAAGAGTGAGACAAGATGTTCCGAGCGGTAATGTCCATTTAAGATCCCGTGAAGGAATCTCAGGTCAGCTACCTGTCGCCTGATGTGCAGCGGTGACATATTAATTGCCATTAATACCTGCTGCGTAGACAGATTTCTGAGCTTGGGGTTTCTGTTCCTTACAATTGCAGCAAAGAAGGACACTGCTCTGTCTAACTGCTTAGTATTGGAGGAGGAGGCTGTTGTCCAAATCGGAGAGCAGTAGTTTAAGAGAGGTTGAATGATCATGAGGAAGAAGTGACGAAGAGCAATGGGGTCAGAAATTTCTGTGAAGCGATAGAGAATGCCTAGTAATTTCATAGCCTTGGTTGTATATGTTTCTATATGGGTCTTAAATTGTAATTTTGTATCGAATATTACACCTAGGTCACGCTGTTGCGTAACCACGGTGATGGGCTTGTCGAGTAGGTAATATGATGTCGGTAGAGGAGATTTACGTAGTGTTATGGTCATGTGGCTGCATTTTTGTGGATTGGGGATAAGTTTCCAAGTACGGCACCAGTTCGAGAGGGCGTTAAGTGAGGACTGTAGCAGAGCTGCATCTGCTGGATTCCTGATCTCCCTAAATATCTTGCAGTCGTTGGATCAAGCTTTTTAACTCTTTATTTACCACCAATTCAACGTCTTTTACGTGATTACAGCACAGCAGGAATATACAAGACTGTCACGTTACAAATGAACTTCAACTGAATTTACTTCTTCATAAAAAGTGTTGATATTTCTACGTACACCCTTTTAAATGTGAATAACGTCTTATATGTGTTATGTGAGTTTATAATTGTTTTTGATTTAGTCCTTTTGCCCTGTTCTCTTAATCGGCTAATGATGACACTTTAAATGTGTCGAAACCGGTCTCAAAGTTAACATGTTGTAACGTAATATTAGTACAACTTACTAACAGTGTATTGAAAAGGTGAAACTTCTATACTTTCTTTTCAGTATTGTAATTCTCAGCTCAATACGGAACAATTATGAAGTTTTTATTTTTAAAAGCCGATACCAGGCAAATTAAAGGGCAAAGTGTACAAAACCACTATCCGCCTGCCCTCACGTACGGCTCCCAATGTTGGGCAAGGCAGAAAAAGCATGACAAGGTGGAAGAAAAACAGCTACACTGGTATGGTCACGTCAGAAGAAGAAATGAGCACCATTAGTACAGAAACCTCTTGCTATCGAAGAGCTGAAGAGAGGAAGAGGGCGTCCTAAGGCAACATGGAAAGAAAATGCTGAGGCTGCTTTAAGGAAAAGTGAAGTGCCTTTAGATCTGGTGCAAGAACGTCAGACATACTCATTCCGAGTCAGACGAGCCGACCCTGAGTGAGCCCGGGAGCGCCCGTTTTATACCGCCAGGATAGAAGGAAGAAATAATTGTTTTTTGCCCTAACATGCCCAAATGTAAGCATGTAAAATATATATTTAATATTTTTTAGAATGTGAAGTTATACTTTCCGATGGTTTATGGTCACTATGACCGCGCCAGAGTTCACGCATGTGTTATACAGCTGCTGATAATACAGTTAGTGTGTCGCTTTCGACTAAGCAGATCCTCCGAAAAGCTGTCTTCTATGTTAATAGAGTAAACAGGTTTGATTGAACCAACGTAAAAGGGGAACACTGTAACATATATAGGAGACTTCAATGCACACATAAGACAGAATCTTGAATAAATGAATAATCATATCCAGTCAAGACCGATTTCTGGTGAAATGTCACATCATCATTGGCATTCACTGGGTGGTAAGTGTAACGATTGTCTTCCGAATGCATTCTGAGTTCTTAAATAGCTGAAGAGACCAATATTCTACACGAAAAAAAACCTGCCTAATACTGGCACATTAAATCAAAAGTTCCTTCTTATAGATTCGAGCGGATATTACTTCCCTCATTTTCTCGTCCTATTCTACGTCTTCTTAGCTTATCGTAGAGTAGCATTCTCTTCACATGAGGGCTATGGCCAATGTTTTTATGGCAAACGAAACTCATGCGACAACCACTTCAGTTTCTTGTGTTATAATAGTCAAATTATTATTATTATTATTCCTTTTTCGTTTGGGCCTACTTAGGATCTTGGGGCTCGTTTTGGCTTTCTACATAGGTCTTCTGTTTCCTCTCGGCCCAGAAAGCTTTCATTTTTTCGCTGTGTGCCAGCTTCCCTTCCTCTGTCCACTTCTGTCTGGTGGTCCCTGGGACGCTGGGAAAACACCCTGCATAGTGATCTGTCCTATATGGTGTTTCGTGGAATTTCTAATTATTCTCGGTACGATTTTACTACGCTTATACACTTGTTCCTGGAGGCTTTCCCTATACCTGTAGTGCTAAAGGTCTTGTTCATGGGTCTCACTATTATTTCTATTCATTGTCTTATTATACCGCGTTACTTTGTTGGCTTTGAGCTGCTGCTATTTCGTATATATACAGGATGATTAAAAATAACACTGAGGACGCTCAGTATGTTGTGCGAGAGGACGAAGTGATCACGTCTCAATCGCGGATTTATGATTAGAAATTCATGGTGTAGGGCGGTGTGGAGCGTGAGGTATGATGCCGCTTCTGTTATGGTGATGGGTGTGCGTTCCTCGTTTTTTTTTTCAAGAAACCTGCACCAATCCAACCAGAGCATCACATCCTGCACTAAATTACAAAAGGTGGTTCGAACTATCGGCCTCCAATTTGATTAGAGAGCCTACATTGTCAGAGAGTTTGGGCCTCGTGGTCAATGTTCTCAGCATTTCATTCACCGTGATAAAGTCTTCCTTTGGTTAAACAGGAGTCGTGTACACCATACGCTTCATAGTGTCCACTGGCGATATTTTAAGGAACAAAGCGTAACTATCGTACATTAGATGATAATGAAAAGATGCAGCTTAGAACAATCCCAGTTCCTATTCGAAACATGAGAGGTAACACTAGCTTGCAAATTCAGTCTTCATGAATATTGCCTCAACCAAATCAAGTGATTCAACATTCCGCTATATTGTACAAACGTACGAGGTTCCGTTGAACATTAAAATTTTGAATGGCCTTTTTTAATTGAATTCCATTAAAATATATCATAGGCTAAATGAAACAAAGACAGTCTGTTGAAATGCTAATATATTCATATAGTTCACAAAAAACTGATATCAGTCTTATGTCTCACGTGTGTACAGTCTGATAAATTGATAAATTTTGTCACCATTTCCTGTAAAAAAAAAATCATGACACTGTACATTTTCAGTATTAGTGTAACTGTACAAAATGCGGACTTGCAGACGTTACTGTCATTGCCACTTTTTTTTGTAAAAGTTCTTCTGCTCCCTTTCCTTCTGGGTTGTCTCTCTTAAGCATCGAACAATAGTCAACAAGCATGTTGATGTTCCATTGCCCCTGATATATATGTAGTGGAGCCAAGACACCCTCTTCCCCTTGCCTTGTCAGAGCTCACCCCTCTGCCCTTGTCAACATCGATGAGTACGTTCTGGAAAATTAGTAAGAGTTTCAATCTTCTATCATGAAAATAAATAAGAATGTGAATATCATTCATGTGATTTACAACTTTTTATTTTATGAATCGCAATAACTGTACCAGCTCGGTATCAAACAATCGGTACATGCTGACAATATTCTAGCTTCTGTTTCGAACCTGTTTCGGTGTCTTAAAATAGGTAAATTTCCGAGGCAATATATTTATCGCAGACTATCTTAATTTCTTACCTTACCAGCAAAAGATATGGAATAAGACCGATCTCGCCTCACCTGCAACAAAAGAAACAGAAATTACACCTTGCAAATTGAGAAAATAAAACGAGGATGTTCAAAATGTTCCGATTTCAAAAGATCAGGCAACTTCTTCTATATCAAGAACGGCAAGGAGAAAACTACCAGAAGTGATGGAATAGAGGAAAATTACGTTTGTAAACCGTATACTGAAACATAATCAGTTTTAGAGAAAATATTAAAAGGAAGTAATGCCCAATGAGTAGTTTTAAGTCCAGAGGACCATGGGTTCGATTTCTGCCCGGACTGAGGATTTTAGCGACGACTCATTAATTCATCAACCTGGTTGTCTGTTCATTGCAAAACACATCTCCTCATACACACACAACACATCATATACCAGCAACCAGAGAAGCATGCAATAAGGAACACTTCGCTTTACATATGGTTGACGACAGGAAAGGCATCCGGCCGTAAAACTGTGCTTATTCAGCACCTAGGTCTGACCCTAGGTAATTGGAAATAAAGCCAGGAAAGAAAATTAAAAGGAAAGATTCGTGGAAAAAGACAGAAAGGTGAAAAGAAAGATAACGAAGAGAAGGATGGGTTTAGATCATTACGAAGAAGTGAAGATAGTAGATGGAAATCGAAAGGAACGTTACAGCGACAAGGTATTGTGTTTAGTACAGTGCGTCTTTCTAGCTACCAAACCCGATATTTCCTCAATAATTCCAACACCAATAAAGATATTGCAACGGAATTTGAACAAGAATACCGTCGGATCGACAGAAATATGTCTATCGTCTAATTTGAACAAGAATAAGTTCGACGAGAGAGACCTGTGGCTAGCGTTCAATTTGAACAAGAATAAGTTCTAGAGCCTAATTGTTGTTACACGGTAGTAGCCAACCTACCACTTTATTACTCTATCATCTGAACGAGGTGCTTACACAACACCGTACAATTAGTTATTGTTTGTGAGTGTTAGTGCAAAGCGGTGTGCATGTAAGTTCAAAAAGGATAGCTGGAAATTAAATCGGTATATTCTGGAGGAGCGAGTGTTTATTGTCCGCAGTTATTGTAAAACAGAGTCGATAGTCTACAACAATTTCTGGAAGAATTTGGGGACCGACATTCACCGAGCAAGTCCACCAAATGGGCCTTGTCGGAGAAACTGGACACCAAGAGGATTTGGCCATGCAGGAGGTCATTTAAACATGTCGAAGCAATTCAGGCAAGGACATTCCAGGATACGGCGCAACTGGACGCAGCACATGTTATATCGTAGTCGTACTCATTACAAAATAAATCGAATCCCGTTCAAATTTCGTTGCGAGATCTTCATTGGTATTGGAATTATTGAGAGAATGGCATGCTAAAGAAAAAGTTTTCTAACTCTCAAGCTATTTCCCGCCAATATTCAGTCAGGCGGTTATACTCGGTACACAGCAGTAATCCCATCTATCGGTGTTGAGGGCACCAGAAGATGCAAAGAACATCACAACAAACAATGACCAATGTAATGTTATTGTTGATCAATGTTACGCGCTTTCAATATTGTACGCCTTTACATTTAGTTTTCTTCCGACTCTGAAATACCACTCTTATCATAGTCGGTACGGTAAAACTGAATAAAACATAAATGATCGGAAATTGTATTCTCTATAACTTTTGTTATGTAGTACTTTTATATAGGACCAATAGCATAGGTATTTAAAAAATACATTTTAGGCGCCTATCCCTAAACTACCATTTCATCCAGGGCCAATAAAATTTCTTATAGGTTAGACTATAGTTTCTTCTTCCCTGACTCCATATTACCGGTTTTCATTAAATTCTGTTCACCCATTTTCTCGTGCTCGGCAATGATGTGGACTTAGCAATAAATATCGAATTTCATAAATAACTGTGTTATCATAGCCGGTACGGTAAAAATGTATAAGACATAAATGATCGGAAATTTAATTCTATATTACTTTAGTTATGTAGTATTTATTGATAGGACCACTAATATTATAAATATTCGAGAATTGAATTTTAGACGTTCCCCTAAACTACCATTTCACTCAGCTTGAATAAAATGATTTATAGCCTAGATTGTAGTGGCTCATCCCCCGACTTAACATACCGATTTACATTAAATTCTCTTCAACCGTTATCTCGTGATGCGTGTACATACATACAGACAGACACATTGACAGACAGACAGACAGACAGACAGACAGAAAATACGGAAAAGTAAAAGGTGCATTTCCATGTTACTGTTGACATGCCTGATACAGAAATACCATTCTTTTCAAATTCTGAGCAATGTACATACAAAACTCTCATTTTATATATATAGATGTACCAGCTAAGAAACATTTCTTGTAAATGCTTCAACTCTAAATAACAATAAGGAGGAAAAAACACAAACATATGCAATGTTCTAGAGCAAAAGGTCGCGGGCTGTTATAATAGTACATTTTTATATCGCTGGTCCAGTTTATACCTACTCCCGTGACTAACTCTGCGTTTTGGCAGGCAGATCACAGGTATTTTGAGATGGAACATTTGGCAATTCTGGTTCTGTTGGTTAAACTGAAATATTCTACGGGTTTGTAGTCGCAAAAATATAATGCATTATATAAATATGCCCGCTAAATGTGCATTTATTGACGTTAGAGGCGATGGAAGTTGAAGAGTGACGGGGCAACAAGTGATAAAGTGGGTTAAATGCAGATTTCTCTTCGAAAGTGATCTACATCCTTCTCTTTTTGAAACGCATCAGCAGATGATGCTGTTGCTCTGTCTATGACCATTTTACACCTCTAAGCCATGTATGTGCCAACACACCACTGCGGCAACTCGCAGTTATATTTGCCGACGTTGTGTTGAATTCTTCCCAGTGAAATGTTTGCTTCTGTTACGTATTACAATGGATGGGAGCGCTTTTCATAGTAGTTTTTTTTGCTAGGGGCTTTACGTCGCACCGACACAGATAGGTCTTATGGCGACGATGGGATAGGAAAGGCCTAGGAGTTGGAAGGAAGCGGCCGTGGCCTTAATTAAAGTACAGCCCCAGCATTTGCCTGGTGTGAAAATAGGAAACCACGGAAAACCATCTTCAGGGCTGCCGACAGTGGGATCGAACCCACTATCTCCCGGATGCCTCTACGCGCATGGCCACCTCGCCCGGTTTGCAAAGTAGTAAAAATCTTGTTAACAGGCGTGGAAGAATAGTGGAAAGTGTAGCTAGAATAAAATGAAATAAGTACGTAACGTGAAACACAAGAAAGTTATAGGGAACGAGAAGATTCTAAAAGTTTCAATAGCACCTCATCGAAATGCAGTGACACCTTCGAACTTTGGAAGTAGTAAGGCTCCACGTCTACGAGTCACGAAAGATGATCCTGGCGGTGGTCTTTTTTTTTCTTTTTTCTTTTTTTCTTTTTTGGCTCTAAACAAAGCTGACATTGGTGACATGCTCATATTTTTGAGTGAAGAAAAGAAGAATTCTTTAAGAGCCTGTTGGTAAATGAGTACATTTATTTAGATCATCAGATTACACCAATACCTAGGACATAGATCTTTCCTTCAGAGATCGTGGGTTCGAACCCCACTGTCGGCAGCCCTGAATATGGTTTTCCGTAGCTTCCCATTTTCAAGTCAGACTGTACCTTAATCAAGGCCACGGTCACTTCCTTCCCACTCCTAGACCTTTCCTATCCCATCTCGCCATATGATCTATCTGTGTCGATGCGACGTAAAGCATATTGTAAAAATAGAAAATATAACGATTATTTATAAAAGTTTCATTTGATTTGTTTTCTGTTTTTATATTTTATCTTTTGTTTGTTGATACAGATAGTTTTTGAAGATAGTAAAGGTATAATAATAAAATTTGTTCGAACATTCACTGCCATACAAATCTTTTCAAAATTTTCCCTCAAAACATTCCTTTGGCACTTAGATAACTTTGCTCTGTCACTCTGCAGTTGTCTTTTTATTTTTTAGTAGTGTTTCCTTGCACATCCTAAGAAAACAAGGATTTTTTGTTATATGCAAAAGAAAGAGGCCGGTGAAGGGGTAGCGTGCTTGCCTCTTACCCAGAGGCTCCGGGTTCGATACCCGGCCAGGTCGGGAATTTTTACCTGGACCTGAGAGCTGGTTCGATGTCCACTCAGCCTACATGATTACAATTGGGGAGCTATCTGACGGTGAGATAGCGGCCTCGGTCTAGAAAGCCAAGAATAACGGCCGAGAGGATTCGTCGTACTGACCATACGACACCTCGTAATCTGCAGACCTTCGGGCTGAGCAGCGGTCGCTTGGAAGGCCAAGGCCCTTCAAGGGCTGTAGTGCCATGAGGTTTGGTTTTAGTTATGCAAAAGAAAGATTAAGTTTCTATTAACAAAAGTCTCCGAGCGAAGAACAGGTACTCTAGCCACTAACTTGATAAGCGAACTCACCAACGTGACGAAGCAGAAATATGAAGCAAGACGAAAGTGACCAGCACTTTATTCCACCGAATAAAAAACAGATGTCATGACGGTGTCAAGATCTAATGTAGAAAAACATGGGCTCCAAATGTAAATGGAGTAGTAATAAGGGGTCCATTACACAAGCTAAACAAGAAATTGAAAAATGCATTAACTGTGTAATAACAGATCATTTGTCTGAGTACCTGGCACGCAGGTGACACAAGCGTGAGTGAGTTCTGAGTTCGAGGTCCGCTGCAGAGTGCAATCAGTGTCACTCACAGCTGCACACGACACACGTGATGTAAGTGGCCAGGGGTGAACAAATGTTTGCTTGGTGGTCTGTCGGTCCTTCGCCACTGCATCGGCGGGTTCAGATCATGTGAAATATGTGCTGGACAAAGCTAGAGTAGGAACTCCTCCTGAGAGTGGGGACGGTAGAATAGAACGTCTACCTGTCGGAGGAGACGACTGAAAGAGGGTGGGTGAATGATGTTGATCCACGAAATATCACTGTAATATTTGTCACAAATGAAAGATAGTAATTGCTTTTACTCAAAGTCTTAAATCGAAGGTTGATTAAGAAATAATACGAAATATTTTATTTTAGAGAATACATACTTTACTGCCTTACAACTATTTCTGCTACGTCGCAGCGCTTCCGTAAGTGTTTTGTTTATCCAACACTGTCGTCTGTGATGTCTTTGTTCACTGAAGTTCTTTGGTGTCGTTTTACTGTTTTTTCTCATTCGTTGTAATTTGATGGGCTGTCACTTCATGTGCGCTAACCGATTCATTAAACGATTTATTGGTCTAGGGATCATGCTATTTTTCAACAAAATACCCACTCCCATTCGCTAGAAAGAGAGCTCGTTGGTGCCAGCCCTGGATCTCAAGAAAAAACAAACGACGGCCCGAGCAGCGGAATGTAACACCATGGACTCCTATTTACAGCCAGTGAATACATATACATATTTCTTGCTAGTTACGACGGTATTTCTTAATCAGCCTCGGATTTGAGACTTTATTTGAGTAAATCAATGATTTCCTTTCATTTGTGACAAATATTACGGTGATATTTCGTGGATCAACATCATTCACGTAACCGAGTATGTGACCACCATTGCGCCCCTAGCCCCGACCTCTCTTGGTCACCTAGTGTTCTCAGGGAGGTACGCCATTAAGTTTGCCAGAACTGGGGAGCGTTTCATTTTCACGCCTTTCGTGATCCTTCCTTTTGTTCTGACGATATAGCATACCATACTATACCATTCTTCCTACGAATAGTGTTAAGAGAAGACGGTTACCAAGTTGTACTTCCCCAAACACAAAATATCACAGACACTTTCTTCCATCTCGTTCTTCCTTCCTAGTATTTTCTTCTCTACCTGGGGACGGCAGGTAATCGAACTCGGAACCCCTGTGACCAAGGGCCAGCACGCTAACCATTCAGCCATGGAGCCGGCTACGGCGATACTTTCATTGCAATAGCTTTGAATATTTTATAAACACATACAACATAATATCACATTGATCAGTTTAGTGGCTGTGGATCTTCCCATCAGAATGCAAATTATTTCATGAGTTTGCAACACTGTACTGTAGAGTCTTAGCGTTTTTTAATAATGATATTTGTTTTACGTCCCACTAACTACTCTTTTACGGTTTTCGGAGACGCCAAGGTGCCGGAATTTAGTCCCGTAGGAGTTCTTTTACGTGCCAGTAAATCTACCGACACGAGGCTGACGTATTTGAGCACCTTCAAATACCACCGGACTGAGCCAGGATCGAACCTGCCAAGTTGGGGTCAGAAGGCCAGCGCCTCAACCGTCTGAGCCACTCAGCCCGGCTTTTAGCGTTTAGTAACAGTTTCTTTGTGACTGGAAAGAAACAACACGCTGTTTAGCAACAACAAAGATGGATCGTTGGTTGAAAAAGGGTAGTTTGAGTCAAAATAGAAAATCTGAAGGCGAAGACAGTGATACTGAGTAAGCCATCATATTGCGGAAAATCATAATTATATGAAGTGCAAACGACTAATTTTAGCGACTGTGCCGATCTGAAAATATGGCCTAACTTACACTTTGGAAACATTTTGGAAGCACAGCCTTGGATGTACTCATTCCTTATTCTATCCTCTTTTGTAACTCCTGTGTGTATGTTTGATATAACACCTACAACACCCTAGCCAATTAACTCCATGAGCGAGAGCCTTGGATGGAATTATCAACTTGCTAGATATTTACAGGCATGTAACATTGTTTACTGCAATGCTCTTAGATATTTCTCAGCCGCTGGCTTCATGCTAGGAATTTTAAAATCCACTACTTCGTCCCTTTTCTAATCACAGACGCTGAAAACGATCGCCCTCAAACGATGAATAGTGCTCGACAGACGTAATTCTTTCAGTATTAGAAAATAGAATGCAGTTCTGTATTATTCCTCATTAAAACGACATACTCCAGCAGAAAAACAGAAATGTTTCGAAGACAAAATAGAACCTTAACACAATATTGTTGAATCAGCTCTGTCATAGAGCAACTGTAGCGGTTTGCGCAACGTCCATGGCGATGTGAGTGACATGATACAGATGTCAGCTGGGCGGGGCTCTTACAACCAGTGAACTAATTAAAACTGGACTGGAACCAATAACTTAATTACTAACACAATACATACTTCATCATCGCAACAAGTTGAGATAACGCTGTTTGTGACTATTCGTTTTAGGATCTGTAGTAGTGTTAACTGGTTTAAGAAAATAAAAATTCTCCTTAATTTTAATCGTAAGAGAATAGAGTTCCGACCGCGTAAAGAAAGGGAAAACTAACAGAAGGCAGGACTGTTAAGGATTGTCTAAAGCTTGCAAGAGTAATGCCGTCATATGGTAGAACTGTATCAGCTATAAAAGAATGAAAACTGTATGTCATTCATAATTTTTATATAGAACATTTTTTCCGGAGATATGCGGAAATTTGCGAGAAAAAAAGTAATGATTACGAATTTCTGATGCGGTGTAACGCATCAAATATAACAGATTAAAAATTAATTAATGCTCAAATTTTAAATTGCCTAGTATTTTGATATAGCTAAGGGAAGATAAAGCTGACATTTGCTGTTTTGGCCTCAATAATATTGCTACACCACCACACACTAATGAAGTAATATATCGCCTAGCGTACTTTCCTTTAACTTACATTCCGAGTATCAAGAAATTCTGCTCAGTCGGTTTCCCACGATGTAACCAACGAACAAGCAAATGCACATACAAACAAATAAGAAAACAGACGAACCAAAATACAATGAAAATATTCAAACATACATTCAAAGAAACAAATAAGAAAACAACGAAATCTGTAAACAAATAAATACATAATCATACAAATAACCAAACAAACACAGACAAAGAAATTTGCTAAGAAATATATTAACAAAAATTATTAAACAAACACAACGCATACAAATACACACACAAACAAGAAAGCAAATACATACAAAGAAATAAACACACACAATCAATAACACACAAGCAAAGAAATGTTCAAAAATACGTAAAATAAACACAGAAGCAAATAAGCGGAAAACGAAACATTCAAACGTACCCACACACAAATACACAAACATACAAATAAATAAACAAATAAGCAAATATATAAAAATAAACATAAAAATACGCAAATAAGCAAACATCATTAAAAAGTAAACATACAAATACGAAAACTTACAATAAACATACCAATACATAAACATACAAATAAATATACATAAAAGTACCTAAACATACAAATAATCATATATACAAATAAGTAAATACACAAATAAGCAAACAAATACATAAATAAATATACAAGCATACATACAAATAACCAAACATACAAATAATTATTCATACAAACAAACAAACAAACAAACAAACAAATAACCAAACATACACATGAACATGCAAATAATTAAACATAAATAACACACAAACAAATAAAGAAACAATCATTGATACATAAAATAAATGAATAAATAAATAAATAAACTAGCATGGATTCAAACTTACACGCAAGCAAATAGAGAGGCAAGAATTGAACCTTCAGCTGTTGTACAGGTAATCGCAGATAAGAACGAAGTATGATTCAAACATTTGAAGTGTGCAGACAAAATTATCATTTTCTTTGTACAGATGATGGGAAAGACGATAATGTCTCTTGCTCGCCGAGGAGCACGCACATTATACAGCACAAAATAAAACAAGAACGAGGGCAGGAGTTTCAATATTCAACGACATAACTGGTTGGTGTTTTCTATCAGACAAGATGTGATTACTCGAAATTATAGTTCACACCGCCGTAAATTGAGAGCTCAAGTTAGAAATGAAAACAAAAAACACGTCGTTTTGAATAGTATGTCATCGTCCAAGTGGGCAAGATGACAACTATAATATCTTCATCAAGACCATCACACAAATCATACCAATAACTTCATAAGACAGGCAATTAACGTTCACACGAGCTGAGTAAAGCAGCCTTTGTCAGAAATATGTTCATATATTAAGGATTTCCTGCACAGTAGATGGAGGCTGAAAACCTACACTAATCGAGCGAGTTTGCTACGAGGGTCGCTGACCTTGCATTCTGGAGATGGTAGGTTACAATCACATCGTCCCCATTTTTACACAAGAAAATGCTGGGGATGTACCTTAATTAAGACCACGGCCATTAGATTCCCAGTCCTAGTCCTTTCCCATTCTTCTGTCGCCAAAAAATTTCAGTTAATCCACTAGGAAAAATCCTAATAGAATTAACAAGTAAGTCTATGATGTGGCAGGCACCTATTTTGACAAGCTTTCGTAAGGTTAGTCTACGTGGATAAAAATCAATACCTATTTGGAAAAATTTCCTGAATGGACTTTAATTTCGAGGACTTGCGTTTCAGTATTCAAACACCAGTTACAAGCCGTCATATAAGCCAGCCTGTCGCAGAATACTGCAGCCCTTTACGGCTACATATCGAACACACTACAAGGGTTGACATCCAGCTGAATGTTACAATGAGAACTATCAAATCCACACCACTGAACTGGTTTCCTGTTCCGTCCAACAACCATCCTACTCATCTTCGAAGGTAAACAGCCCTGACAAGTAAATTGCAAAAATATAGGTCTTCCAATACACCAAGACTGAACGCAGCACTATCCAGGGATGTTAAAATCCAGACATGACAATCATTTCCGCTACCTCAAACAATAAGAATTGTTTATCTTCAATAGTGCCATTTCATTACATTTAATGTGCACGTTGTTGAAATGAGTTTGCAGGTTAAGAATGGAAGCTGACTGTTAGCTCGACGACGTTCACGATTGTCGATTTAATTGCACCAACAAACGTCAATGTTAACCGACTTACTCTTAGCTTAACATCTAAATAAACTATGGTTTGACAATGGTTTACTTTCAAATATGAGCATTTATTACTACACTCCTAGCAGAGGAACAACTTAAACACCACAATGAACAGTGACGGCGATAAGAACCCCGCAGACCCAGCGGAGGGAAGGGGGCATGTGTTGTGAGGGGCCCATGACTGTTTCTTAATTCAGTAGCTGAAGTGATTTTACATATTGATAAAGCTACATCACACAATACAGTATTATTTGTATTACACAGGGTTATTCCAAACTTAGGCCGTCGTCGTGCAGAGCTTCTTTCATCAACAGGAGTACGGTAGTTATTTCTGAAATAATGTGGGTTTCCCAACCTGTTCCAATAATAACCATCCTTTGCTGCCACTCACAACAATCAACAAGAAGACTCGTGAAGTAATTAGCCAGTTCTGAGAACACAGTAGTCAGTGAAGATGCGATAATAAAGACATCCTCCTTATCTAAACTCTAAATACTAAAATTTCGAGCCTGTTTATAACTCTCGGCAGTGAGTGCAGCTAAGTAGGCTTACGAAGGACGGTCCTAGAAACGAGACTATCTCTTAATATTGTGAAGGTCAGCGTTTTTTTGGTTATTTTAACGGAAATATGCATTTCTTGTGTGTGTGTTCGTACATGTATGTGTATTATTTTAACACCTTCGGATTTGAAAACTAAATTATGTAATTATTATCATTATTATCGTCGTTGCGTCGTTGTTCATTGTAACAGAGTATTATTATTAATAGGAAAAGCACCCGAAAGGGCATATACAATATGATTACATCTAATTTTTAAATTATTCTTTGCTAATTTGCGTGATGCTTTTGGTCCTTTTTGAACACAACACAATATGGTATTTTTCGCAGCACTTACCACAGAGCGAACATATGCAATTCTCGTTTGGTAGATGGAATTTCTTATTGCTACATAACTTGTGGTGGTAGCCATGAATGGCTAGTCTTGTGATTGTGTGTCTTTGTTCTTCGTTAGCGTTTGTCCATGATCTGTCTTGCATTGCATCGGTACTGTAAAATTCCAAGTCGATGTCCATTCGTTTCCTTTGTCTAGCAGCTAGAAGTGCCTTGTAAGCGTCAGTAGATGGCAGGTTGAGCTTATACCTGATATCCTCTATGAAGAAGTTCTCTTTTGCTAATTCATAGGCAAGTCTCGATGGTGCATACTACCCTATTCGTAGGCAGTGATTTATGAATCTTGCTTTCACCTTTTCAATTCTCTCGAGGTTCTTGTACGTTAGATTTTCCCATATTAGTTCTATGCCGTATGTTATACAACCCAGTACTACGAAATAAACTTGTAAATTTCTTTATCAGGAAACGGGGGGCCTATGGTGATTTGCGTTAAGTGAGATACAGTGATGCAGGAGGTGGAGGTGCTAACCGATATTCGCGTTAGCCGAGGAAACTTTCCATAAGAAACAATACATTCCCTTCTTCTTCTTCTCCTTCTTCATGTACCATGTCCTCGCGGAACGTTGGCGATCGGTATCACGATCTGCTGTCTGTTCACGGATATTCTGGAAAGGGTAATCTTCGGAACTCCAAACCACTGGCTCAAGTTTACCATTCATTTTCCCTTGGAGTATTACTTGTAGAAGGTGGTATTTACTGTTCCACATCATACGGCCGAAGTACAGAGTGACTCAAAACTCCGTTAACATTTGACGAGGCAATACTGTACTTCACGGAATATTGAAGGTAGAGAGGAAATCACTGACGCACATGATTGGCATGACATGGAGTTTCAGTGGCACCAAAATAAAGCTTCACTAGCAGTGCATTTTCCGATAACGTCAACATGCCGCGATTGCAGGCGCATCTGACGCCCTCTCTCACGACAGCTCTTCTTACATCGTACTCGGGTCTCATGCGTGTTGCTGTCCAGCGCCATCTATTGGCCTGTTTGTGCACTCATTGGTAGTGTGAATAAAACCACATATCAAGCATGCGTGACGATTTTTACCTGGCGTGTTGCTGTCCACCGCCATTCGTTGACCATTTTGTGTACTTTTTGGTGTAAATAAAATCCCATGTCAGTCAATTATTACTTCTCTACCTCCAAGATCCCTTGAAGTATAGCCTCGTCAAATGTTAACGTACATTTGGGCCACTCTGTATTCTCGTTTCCTTCTCTTGAAGGTAGTGAACATTCCTGTTTGTTTGCTTTTATGCTTTTTTTTGTCCATACGCTCCAAAACTTATATATTGGTCACTTCAACTGCCCAAGGAATCTTCAGCATTCCTTCGGTACCTCCACATTTCAAACGCCTACAATCTCTTGCACATGGCCTCAGTTTCCATGCCTCAACGCCATATAGTAAGATACTAAAAACGTAGCACCGGAGTAATAATTAATAATTAATGTTATTTGCTTTACGTCCCACTAACTACTTTTTAAGGTCTTCGGAGACGCCGAGGTGCCGGAATTTAGTCCCGCAGGAGTTCTTTTACGTGCCAGTAAATCTACCGACACGGGGCTGTCGTATTTGAGCACCTTCAAATACCACCTGACTGAGCCAGGATTGAACCTGCCAAGTTGGGGTTAGAAGGCCAGCGCCTTAACCGTCTGAGCCACTCAGCCCGGCAGCACCGGAGTAATCGAATCCGTAGTGTAATGGAAAGGTCACGGCTTGTCAAAGGTTTTCTAAGTTTCTGAAAAGAACCAAAATTTTGTTCATGCTAACCGAGTGTTCGTATTGAAGAGGTTTTACTGTACTACGTTTCCACCCAACTGAACTTTCCTCTTTCAGCAAATTATCCACATACAGTAACAACAACCAGAAATATTACAGCCTTGCCTAACTCATGTAACTACTGTGAACTAAGGAATCATTATATATATATAATATTTCAGTTTTATTATCGGGATATCACCTTCCTCGATACAGCGTACGAACACACTGAGAGACTTCATCAGTAAGACAGCAACCTGGAAGAACTAGGTGGCCATGTGGAGCAGTAGCTGCTCCTTTGTATAACAGTAGGGGGTTAAGGTGCGGGTTCTAACAAAGAGAGTCCCACACTGACGTCTTTATGAGGCGCTGCCACTCCCAGGCCGTGTAAGGCAATCGTATACACCACATCCCACACGTACATATACCTTTTCAAACAGTCGACGATGTTTGGAGTGGCATCATTTGAGGTCAAAAAGAGAACACTGCGCTAGAGCCCTGATGGGTCTTGGACTACCAAGCGAAGGCCTGCAGACCCTTGGTCAGCGCAATGCATCCTTTCGGTCGTTAATTCATGGCTTTCTAGACCAGATCCGCTATCTCACCACCAATAGCGCCTCAGCTGTTTCAACGAAGGCAGACTGGCCCTCGAACTAGACAAAAGTCTCCGACCTGGCCAGGGTTAGGCATCACAATACTTCTAGCGACTGGCTACAACGTAGAGAAATTAAGCACATTTCCTTAAAAGAATAGCCTTCGTCTTCCTTGTGGCTTTTCCACAATGACTTAGGGTCGGCACGGCATGTAAATTAAGCTCAGTTAATGGCCGGTTACGCCCTTCAGGACAGGAAATGTAGAATGCAATCACAGTATCTCCTTCCTCCAGCGAATGGAAGCGATATAATAGCATCCGCGGTATCCCCTACCTGTCGTAGGAAGTGACTAAAAAGACTCCAGGGGCTCTTAACTTGGGAGCGTGAGATGGCGTCCACGGAGTCGTTAGCTGAGTCCTGGCATTGTTCCCACTTCTTTGTTCCGGGCTCCTCACTTTCATGTACCCTATCCGACCTCCCTTGGTCAACTCTTGTTTTTTCTGACCCCGACTATATTAGGTTTATGAGGTCTATGGAGTCTTTTATTTCTCAAAGGGTCAGACCCTTTCAATTTTCCTTGTGACTTGTGTTTTTTATAGTGGCTTTACGTCGCACCGACACAGATAGGTCTTATGGTGACGATGGGATAGGAAAGGACTAGGAGTTGGAAGGAAGCAGCCGGGCCTTAATTAAGGTACAGCCCCAGCATTTGCCTGATGTGAAAATGGGAAACCACGGAAAACCAACTTCAGGGCTGCCGGCAGTGGGATCCGAACCCACTATCTCCCGGATGCAAGCTCACAGCTGCGCGCGCCCAACCGCACGGCCAACTCTCCCGGTGTGACTAGGAAGTGTTAATAGAGGATGGTTGCCCAGTAGTGACTCCCCTGAAAACAAAAATCACCACCACAGATACTCCTGCCTGCCATAACAGGCGACTAAAGGGGGTGTAAACTCAAGAGGCTCTACAATTTGGAGGGTCCGTTGGCAATCACGGGGCACAAAAATGAGTCTGGTTTTCCTTCCACTTTCCTGCGCCAGGCACATCACTTCCGACTTACCTTGATAGACTCTAGTTCTCTTGCGAAGTCAACGGTATTACACTTGCGAGTCCGTGGTCGTTCCCTTTCCTCTGTTGATACCTTCGTTCTTCGAAGGATACCCCCAATTTCCTCCAATCCAAATTTAAGAAAAGTGTATAATAATGATTAATGGTACATAATATATTTGTACTGAAAAACTCTCTCCTCGTCTCACTGTGTGACGTTTTATCGATAACATCACTCAGGTACTTCCCCTCGTTCATTTTAGGCTCGAATTACGTAATCTCTCCCCTCTTATTGAACTCAAAACTCACCCTGCACCATTCGAAGGGAAATTCCCGACACGCATATAATCAGACGAAGATGTTAAGTGAGTGAGTCCAGTCAGTTGATCATAACATTTCTAGCTGCATGTTAAAATTTACCTCGTATATTTAGGAACTTCACATTGAGTGGCGGCTATTAAGAAACACGGAGGTGAATGTTGACAGTACAGATCCAATAGAATTTTGGAATGCAGTATGTAAAGTTCAAAAGTGAGATGGATCACACATGTTTCCTAAGCTATCAATCCTGATGTTGTCACTCTTGTGTTTGCCCCATTCGCCTGCCAGTGTTGAAAGGATTTTTCTGCCATCAATCGAGTGAAAAAAGAAGAAGAACAGGAATATACTGAGCACTCAAACGATCTCCGAGCTTCTGCATTCAAAAAAGGAATACAGAATCTGCATCCTGCCACGACTTTAAAATTGGCACATAGTTTCTACGCCTGATGAATAATGACATCTACAGGAGGAGTGCGGAGAAATAAGAAGCAGCTAAGCATATATTGGCCAGAAAGTAAGGGTGAGTGAAATTGGATATTTTTCTCATAATAACTTCACATTACTATTACATCAAATTTAGTTATAAAACTTCAGTGCTCGAGAAACTACCACATTTTCATGAAAACTCCCGACATTTTTACATATAATCTCCTGATTTTTTTAATTTATATACCTGCCAACACTGGCCCAAAGGCCTACAGATTACGACGTGTCGCGTGGTCGGCTCGACGAATCCTCTCGAATGTCTTATATTTCTACTCTGCGTAGTCTTTAACACAGTAGTACCTTTTAAAATACTCTAATAATCATTAGTTTCCGGATGTTTAGGCAG
This sequence comes from Anabrus simplex, assembly GCF_040414725.1. NCBI lineage: Eukaryota > Metazoa > Arthropoda > Insecta > Orthoptera > Tettigoniidae > Anabrus > Anabrus simplex. Next base: position 21,306,097 of record NC_090275.1, on the reverse strand, counting down.
TAACTGGTTAGAATGCAAAATAATTTCGGTATTAGGAAGTGTCGACTAGCCCGTTCTTCAGTTGCGTAGCAAGAGTAACATAAATTCTAGGGGTTCAGGTGGGCCTACCCCAACAGCTTATGCAAGACACATAACATAACCGTTATGTAGGGTAGCCTATGCTTGTTATCCGCTGCAATAAGTTTGTATTCTAACCTATTACTGCCCAAAAATACGGACTCTAAAATAATGACCACTTGCTCTAAATGGAGTGTTGCGCCACACTTTCTTTTCCGTGCCAAATTCAACGTTTCTTTTTCCTTTACCAGATGGCAGAGAAAGGGGAACACCACCGGGCGATCAAATGTTTATTTTTAATTAACAATGAGTATGACACCAAAGATATATTGAACGGCACAGAACGGGCCAGTTTTCACCCTCTCAAAATCTCACTACCTCACGCGGGGTTGAACTTGCCATCATGCGATACAGAAAAGGAAGGATTTTTCTAAATAAATATTTTAGGCCAAAATGCTCGTTAGTTTTGTACGTTGCTTCCAGATACAACTGAACGATGTTCCCCTATCCCTGGACTTGAGGTCAAGAAAACCTAATTTGTAGACGGGTGCAGCAAGCTTACACACATTTGAATGAGGCTGTATTATGCAAATGCAGCAGCTATAAAGATCGTGTGGCCCATTACAACACCGTATGAGCTTGTTTCTGAATTCAGCCGCGTCAATCATATCAGAGAAAGGAAGGAGCGTGAACTGGAATCGAGACTCTTATTATATCAGATGGCTAGGCTGCTTCTTTTTTGTGGCGTTTGACATTAATGACTGAGCGCAAAGCTTGCACTGCACTGAGAACTACACTTACAAGGGTAGAATAGCACCTTCATGCCCGGCTGGTTCGGGTTTGAATCCCAGCTTTACCACGAATTTAAATCATATCCACCAACTGTTGAATTTTTAACGTATTTTATGGACTCGATGCAGACTTTAAAAGGTGTCCTCATCTTTCCCGTACAGCCGAACTATTGTGGGTGAGCGTACAGAGCGATTAAAAGAGGTGCATGCATTCCCACGGGCTGTCGACAACGGGGCCCCCAGCTGAGTTCAGCATTGATTCCACTTACTTGCGCTACGATCCTACCTCGCGTATATACGATTATTATTATTATTATTATTATTATTATTATTATTATTATTATTATTATTATTATTATTATTATTATTATTATTATTATTTACAACTGGCTTTACGTCGCACGGACACACAAAGGTCTTATGGCGACGACGGGAGAGGAAAGGGCTAGGAGTGGGAAGGAAGTGACCGTGGTCTTAATTAAGGTACAGCCCCAGCATTTGCCTGGTGTGAAAATGAGAAATTACGGAAAACCATCTTCAGGGCTGCCGACAGTGGGGTTCAAACCCACTACCTTATCAGGCTGACAGCTACGTGACCCAAACCGCATAACCAACTACCTTGGTAAAAATAGGAAAGCACCACGATAAGAATATACACCATTTTTGTTCAGAAAACTTAAGAGAATTATTGCAAAAAAACATTTTTTTTTCTTTCGCCCTTCCGGATTCTCTTATATTCTGCGGAATTTTCAGCGCCTTATCACGAAATACACTAATGTTCATAAAAACCAGAACACCTAGAAAGGTTAGAGATAGGGAGATCATATTCACAGATCATGTGCATTTAGTATTTTGTGAAGAGATTAGCATTTGAACCATGTCGGCCCTCAGGTTTAAGGTCCACATCGATATCTCGGCACACCACCACCGACTGGCAAAATGTGCCAGGGGCTTTCGTTGTCGCTATAAACCAAAGGTAATGGATCAGTGTGACTTGAGCAGACGTGCAGTATCCCTCGCAGACGTATGCGAGAACTGTTCCATCAAATGAATGAGTTAGAAAGAGGGCGCGTTATTGGCATGAGACAACGTGATGCATTGATCCGGGAAATTCCTGCTCGTGTGGGACGAAGTGTGTCGGCAGTGCAACGGATGTGTACAGAATGGCTCACGGAAGGCCGTAGAACACGACGAGATGGGTCTGGTCGCACCACCCAGACCCCCCCCCCCCCGAGAAGATCGACTCCTCATGCGAATGGTATTGCAGGATAGATCTGCGTCCTCCTCGGCTCTAGCGCAACAGTGGGACATTGTAACACCTTATACACTATCAGGAGTGACAGTCCGATGCCGTTACGGTCAGGGTTACCGGTGTGTCATCCACTTCTACGCCTACGTTTGACTAATGTGCATAAACATGCTAGACTGCAATGGTGTACGGAACGACGTCACTGGGGATAGGAAAGGTAGCAGATAGTGATTTCGGATGAATCCAGATTCTGTTTGTTTGAAAATGATGGTCGCATTTCGGTTCGCCGCAGACAGGGGGAGAAGCATCACATTGACTGCATTCGCACAAGACATACAGCGCCAAGTCAAGGCTTTATGGTATGGAGTGCTATACGGCACAACCACAAATCACACTTTGTGCGTGCCCAGGGCACTGTGACCAGTTTGACCTACGTGAATGACATCCTGCGATCCGTAGCCATACCCTTTTTATAAGACACCCCAGACCCCATATTTCAGCAGGACAATGCGCAACCACATGTTGCTGCACGAACACGTGCCTTCTTGTTGGCACAGGATGTCAGACTGTTGCCCTGACCCGCCCGATCACTGAATTTGTCGCCAATCGAAAATGTGTGGGATTTGGTGAAACGACGGATGCGGCGTTGTGACCCAATGAAATGAAATGGCGTATGGCTTTTAGTGCCGGGAGTGTCCGAGGACAAGTTCGGCTCGCCAGATGCAGGTCTTTTGATTTGACTCCCGTAGGCGACCTGCGCGTCGTGATGAGGATGAAATGATGAAGAGTACGACACATACACCCAGCCCCCGTGCCAGCGAAATTAACCAATTAAGGTTAAAATTCCCGACCCTGCCGGGAATCGAACCCGGGCCCCTGTGGCCAAAGGCCAACACGCTAACCATTTAGCCATGGAGCCGGACATGCTGTGACCCAATGCCAACCACCAACGATGAACTGTGGAAGCAGGCGAATGCAGCATGGATGCCATTCGCCCCTTATACGCGTCGATGCCATCACACATCAAACAAGTTATCAGTGCCCATGAAGGACCCACTGCCGAGTAGGCAACAAGACACATGCTGAACCCAGGTGACTGAAATGCACATTGTTTCTGTAGAATATACTAATGGACATGTCCTGTGAATATGAACTTCCCGTCTCTACTCTTTCAAGGTGTTTGTTTTTTATGAACATGAGTGTATTATATTCTGTGGATTATCTAGCCGCTTAACACGGAAGATAATAGTTGAATTGAACTTCTGATGACTTACTCAGTAAATACTTGGAAACTTCCCACGACAGCTCCAAAACTTGTAAAATCCTGTCTCATGACATCCTTCAGAAGTATCTTACTCGAGAACCGCTGCTGCATTGCACAAGAGTGAGGAAGCTCTCTCAATGTCGGCTGCCAACGAGAAACGAGAGTGTGCTCTTCACTTCTTTTTCGTCTTCTTCTCGGCAATCAATTTAGAGTATGGAGATTGTAATTAGCAACCAATTCGTCTTCATTATCCACCTGGTTGCGCAAGTGGAACATGCAGCTGCTACCACAGACTCATAGGTATCCTTCCTGCTACACTCTTCCTTGTAACCTTATTTATTATTCCACTGGTTTGTTTTGTTGTAATCCATCTCCTTGGCTGAACGGTTAGCATTGAAGCTTTCAATTCAGAAGGTTCTGGGTGTGTATTCCAGACTGTTACACACGTCTGATTAATTCGACTCGGGAGATGGGTGGTTTTCTTGGTCTTCGGTCACACAAAGCACTACCAAACACTACAGAAACATGTAACTGTGAACAGAAGGTAATCCAGCCGTAAAACTGTTTCGAGTCCACACGTATAACACAAATTTCCGCAACGACCCCACGAGGACGTGAGAAAGACGGCGGTAAAAATAAAATAAGAAAGAGAGCAGAAGAAACGTGTGTGTGTTGAAGTTCAGACAATTGTTATAAATAGGGCTCGTGAGTTGAGGACATTATTTTCACGAGTGTCCTGGGTTGTTCTAGGCCAGAAAATGGGGGTTTTACTTGTCCTTTTTCCAATTTTCTGCTTTTTTGGGCTTGTTGGTTCTTTTTAGCCTTTTCTAGGTCATACAGATTTTTTGCGACTTCTTTCGACAACATTTTTACTTCCCATTCTCAATTCAAATCGTCATTACTCCATCCATCATCTATAGCAAATACATATATCTGAACCACATCTGATTTTTCTTTGCTAGTTGCTTTACGTCGCACCGACACAGATAGGTCTTACGGAGACGTTGGGATAGGAAAGGGCTAGGAGTTGGAAGGAAGCGGCCGTGGCCTTAATTAAGGTACAGTCCCAGCATTTTCCTGGTGTGAAAATGGGAAACCACGGAAAACCATCTTCAGGGCTGCCGACAGTGGCATTCGAACCCACTATCTCTCGGATGTAAGCTCACAGCTGCGCGCTCCTAACCGCACGGCCAACTCGCCCGGTCATATCTGAAAAGAGAGGGACTGAAGTGAAATGAAAACTGAAACTAGTGCTTAAAAAATCCCTCGGGTAACAAATTATGTGCCAACATAAGTGAAATATTGAAAAGAGAAAATGTTGATGCGAGTGTTTTTTTAAAGAGGAAGATCTCACTTGCTTCGAGTAAGAACCCTTAACATTCGTTCATGTGGAGGTAAATTTCTCGACGTTTCACAGCGTGCTGTGTGAAAACCGAGGGTTCTTTACACCTAAGAACCTGGAGATAACTATTGTGATATACTGCAAAGCCAACCGAAGTAACGTTTCGAATTCCAATTTCTGTAACCTTAGTGCGGTTAAGTCAAATACTATTCCAGTTAAACTAATTTCACTTCCTTTCTCCAGGATGTCCATTGCGGGTTGACTGAATTCATTCTAGGTGGAAAAAAAATATTTCATTATAAATTCTGCAAGTACTTTTTAACAAACACTGAAATCCTTTTTTTAATTATGTTAATCGAAAAATAGATAATGTCTAAAAGAAGTATTTCACTCATATTTTTACACTGTGTGTTGAATACCACCATAATTTTGCATTTTAAACATCAGAGGCCCATTATTTCATTAAATATATTAAAACTGAAATTATTAATGAATTTGGAAAGCATTTTTACCTGTTTTATGGTCATTTTTTATATTTTATGTCTTTTTACAGCTTTTAGGCAGTTTATAGGTCTTCAACTTCAGAGCCCTAGTTATAAATTTTAAGAGAGACACTTTAGTGCCAGAATTTCGTCCTGAAAGTTGTGGGCAGGAGAGGAAGAGGTCGACCAAGATAGTCTTATTTCAAAATCTTGGCCACCAGAACGATCTGCGGTTCTTATTTAGAGCTAAATCGAACTGCAGCGACAAGGCTTAGCCTTTGGAAATAAATAAATAAATAAATAAATAAATAAATAAATAAACCAAACCAACCAAATCCCATGGCACTACAGCCCTCGAAGGGCCTTAGCCTACAAAGTGACCGCTGCTCAGCCCGAAGGTCTACAGATTACGAGGTGTCGTGTGATCAGAACGACGAATCCTCCTGCCGTTATTCTTAGCTTTCTAGACCGGGGCTGCTTACTCACCGTCAGATAGCTCCTCAATTCTAATCACGTAGGCTGAGTGGACCTAGAACCAGCCCTCAGGTCCAGGTAAAAATCCCTGACCTGGCCGGGAATCGAACCCGGGGCCTTCGGGTAAGAGGCAGGTACGCTACCCCTACACTACGCGGCCGGCGTAAATAAATAATAAATAAATAAATTAATTCGTTAAAGACGATAAGTATTAACAGGTTTAAGAATCTTAAACAGTACAACTCAGTAATGAGACCCTCTGTGCTCTATGCTTCTGAATATCTCTTGATGACCAGGGCGAGGATTGTGATGACCAAAAAAATTTAAGAAATGATCTGTAAAATGACGGCAAGAATCCAGTAAAATTATTTGAAAACTTTTAAAGAAATGAAAAGTTTTAAATGAAATTTTACAGTCAATTTTACTAACCGACTTGGTACAGCCTATGTTTATGTTACAGACATTATAATAAGCTTTCGGCCTTTTGCCGCGTCCGGAAAACAAGATGAAAGTCTTTGCGTTTCACAGAGAACTTTACTCCACGTCTTCAGAAGACCAGGAAGACTTCTCTCTCCTGGAATGTGGACATTTCGAAGAAGTAAGGGGTGAACAAAGTTTCTTTAATCCCCAGATTGATAAAGCGTTGTGAAGATTCTCAAGTCTCCCTATTCGTTCTCACTTAAAGTTAAGATAATATCCAATATCACACGCGTAAATGCTTCAAAATCCTCAAATATATTACAAAGCGACTCCAAAGTATAGACCAAATAACTTTAGAAAATGACCTAAAAAATACAAAATCACAAAAGATGACCTAATAAATGAGCGTTTCTCCAGTGTGGGAACTATGATCAAGATTTCTGTATAACTTAGCAATGTCTTTGAGCCTTTTTTGCTATTACGTCGCACCGACACAGATAGGTCCTATTGCGACGATGGGATAGGAATGGCTAAGAATGGGAAGGAAGCTTCCGTGGCCGTAATTCTGGTACAGCTCCAGCATTTGCCTTTTGTGAAAAATGGAAACCACGGAAAACCATTTTGAGGGCTGCCGACAGTGGGGTGACTTAGGAAAATAAGAGCTCAATGAACAAAGGATATTAGTACACAAAAGAGAGGATGACACTTACAGGATCAGGCACAACAGTGAGTTCTATGATGATCAGGAGGCCAACAGACCAGACCTGCATGGACCCTTTCAGGCTGACCAACATCATCTTCAGCACAACAGGTTGAGGGAAGCCTCCAAGAACAAATGCATCACTGCAGTGAAATAGGACCATGAACAATTTAGAAATTCCACTAAACAGCGCATAGGACGGATCCCAATCACTATGGAGGGTGTCTTCCCAATGTCCGTCAGCAGCAAGAAGAACACAGGAAGCACCAGTCCCAAGTGGACAGAGGACATAAAGCTGGTACACAGCCAGAAAATGGAAGTTTTTAAGGTTTTCGGAGACGGCGAGGTGTTGGAATTTAGTCCAGTAGGAGATTTTTTAACGTGCCAGTAAATCTACCCACACGAGGCTGACCTATTTTCAAATACCACTGGAGAGCCAAGATTGAACTTGCCAGTTGCGGTTAGAAAACCGGCGTCTCAGCCGTCTGAGCCACTCAAACTGGCGGGGCAAGAAGGAACAGAAGTCCCATTTAAAGAGTTAAAACAAGTCCCGTGGTCCTAAGTAGGCCCAAACGAAAAGAACAATAAAAATAAATACGATAAGTGCACCGGGCCTGTGAGAGTATAGCAACCGCGAGGAGCGCCGTGGAGCAACTCTCGTACGGTACCTAGCTAGTTATGAAACACCTTCGTGGCATTCTTTTTGTACACGTGTGAGCTTTCTAGTACACGGAGTGCGCAGTTCCACGGCCTCGGGGCGGTAAGTCTGCGTAATTGTGCGTCTGGAACTCGGCAGGACAATTTGAAACAGTGAGACGGAATTTCTCCCAGCGTTGTGGCAGGGTTAGATTATAACACTGGAATATTTCAGCTATATTTATTTATTTATTTATTTATTTATTTATTTATTTATTTATTTATTTATTTATTTATTTATAAGTTGACTTGCCAGAAAGAATACAAGAGAGAAGATGGAATTCAGGAGCGGGTGGGAAGAACTGACCTAAGTTATAAAATGACGGCAATATGTTCCACCAAGAAAGAAGAATTATCCACAATGTGAAAAAAAAAATCAGTCGTCAGTGATAATAATCGAAGGGTATGAAAAAAACGGTAATCCAGAAAGCAGTGAGGCAAGGCTGCAGTTTTTCGCCTTTTCTTTTCAATGCTTATATAGGACACGCGGTAAATGAAATCAAAAGAGGAATTTGGGAAAGGAATAAAAATTGGAGAACTACAAGAAGAAAATAAATAAATAAATAAATAAATAAATAAATAAATAAATAAATAAATAAATAACAGAAGTATCTTTTCTAGTTTTCTCTGTTAATATTTTAGGGAGAACACTCGAATTCCCTTTTTGGATAGCTTAGAACATTATTGCAATGCTATATTCTAGTACGTGGCAATACAGGGCTTGCATGCCTACTCTGTCTGTACTTAGGTACAGCAGTTATTTCGGTGAGGTTTTTCTTGTCTGCTCTTCGAGTCTTTTTGATATGGTTCGCCCTCCATTTATCTTGTATTCTTGTTCAGGCTGGTTCTTCCAATATTTCTTAGAATTTATCAATATTCTCATTATTGGATCTTATTATTATTATTATTATTATTATTATTATTATTATTATTATTATTATTATTATTATTATTATTATTGTCTTTAATTAGTTCCTGATAGCTCGATTTATTTATTTATTTATTTATTTATTTATTTATTTATTTATTTATTTATGTATTTATGTATTTATTTATTTATTTATTTATTTATTTATTTATATTAATTTTCAGTTACTTTCTTCCGACGTTTTAGTATTCCTGCTTCGTCATTTAAAGATAGTTGTTCAAATGTTACACGTATTTACTTACAAGAATAAATCACCACTTACACCGTACATGCAAAGAAACGTGAAGTATTTCTCGTCGGGGATAGCTGTACAACAGGGTCATTACAGAATTTTAAAAAATAATTAAAAATTTTAAAAAATATGAGCTCATTTTATCCAACAAATACTGTATGAAAATTTGTTGTTACCGTACGGTACCCCTTGTTCTAGGGCACCTGTCCCTTGTGGTTTTCCCTCTCTCATAAGTTGAAAGGATATTAGAAATGCATCTGGAAACAGGTATTTTTGGTCCTTTCTGCGTCAACCTAGTCCAAAACCGAGGTCCATTATCTTCCATATTCCCACGCCCTGTTACAACAAGTTTTATTATTATTATTATTATTATTATTATTATTATTATTATTATTATTATTATTATTATTATTATTATTATTATTCACAGGATATCGCCGCTAAAATGAGGAATGGTAATATCAGTATAACAAGTATCATGCACTATGCATCGCCAGAGGCACACAGCCACAGGGTGGACAATAAATCAGATGATATCTGGTCCCGAGGACACTAACTGCAATACGTCCCGCCCTCGCTCTCATTATCGCTCGCGAGAGCTTAAATTATCACCGGTCTAAACTGAAAACTAATGGAACAACAAATTTATTATTCCGAGGCTCGAGTTATCGGAGCCAGGTGTTCTTGTTCTGCTTTATGAGCAGAGTACTTCCACACGTGTTGTGCTGGAGCGATCACGCTTGTGGGCTCTGAGACAGTCTAAAACTGAGAATAATAATAATAATAATAATAATAATAATAATAATAATAATAATAATAATAATAATAATAATGATGTATGGGCTACGACTACACAAGATACTTGTTATTTTTCTTTCCGAGGCTTACACACCTTTCTCTAAAAAAATTTCTATCTCAGGCTTCTCTTTCGCCGGTCTTTCACCGAAATGTTGTGAGGTTTAACAGGGTGTATCTCACGATTCTCCGCAATATTCTCTAATTTCTTCCTGAAGACGGTTCTCTCCTCAATTTTCTCAGGATTTATGCCTCCTTCCTTTATATCTTCGTGCCCATCTTTAAGAAAAGGACCTCTACGGAGATAAGTTTCTTATGTAAAAGATCTGTAGTTACACATTCGAGTTTACCCAATAAATTGAACTAAAAACAGCAGCAGGTCGCCCGATAGATTTCAGTTCTCTGCCATCTGGTAAAGTAAAATGGAACGTAGAAATTGATAAGCAGGCACCCTAAATGGCTTCATTTCGAAATGCCTGCTCATGGAGTCCAAAGCCATAATATAATTTAATAAATAATAATAATAATGTCTGCTACTGTGATGTAATGGTTAGTTGATTAGCTGCCACCTCCGCAGGCCCGGGTTCTATTCCCGGAAATTTGAAAAGTGGTACGAGGGCTGGGAAGGGGTCCACTCAGCCTTGGGAGGTCAACTGAGTAGAGGGGGTTCGATTCCCACCTCAGCAATCCTGAAAGTGGTTTTCCGTGGTTCCCACTTCTCCTCCAGGCAAACGCCGGGATGGCACTTAACTTAAGGCCACGGACAATTCCTTGCCTCTTCCTTGTAAATGCTTCCACTATCCGTAACTTGGGCACTTCGCGAGGTAGAGTGGTTATGCCGATATTATACGACACCACCCGCTAAGTTGAGATCTTAAGGCTCACATTCTACCACTGACCCACCTTGACAGGTCCGGTCACTGTCGACATCTTTACGGCGTTAACAAAACTCCTTGACCACTTCAATAGATCAAACCTTACATGAATGGAATTTAGGACTATTATTTATTGGGTCAACATGCGTAGTTAAAAAATAACTTTCATTTAGGCCCTTTCTGACTGCACTGTATTGTACTCGGCGGTATGTTGTAAGAGCTACGGTCGTGAGTGGAGGCACAGGTGAGTGCACATTCCACGAGACCTGTAATTGAATTAAATTGAAGCTTTCCTCTTATTTATCAGCCATGACGTGGCTACTCCTCCAACACGATCTCCATTACCTCCTCCCCAAGTCGGCAGAATATAATTAAATTTTAGTCGTTGTGCCAACGTCATTTGCGGAAAGGGTTAGTGGTTAGCCTTCCGTTCCCATGGCAGTCGGATCGACACCGTTTGACGGTGTGTAAATACGGCCATTGCAACTTATACAGAAATACCGACGGACAGTCTATATGTTCAGACACCGTTGCTGGTCGCTTCAAGTTCCCTTGAGAGAAAAAAAAATTCTCTAATCAGTAGATTGCGCGCCAAAATCTTACATTCAACTGCAGACCTCTTCGCATTATTCATATGGCGTGAGGGTATACATCGTTGTCGGACGGCGATGTTAAGCCTTGAGCAAACCCCTTGCTGTTATTCGACAGGTGTAGGCTCTGCGCCAACGCCGGGTTTCGCTCTCTACCTGCCTCATTATCGTTATAATTCCACGCTCAGCTGCGCAGGTTGCCCAAGGGAGCCATACAGAGAGACCGGTACCAAGCGAGCCATTCATGACCTCGGCCACTCTCGGGACTAAAAGCCATAAAATAAATAAATAAATAAATAAATAAACAAATAAATAAATAAATAAATAAATAAATAAATAAATAAATAAAAAGTGATTCGACTACCTGTGGAACAAGAAGACGACGGCGGCATGGATTAAGGAAGTTCGTAAAGGTCTAGAGAAGTCCAACATTCAAGAAGTTCAGATGTGAGACATGAAAATATTTGGGATCTTGATTCAAAGTTTGGAAGGGGATCAAGTCGAAAGAACTGTAAAGACGGGAGAAGCCTGGACGGATGAACAGGATAAACAGCATAGCGCCCATATCAAGGAGTACTGCAGGAAGAGGAAACTTCAGACGAAGAAAAAATAAAATTGTACCGTGATCCGAAGTGGGCTATTCACTAATAAAAAATATATAAATAAAATATATAGGAAAGTAGGTAAGAAATTCAACAGAACTGAATGTCAGATTGGTGATTCAAAGCTGGAACAAGTAGATAATTTCAAGTATTTAGGTTGTGTTCTCGCAGGATGGTAATACAGCAAGCGAGATTGAATCAAGGTGTAGTAAAGCTAATGCAGTGAGCTCGCAGTTCGATCAACAGTATTCTACAAGAATAAAGTAAGCTCCCGGACGAAACTACCTTTACATCGGTCTGTTTTCAGACCAACTTTGCTTTACGGGAGCGAGAGCAGGGTAGACTCAGGATATCTTTTTCATACGTTAGAAGTAACAGACATGAAAGTAGCAGGAATGATTGCTGGTACAATAAGGTGGGAACAATGGCAGGAGGGTGCTCGAAATGAGGAGATAAAGGCTAATTTAGGAATTAACTCGATGGCTGAAGCTGTACGCATAAACCGGCTTCGGTGGTGGGGTCATGTGAGGCAAATGGAGGAGGATAGGTTAGGTAGAAGAATAATGGACTTTGTTATGGAGGGTAAGAGAAGTAGAGGGAGACCAAGACGACGATGGTTAGATTCAGTTTCGAATGATTTAAAGATAAGAGGTATAGAACTTAATGAGGCTACAGGACTAGTTGCAAATAGAGGATTGTGGCGACGTTTAGTAAATTCACAGAGGCCTGCAGACTGAACGCCGAAAGGCATAAAGGTCTATAATGATAATGTATGTATGTATTTATAAATAAATAAATAAATAAATAAATAAATAAATAAATAAATATATTAAACCGGTAAACAGGTGTGAAGAAAGTAAGAAAGAAAGCAACAGAAACTAAAGAGAAAATAAAATTAAAAGCGAAAATAAAACAGAAAAATCAAAATCCAAGAAATCTGAATCAGAATAGAAACTATCAGAAACAAAAGTAATTAAAACACGGCGTGGGCTGTAGGTACAGATGTCTGTGCGTGACAACAACGTCCATGGGTGGTACGGGAAGAAGTAATTTGGAAGAAAGCTCATCATAGACTCCAGATTTTAAATTAATGTTAAATGCTTTACGTCGCGCTAACTACTCTTTTACGGTTTTCGGAGACGTCGAGGTGCCGGAATTTAGTTCCGCAGGAGTTCTTTTACGTGCCAGTAAATCTACCGACACGAGGCTGACGTATATGAACACCTTCAAATACCACCGGAGTGAGCGAGGATCGAACCTGCCAAGTTGGGCTCAGAAGGCCAGCGCCTCAACCGTCTGGGCCACTCAGCCCGTCACTCCAAATTTTTAGGCAGTAATTGGTTAGAATGCAAATTTATTGAAGTAGGTAACAAGTATAGTCTACCTTACACAACGGTTATGTTATGAGCCTTGCATAAACTCTAGGGGCACGACCCATTAGAACCCCTAGAATTTATGTTACTCTCGCTCCCCAAAGCAAGAACGGGCTAGGCTGCACTTCCGAATAACCAAATTAGTTTGCATTCTAACCTTTCACTGAACCACAAATCAGGAGTCTACTCATCATATACACTTCATTTTCTTCAGCTGAGCCCAAGTATTTCCAGAGTCGCTGGAGCCATGCAGACTCAGTTTGGTACTGGCCGGGTGTTTAAGACCGGGTGCTCTTCCTGACGCCACAATATTCTTGAGACGAAAATTTCAACCCAGAATCGACCGCCGAGATTCGAATCTCAGCCTTCCGGTTCGGAAGCCAGCAACTTAACCGCTGAACAAGTCCCCCCCCCCCAAAAAAAATCCCAACTACGAAAGCTCCTCGTATATTACCCATACTTTATTTGTATATTTAGCAAAACATTTATGAATAGTGTATAATTCTAATAGAAAATATCCGTCTATGAAACATTGTATATGTACGTAAAGATCGCCCATTTTCACTTCTTCTTCTTCTTCTTCTCCTTGTCAGAGAAAGCATAATGTAGCATTTTTCCTATATTTTGCTTTCACTGTGAGAGTTGGTGTACGGTGGATGTCGATCGAAACATTGTCGGATATTAATATAAGGAAAGATCTTGTAATCGGGCTTGTAAATGAAGGTTACTTATCTCTTCATATGATTGTGAGGGTATTTAGGAGTTGTAGTAAGGATGTAAGGGAGAGGGCGTACAAGTCACAGGTAAGACCTCAATTAGAGATTCTTGTGTATGGGAGCCATGTCGGGATTATCTGATACGAGAATTTGTCCCGGATGATTTCCAACAAAACAGTAGTGCTACGAAAATATTGCAAACTTTGGTCTGGGAAGACTTGTAAATAAGGACACGAGCTGCTCGACTAAGTGGTATGTTCCGAGCTGTTAGTGGAGAGATGGCTTGGAGTGACATTAATAGACGAATAAACTTGAGTGGGGCTTTTAAAAGTAGGAAATATCGTAATATGTAGATAAAATTGGAATTCAAGAGGAAAAATTGGGGCAAATATTCGTTTATAGGAGGAAGTATTTGGGATTGGAATCATTTACCAAGGGAGAACGTTTGATAAATTTCCAAGTTTTAAATCATTTAAGGAAAGATCAGGTAAAATACAGATAAGGGACCTGCCATCTACGGGCAGCCTTAAAAGTGCAAATCAGTGTTGATTGATTGATTGATTGATTGATTGATTGATTGATTGATTGATCGATCGATCGATTGACTGTACAGGACCTAACACATCCTTCCCCATAAAATATTCCACGTTAATGCGATATTAAAAGTGCTAGATTTCCCCCTCAGATTACGATTGCTTACTATTGTGTTTTGGAATACCAATATGAAAGCTTCCTCTGTCCCTAATTTATTACTAAGTTATGAATGCAAAGCATAAAAAGTAGCAAATTCTTTTCAAGCGTGCTGGTGATGCAATGACTGTCATAAATTGAGAAATAACCTTTTTTTCCCCCACACTGCCTTATTTCGCCGTCAGCTACTGTGAAAACTGACTTCCACCAGTCATAATCACTCATAATGTTCACAAAGCCAGGGTTACATAGATTAGCTTCGAATTTTTAAAATGGAATTCAACAATTGAGCGTTAAAATTCTCTCAAAGAATTAAACGTCCTCAGGTTATTTTCAGTAAACTATACACTCGATGCCAACGGCCGTAGCCCTGTTGAAACAGCGGATCCCGTGAGATCTCCGAAGTTAAGCAACATTGGGTGTGGTCAAGATTTGGATGGGTTGCCACGCGCTGTTGGTGAGGGGTAAGGGAATGGAGGAGCGGAAAGGAACTGCCCACCCTACTGTACGTATACTCCGGCTCAGGTACACCTCTGCGGAGGTTCCGACCTGCCTTCGGGAAGAATACACCCTTACCTTTGTACACTGATTGCTACCTAGAGAAACGGGCATCACTTGTAACTTGGTCATGTGTAGAAGTGTATTTTATTACAATTTCAGCGTCACCAGCATATATCAATTTATCACCTTGTGTTTTCCAATACTAAGCCCTCCCCGTGGTTTAGCCCTATTGAGTGTGTCTCATGCATGGAGGACCCACGTTTGATTCCCGGCCAGGTCAGGAATTGTATCAGGATCTCATGGATAGACCCAAGTCCAGTGAGCCTACGTAAGAGCAACTGAGGAGCTATCTGACGGTGAAATAGCGGCCCCGGACGAGAAAACCAAGACTAACAGCCTAGAGAGGTTACGTCGCCCTAACTCAAAGTAACCTCGTAATCTGTGGTGGGGGTAGTGGTGAAAATGTTTTTGAGAGGAAATACAACTAGACAACCATGCTCCCTTAACACCCATGAGATGGAAAGTGAAAGAGGTCCGACACTTCGATATCGGCAAAAGAAAGTGAAGGGCTACGAAGGCATGAAAATGAAAGACTCTAGAGCTTGTGAACTTAATTCCGTCAGGGTCGGAAAATAGCGAGCGTTGACCAACCGAGGTCGGACAGGAAAGATGAAAGTGAAGAGTGTGACTTAAGTAAGTGGAAACAACGTCAGAATCAGTTAAGGAACCCGTGGTCGTCAACCCAAGATCCCCAGGCTCCCCTTTCAATCACCTCTTACGGCAGGCAAGGGTTCTAGAATTATTACGAATATAAGTGGATCATACAATCTTCTCTACTATATAAAGCCAGAATGCTGACTCACTTACTGGCATTCATGTTCAGCCTAATGTAAGTTTCTTAACCAATCTACGGTGTACCCGATGCAGATACAACAAAACGCCAAACAACCAAAACTGTGGGTCGTTTTATCCTCGGTACGCTCCCGAGTTTCAAGACTGTAGCTGTCCATTATGTGGGGAAAATCACTTACATCATAGTTTACCCACTTCGAGATGAACTAGAAACTTGAAATTTGGCAAACTGATAGCAAATTAGCCTATTAGTGGAGATACGAAACAATATCATAGGACCAGGCATGTAGGCTACTAAAGGAGCAATCCGTTTGTCGATACGGCATACCGTTTCGCCACAGCAAACTTAAATGAAGGTCTGTCCCTACATCTAAGAACCCAGGTCTATGATATAATGAAAGGAGGTCCGATAAAATGTCGACAAGTCGGCCAATTTTAAAGAATGTTGCTGTGCATTAGATGCGAACGATTATTTAGGAACATGTGAAAAATGAATAATATCCACAGTGGAATTACATTAGTTAATGCCCACTTATAATGAAGAGCAACTGGGGGTTTGGGGGCGCAGCCCGCAACGAGCAAAAGCTAGCCTATGTCTATTGTACAAATCTACACGCCTCCACCGATCAGTACCAAAATTTGCTCAAAGGCTCGTGAGGCACTCTGGCGGGCCGTAGAGGTAGTTAAATAGTCAAGGATTTAATTAAATACAAGTGGTCATAATATGTGATACGAGTCGACACTACTTTTTATACCAAAGGTCTTAAGCAAGGAAAAGCATGCAAATTAGAATAGCAAGGAATGTCGCCAAACCTCATTCAGAGATACAACACTAAACTTCTCCTTACTACTTCCTGCATTTTGCTCTATGATATCTAGTGATTTTCAAAATACCACAAATGAGTCGGGTGGGTCGTAGAGATAGTTATATCGTCAACAATCTCATAAAACGAGTCGCAGCATGCGGTATATGGGTAGAAGGTTTTTGATACAAAAATTCTCACAGGATAGACTGGACAAATGAATAACACGGAACTTAAACATTCCAAGGAATATGGTGATGCAATCTAGCTATTTGTTCTCTGGAAAATTAGCCTCAACTACATAAATGAGTAAGAAATCATTACTTATAAGTGGAGGACTTTGTTCTGTCATACAACATAGCAATTTATACTAGTCTGGAATGAGTATTGAGCGACTGCTTTCAGATGTATTATCTTGACTCTGTTTATTCGAATCTCTACAGGCTTCGTATTAGTCGCAGATTGGTTTAATGTACTTGCTTTAATCGTATGTAACATAGTTTTACATAATTCTACGGGATTTAATATGACATTATATCACCACAACAATACGCTATAGCTCATTCCACGTTATGTAAACAGTATTGTTCTTATGGACCTACAAGGAGTGAACATACCCCCTTTGAGACAGCCATAATTCCTCGTGTTTAAGAGATATTATATTGTACTTTGTAATGTGTTATGAAAGATAGATAAAAAATGACGAGGCATTTTTGCCCTATATAATATTTTCTTTTTCATAAATACATTCGTAGGGATGAAGAACAATGGCAGGAATAGCCATCGCTTCGTTGCCTTCCTTAATTTTCCTTCTTCTGTGTTGCTCTGGTACAAGCCTTCACTCTGTGAACCGCCGGCAGCTCACTTCTGTAGAGAAGTCATCTGCAGTATTTATTTGTTGGGTGTACGTTTCCAGCTTTAAGTAAGTGCGCTCTATTATTTTCCTACTGTACAGAAGTTATTACTGAAGATTTTGGTGTTGTGGTGTGCAGAAATACGTCATGGCGTAAGTTGTACTGATAAAAAAATTGCCGTGTGTTTTATTTGTGCTTGCCTTCGTTATTTAGCTGTTCTTTCTTAAGCGCATTTTAATTTTAACACTGTTTTCTTCACGACCGCATTTAATTTCTTCTATTGTGTATGTGATTGGTACGTCGGCACAGTAGTACCCCGCGTTGCCTGGGGAAATTTATTAAATGCAATTACTTGCATCCCTCACCCTTGAGCCCATAAAAATATTATTTTTATATTTCTTCCCCCCAATATGCCTTACACTTCAATGTTGAGATTTCTTATGTGCCGTAGTTTACCTCTGATTCTGCACAAACCAAAAATAGCCCCTGCAAACCCCCCGACCCCTTTAGTTAATAAAAATAATTTGCAGCTTAGTTTCTTCCGCTTCTATCTTGAACTTAAAAACTGAATTTCACAAATTTCTGGGCCGCCATTTTCCAGTGATGGTGTTGAGTAGAGCCATTCGATATGGCAACCCTGTTGTCATAAGGGAAATACAGTTTTCTTAACATGGAATGAACTATAGTATTACTTCATCACCTCGAAACTTTGCAAATAGAATCGTGTGGATGTTAATGAAGAGCACGATACGCTGCGGGAAACTGCTAGTAAATGATATACGGATTTAGCAACTGTAAAAATTCACACAATGTCAGTTTCTTTTTTACTTATCGTATTACGTTTGTACTTTTTTTTCAAATTAGCACAAGGTTCGTCCTGTATTTCAGAGGGAAAAAATGCCATTTAACATCACCTGCAATTTACGATTGTCACCCTCATGATGTACAAGCGGTGACATGGTAACAATGAGCTTCCGGACACAGGGGAATACCGAGCAGTATAAAAAGAGCCAACGTCACATCAGCAGCCCACACCAAGTTCACCATGAGGACTATACTGATCGTGAGTGTCTGCGTGGCGGCTCTAGCGCTAACCATGGTGAGTACAGCTCTTCCTTATGAATGAATTTGTTTAGGGAGCACGCCGGCCTCTCACCGCCGGTCACTCCATGTGAAGCATGTGCTGGACAAGGCGGGACAGGTTTTTCCCCAGGTACTTCGATTTTCCCTGTCATCTTTCATTCCCCAGCAACAATACCATTTCATTTCATTTCATCTGTCAGTCATTAATCATTGTCCTTGACGAGTGCGACAGGCTTTGCCAACCGGCATAATTCCAATCATCTCCGCTAGATGGGGGAATCATTCATTCCTTTCCTGATTCGATCGAATGACTGGAAACAAGCAGTAGTTTTCAGTGAGTTTGTTTGTTTGTTTGTTTGTTTGTTTGTTTGTTTGTGATAGTTCAACACCGGTCTTTTTGTAGGCTCAAGGCCGCTAGACACGCGTAGCGCCGGGAGAGGAATTATCGGAACTATTAAACGGGCTTCAGTACTTCTTTAGCGACTAAAAAGCACATTTATTTCTTATTATCCGGGCTAAGAGTTATACGCGATATGTACATAGGGGCTAAAAGTTAAAATTATGGAGTAAAAAATGGATTCATTTTCCCTACAAAAGCGGTGAAAATATATGTTTCAGCTACACGGAAAAACACAGAATTATGGCTATATTTTCAGGCTTAGAAGACGAGGGACCGTACACATTCTTTCGTTGTACCCCTCTTAGTAGCCTCTTACGACATACAGTGGTTACAGACAATGTATGGTTCGTTTCACTCAACCCGCAGGGTAGAAAAACTTCCCATAAATAAATAAATAAATAAATAAATAAATAAATAAATAAATAAATAAATAAATAAATAAATAAATAAATAAATAAATAAATAAATAAATAAATGTGGTGTAGTAATTAGGGTCATTAGCTGCCACCCCCAGAGGCCCGAGTTCGATTCCCGACTCTGTCACGAAATTTGAAAAAGTGGTAAGGAGGCTGGAACGGGGTCCACTAAACCTCGGGAGGTCACCTGGGTGTTTTCATTCCAACCTCAGCCATCCTCGAAGTGATTTTCCGTAGTTTCCCACTTCTTGGATGGTACCTATCCTAAGGCTGCCGCCGCTTCCTTCCCTCTTCCTTGTCTATTCTTTCCGATCTTCTCATCCCCCACAAGACCCCTGCTCAGCATAGCACGTGAGGCAGTCTGGGTGAGGTATTGGTCCTCTTCCCTAGCTGTATCCTCCAGATCCAAAGTCTCACGCTCCAGAACAGTGCCCCTGAGACGGTAGAGATGGGATCCCTCACTGAGTCCAAGTGGAAAACCAACCTGGGAAGGTAAACGGATTAAGAAAGAAAGAAAGAAAGAAAGAAAGAAAGAAAGAAAGAAAGAAAGAAACGTCTCTCCCTTCCGCAGTGTTCAGAATTTTAATTAATTTTCCCGTGAAAATTATTCGCCATTGCTTCATTTACAACCTATCTCTATAGGTCGAACAAGCCCAACATCAGCACCTTCCAAAAACATGTCTTTCCGTCCAACAAAATGGCGTCGTTCTTTCATCCATATGACGGACACTGGTTGCCAAGATACCGTGTCGGATTCCTTGTCGACTCTAAGTTGCTTATCCTAGTTCCAGATAGACCCGCAGCACAAAAAGGTATCCATGTTAATAAATGTATTATATCGAATTTTCATACTTATAAAATGACTACATATAAAGATTTCTTGCGTTAACATGAAAACCGCAACATAATTTATGTAAAGTATTTATCTACACGCCTTGTCAACTGACATAGAATTGCACACAACCACTTTTTCTTTTAAAAACCCACTTTTCCCTGCGCGAAAATCGAAAGATCATAAATATGTCTCCTGGTCATGGCCATCCATCAATGCCTGCTAATTTCAGATGGCAACCAGCCATAAGACACAGCCTGCACGGTTGCTAGGTAACAATACTTTACATCACAGCCTGCACGATTGCTAGGTAACAATACTTTACACCATAGACTGCACGATTGCTAGGTAACAATACTTTACATCACAGCCTGCACGGTTGAGAGGTAACAATACTTTACACCATAGACTGCACGATTGCTACGTAACAATACTTTACATCATAGCCTGCACGGTTGCTAGGTAACAATACATCACAGCCTGTACGGTTGCTAGTAACAATACTTTACACCATAGACTGCACGGTTGCTAGGTAACAATACTTTACATCACAACCTGCACGGTTGCTAGGTAACAATACTTTACATAACAGCCTGTACGGTTGCTAGGTAACAATACTTTACATAACAGCCTGTACGGTTGCTATGGTTACACTTCCATCACACATTTTGTCGCGTCACGTTACACAAATTTTCCGATGACCCCCAGTTGTAAAACATACTTACGCCGAAACTGCTGCTGAACGGCCAACCCTTGCTCAAACGGGAGGAATCCTTCATCAGGAGCATGCGCCTGTTCATCGCACCATGCAGAGTCAAGAAACAATCACCGCATTGGGCACTGAAGAGATGCCACAGCCGCCTTATTCGCTGAATGTAGTGCCGAGTGAGTTCCACCTATTTCTTACGGCAAAAAAACAAAGGAGCTACGGGGTCGTTATTTTCACAGTAATCACGATTTAAACAATATACGAAGGCAAGTCAATAAGTATCTACAATCAATTTTTATGATTGATTAAAAAAAGAGTACACACTTTTTATTGATATTAATTTTAACGTCGTCACCTGCTTTTCAAATCACATGGCCCACCGTTTCACAAGCTTTCTGATGCCCTCTGCAAAAAAAAAAGTTTTTTGGTTGCGCAGCAAGCCACGTATGCACCGCTTCCTTCACCTGTTCATCGGAGCTAATGTGCGTATGGTTTGCCACGTCACCAACAGTCACTCATCTGTTATTCAGGATCATATCACGCACTTGTTCAATATTGGCATCAGTTTTGGCTGCAGATGGACGCTCGGATCTTCCCTCACCCTTCACGCCTGCGACCCCTTTTGAACTGTTCAATCCACTGGCAAAAACATCGCTGTGGTAGAACATTGTCCCCGTATTGTGCTGAAAGTCTTCTATGAATATCCACTCCTGGTACATCCTCAGAGCACAAAAAATGGATTACAGAACGTTGCTCTTCCTTGGTGCAAACGGAGGGTGGGGCGCCATCTTTACATCGCTACAGCGCAAGCTGTACTGATCTGATAACGCTGAACCCTAGCACAGACGAACACAATGGTGCCATCTAGCGGCTGGTAAGCATATAACACCATAGAGCCAACCTAAAGGCAATTAGAGCAAAATTGCAGATCCTTATTGACTTACCTACGTAGCTTCGCGTAGAAGGACTTTCGGGAGTGCTTTGAACAGTGGAACTATTGTATTGTGCCCGAGAGAGAATTCTTTGAAGGTGTGCAAGTGGAACGAGAGCAGCCATCATTTACCAATAATAACATATTTCCGATTTTTTCATATCCTCTCGCATTAATTGTAGCACAATACTGCAAGGACACAGTTTAATCGTGATCCAGGACACGGAAATGTAATACGGGGAAATGAAACACTAAAATTGATGTTGAGGCTAAAGAAAGAGCTGAAACCATAGCGTCTACCGAACTTCAATACCTTAATCAGTTCCTTATTTATAACACAAAACACTGAAGATATTCCAACTAACACAACGATACAAAATAATCTAGAGTTTATATAAAGCCGTATAGCTAACTCACTGACTGACATAGAAGTTTACCCAATTCCAGATGAGCTAAAACTTGAAATTTCGCAAAATTGTAGCTATTAGCCTGTAACCCATGGAAAATTCCAAAGCATTTATAAATTTAATTTTAGCCCCCCCCCCCAAAATATCAAAACGGCGGTGTCAATGTTTCAGGAGCTCTAGAAAATTGAAATTTGGCAAAATTATAGCTCTTGACGTGTTACCGACGGACAAACACGAAAAAAGTTAGAATGCTCAGCATTTTTCCCTTGAAAAATATCGAAATATCGAGGCAGATTTAATGACGGTTTAGACCTTCGTTTCGAGGTATTTTGTGGCTAAACGATAATTCGTATCAAAAAAGGATAGCAATTTCGACGGCTAGCATTAAGAGATCTAGAACTTTGGTCCATTGACTTTTTGTCATATCTCAATCCCTTCTACCTTAGATGGGCTTCATTTTCCGATTTTTGGTCAATATTGTATATTTTGCATACATTACAGTACTTTACTGTTTGACACACTTATAAGGCAGATATAATAGTGAAATTCAGCAGGCTCCTTGAAACGTCCATTGCCCATACGTGAACCAAATTGCATGATTGTAGCTGCCATGTAGATATGTATGGCAAAACGAAAGGGATAAATGTACTCAAATTGCACCCTAATCTAAGTCCTTAACCAACATAAAGTGCAGCCGATGGAACTACGACAAAACGCCAAAGGATCAAAATTGTAGATTGTTTCATCATTCATACGCCTGCTAAGTTTTAAGACTGTAACTGTCTGCTAGGCTGGCGAAATAATTTCTCAGCTTGTGCAAAAAGTACGAAATTTGCCCTAGATGGAAACACCTTAATCTATGGTAAAAATAGCCGAAATACGAAAATGTTTCTTAAAGTCAAATATGTAGGCCACTAAATGAACTGTTGTAGCAATCAACTTGTCGATACGATGTACCGTTACGCCACAGTATTTTTTTTCAAACGAACGTCAGCCTGAATACTTTAATCACTTCGTTGTTCATAACAGAAAAACACTGAAGACATTCCAACTAACACAATGTTACAAAATAATTAATATATATATATACTGCACCCATACGGTGAAAAGGATGCAATATACATCTCATAAATCCCTCATGGATCTAACTTTTATGTTAATAAAACCTATATTTTTAGGTTTTTCCTAGACCTTAAGTAAGTCGTAGAGACTGGTATACCTCCTCATGCATATCCTTACCACTAGGTACGTGCATCTTACCTGCTTTCACTCTCCTTATATTAGTTTTCCCACATAATATTACACAGCTTTTCTGTTCTCCCAGACTTCATCCATTTTCTGTTTACTAGCTTAATAAGAGTGTAAAGTTCCGATTCAGTTTCAGTTCACACATCTCTCTCCTACCAATGTCCGGATCCATGGCTAAATGGTTAGCGTACTGGCCTTTGGTTACAGGGGTCCCGAGTTCGATTCCCGACAGGATCTGGAATTTTAACCATCATTGGTAAATTTCGCTGGCACTGGGGCCGGGTGTATGTGTCGTCTTCATCATCATTTTATCCTCATCACGACGCGCAGCTCGCCTACGGGTGTCAAGTCAAAAGACCTGCTCCTGGCGAGCCGAACTTGTCCTCGGACACTCCCGGCACTAAAAGCTATTTCATTTCGTTTTTTTTATCCTACTAATATATCTTTCTCGGATTTAACTTAGTTTCTTTGTAGTCATTCAGTAGGTGTGCCACTACCACATTATACACACATCTTCATTATAGACTGCTGCGCCTTTGAGCGTTCAGGCTCTGTGAATTTAACAAACACCTCCGCATCCCTCTATTTCTAATCACAGTCAAAACTGTTTATTGTGACATCGCTTTTAACGGCGTATTTTATATAACGGCGAAACCTAACGGTCTCGTCTAAATCCTATACAAACATGGCATTTTAAAAAATCGCTTAGTACGACGTCGCTTCTAACGACATATCATATAAAGCGACGTATTTTTATCACATCTTCGGAGAAATGTATCGGCCGTAGCGTCCAGTGTTGGCTTTTTATTTCTCACGTATTTGGAGATTGCGGACAACAATGTAACGCTTATTATTGTAGATTTCAAATAAGTCTTTCTATTAAATAGTCAGGGCAAGATTCCTGTGACGATATCGTAAAAGAAAAGTGTTTAATACTGAAAAATGTCACATATTACATGGCGATTTAATGGGGAAAACAAATGTCGGCATCGCGAAGGAATTGGGCGTATGACACCAAATGATTTCTACAATTTTGAAGGACAAAGAGAAAACCGTCTCTTTTCGAAGAAAATTATTTAAGATTCAAGCGGGACAAAACGTCCGAGTAGAAAGGTACTAAAGAATCTTAACTTAAATGGTTTAGGCAGCAAACAACAAATAATGTCCCGACCAATTCAATTTCTCGCAGTCCCACTCCAAGAATACTTTACTGTAAACACGGTACTTATTACACTTATGTTTTTGAAGTTTCAACTTAATTATGTTAATTAACCATGTACGTTTTTAGCCTAAAACATTTTTAGCAAGAACAAAAAACCCGATTACTGCGACTATCGGTTATAACGACTTTTGATTGGCGATCCCTTCCGTGTTCTTATTACCGACTTCGACTGTGCACTGTAGTTCTGTATCATCGTTCAATTCCATACCAGTGATTTTTAAATCATTCGAAACTGAGCCTAATCGTCGTCGTCTTGGTCATCCTCTACTTGTCTTATCCTCCATGACCGAGTACATTATTCTCCTAGGTAACCTATACTTCTCCATTCGCCTAACATGTCCCCAGAACCGAAGCCGGTTTATGCGTACAGTTTCATCCATCGAGTTCATTCCTAACTTACTGTAGCCTTTATCTTCTCATTCCGAGTACTCTCCTGCCATGATTCTCACCTCTTTCTACCAGCGACCATTCTCGCTACATTCATGTCTGTTACTTCTAACCTACGAGAAAGATATTTTCAGTCTAACCAGATTTCCCTCCCGTACAGCAAAGTTGGTTTGAAAGCAGAACGGTGTGAAGATAGTTTCGTCCGGGAGCTGATTTCTTTCTTAGAGAATTCTGCTGATCGCAACTGTGAGCTCACTGCATTAGCTTTTCTGCACCTTCATTCAATTATGTGTCTTCCCTAATGACATAACTTTAGTCTTCGAGAGGCTAATTTCCATATCATACTCATTGCACCTATTTTCAAGTTCCAAGATATCTGACTCTAGGCTCACCAGCACAATGTGTCATCAAGACCAAGTCGTCAGCATAGGCCAGACTGCTCACTACATTTTCATCTAACTGAAGCCCTCCGTGCCCCTATATACCTTTCAGCAGTTTATCCATGTAAACTATGAAAAACAAAGGTAGAAGATTACAACCTTGTCTAACCCCTTGAACCAAGAACTCACATTCTACCATAAATTCTCACTGCAGTCCAATTGTCAACATAAATGCCTTTGATTGGTTTTAATAATCTACCCTGAATCCCATAGTCCCCCAGTATGGCGAACATCTTTTCCCTCGGTACTCTGTCATAATATGCCTTCTCTAGATCTACGAAAGAGAAACATAACTTTCTGTTCTCCTCGTAGCATTTTTCAGTTACCTGGCGCATACTGAAAATCTGATCCTGACTCATTATTACATAAAATGCACTTAATTTTCTTACATGTAGCTTTATTCTTATATACTGGACTCCAAATTATGCTTCTCATTTAACTTTTAGTTAACATAGGTACTTATTATCGTATTTATACTTAATTTACGAATTCTACAAGTTTTCTCTCGTTGTTATATTCTGTCTTGTTTGTCAATTTATATTTTTCGCTCTTTGGACCATCTTATAAAATTTCCTGTCATCCCTTGATGTTTTCCAGAAGTACCCCATTGCATTCTCTGACCTTTCTTTTATGCTTCCTAGGTGGATGGACTTTTCAATTAAATATACACTGAATACATCTTCCCCTTTTCCTACTCAGGTGGAATCCGTTTTGTTGGTCCTTTTCCTCCAGTAGTTTGATTATGAACTCTTTTTACGTCAGCACTGATGTTGTCCAGGCATTTCCTTACACAAGCCCTCCACCTTGTTTTGAGTTACTCTAGGGTAGGTTTGCCTTCTCCTACAATCCTCTCCAATCAATGAACCACATATTGGTCTCGTCGTCGTTGAAGGTGACTAAATCACCATTAAAAACAAGTTCTTTCAAATTCTCTGAGATCGGCGTTTCTCTCACAGATTTTCGGATGGCGTCATTTCTAATGTTGTTTAGCCTGGTAACTCCACAGAGTCATGTTCACATCCTCATTCATCCGTTCTCTTTGTTTCCCAGCGTTCAGAACAGTGGCTTCGCGTGCTTACAAACTTTGGGTGGTCATACAGAGCTGATACTAGATAGGCCTAAGTTGCTCCTCAGTCGGTCAATACATTAACAGGAGCTGATATTGTGTCGCCTCTTTGGTTCATTAAGCAATTTTATGTAACATGTGCGACTGTCATCAACAGTGCCATGCGGTTGGTGAATTAAACACCGCCACGGACTATGCGATACGTGCTGCCATCTTTGGGATTTGAAAATAACTTTTAGAGAAGGCATTGGAAGCGGGACAGAGATCTGTAATCCACTGCCTGCTCGACATGAAGCAGCCACCGTATGCATATCGAGCAGGCAGTGCCGTGACCACACAGTAAACTGTGATCATATTCGCCACACCCGCAGCATTCCCCTTCAAGCACTAGCTATTCAATACGCCGAAGTTTGTAGTTCAAAATAGGGTTGTGATTGGTTGGCGTGGTGCGTGATTAAAATGGGAACGGACGGCACTTAGATCTTCGTAAATACGTTCTCAACGTACAAAAATCTTGTTCTTATCATACAATATCATGTAAATTTCAAACGTTTTGGGAATATCAGTGTGTCCACTTACTCGCGTGATCCTTAAAACGAGACGCCCCAGATTCAGACCTCGGAAAACGGGTCTGACGAATAATCCCTTTCAAAACTTTGCCTTTCTTATTACACAGAACTCCTGTACCTACTCGCCACTTCAACCATTCCTTGTTTATCCGATTACTGATATCCCTATCGATGTTTGCATTATCCTGTTCTATACGACTGAATGTACTGTATATAATTTCCTCCTATTGCAGGTCAATTCTGAAATTGATTCCAAGGCACTGGCTAATTGTACAGTGGGCCTAAATTTAACTAACCGTAAGTATATCGATGTTATCAAAGGTAACATAACGAGTAAGTATGACATTTTCACAACAAGATGAAGATGCATTTGGTAAGACTACAGAAGGCCTTTCGAGATCTCTGGGGATGATGTTTGAAAGGTAAATTAGCTTAGGTGTCTCCACCAACGATCCTGCTCAATTGGAAAACCAGAATTTATAGCTATAGCCCGACAATCAATCAATCAATACTGATCTGCATTTAGGGTAGTCGTCCAGGTGGCAGATTCCCTATCTGTTGCTTTCCTAGCCTTTTCCTAAATGATTTCAAAGAAATTGGAAATTTATTGAACATCTCCCTTGGTAAGTTATTCCAATCCCTAACTCCCCTTCCTATAAATGAATATTTGCCCCAGTTTGTCCTCTTGAATTCAACTTTATCTTCATATTGTGATCTTTCCTACTTTTATAAACGCCATTCAAACTTATTCTTCTACTAATGTCATTCCACGCCATCTCTCCGCTGACAGCTCGGAACATACCACTTAAGATAGTCGAGCAGCTCTTCTTCTTTCTCTCAATTCTTCCCAGCCCAAACATTGCAACATTTTTGTAACGCTACTCTTTTGTCGGAAATCACCCAGAACAAATCGAGCTGCTTTTCTTTGGATTTTTTCCAGTTCTTGAATCAGGTAATCCTGGTGAGGGTCCTATACACTGGAACCATACTCTAGTTGGGGTCTTACCAGAGACTTATATGCACTCTCCTTTACATCCTTACTACAACCCCTAAACACCCTCATAACCATGTGCAGAGATCTGTACCCTTTATTTACAATCCCATTTATGTGATTACCCCACTGAAGATTTCCATTGCAGCAGACTTTTTTTCAGAGCTGCCATGTCTATCTTCTCCCACTCCTCCTGACAGGCTTTTCAGAGGCCATCGATAGTGCGTGGACGTCTGTTTCCTAAGGCCCTTTTTAGGAGTCCAAATGCACAGAAGTCCATGAGTGACCCACTGGGTGCCTTCATCGGAATGTCAGTGAAATGATTTGCACGGATTCCAGTTTCCATCTCCATTCTCTCTAAGAACAGACGATTCGAACGAGAAGTGTGGCTGGATACTTCCTCTCGATGTACCCATAGCTGATATTTCGCCCTCCCATACAGTGTTGGGATATCTGTGTTGTAAATGGGTATTAAAAACTCTTGCTGATAGTATGTGGAGTTCACCTTCACATTATTAGCGACACGGCGAATGGTTAACTGGCCATTGTAGCAATATCCAGCGATGATCATGCAACCCCTTGGAAAACTTTCCTGAAATTCTTGTTTTATTTTGCTATTGTTTTGTCTCTAGGTCAGTAGTAAATCGAGCTGGGTTTGATACAGTCATTATGATACACATATGCTTCTTCATGACATCACATTTTTCCATCAGTCTCCTGCCAGATAGCCCTTACACAGCTTTCTAGCGTTAGTGCAATGTTGCGAAATGTGACGAGACAACAGCTTGCAAACTCGCCGCTTATGCCGCTCTTCTAATTGCAGGTCGTTATTGATTATAGTGTTAACTGTTGAAACAGACATTCCCAATTTACTTGCGATAGTCCTTTGAGGGTCAGGGTTACCATCTGAGACAAGAGCCTTCATTTCTTTCACCACTTCTGGTGTACGGCTCGTGGCTGGTCGTCGATTTGCTTGTTTTCCCCCTCTGGAATTAAACCCACACTGCCTTTGCCTTTTTCATTCAATACAGCACTGATCCCGTTATTTTAAAATCACGCTCCTTGCACATTACTTCAATTGCAAAATAGCTATATTTAGCATCGGAAAGGCCTGTTATGTAGCCCTGGATCAATCCACTTCGGCATCATTGCAGCTAATGTTACGAAACTCTACACACACGTTATCAGTACTGACGTGAACCATCAGCCCCTAGCGCCACCAACGGCCTTCAAACTCGTCACCAGAGAAGCCGAACGACCTTCTGTATTACTTGAATGAAATGTTTAAAAAACAATATTAATACAATGAAAATAACATAGGTATTTTATTTAAGTGAATGTATTGTACACCAATGGGATAACGTGGCTCCTGCAAACCTCTTTTTAATTGCTGCCATATTTGATTTATTCACTACGTGTCGGTATCAATGTTTTCCGGGCATGTAGGCCGTGGTCCAGGAGCAAGTGATTGTCCCGACGTTTCACCGAAGACTGCGCTCGGCATTCTCAACAGTTTCGACTGACTTCGATAGCAGCGAAGCTCTCAATGGAATGAAGTGGTTAATTCCACCTCAGTATATAGTCCAGGCTACGGTACGCTGCTCGCCTATTGGTCCGTCATGCTGTGTGGGGGAGGGGCAGTCGCTGATTGACTGTTTTTCGGCCAACGGTTGAAGCATTAAGGAGCCCGATGTAAATCGACCTGCTTTGGCGGAAACAGGCAACTGATCACCCGCTGCTCTTTCTGTTCTGCCTCGGCCATCGTGTCCTTCAGGATTTAAGGCTTTCAGGACTGGAAACCAGGTTTTATTTACCCGTTCAGATTCCTCCTTACGGTTGAAGCTGTTGGTGAGGCCCTGGACCACATCGCGCAGATTTTTTCTCGAGGACATTACCAACTTGTTCAACCATTGCCTCACAACAAGCTATTTCCTGTGGAATGGCAATTTCTACGAACCAATCGTCGGTGTCACCATGGGTAGTCCTCTGAGTCCGGTGAACGCAAATTTCTTTATGGAAAAGTTCGAACAAACAGCACTCGAGACCTCACCACTGAAACCTAAGGTGTGGCTGCGTTTCGTAGATGACGCCTTTGTGCTCTGGAGCCACGGAAAGAAACAACTACAGCTGTTTCTACAACATCTGAATAGCATTAACACCAATATTCAGTTCACTACGGAGACAGAAAACGAAGTAAAACTCCCTTTCCTCGATGTTTTGGTAATGGAGACTGCCGATTCAAACTTGGGCCACACAGTGTACTACAAGCCGACCCACAAAGACCTCTACCTTTAGAAAACGTCCAACTACCATCCGCGACAAGAGTGTGGAGTGATTAAGACGTTAGCCGACCGTGCTAGGAAAATTTGTCAACCTCAGCACTTAAACGAAGAACTCAAGCATCACAATATGGCCCTACTCGCTAAAGGGTACAGCCATAAAGATATCCAGCGAGCACTCCATCGCAGACGTCCGACAATAAGTGAGAAAGAAGAGGTGCGGCCGGCAGCTAAAGCCTTTCTGCCGTATATTGGGAAAACAACTGACATAATAGGAAGGCTACTGGAATCTCGCGAGGTTAAAACCATATATAGGCCAACGAAGAAAATCTAGGATATATTTAAGTCTGCCAAAGATAAGCGCCATCCTTTCTCCACAGCAAGTGTCTACAAGATCCCGTGCAGCTGCGGCCACGTGTACAAAGGCACTACAAAACGCAGCATAGCCACACGACTGAAGGAGCACAACAGAAATAGCCGGCTGGGACAAGCAGATAGATAATCAGTCGCTGAACACTCGGCAGGCCATGACATACAGTACAGAGACACCAAAGTACTGTCAACCACTGTGTCTTATCACGCCCGGATACAGAGAGAAGCCATTGAAGTTCTGAAGCACACCAACAGCTTTAACCGTAAGGAGGAATCCGAACGGGTGAACAAAGCCTAGTTTCCAGTCCTGAAAGCATTAAATCCTGAAGGACACGATGGCCGAGGCAGAACAGAGCAAGTTATCAGTTGCCTGTCTCCGGCAAGGCAGGTCGATGTACATCGGGCTCCTCAATGCTTCAACCATTGGCCGAAGAACAGGTAATCAGCCATCATCCTCCCCAGCATGGCCGACCAATAGACGAGCAGTTTACCGTAGCCTGCACTATGTAATGAGGTGGAATTATAACACCACTTCATTCCACTGTGAGCTTCGCTGCTATCGAAGTCAGTCGGAACACTTGACAATGCTGAACGCAGTCTTCGGTGAAATGTCGGGACCATCACATGCTCGTGGACCACGGCCTACAAGCACAGAAAACACTGACATGATTTGTAGCGCCGGCCGTGAAAGCCTCAACTGCTATAAGTTACTACGCGTTGGGCTACAAATTCGAAAGAATTGGGAATCACCTTCAATAACCTATCAGGTGCGATTATCTCATTTAGATAAGTGAGAGTCGTCCGTGATTGGTTGAAACTGACAAGAACTGTAAAGTGGATTGGTCAATATTCAATGCGTGGCGAATGTGTTAAATAGCCCAGGTAATTAGAATAAACTGTATAAAATACAGAAAACCAGAGTTCAGGTATATCCCAACACTCATCAGCCAGCAAAGTGAGCAATTTTTCATTGATCAGAGAAGGTAGCCTTTACCAGCGCACAAGCCGAACGAAGACAGTACATTCGAGTATGTGTCAGCCAATGTCAGTAGCTACCCCTTTGCAGATAAAAATCCACAGGCAAGCAACTCAATGTTGAAAACATCCTAGGGATATGAGCTACGAAGTTTAGGTAAATAAAATGTAATAATGAGAATTTATGCGTAAAAACTACAATCGTTTTCTTAATCATCGTTATCCGGTAGATTAGACTGGCAGTTTGCCTTTTTTCTACCACTACGAACGCTAATATGAGTCAATGCAGAGTTTCATTTAAGCCCTTATAACTACATTCGGTGTTTACATTTAGAAATAACAATACCTAAGGGTATTGAAGCAAGGAACACCCTACAGAAAGAATTATGTAAATACGATAATTTGGCTAGGATTCGAGTCAAAAAGAAGAGGAGTAAAGAAATAAGCGATTTTAGGCTGATTTTCCTGAACTGCATTCAAGCCGGAAATAATTTTCTATTTTTTTGTTTGATAGAGCTATCCAAGACTCGCAATTTAAAACCTTTTTGGGCCCCTTAGACCTTCAACTTTAGGCGCGATTGAGGAAATTGCTTAATTTTACGTATTTCGTAGTATGAGAACCCATTTGTCTGCCAAGAAATGTTTTCAACATGAAAACATCAAATGCTACCTTAGCCGGGCTGAGAAGCTCGGACTGTATAGCGCTGGTCTTCTCACCCCAACTTGGCAGGTTCGATCCTGGCTCAGTCCGGCGATATTTCAAGGTGTACTGGTGGACCCTCCTGTCAATCTATTTCTTATAACTGCACTTCAATACGGAACAAAAATTATATTTATAGCTTATAATTAATGAAGGTGCTCAAATACGTCAGCCTTCGCGTCGGTAGATTTACTGGTAGTGGAAGGTAAAGCCAATTACACAATAATAACACATTAAATGTGCGTTTATTGCACTTGGGCCATGAAAAGCAGCATAAATATTTTGGAATTAAGTGTTAGTATAATTTTCACGGAGGTTGAAGTGGTAAGCCGGCTCAGAGGTCGAGGGGTGGTAAGGATGTCGGGTTCGATTCCAGGCCAGGTCATAGACGTTTACTAGGATCTGAGTGCTGGTTAGTGGATGATGAGCTATCTGACGGTGAGAAAGGAGCACAGGTCCAGAAGGCCAAGAATAATGGCCGAAATAGGTCGTCACTCTGACCACGCATAACCCGGTGATCTCCAGGACTTCGGGCTGAGCCAAGATCTCTTGGGATGCAGTGCCTTGGGGTTTGTTAAAGTGGAAAATATGAAGGGAGCGTGGAAGAAGAGTGCATTACGTGGAAGCGTAGTCTTCGTGTAATTGTTTTCATCATTTTTTTAGGAGACTACGAACGGATGACGATCAACGGCTCGTCCACACGGGAAGAGAAGGTAATTCATCCTATCATGTAATATTCCATTCGTTTTAATGCGAATTTGTTCTCCAGTTGATTTTCTTTCCTTTGCCTATGTTGCAGTGTCTCGTTGCCTGCATCTTCAACGTAACAGGTCTCGTAAGTAAACAGACTTTTTCTTCTTCTATTTATTAGCTCATTCTTCTATCTGAGATTGTGAAGGTGATGGGGATCATACACCGAGAAAGGAGGATTATCTACAACCTACACAACAGTCAGCTTGCAGAACTAAGAACCGACGGCTGTGCAAAAAGGAGCAGTTATCCAGAAAAGAGTGAGGCAAGGCTACAGTTTGTGCCCTTTCCTTTTCGATGTTAATACAGAACAAGCGGTAAAGGAAATCAAAGAGTAATTTTAAAAAGGAATCATAATCCAAAAGAGTAAATCAAAACTCTGAGAACTGACATGATATTTTATCTCAGCTTGCATTCGGGACATTCGAGAGAGTATGGGCTCGAAACCCGAATGTTGGCAGCCCTGACGATGGTTATGCGTGGTTTTCCATTTTCATACCACGAAAATATTTGGGATGTATCTTAATTGAGGTCACAGTTGCTTCCTTCTCACTCCTAACCATTTTCCAACCCACCGTCACCAAAAGACCTGTCTGTGCCAGTGCGACGCAAGCAAATTGTAATTAATTCTTTTTATCGGAGTCTGCAGAAGATCTGGAGAAATTTTTGAATGGGATGGTCACAGTTTTGGAGAAGGAGTACGGGATGGAAATAATAAATAAATAAATAAATAAATAAATAAATAAATAAATAAATAAATAAATAAATAAATAAATAAAAGTGAAATATGAGAGAACGGACTAGAGAAAGCTGCTGTATATGATCGCATCTCAAAAATAGAGAAAGTTCATAGACTAACTAAAAACACCTACAACAAGAAATGCATCTTATGGAATGCCAAAATAAGGCATTACAACACTGTAGTAAAAAACAGAATGCCTGTATGCCAGCGAATGCCTGTCGATGAACTACAAGTTGGAGAAGCAGGAGATCATAGAAAGAAGAATACTACGGAAAATCGTGGGCCCAATCCAGACTGAAACCGGCTGGAAACTTCGGAACAACAGTGAAGTCTACAAAAATGGGGAGAAAATTTCAGAGACCGTGCAAAAGAGGAGGTTATCATTTCTTGCACATGTGTACAGAATGGACAAAACCAGACTAACCAAAAAGTGATTCGACTACCTGTGGAACAAGAGGACAACGACAACATGGATTAAGGAAGTTCGCAAAAATCTGGAGAAGTCCAACGTCCAGGAAGTTCAGATGTTAGACACGAAAATATTTCGGATCGTGATTCAGACTTTGGAAGGGTTTTAAGTTGAAAGGACTGCAAAGACAAGAAGAGCCTGGACGAATGAACAGAAGAAACGTCATAGCTGCCATATGAAGAAGAAACTTCAGACACAGAAAAAATGAAATTATAGCGTGATCCTAAAAGGTCAATTCACAATTTTTAAAAAAATGTAATGGAGTGGAGTCGAAGTGACTTGATGCAGGAAATATTCGATTAGAAAATGAAATAATGTAGGCAGAAAGAGGACATAAAATGCAAACTAGCACAGGCAAGGAAGGCCTTCACTGAGAAAAGAAATTTGGTCACTTCAAACATTGATATGGGAATTAGAGGTTGTTGAAAACTTTCGTCTGGAGTAAGGTACTGTATGAAAGTGAAACATAGACGATAACTAGCCCAGACGGAGTGAAAATAGAAGCTTTTGAAATGTGATGTTCTAGAAGAATGCTGAAGGTGAAATGGGTACACCGAGTCACAAATGAAGAGGCAGTGAATCGAGTTGGTGGGAGGAGAACGATTCGGCGAAGAAGAGATAGAATATCACATCTGTAGGGGAACATAGGTAAAGTCTCCTTGTGAGTGTAACAGACTCTAACGTACAAGTCTTAAGTTATAAAAAGAGCCCGGATATTTAGGCACTAACTTAGAATGTAAACTTACTGAAGCGAGAAAATCAATGGTGAAACTGCCCATGAGAACCCCTAGAATTTATGTTACCCTCAGTAGATTAAGGAAGAGCGGGCTGGACGATACTTCCTACTAGCCAATCAGTTTGCATTCTAACTTGTTACTGCCTAAAAACCCGAGGTCTTCTTATATATCGTCGCTGCACCTGCGAAAGCCGCTATCTGAAATATTTCGGCTTACAATTTTGGACGTAAGTGTCAATATTGTGGGATTAAATTCAAAGAATAATTCTCGCTCTTCATGACATGCGCTGCGGGTCACTACTTCTCCCACAACATTATCTTCATGACATGCGCTGCGGGTCACTATTTCTCCCACATTATCTTCATGGCATGTGTTGCGGGTCAGTATTTCTCCCACAACATTATCTCCATGAGATGTGCTGCGGGCCAGTATTTATCCCACATTATCCTCATGACACGTGCCGCGGGTCAGCATTTCTCCCACACATTACCTTCATGGCATGTGCTGCGGGCCAGTATTTCTCCCACATTATCTTCATGACATGTGCTGCGGGCCAGTATTTCTCCCACATTATCCTCATGACATGTGCCGCGGGTCAGCATTTCTCCCACACATTACCTTCATGGCATGTGCTGCGGGCCAGTATTTCTCCCACATTATCTTCATGACATGTGCTGCGGGTCAGCATTTCTCCCACATTATCCTCATGACATGTGCCGCGGGCCAGTATTTCTCCCACAACATTACCTTCATGACACGTGCTGCGGGTCAGCATTTCTCCCACATTACCTTCATGACATGTGCCGCGGGTTAGCATTTCTCCCATATTATCTTCATGACATGTGCTGCGGGTCAGTATTTCTCCCACATTATCTTCATGACATGTGCCGCGGGTCAGTATTTCTCCCACAACATTACCTTCATGACATGTGCTGCGGGTCAGCATTTCTCCCACATTACCTTCATGACATGTGCTGCGGGTCAGTATTTCTCCCACATTTTCTTCATGACATGTGCTGCGGGCCAGTATTTCTCCCACATTTTCTTCATGACATGTGCTGCGGGCCAGTATTTCTCCCACAACATTATCTTCATGACATGTGCTACGGGCCAGTATTTCTCCCACATTATCTTCATGACATATGCCGCGGGTCAGTATTTCTCCCACAACATTACCTTCATGACATGTGCTGCGGGTCAGTATTTCTCCCACGTTAGTTTCATGACATGTGCTGCGGGTCAGCATTTCTCCCACATTACCTTCATGACATGTGCTGCGGGTCAGTATTTCTCCCACATTTTCTTCATGACATGTGCTGCGGGCCAGTATTTCTCCCACAACATTATCTTCATGACATGTGCTGCGGGCCAGTATTTCTCCCACATTATCCTCATGACATGTGCTGCGGGCCAGTATTTCTCCCACAACATTACCTTCATGACATGTGGTGCGGGTCAGCATTTCTCCCACATTACCTTCATGACATGTGCCGCGGGTCAGCATTTCTCCCACAACATTACCTTCATGACATGTGCTGCAGGTCAGTATTTCTCCCACATTATCTTCATGACATGTGCCGCGGGTCAGTATTTCTCCCGCAACATTACCTTCATGACATGTGCTGCGGGTCAGTCTTTCTCCCACAACATTACCTTCAAGACATGTGCCGCGGGTCAGCATTTCTCCCATAACATTACCTTCATGACATGTGCTGCGGGTTAGTATTCCTCCCTCAACATTATCTTCATGACATGTGCTGCAGGTCAGTATTTCTCCCACATTACCTTCATGACATGTGCTGCGGGTCAGTCTTTCTCCCACAACATTACCTTCATGACATGTGCCGTGGGTCAGTATTCCTCCCTCAACATTACCTTCATGACATGTGCTGCCGGTCAGTCTTTCTCCCACAACATTACCTTCATGACATGTGCCGCGGGTCAGCATTTCTCCCACAACATTACCTTCATGACTTGTGCCGCGGGTCAGCATTTCTCCAATAACATTACCTTCATGACATGTACTGCGAGTCAGTATTCCTCCCACAACATTATCTTCATCACAAGTGCGGCGGGTCAGAATTTCTCCCAAAACATTATCTTCATGTGTTGTTCTGCGGGCCAGTATTTCTCCCACAACATTATCTTCATCACAAGTGCGGCGGGTCAGAATTTCTCCCAAAACATTATCTTCATGTGTTGTTCTGCGGGCCAGTATTTCTCCCACAACATTATCTTCATCACATGTGCGGCGGGTCAGTATTTCTCCCAAAACATTATCTTCATGTGTTGTTCTGGTCAGTATTTCTCCCACAACATTATCTTCATAACATGTGCTGCGGGTCAATATTTCTCCCACAATATTACCACATAACGACCTTCTAAGGCGCAACGAAGAAACCTGACCTATTCTCACTTCAGCTTTATTCACTGTGTCCCATATTTTGTAACTAACAAATTTATTACAATTTCTGAACAGATGGAAGATGGTAAACCAACAGGGAAAAATGCAGCAGAATTGACTGAGCAGATGGGAAGAAGACAACCGTCTGATACTCAGAAGGGGATCAAAGAGGCGATAGAGAAATGTAGTGAGGAAGGTGAGTTGATATATCTCTTGCAATGGTTGTGTTCACTGTTTTATGTAAATTGGCCATAATATTAGAGGAAGAGATCAAATAGGGCTGTTTCGTGGTAAAATACATTCCGCGTGATAGCATTGTCGAAATTAAGTATCAAGACTATATGAGTTTGAAATGTTATTGTCCAGATTGTATGTCTTATGTCTGTTATACACCATCAAAGTTTTCTTTCCAATAAATATTTAACGAGAAAACAGTCAAATCTTGTCAAAGAATGTTCAACATTACTGAAGTTTTGATAAGATTTGAAAACATTTGACAAGGTTTAATAGCACTCTGTTTTAACATGGAGGAAATGCTAGCAGCAGTTATGGTTCTTGATCTAGCAGCGAGATATATTCTTTAAAAAAATAAGGCACAATATTTACCCCATATTCATTTCATTCACTTAATATTTTCACGTATAGCTGTGCCAAAGAGTAATTCTTGGTCCGAGTAATGAAGCTATAAACATCAATAAGCATTAATTATTAATAGAGGCTTATTCGTAGGTGAGTCTATATACAGCAAAAGACGTGCCTTCATTAACTAGTTTATTATTTATCGTTTCAACTATGGGACACGACTCTCAGTCAAGAAACTGATACCGAATATTATTTGAAGCAACCATCATGGCTGGACAAGCCGCGGGGAGAGTAGTATTCATTCCTGGGTTTCACATCATTCCTTCGACCATTTTAAAAGTAGGAAGGATCAAAATATGAAGATCAACTTAGAATTCAAGGTGACAGATTGGGAGTGTCAGTTTCCTAACTCGCTGACAATTTTACAAACATATAAAACTGCATTTAACTTGAAAAATCTGAATATCTGCATTTAACATGGAAAATCTGAAAATTAACATTCATTAAATAAAATACACACTCGTCGGACCTTGTACTCACACTTACTTGTTACCTGCTTGCTTACACATACGTTATTTGAAGGGCGCCAGCTGCCACTCAGTGCAGCAATAATAGAATGAGACTCGTGACTATCTCTAGGGTGTGGGTTAATAAGCTTACTTTTGACAACATACCATATAAATTCTGGGAAAAGGAGATTGGCGTGCGGTTTCCCCATTAATTTTGAGGTTAAGATATTTTACTTTCATTGAAATAAAACTATGAATTCGTTTGATAGAACAATATATATTCTTTAAATAATATATCAAAAAAATAGTGAGTCTTGTTGAGATAAAACAGATGAGAATATGAAATTATGACATTGCAACTGAAAGAAACTAGGCATGAGTTTGAATTCTTCTTGACCGGACATTTAACAATTTATACGAAATATTTCCCTCACTGATTCACTTGACTGTACCTTCAACACTTTTAGTGTAATTACGACGTATTCCTTTGATCTCGTGTTTACTGTAGATGTGTCACGCCTAACTTGGTGATACATCCTTGTGACTGCTTCTTCTCCATATCATCTGACTTCTTTGTAAGTCAATATGGTATTACCTCTTGGTAGGTCCAGGGTTGCCCTCTCTGACTTCATGGTAAGCCATTGCGTCCGTATCTTCCACTAAGTGACGGACCAACCATTTGGTCTCACTCTCTCAATGACCAATAATTAATGGCTCACTGAGTCTTCACCATCTCTCGTTCACACTCGTTCACTGACCAACTAAGGCCTCTTGATCTAGTAGACTTCTTCACTGTACTGCATCCGTATAACTAATGACTGACGCTACAATATGCACCCACCTTTTATAGACGTTGGTTGACACAGCTACGTAATCTCCAGAAATAACAATGACATACTACGCGACAGATATTACATACAGTTGTGAAACCGCCGCCGGCTCGTTGGGTTTCTCAAAGAAAGTGATCTCAGTGCTAACTAAATACGATGACGTAGCCATGGCGTAGCAATGACTTGGCAGAATCGCCAGTGGTATAGCAATATAACGACGTCACATCCAACATCTGATACATCTAAACTCTCACTGTACAGGTATTTAATGTTATTCTACACATACGTATATATGCATACATCTAAGTACAATCTTGCAAGCAACAGGCATTGCAAAATAGAATTGAATAAGACTGATAATTACAATAATAGTAATAATATCACAGATAAAATAATAATAATAATAATAATAATACTGACATAATAATAATAATAATAATAATAATAATAATAATAATAATAATAATAATAATACAGATAAAATAATAAAATAATCAAAATACAGATATCATCTTGTAACGGGATTTGAACCGTTACAGGAGCAAATATTCGTTAATAGGATTGGAATAAATTATGACGGGAAATGTTCGATAAATTTTCAAGTTCTTTCAAAATGTTTAAGAAAAAGCAAGGTATACAACTGATACGGAATCTGTCACGTGAGCGACAGCCCTAAATGCAGATGACTGACTGACTGACTGACTGACTGACTGACTGACTGAACCGCATCAAGCGTTAGCCTGTTTGAACGGGAAGTACTTCTGACGGAACATCTGTGTGGTGTACTGGTTTTTTTTGCCATTTGTTTTACGTCGCACCGACACAGATAGGTCTTATGGCGACGATAGGACAGGAAAGGCCGGGGAATGGGAAGGAAACGGCCGTGGCCTCAATTAAGGTACAGCCCCAGCATTTGCCTGGTGTGAAAATGGGAAACCACGGAAAACCATCTTCAGGGCTGCTGACAGTGGGGTTCGAACCCACTATCTCCCGGATGCGAGCTCACAGTTGCGCGCTTCTAACCGCACGGCCAACTCGGCCGGTGACTGGTTTATTCAAGTAGCTGGAAGTTTGAACTGTAATTTCCAGTAACTGGCGGTGTATAATTATAGTACAAATTTAGGAACATATTTTGAAATAATCACATATTTTTAACTTTTTAAGAACAGGTAAAAAGGTAAGCGCATAATTATCGGAGCCGTATTCATTATATTGAGAAATATGGACAATCAGGAAACAGAGGAGTGTGCGAAGTTAAAACGAACCAAGACACAAGTGTACAACTATGAGTCGTCCCTTTCGACCTTACCTCAATCATTAACTACTGCTCGGCGTTTCACCAATGTCAACGTTTAGCTGGGGACATCGGATTTTCACTTTTGGAATGTGCAACCCACATGTAAACTTTGACCGAAATCGGAGTGTTGCACCTCGTTGTGAGCTGACTGTGTATATTATAAGTCTAGAGCTCGAAGTTTTAGGCAGTAACAGGTTAGAGTGCAAACTTACTGAAGCGGGTAACAAGTATAGTCTACCCTACACAACGGTTATGTTATGAGCCTTGCATAAACGGTAGGGGTACGGCCCATCAGAACCCTTAGAATGTATGTTACGTTTGCTACATAACGGAAGAACGGCCTAGATGAAACTTCCCAACAATCAAATTAGTTTGCATTCCAATCTATTACTGCAGAAAACTCAACAGTCTTCTCCTGTAACTTATACAACCCTATTTCTGAACTGATTTGCAGTTAAACCGACCGAACTCTGCGACACGGCTGAGGAACTGCGAGCCTGCCTCTACGAAAATTCAAAACAGGTACAGTGACCTTTACAGTATGCAACAGGTGTGTAAGGTGGGGTCTTCCCCACTAATGCCAAAAATTACTTATAACTATTTTTACATTTATTTTTATTTAATCGAACAGCACTTTTATAGAGGACGTTAAATCAAAACTTCAATTCTTGTTATATTCCACCTTCCTCTCCCCCCACATTGGCTCCACCCGTTCTGAACACTGCTTCCGGAGCTGTTCTATGTTATGTGGTCGCTTTTTGTTCCTTTCTTGTTTATCCTTAAGATCACTTTTTGAATTTTGTCCCTAAACAACTTCCTATTATGTGTATCCTTAATAGAAGTAAGGGTTATTCTGCCCGAAGGCAGGTCCGAACCACCGCAGAGGTGTTCCTGAGCCGGAGTTTACGTACGCTAGGGTGGTCAGTTCCTTTCCGCTCCTCCATTCCCTTACCCCCCACCAACAGCGCGTGGCAACCCATCCAACTCCTCACCATGCCCAATGTTGCCTAACTTCGGAGATCTCACGGGATCCGGTGTTTCACCACGGCTACGGCCGTTGGCATATCCTTAATGGAAGTGCTTGCTTATTTGAGGTCGCTTAATATCAGTGCAAACCATGCTGGCTGTACTTTAATTAAAATGTGTGTTCTCAGTCTGTCATTATTCATTGTTTATTGTTTGGGAGGTGAGGAAGCATGGGGTGGAAATCCGTGAAAGGCTTCAGTTGAAAAATAATTAAATCGGCAGGACTGATCACAAGAATAAAATTAGGCTGGATTTCAGCAGAAACGATTGGGGTAAATTTTCATACATTGCGAAGGGCGTGAAGGAGTGGAAAAGTTTACCAGGGGAAGTGTTTGATCCTTTCCAAGATTTGTACAGATATTCCCTGAAAAGAATAACCAGCAACAGAGAAAATAAAGTTTAGA
This sequence comes from Anabrus simplex, assembly GCF_040414725.1. Classification (NCBI taxonomy): domain Eukaryota; kingdom Metazoa; phylum Arthropoda; class Insecta; order Orthoptera; family Tettigoniidae; genus Anabrus; species Anabrus simplex. The sequence continues at coordinate 21,264,034 of NC_090275.1, read as the reverse complement.
GGGAATTCGGCCTTTGCAGGTTATTGCATGTAAATAACTTTTCTGAATAAGTTAATTCCATTCCCTTGTCTATGAAGATTGAACAGTCGAAGTAGGAGACTTTCTGTAGGGGTGAAGTACAGTGCGGAATGTATATGCGTAAGTATGTGTAAGTAGAATTTTTTTAAATCATAAGGATGAGCTGCGTGTTAGTGTGAATTGTATAGTACTGTATTTTAGGAAAATTTCTTTTGTATTTAAAATTTAGTGGTTGATAATAATGTTTTGTGTATCATTTGAAAACCGAAGTAGACACCTCATTTGCAAATAAATTGATTTTAATTTGATATGTCAGGAAAACAAGATAGTCTTTTCCCGCGTGGCGTGTGTGCTATATTCTCCACAAGTACGTAGATTTCTTTGTTGTTAGATCGTGACCTGTATTATACTGCTTTTGTTGTCTAGGGACAAGTATACTTCTAACCAGTCTTCATGATTTTTAATCCCACATTCCCGCATTAATTTCAGTGTTTACCTTACTAAAAAACACAAGCTGCATAACAGTTATTTTAATATTGCTGTTACCAAAATCTTGGCAGTGGTTATTTCTTGACAGATGCAGGTTTTTCTTTTGCTTTTGTATTTTGGAACAGGAAAAAATTAGCTTCCACCGAAGTCTCAGTGTCGTTTATGGCTGTGGCAGTGTGAAAGCTCTCAGATGTGGATGGTAGTGAGTAGCTCCCAACAGAATGAATATCTTCGGCCTGCCTGGCTGGACAGAAGGGAGTAGGAGTATGGTTGCCACGGAGAACAGCCGGCTTTTCACTTGGAGTCTAAACAACGGCACTCCACTAGCGCCACCCTCCAGCGCTAGCAGTCACAACGCTTCTTTTAATAGTAGAACAATAGAGCTTTGTGATATTAGTTAGGTTTTGTACACGCATGCATAGAAATGGTGTCCCAATGTAAACAAACAACACTGCCTCACTCCAACACTGGAAAGGAGGGGAGGGAGTGTAGGAGAAGTGTTGAAAGCTACTCCAGTACTGAAAAGGAGGGAAGGGAGTGTAGAGGAAGTGTTGAAGGCCACTCCAATACTGAAAAGGGTGGAAGAGAGTGAACTGGGTAATGTCGAACCCACGCAAATACTGAAATGGAGGGGAGGAAGTGTAGGGGAAGTGTTGAAAGCTACTCCAGTACTGAAAAGGAGGGAAGGGAGTGTAGGGGAAGTGTTGAAGGACACTCCAGTATTAAAACGAGGGGAGGGAGTGTACGGGAAGTGTTTAAGGACACTCCAGTACTGAAAAGGGGGGGGTGTAGTAGAAGTGTTGAAGGCCACTCCAGTAATGAAAAGGAGGTGAGGGAGTGTAGGGGAAGCGTTGAAGGCCAGACCAGTAATGAAAAGGATGGGAGGGAGTGAACGGGGTAATGTTGAAGCTACTCAAATACTGAAAGGAGGGGGGGGGGGAGTGTAGGGGAACTGTTGAAGGCTACTCCAGCACTGAAAAAGAGGGAAGTGAGTGAAGAGGGATATTGATGAAAGCCACTCCAATACTGAAAAGGAGAGGGCTGTAGGGGGTAGGGGTAGTGTTGAAGGCCACTCCAATACTGAAAAGGAGAGGAGGGAGTGACGGGGGATAGTGTTGAAGGACACTCCATTACTGAAAAGGAGGGGAAGCGAGTAAACGGGTAGTGACAGTGTGTACACTTCTATACATCCACATTCTATACATTTCAATAACAACAGACTTGTAGCGGGCTGTCTACCTGCAACAATGCGTTAAGAGAGGAGGTGCTTTGTTTATATCGGGACATCATTTATGTACATGCGTGTACTATACCTACCATCAAACGACCTGTTAGAAAAGTATCAACATTTCCCTTTCAAAATGCACTGCACAGAGTGAATCTCCCCTCTCTGGCTAGAAGCTATGAGATGATTTGATGGGGGAGGTGGAAGGGAGGGGAGATGATGATGATGATGATGATGATGATGATGATGATGATGATGATGATGAAAATAACAAACCCAGGATGCATAGTCCAATTCATTAATAAAAGTGTATGCTACCAAGACAGGCCTGCATCGGATGACGCTAGAGCAACCGTCGGTCATAACATACGTAAGTGTGAATAGTGGGTGTGTACAGCAATCTGCGGACAGATTGTTCACAAGTGCGCTTCGTGTAACATGGTCTACTCTGGGCCGGAGGAGAAACAACGTCACAGTAGTGCTGCTAGCTCCCGCAGTAGCCAAAGTTGAAGAGACCTGTTTCACTTGCTAGAGCCAACGCAACACGATGTGCGTTCTCCTCCAAATTCGAACTGTAATTAACAAACAACAGCAGTATACTGGACCCTTATCATCGCCCGAGTCACCTCACTGAGACGAGAGACTCGCACTATATATATATTTTTTTTTTTTTGCTAGGGGCTTTACGTCGCACCGACACAGATAGGTCTTATGGCGACGATGGAATAGGAAAGGCCTAGGAGTTGGAAGGAAGCGGCCGTGGCCTTAATTAAGGTACAGCCCCAGCATTTGCCTGGTGTGAAAATGGGAAACCACGGAAAACCATCTTCAGGGCTGCCGATAGTGGGATTCAAACCTACTATCTCCCGGATGCAAGCTCACAGCCACGCGCCTCTACGCGCACGGCCAACTCGCCCGGTCACTATATATTTAACGGTGGTTAAAAATGTATTCGTAAACTAGGTGAGAAGGCGGTGGTTCGATGTTTCGTGGTCTCACGGTGTCTTTCATTTTTGTGATTTCCTTTCTTAGACAAAGTTTATTATATTGATTTACCAAGGTATTTTATGTGTGTGGTGATGTTGTCTTCTGTATTTTTACATTAATTATCGATTTTCACAGCACCGTATTTGAGTTAGGTTTGTATGAACACCGTAGCCAAAATGATTTATATATTTAATGAACTGACCTCGTAATTTGTTGCCAAAAATGTTAAAACTAATAAGATTTCCCTTTTACTTTTCAGTATTTGAACATATAATTCGCTTGAGGATGAAGAAAATGGATCCGAAGAAGTATATGTATGAATAAAAGAAACTGTACATTTAATGAATGGTTTTTTAAACATTTATAACCTGAATCCCACTTTCCACCTTCGGGTGAAATGGTTGTTTTGTATTGTTACAGTTCTTTATTACGAAGTACATAACTTATCTGGCTGATCACCAGCGGCACGGATAGGTAATTATTAGACTCCGGAGTTTTTTTTTTAGAAGTAATAGGTGAGAATGCAAACTAATTTGGTTGTTAGGAAGCACCACCTAGCCCGTTCTTCCGTTATGTAGCAAGAGTAACATAAATTCCAGGGTTTCACATGGGCCGTGCCCCTACAGTTTATGCAAGGCTCTTAACATAACTGTTGTGTACGGTAGACTATACTTGTTACGCTCTTCAATAAGTTTGTATTCTGACCTATTACTGCCTAAACATCCGGACTCTAGTAATTATGATAACTCGAGCCTGCGCGAATCGCACCACTCCATTCTATTCCGTACCAGTCGATCGGTGCGCTTATGGCGAGTCGCATGACTCACTGCGGTAATATTTCGTAAAGTGGAAGTCTGAGACGAGGTATGGTGGAACAGTTTCCTGTTCGAATTTCTATTTTCATCGGTATTAAATACGGTAATGTTTCAAAACATTCGGTGATGTTTTAAAATATCGTATGTGTCGTAACTTCTGTTCTTACGTCGGGCGTAATTCTCTGTTCAATGGAACACGCTTGATGGATCGGCCGAAGGAGGAAACAATGAGCGCATGGTATTGTTCACGTTCCCTGCAGCCACACGTTCCTCAAAAACAACAGAACCTATAAAGAGAACGTTCGTTGGGTATGTGCAGGGGTTTAATTTACACGTGATGTGAAATATATTAAAATTAAGTCTGATAAACTATTTAATGGGACGAACATACAATACCATGCACTTAATCTATTTTCAGCTACTGTACAGGGCGTTTCAAAAAAGTGTCCCATATTCCTACAGGGCGTAGTATTGGTCAAAACGTTCCTATAATTATATGTCCGGTACCTGTAGGAATATGAGACACTGTTCTTATATTCAGGAGTCAAAATGAATTAAATTAAGGTATTATCAAATTTTGAAACCCGCATAACCTTTTCTCAAGCGGTCGTAGGGCAACCATTTTTGCACCACCATCTCGAGTTCAGCGTTCTAACCGCACTACATGAGATGTCGGTAAAATCGGCGTTATTTTAGGAAATATTCTAACTCCAAATTCCGAGTCCCTCTCTCTTGCCGTGTTGGGTTTCGCATTATTCTGCTACGCAAGTGCAAGGCGTGAAATATCTGAACGGCGTAACCTCAGTCTGTGTTTTAGTATTAATAATAACAAATCAAGTTACATGCCTCAAAATCTTCACTTCTTAAAGGTGCCTCCCACGCCGCGGTTTTAACTGAGGTCTACCAGGCGTCACATTTTATTTCATGTCTCACATTTCCAATCAAACCATTCCGATCAGATTCTTAGTCTCCCCACCCCACCCCCACGCCTCCGGGCTGAGTAGCTCTGACGCTTGAGGCGCTGGCCTTCTGACCCGAACTCGGCAGGCTCGATCATGGCTCAGTCCGGTGTTGTTTGAAGGTGCTCAAATTCGCCAGCCTCGAGTGTGTAGATTTACTGGCACGTAAAAAGAACTTCTGCGGGATTAAATTCCGGCATCTCGGCGTCCTCGAAAACCGCACAAGTAGTTAGTGAGTAGTAAAGCAAGCACTATTATTATTATCATAATCATTATTAGATTCTGTATTTTTAGGCAGTAATAGCTTACAAAGCAATGTTACTGAATGAAGTAACAAGTATAGTCTACCCTATTCAACGGTTATGTTATGAGTCTTGTATAAACTGTAGGGGTACGGCCCATTACAACCCCTAGACTTTATGTTACTCTTGCTACACGACGGAACAACGGGCTAGAAGACACTTATATTAACCAAACTAGTTTTCATTCTAACTTATTACTGCCTAAAAATTCGAGATATAATCATCTGTTGTTTCGGAGTTGTAAGTCCCAATGTGAACTCATTATTGCAAGGTTAGAATATAAAACTTTCTTAAGATTATCCCAGTTATTTTGGTTTAGGCCCAAAGTTTAAGGTCGGATGCCCTTCCTGACACAATCGTCTGTTAGCATTAATCAGGAGAGAAAAGAAAGAGACTCGATCCGTCGAAGCATGAAGATATCGGCTAATGAAAGGAAAGGGACTGGAAGAGTGTGAAATTTAAACTCCTTAAGCCCCACAAACTTAACACCGTCAGTGTCGCAGAATGAGAGTTGACCAGCTAGGATCGACAAGGATTTGAGCCTCAGCCTTCCGGGTGGGAAGCCAGCTTCCTCCTCCCACCTCCCCACGCGAAGTTTCGAATGTGAAAATGAAAATCCACAGCCTTTTTCCGGTCAGTGACCGGGTCAAGAATGGAATTAATAAAGGCCCCATTGTGCCGGCTGTCGAAGCCTGTGGCACTCCTCTGCGGCAATGATTAATGACTGACAGATTCAAGTGTCTTCTGAATTTCACTGAACGTGCGCAGTTTGATAACTCTGATAGTTAGATATAGACATTTGAATAATAAATTGGGATTTTCAGTTGGCTAGCTCGTGATAATTCTAATATTTTGAGGGGTGTTAATGACTGATAGATGAAATGAAATTATTTTGGACTGTTTTGCTGGAATGATATATGACGGGGAAAACCGAAGTACCCGGAGAAAAACCTGTCCCGCCTGCGCTTTGTCCAGCACAAATCTCATATGGAGTAACCGGGATTTTAACCACGGAAGGCAGGTGTGAGAGACCAGCACGCTGCCGACTGAGCCACGGAGGCTCAGCCTAATTTTATCGATGTCACGCGTCAACAATTGGCAACTCTTACAACGGAGAGAACTGGGCTCTGTTCAATTTGCCTTACATATTCTATCATTGTATCCCCCCACCTCTCTTGTTTTCTTTTGGTTGTGCTTTTATACTTTACCCTGAAGGTGTAAGGCGGGTGACTTACAGGGTGACGCCCTGTCTCTGGCCAGGGAGCGGCTGTGGCCTATGAATATAGTATTACTCACGTAAGACCGTACTCTAAACGGCAAATATCACCGCGCTAGTCTCGTTTTCTTTAATAACTCATCACTGCTGCCAATTTGACTACAGTACGTAGATATTGAAATCACCAAAGATAACCATCAACTAACTAACTTCAATGTAAATATCAATAATGGAATTTCACTTACCCAAGTGCCAACGGCCGTAGCCGTGTTGAAACACCGGATCCCGTGAGATCTCCGAAGTTAAGCAAGACTGGGCGTGGTCAGGAGTTGGATGGGTTGCCACGCGCTGTTGGTGGAATGGAGGAGCGGAAAGGAACTGGCCACCCTACCGCACGTAAACTCCGGGTCAGGAACACCTCTGCGGAGGTTCGGACCTACCTTCGGGCAGAATAACCCTTAATTTTTTATTATTTTTCTAGGATTAAATGTTTTTGTGTTTACTTTACTTATTTAATGAATTTTACTTACCCAAGTAAACGGTAAATCAAGATATTCATAATTAAGTCGGCTTTCAAGCTCAGTGAGGAATTAAGGAAAGGGATACTCTCTCACACCCTCACGTAATTTAATTTTATGTATTTCTGCCTTCATTTTGATATACGCATTAATATAATCATATTATTCAGTGTTTGCCCGGTATAAATAACTGAGCTCCTGTATTAAAATTTCCTATTACTTCTCGGACTGAAGAGAAACCACGCTGTAATAATACACACAAGCACATACATTACATTTACACATGCTGTAGGTCAATAAGAATACACAAAGGCTAAGTCCACAGACCGTACAAAATTCGTGGCAAGACAAGGTTAGGTTAAGTAAAATTCATAGCGAAATTTCCTTCCATTTGAACTGAACTGATCTCTATAGAGGAGGTAATGTTCTTTTCCTTTTTGGAGAAGTTCCTGCAGGTTTTGCTTCTTAGACATTCTAATAGAATTCTGTACGTAAGTATTGGACGAAATAAGACCGTAATTAATAAAATTCTGCGTTCGTCATTTCATACCAACTACGTTACGAAATGCAGACTATTCGAACATGGCACAATTCTACTTACCCAAACAGTTTTACAATCCCACAGAGAAAGAAAATATGCTAAATTATGCTAAATTTTGACAATACGGCATTGGCAATACGTAATTCTGGCAATTCACGAAATAAATTATGACTGTATAGTGCCAACGTGCCAGATTAAAAGTAACTGTAAGACGTCGTATCGGCAAGTAGGGTCCCTAAACTGTTTGGGTGGTGACACTGAATCCAAGCCAATAGTCAGAAAATAACTAAAAATCACTACCTTCAGTGCTAACAGGGGAGAAGGAGAAAGGTTGTACTCATAGTGTATAGGCTTGCATGCCAGGGATTATACTAACTGTCCCAGTATTTGCTTGAAGTGACAATGGGAAACCACAGAAAACCATTGCCAGAACAGCCGACAGTGAGGATCAAACCCACCGCCTCCCAAATATAGAGCAGCACCGCTCCGTCGTACATGTTTCTGACGACTCGTAGTTGTGGTATTAGGATTCTGCAATGAGAGCGCGCTAGTGTACGGAACAAGAGGAGCGAGAAGTGTTGCCGACTGTCACGGCGCTGCGATCTGTTGGTGAGCTTTTCAACCTGTTACTTGCACACTGCAAACTTTAAAAGGCACGAGCTTTCGTTTTGTCCGGTTTCATAAAATACGAATCTAGCAAAAGCGACTAGACTGAAACAATTCTGCGCCACCGAAACTATTTTGTCGAAAATCCCCCTCAACAAATCGTGCTACTTTCCTGTGGATCCTTACCAGTTCTCGTACCAAGTAGTCCTGGTGAGGATTCCATACACTGGAACCATACTCTAACTGGGGTGTTACCAGAGACTTACACGACCTCCTCTTTACATCCTTACTACAACCCCTAAATACTCTCACAGCCCCCTTTCTTTCAAATATGTTTTACGTCGCACCGACACATGGCGACGATGGGATAGAAAAGGCCTGGGAGTGGGAAGGAAGCGGCCATGACCTTAAATGAGGTACAGCCCAAACATTGGCCCGGTGTGAAAATGGGAAACCACAGAAAACCATCTTCAGGGCTGCCACCAGTGGGGTTTGAACCCACTGCCTCCCGAATCCAAGCTCACAGCTGCGCGCACCTAACCGCACGGCCAACTCGCTCAGTCATAACCATACGAAGAGATCTGTAACCTTTATTTGTAACCTCATTAAGGTGATTGCTCCGACACAGGGTGCGAAATCAGAAAGAAATAGTGGGGGAGAAGGAACATGGGGCTTTAATACTAGTATTTATCTCAGATAGTATCCAGCGGGGAAGGGGTTTAACATTCTCCTGCATGTAACTTACCCCCTCGCCCAGAAAAATGTAAATTGTAGATCTATTTGTATGAATTTTCTTGTTATAACAAGAATGATAAACATTATAAATTTAGAAGTTTATGAGATACTGTCCCTGTCTAAGAAAGGGCAAACGAGGCGCGATTTGTACTGATTTATTGCTTTACTAGTGGAACCTTCCTCTAGCAGGGCCAAATGCTGACTGAATAAATTTATCGGTTTGTACACTCCTGAATTGAATATTGTCTTATTTATACCTATTGGGAACACACCTTCTCCAAGAAGTACATGAGTGGTGTAAGCTCGAGCTACTTAGGGGAATGACATGGCAGAAGAGCTTCAAATAATTTACATTTTTTGCCCGTGTTTCAGATGTCAAACATGAACAGTAAACTGCAGGTCCGGCCTGCAACTGCTGCGTTGTTTTATTGCTCAAAGTCTGGCAGTCATTTGTATCATTGCTGATTATTTTATGAAAATATGCACAGTAAAATACATTAATTTCAGTAATAAATCATATGTGTTCCACATTTTCCTCATTATTTTCTAATGAAAGAATCCCCCCGCGCATTTTTAACAAAACCGTCAGTGGTGGTAAATCCCTCCCTTCCACGCCCCCCCCCCCCCCTGGCGCGATTTCGCACCCTGCCCCAACGAAGATATTTTCTTATAGGTAGTTACAGAGATCCCTCTGAGGTACACTCACCCCATCAACACAGTAACAGGACGTTTGGTCTCGGTAAAACTTACAACCTGATTTTTTACATCCTCCATCATCATACCATGTCTGCTTCGCTGCGGTCTTCCTGAATTTGCTCGCCATCCTCGAACTTACGTATTATTCTATCCGCGAAAAGCTTTATCTGTGATTCCATTTCTGTACTATTTATATATACAAAATAAAACTCAAATGTTCATAAAGCGCTACGAACTCAAGACTGGACGATTGAGCGCTGGCCTTTTGACCCCAACTGGCATGTTCGATCCAGGTTTAGTCTGGCGGTAATCGAAGGAGATCAAATAAGTCAGTATCATGTCGGTAGATTGTCTTCAACGGAGGGTAATGCACGGAAAATTAGATGGAAGGAGAACAAGAAGGTTTGGATAGATTTCCTGGCACGCACAATAACTCCTGCGGGTAAAATCGCGGCATGTCCCAGTCATTCAGCCCGGTCATACTTGAGTTCGTAGCGCTTTATGAACATTTCAGTTTTATAATAATAATAATAATAATAATAATAATAATAATAATAATAATAATAATAATAATAATAATAATAATAATAATAATCATAATAGTTGTTAAAACCACCCCTGTGGTTTAGTGGTTAGTGTGATGATCTGCCTTCCCGGAGGTCCGGGTTCGATTCCCGGCTCTGCCATGAAACATTAAGAGCTATATTTAGGCGAAGACAAAGACCCAGTCAGTCAGCCCGACTTCTTACAAAGTAGTGCTATGAGAACACACTGCATTTCCCGTGAATAACACTGAATCAAGAATTAAAATGCTTACGGATAGTCTTACCGAGTTGAGGAGGCAGTGCATCAACAAGTCCTGAACAGAACTCACCTGCAAGAAAAAGAAATGGAATGCAATGTTACAAAGTAGTTTCAGTGACCGAGAACTACACAAGAAAATATCAGTGGGAAAGACAATTATTGTTACTCTTAGTACAACTATATACACAAACTGACCCACGTACATTTTTCATCTCAAATATGAGGGCCATTAAGAAAGAAATTAGCCGGAGGCTAAAAAAGGAAAACGGCAGAAAGGATCGTAATTCAATTGCCTGTGGAAGAAGGTGCGGTCCTAAACTCGCCGCTAGAGGGACATGGGTGCACACCACGGGACGACAGAGCGAGCTCGTGCAGGCGTTGATCGTCCACTGCACCCAGTCGTGCTGACAACAGTGAAAAGGAGGCTTCAAAAGAAGAGCAAAGGGGTGTAGAGCGTTTTCTAACAACAGAAGGAGTGAAGGGAACTAAATTTCATCGAAGAATGGCAGAAATTTACGGAGAGCACTGCATGTCCTTTGCAAGGATCAAGACAAGCGATTCAGGGAAGGACAATATCGTTGGCCGATAATGCACGGTCTGGAACGCCACACGGCATTACCGATGCCTTTGTCCAGCAGGTGGATGCCCTCATTATGCAAGACCAACGAATTACGGTAGCACTCATTGCCACAGAGGTCGGACCGTTGGAAGTGTTCACGCCATCATTAAGGACAGACTGAAATGTTGCTAAAACGTGCGCCCCATGGGTGCCTCGCGGCATTCAACCAGCACAGGAAACATGTCGAACGGAACTCTCTCTTGAACATCTGCTGCACTCTGCCAAAGAAGGGAGGGAGTTCCTGTCACGGGTGGTCGCTGCAGACGAGACATGGTGTCATCACTTCGAACCCCAGTCAAAACGACAAAGTCTCCAGGTCGTCGCCACCCAAAAAATCCAGGGTGAGAGGCAAACGATTGACCTCTGACAGCGCTGTCAAGCAGCACTTTCGGAACTGGTTCACAGCGCAACCCCAGGAATTGTACGAGACGGCCATTCACCACCTTGTATTGCTACTGGAACAAGTGCCTCAACAGTGCTGGGCAGGTTTTCATTCTATAGCCTTCGGTCCTTATACATTCTGACTCGTTGAAGACAGTGGCAGGTGCCTTTCTCTTAGGCGAATAACAATCAGGGGATCATGAAAGAACACGAAATGTGTGCCCTGTACTTCAACCCTTCATAATGTAGAACCAAATTACATTTAACAATTTTGAAACAATATTTTTAGACTGCTGCAGCTCATAATGCTATAGCACAATATCCATATTTTATTTTACATGGTAAAGATGTGAAGTGAGAGAATAAACAACTGAAAATTCCTTAAATAACGACTAGTAAAGGAATTCAAACACAAACTCATAAATAAGGTTCGGATGTTAAGGGAAAGCCATATTTCAGGCCTAATGACATTTTTACAGAAATCTGAAAAGTAACTGAATGGTGGGTTCCTGAACCCGTCTAAAGCAATGTTGCGTTTCGTATAAATCCATAATTCGACCATTTTTGAGCAGTTTTGTCGTTTATAACAAGGTACATGTTATCTGATTCGATTTTCAAACACAGGATTTCAAAACACTGTAGTAGATGTGTTTTTTCTTTATTTTCCCGAAACAGGTAAGTAGCAGGTTTAGAAGACATGGTTCTAGGTGCTGTACGAACTTACGCCAACAGATACCAAAAAGCATGCTAATACTTTTTTATTTACTTAGAAAAACAGAATGAGAATCCCACCTCAGGGCTACGATGCTGAATGTGTGTGTAAAGTAATAATGTATATACAGTATCTCTGGCAGTTCAGTGTCTGCTGTAATATCGCTCATCACTTCTTAATGTTAGTAATACTTAGGCCATATGTTACCCTTTTTAGGTCATATTTACGTAGCTCTTAGGGCATAGAGTCGATTCTCGATATCTCGAACCTCCATTACTCGAATTTTCAGTATCTCGAGGTAATTTAAATTTCCCGGCCGTTTGTCGTATTCTTCACGCGTATTCGGTCACACGAGCTTCTCGATTTCACGAAGCAAACATAATCTGTAACTCTAATTCTGAGCAACATTAACTGTACAATACGGAATTTGCGGTTTGTGGGGAAGAGTTAAGGAGTAAAAAACGGGTTACAGTGATGCTGGGAGCTAATATGACGGGAACGAGAAACTAAAACTTCTAGTGATCCGAAAATCGGAGAAGCCTCGCTGTTTCTCGGATGCGAATTAATTACCGGTCACGTACGAAAGCAACCCCCGAAGTCGCGGATCACAAGCTCCATTTACGAATCTCCACTGCGTGGTATTGACGAGAAGTTTCAACGTGAAGCGAGGAAAGGTTAACAGTAACAAACAGAAGAGACTAACGGAGGTATGTTCCTTGTTTCACTACTGAATGTACTGTATCCCGTCTTCTAAAAGATAAGGGTTATAATTAAAGTTGGCTGAATGGTCAGCGTACTGGCCTTCGGTTCAACGGGTCCCGGGTTCGATTCCCGGCCGGGTCGGGGATTTTAACCTTTATTGGTTAATTCCAATGGCTCGGGGACTGGGTGTTTGTGCTGTCCCCAACATTCCTGCAACTCACACACCACACATAACACTATCCTCTACCACAATAACACGCAGTTACCTACACATGGCAGATGCCGCCCACCCTCATCGGAGGGTCTGCCTTACAAGGGCTGCGATCGCCTAGAAATAGCCACACGAAATGATGAAGACGAGAGACACACAGCCCTGTGTCAGCGAAATGAACCAATTTTGGTTAAAATTCCCGACCTTGCCAGGAATCGAACCCGGAGTCCCTGTGACCAGCACGCTAACCATTTAGACATGGAGTCGGATAGAGAAGGCGTAACTTTCTAGGTTAAACCATGTGCTCGTTACACACTCTCAAAGTACAGTAGACAGCCCGCCCAGAACCGAAAGCACGAGAAGTGCGCCTATTCCTCATCGTGACCTTGAATATTTTTAAGAAAATTCTTATTGTCGGACACGAAAACTCTTATCGTAAGCAACTCAACTGTATTCGTGATTTTTATTGTTTAAAGGAGCCTAACGTCTAGGTCATCCGCCCCTAATAGTACATAATGAAGCGTAATGATATGATTAACAAATTCATCCACTGACTAGAATCCAGTAAGGCGACGATGAGAAATGATTATGAACTTAAGAAACAATTACTGGATCCGAACTTCAATGCCCTACCTTCCCATAAAATAATGGTATAAACTAACAAGGGACTGCTTCCAAAGAAAAATCCTAAATGGATTATGCTTATTGTCTAAAGAAATCAAAATCCAGGTCATCGGTCCCTCACAACGGTACTAATCACAGGTAACGTAGAACCATAGTGTTCCGCACATAGTGGTACTAATCACAGGTAACGTAGACCTATGTCGTTCCGCACATAGTGGTACTAATCATAGGTAACGCAGAACCATGGTGTTCCGCACATAGTGGTACTAATCACAGGTAACGCAGACCTATGTCGTTCCGCACATAGTGGTACTAATCACAGGTAACGTAGACCTATGTCGTTCCGCATATAGTGGTACTAATCATAGGTAACGCAGAACCATGGTGTTCCGCACATAGTGATACTAATCACAGGTAATGTAAACCCATAGTGCTCCTTCCCGAATAATACTAATCATAGACATATGGTTTTCCTCACACAGTGGAACTAATCGCAAGTGAAGTCGACCCATAGTGTTCCTCGCGTAATGGTATTAATCAGAGGTAATCTCATGGTTCCAAATCCATCATCCCTTGCTCGCCCGTTTCAGACGCAGGGGATACCGTGTGTGCATTCTTCGTCTGCGTCCCGCATCCACAGGGGTACTCGACTGTACTGCGCTCTATTTTCCTAGTATAACATTTTAAAATCTTCCTTATTTTCATCTCGCTCGACTTTTCAAACAGCCATCCCAATTTATCAGACGCATTCACTTCAATAATCCAAAGACTCTGTATATTTTTTCTAATCTGATGTTGACGACCCTGGTAGGGGATAGGTTAGAGGAATCACCAAAGCGTTTCTTCCATATTTCTGAACGGATGGAAACCAAGCATGGAGACAAGTAAAATCTCCTTGCAATGTACACAACGCAACACACCTTACGCTAGGATAAGGAGAGTTGCAGAAAGCACAGGCGTCTCCCAAAACAACATCGTGCCACATATGCGAACACGGATATGAAAAAAGAGAGTCAGTAAGAGGAACTGAGTAGAGACGTCACGGTCACATGAATAAACGAATACTAATGTGTAGATAATACTATACCATATCCAGAGCGAGGCGCGACAAATCCTTCAAGACTATGTGAAACCTGTACCCATCAATTTATTATTTACGAAGGGGAAATATTTGTATTTCTAATGGATTTAAACTAGAGCTCACCTGTTTCTTAGTCATTTAAACTTACTATGAAAAGCACTGTAATCATCTTGGGGGAATGGAAGGTAACGGTTTCCACTATCCGTAACCTCGGTACTTGGTGGGGTGGAGTGGTTAGCTCTACGTCCGGCCGCTTTCCCTTCCCCCTCAGGAATTAACCTGGCACTCATCTATTGTGTAGGCTCAGTGAACGTCAGGGTCATGTACACCACCTCCGGAAATGGAAATCTCGTTTGTTAAATTTTCGACTTCCTGATGGAGAATCGAACCCACGTCCTTCCCTTATAGGCTCGGCCATGCACTGCCTTAAATATAAAGAACTCATGATTAGGGCTCGGAAGTTCATGCATTTGCGTGTTTTCTTTTAGGGGTAAAAATGTATGCTTATACATTATGTGCACGAATTATGGAATTCTCAGTCATTTGAACATGCTTTTAGCGCCTGCATGGCATAATTTAATCAGCTCAATGGTTTTTACAGTATTTTTAATCAGCTTTTTGCATCTGGTTGATGCTGGCAATAATGTTGTGCATGATGAAGCAACTTGTCATGTGGTGAGGAGTTATGATGTCACGCACCGAATCCCCTGTTTCATCATCTACCCCCACGTCCGACTCACTGGCTGAACGGTCAGCGTACTGGCCTTCGGTTCAGAGGGTCCTGGGTTCGATTCCCGGCCGGGTCGGGGATTTTAACATTAATTGGTTAATTCCAATGGCACGGGGGCTGGGTGTATGTGTTGTCTTCATCATCATTTCATCCTCATCACGACGCGCAGGTCGCCTAAAGGAGTAAAATCAAAAGACCTGCACCTGGCGAGCCGAACTTGCCCTCGGACACTCCCGGCACTAAAAGCCATACGCCATTTCATTGCATCTACCCCCACGTTTTGTGCTTAGCTGTCGACTGGCTGTCCATTGAGTCGTGTAACGATGCTGTGAACTGACTGTGACCAAACTATGTTTCGCGAATAAAGTGTCCGTTAAAAAGTTCTTTAAATGCCAAAAATAAGAGCAACTTCGAGTTGTAGATTAACTAATTTACAGGAGTTTTCAGGTGACTTAATATCTATAGATAATCGGGTACTGTTCTGTGGAGCGTGTGGGAAAACTATAGGGATCGAGAAAACAATTCAAACAGTTCAACACAGAAACACAGCAAAACATAAGGAGAATTTAACTAGCAAACTAACAAAGAAAGAGCGTGTTCAAAAACAACTATTAGAGTGTTTAGGAAGTAGAATTAGTGAATTCTCTTACGACTTATTTTAAGCATTTTTTGTATAAAATTAATTACCCCATATTAAAACACTTTCTTGCCAAATACACTCGACAAAATGTGCCTGTAGCAAGGTAAGACGTTGTTACAATAAAGTATTGTCAAATTTACAAATTGAATTAGCGGATCAGTTTGTGTGGTTGTCTACTGATGAAACCACTGATTCTGGGGGCCGATTTATTGCTAAAGATATTGTGGGCGCCTTCAATAAGGGACAAAAGACGATACCATATCTGCTTAATGTGTGTGATGGAATCAGTGAAATTATTATGGCCATCTGAAATCAAATACGACTAGCTACTTTTATTTGTTAGCGATGCGGGTACTTATATGATAAAATCAGGATAAACACTGAAAGGCAGTTTTCCTAACTTAATTCATATAACTCGTTTGGCACAAGCTCTTAATCGCATTGCAGAGACAATACGCAGTTCTTTCCCATTGGTAGATCCATTTGTGGTCTGTTCAAAGAAACATTTTGTTAAATCTCCTTCAAGAGTCAAGTTGTTTACATCAACAGCACCCAATATCCCACTTCCTCCTGCGCCAGTGTCAACACGATGGTGAACACGGCTGGATGCAGCTTTGTATTATGCTCAGCACATAGAAGTTTTCAAAGAGGTTCTTGATTCATCGGACTCGAATGAAGCTGCATTGAGTTAGAAGATAATCTTGTTTTTATAAACGCCCATTTTTCTTTTTTGGCAATCACCATAACGTCACTGGAAGCTGTAGGATCTCCCTTAAAGGAATTACTTACTGTTTTCGAAAAAAAAAAGATATCCAATCTAAATTCTGTTCCTGGTAGTATAGTACAAAAATGAAAGAAAAAATAAATTATGCAACTTCAAAAAATCCTGGTTATAAACAGCTGTGCGATATTCGAGACATTCTTGAAGTAAAACCGTCTGTCACACCAAGAGACTTGCCTCTTCCTGTGGAGCAGTTATCATCATTTAAATATGCCCCATTAACGTCCTGTGGTGTGGAAAGAAGTTTTCCACGTTAAGAAAGTGTTTTGCGAGACAACAGACGATGTTTTTCAGTTGCAAATTAGAGCAAAGTGACGGTTGTGAACTGCAATTCATCACTCAGCATTGACAGCAGGAACATTTCTGCTCCAACCTCCAAGAAATAAATATAAGTTTATTATTATCAATACTAACCTGACTTGTCTACTGACGTTTTTCATTTTAATAGAGCATATTTATTGGCACATTTTCAAGTTTTTAAGAGCATATTTGCACGCATATTTCTTAGTTTTTTAGTGCATGAACTTCCGAGCCTTACTCATGATAAACTCAAGAGATCAGGTTGAAACCTTTAGCTGGCGCAGTATTTTAAACTCGTGTATTCTCAGACGAACAAGGTAATAAGAACAAAACCCCAGACCTGATGGGTATTGCGCTACCAAGAAACCACCACTCAGCCAGAAGACCTCTAGATTATGAGGTGACTCGATATCAGCGTGTCGAACCCTCTCGGCTGATATCTTCGAACTTCTAGATCGGAACCACCATCCCATCGTCAGATAGCTCCTAAACTGTAATCAAGTAGGCTAAGTGAACCTCGAACCGGGTAAAAACCAGGTGGGAAAGGATAAAGTCAACAGGGACCACAGAAAAACAAACACATAAAGGGCAGACCCAGTAAAATCACACCCGAGGCAAAAATCTCATTCGAATATTGGAAAACGCTGATCCAAGAAATACTGCCGTGGACATAAACACAGAGCTTATTCCTTATCACAATGTAACATATCCAATAGTAGCGAAAAATGGATCCTCAGATAGTCCAATTCGCAAGAACGACGCCCTAGCATGAAGCCATTCATATCACCAAAGAACAGAAAAACACCTTTCATAAAGGCTGAAACAGTCAACAGTTGTCCCAAGAGCTTCGGAGTGACGAGAATAAATTGAATTTGTTTTCTTCCGATGGAATTCAGTATGTACACGAAAGGAGCAACGTGCGGTACCAAGTATCCACTGTATAGCATGGTGACGGCCACCTGATTGTGTGGGGATGTTTCTCCCATTCAGATGTCGGTCCTTCAGTACCAATAGAAATTGCCTTCAATTTTTTTCTTTGTTAGAATTTGTTTTACGTCGCACCGATATAGATAGGTCTTACGGCGACGACGGGATAGGAAGGCCTAGGTGGGGGAAGGAAGCGGCCGTGGCCTTAGTTTATGTACAGCCCAAGCATTTGCCTGGTGTGAACATGGGAGACCACGGAAACTCATCTTCAGGGTTGCCGACTGTGGTTTTTTTAGGAGGTCGAACCCACTATCTCCAGGATGCAAGCCTACAGCTGCGTGCACCTAACCGCACGGTCAACTCGCCGGTCCTTCAAGTACTGTGACGTTCTTAAAGAAAGCATCTTTCCCCATGCTAAAAAAAAAGATGGGCCGATAATGATCCCCAGCATACCTCTCAACACGTCAGAGACTTTCTCAAGAAGAGTGAGATTAGGGCCAGAGAAATACAGTAGAGTATTTGTTGGAAGAAGTGGACCGAAGACTGAGGCAACGTACATTCAACACGAGGTCCGGACTGCTAGAGTGTTTGAGCTAACAAGGGGGCATTCCGTACTCGTCACCACCGATTTCGCTCAAATTTATAGAACATGCAGGGCTTGGCTAGAAATGAAAGTACCCAAAGTGGGAACTCCAGATGGCCAAGCGCATAGAAAATAAAAATAAAAATAAAAATGTTGACGCTGCTCTCGCACCGTATAAGCCACTTACGTTACTGCGCACGCCGAACAGTTGGCGTAGCGGTAAGAGCTCGGACTGATAATTCGATGGTCGTGGGTTCGACTCCCCGTGTGGAGACTGGTTTTTTCTGTCAACTTTTATATTACTCATTTTCCAATTAAGCAAAGAGGTGAATAATTCATTTTATTTATTTATTTATTTATTTATTTATTTATTTATTTATTTATTTATAAGCAAAAGGCATTGAAAAGGTAAAAATTGGGATTTCATAGTTAGACTTTTTTCTACCTGCGCCAAGAATCTATTATTTGTGTACAGCCGCCAGGAACAACCTTCACTTGTCAGGTGGAAACGAATCCTAGAGCGAAACGACTATTCACGTTTATGGCACATTCCCCAAGAAGGGGAGATAGCCAATAAAGGAGAAAAAAAGAAGAATTGTCGGCCTCTGTGTTGTAGTGGTTAGTGTGATTAGCTGCCATCCCCAGAGGCCCGGGTTCGATTCCTGGCTCTGCCACGAAATTTGAAAAGTGGTACGAGGGCTGGAACGGGGTCCACTCAGCCTCGCGCTGAACTGAACTGCCAGAATATCTACTGATCCACCGACAAAGACTACACACAGTACGTCATATTGCAACGGCCCTTTTCACGTCCAAACAACCAGCCGTTTGGGCCGTGCTCTCAGAATCCTTCAAATGTAAAACGTTAAGTAATTCTAAGAGCGAATACTTGTCTAGACGTTGATTACAACATACCACGGAGTTAGTCTGTGTCTGATATGGTGAACACAAAACAGGAAACTTTACTCCATGATGATTGCCAACCATCTGTGAATAAATGGCACCAGAAGGAGGAGGAGGAGAGAAAGAAAATAAGAAAATAAGAATAAGAATAGTAAGAAATACAGTATATTAACATAGAAAGAGTGTGGGAAGGAATCTGAACATTGATTCTATTTTAAAATGATTTTCATTCAGTTGTTCCTATTGTGAATGTTAATGAGTGGTGATAAGATTATCTCCATACAAGCGACAGATGGTTGGTGCTGTTCCCATTGATAAGCCTCTGATATGAGTACAGTTAAGGGATTAATCGTTCGCGATTTTGACGAGAAATTACAATGTGTGTGCAGTCCACATGATAAGGCAGATACCATATATCATGAGTCAACAAGTACAGGGAAATTACTTAGAGTCAAGCGCATGTGTGTAACATTTGGCAATCTCACAGGCAAATTTGTTTCATACATCGGCGACATACCTTGACATTGTACAATAATTGACACAAATATGTATTATGGCAGAGGGTCGTCTGAAATTAGCTACATAAAATGTGCAACGCGTTGTTACCTAGCAATCGTGCAGGTTGTGATGTGAAGTATTAAAAGATGGCCATGACTGAGAGACATATTTATGATCATTAGATTTTTCCCGAAAGGAAATTGAACGCTAGTTTTTCAACTCATATTATGGGACACGAGAAAGCAGAAACACACTTTTTGGTACAAAATCTGACTGGACTCCAGCACTATGGGCACAATCTGTTGGCTGCTTAGAGATATCTTTATCACAACTCGTTAACATTCTCAACAGAAAAAAGTCAACGAAAATAATTTTAAAAAATAGAACCAATACTCGGATTCTCTCCGGCATTATTTCTGCGTTGATACAGTATATTTCTTCTTCTTGTTCTTTTTTCCTGGTGCCCTCTATTCAGAGATGGTTGATGATTATTATGGAATAAGATTCCCTATCTTGTGCACTTCGGGGCATTCCGTGCGAAATCAAATAGAAGGAAAATGAGTGTCACCGTAATATCTTACAAAAAAGAAGAAACGTTCCCCATTGTCAAAAGCTAATGATCAGCAATATATGTTTCAGTAAATCAATCTCAAATAACGAACGATTTATTTGCATCACTTCTCAGAGCATCATTGGTGACCAAGGCCTACAGTAACGACTAATGTTACGGCACTGACGGTACACTTTATATTTCAACACACACTATTTACACAAATCCACAGCCGCAGCGTCTTTGGCGACTGAGATCTTCCTCTTCAAAAACACTGACATCAAAATTTTCTCCTTTCAATGTTTCACTTATCTTGCACATAATTTGATAATCCTTGTTTTGTCAAGTACTTGTTTCATTTTCTCCCTCTACTTCAGAAAGGATGTGAGGGATGAACTAACGATAATTGGAATTGAGAATGGGCGGTGCAGATGTTGTCGAAAGAAGGTGAAGTTGCAAAAAAAGCCGTTAAGACCTAAAAAGGCTAAAATGAAGACCTATAAGCCAACAAACGCCATAAAAGGCGAAAAATAACCCAAGTAAAACCCACCATTTTCTGGCCCACAGTGATCCAGAATGAACATATATTATGCTGGGCCTCATCTTAGGACACTCGAGAAGAAAAGAATTATTTCTCAAGTTCTGAGCTATAGTCATCACCGTATCCCTTCCGTATTCCCAATGTTTTTTCCAACAAGTCTCGTAGTGAGGAAGGAGTCTAGTGTCAATCTTCCAATTCGAGAGCCATATTACTCTTCTTGTAATTATTGTCCTTCCCGTTTCTTCTCATTCTCCTTTTTTTTAAGTTCCCTTTCAAGTAGTTTTGCTATCTGAGATACGATTGAGATTCCTCGATATTTATCACATATCTTCTTGTCATCGTTCTTAAAACTGTCTATTATTCCTCCTTTACTTCACTCATTTGGTACCTTTTCTTATTTTTTACAATTTGCTTTACGTCGCACCGACATAGATAGGTCATACGGCGACGAGGACAGGAAAGAGATAGGAGTGGGAAGGAAGCGGTCGTGGCCTTAATTAAGGCACAGCCCCAGCATTTGCCTGGTGTGAAATGGGAAACCACGGAAAACCATCTTCAGGGCTGCCGACAGTGGGGCTCGAAATCACTATTTCCCGAATAATGCAGCGACTGCAGATATGGAGCTCAGTGATTTTTCTTTCCAAATACATCTGAATAACTTTATAACAGCACTTAAATCGGAAGTACTACATTCAAAATCTGCCAAACATATTAAAAATAGGAAGACTGTTTCATCTAATCCTGTTTTCCCTTAGCCCCCTGCAGATCTCATACGTAAAACCCTTAAGAAATACGCAGTAAATAGCGCTCGAATCCCACCTACTACGCTTCATTCGCAGATAATTTTCAATTCATGTGCTTGTTGACAGTGAGTGAGCCACCAGAGATATTTAATACGACAATATGATTTGTAGAGTCCGGACGTTTAGGCAGCGGTGACTTATTGAATCTGGTAACAAGTATAGCCTATCCTGTACAACAGCTATGCGATGAGGTTTGCATATACATCAGGGGTACAGCGTATCAGACTCCTAGAATTTATGTTACTTTTACTACATTACGGAAGAGCGGCTTAGACAACACTTCGTAGTAATCATATTCGTTTGCATTCTAACCTATAAATGCCTACACATTCGACAGTCAGAGGATGCCGTGAATGAATTCTACCGTCCCACTCTCAAGGAGTCTCGATTAGCCTCTGATCCACCGTAGTCTTGTGATACTCGGACGGGCAACCTATCCTCAGCCGG
Source organism: Anabrus simplex (assembly GCF_040414725.1). NCBI lineage: Eukaryota > Metazoa > Arthropoda > Insecta > Orthoptera > Tettigoniidae > Anabrus > Anabrus simplex. The sequence goes on along the minus strand of NC_090275.1, from coordinate 21,242,093 downwards.
AAGCAAAGGAAACAATATACGTTTGATATCCCGGTCACCCGCTTACGCAGAAGGGGGAGTTTTATGACGGTAGTGAGTATAAAACAGTTCTCATTCCCCAACAGAAATTCTCACAGCTCTATTCACAATGCACATCTTCCTTCCAAGATCGGTGACCACCGCAAGGGTTATGCACGAAACAAAATATTCTGCGATATTGGTTTGTGCTGTGATTCATGATCAGGATTTTATATTTATATTTTGTCTTAAGAATAAATTAAATGCTAACATGTTTAAATAATGGACGCAAAACACAGCAACCTTGCCTTTCAAACAACAAGCGCCTCTGGTGTCCGGAGGAAAGAAACCGACTGACAACCCTCATTATCACTAGGGCGGGCCACATTCTGGCATCAGAAGCTGCCACCTACGGAAACGTTCGCCGTCCCGACTTTACTTTATGGCATCACCTGTTGGTCACTTGAGTAGAAAGGCGTGTCACACAGTTATCAGAAACAACTACATGACTAACCGATCCTTCTCTAAGAGTACTAGGGTCACGTACAAGTGACGTTTCGAGTTAGAGACCAAAAACAGGCACTTTCAATTACACCTCATACCTCATCTGAAAGGCGAAAGCCATCTTGTGTCAAGGAGACACTCTGTGTTTTGGAGTGCAGGTAGATAGAAGGCGAACACCTAAATATCTAGCAATAGAGAACATCGTACTTCAGAGGTTTAGCTGCCGGTAATAACCGACAGTCAAATTTAGGTGAATAATAATACGTAATTTTTATTTTGGCCGGTGGTTTTGAAGGCCCGATGCCCTTCACGATATCACGCGAGTTTTGACATGAAACTCATGCCAGCATTGAGAGGTATTCCAATTCTAGAACTGCAGAATGCATTCTCTGCTAGAGTGGAGAGAAGTGAGGATTTCATTGAGATTCAAATTTAAACTTTAAGGCTTTAAATGAATTTAAACATAAATGTTTATAAATTTCTAAATATTTCTGAGTGTGATTTGATAGAATCTGATGATGCTGTTTCAAAAACGAAACGTGTCATTCTGTTTTAATTAAGTTGCTTCTTTTTCGGGTATAATTCGTGTAAGGACATCAACTGCTCAAGGCCTAAGGCAGCGTTAATGGAAAGTGCACGAAGAATTTCACTGCGTCTCTACCGACCACTCAGCGAGAAGAGTGGACATCATGCCCATCAATAAAAAGAATAAAAATATTGTGTTAGATCCTACCATTCACTTCGAGAGGGACGTGCAACAAGCTCAGGAAAAACAAGCAATGTATACACCATGTCTGCCAAATCTCTCAGCCATATATAATATTCCTCTTGTCATTGGATTGTCAGAGGCCTCCTGTTTTGATCCAGAGGTACCATCATAAGAGATTCTCTGCAAATTATACAGTTGCTGTTATACCTGAAATCCTAATCTCCTTACGACGAATGTTAGAGGAAAACATATTATTTCATTATTATAATTATGGATTGTAAATTATGTATCCGGACCTTTATGGTCACTCTCACTGGAGGACGGTTGAATGATTTTTTAATAAATCTTACTACTTTATTTATTCAAAAATTAGTTTCGCAGGCTGAACAAGTAGGTTTATTGGGCCCAGTTTTACGGAAGCATGCCTTTCCTTACGCCAACGCTATGTGGAGGGATATAGTTACAACTGGGCATTTAGACGAAAGCTGGTAGTGTAGTGTGTTTTAAGACGGTGTTAAAATTCTCATCACGGCCGGGCACCGAACCCGAGGCCCTCTCGTTGGAACTCCAGTACGCTGACCATTCAGCCACAGAGCCGGACGGAACCTTCAGTTATTCTCCCACAGTTTTCTTTTTAATGTACCAAAGTATCCTGTGTCCTCAACAAAGAAATGATTTTCTTTCCTCCAGCGAAAGTAACAGCGACACAACGGTAAATATATTCACTGAAACTAGAGAAGTACTGTATATACCAGACGACATTGCTTTGGAGAGAATCAGGCCGTGGTCACGTGACGAGCTGATTGCTTTGTTGCTCTCAGATAATCAAGTAGCCAGTTCCTTCCTTTGGCGTGGGCCCTCTTGACGTCACGCACTTGCCTGCAAGTGCCAGGATGTATTCTGTCAGCGTAAACTATAACACTAGGGCACAGTGGTGATCCCGCTTCCCTAAGGAGTGCAGCCAACAGAAATGTCTCTATTTGCTAGAAAAGACGAAGGATTCTTTGGACGGTTACCAATAAGGGCAGGTGCAGCTTGAAAATAAAAGAACCGATAGGCTGTGTCCAGAAGGTGCCGTAGAGTATGTCTTTCTAACAGAACTGAAATACCTGGAATAAGATGTAAATATTCATTGATCGTGGTTTTAAATTTACAATAATAATAATAATAATAATAATAATAATAATAATAATAATAATAATAATAATAATATGCCTTTGCTGGCGAGATGTAGTGTTTACAGTGCACTAACTCTTCTGGTATGGGCTATATCAAATTTGTTACTTCATTGACTTGTCTCAGTCTCATCCTTGGCTTTGACAATATGAAAGTGACTGAGGTATGAGTGATGCTAGTAATACCATTCCTTATACAGCCAGTCCCTGTTATGAATGGTGTGAAAATATCGCTCATAGGGTCGGTTGGTGCATGCATTTCAGTGGGCTTGGCAGACTGATATGTAATAGCAACGGCTGCCTCGGTGAGGAAAGCAACGGGAAACTACCTCACTGTTCATTTCCCTAGTACACCTCTTCAGCGACGCCTAGGCTATTTATGACAGCCGTTGGCGGAGCTGCAGAGGATCAAACCAGCCCTTGGGCTGAATACCCAACATACATACAGAATAATAATAATAATAATAATAATAATAATAATAATAATAATAATAATAATAATAATAATAATAATAATAATAATAAGTAATGAACGTACGTTTTCGTGGCTCATAGTATTAACGTAAATAAATAAATAAATAAATAAATAAATAAATAAATGATTACTAGATTAAAGCCACAATGTTTATTTAATGAAGCCAAGCTTTCAGCCAAATTGCATTGGCCTTCATCAGGGCAAGTTAAATTCTGCTTCCGACAGTGAGCAAAAAAATTCAAAGGAACGTGGAAGTCATGGCCGTACTATCCACGGCCTACCCCACTAATAGGTCTCAAGGATCGTCGTGCTGTGATTCACCGCCCTCTGTCGACGGTTTCGTGAGCATATCCCGCTGTTCCATGGTGGTGTTATGCAAGTATTTCTGCAGTACAGGTCTCCATGTATTTGATAACTTGAAGCCGTCTTCCCTGTTGATGTTATTTGGCTTCTCTTACCAGTCGAGCATAGAAGTCTTTTACAGGCGCGATGACCTTCGCCTGGTCAAAGAGGATTTCATGGTCTGTACTGTAGAAATGTTCTGCTATGGCAGACTGGCTTATGGCATTCTCCGTGGAGGATGAAAGAGCGACATTCCTTACCGACCTAACGTGTTCTTTCACCCTGGTACTGACAAGCCTTTTCGTCATGCCAACATATGAGCAACCACAACCACATGGAACTTCATACACGCCCGGTGTTTCAAGATGTGGTTTTTCTTTAAATGGTCGAAACAGGGATTTGAGCTTCCGGTCTGTGGTGAAAACTGGAATTTTATTGTGCTTCCTAAGAATGCGCCCTATTCTTCTGTCAGTTATACCTGCGATGTAAGGAAGGAATACTTTAATCTTTTTACTGTAGCTGGTACTATCCCTGTTAGGCTCCTTGATCTTCAAAGCTCGTGCTATGTCTCCTGACGTATAGCCATTTTCCTTCATGGATGTTGTCAGTTCTCTTGATGCACTTGAGCAGTTATCAGCTTCTGCAACGTTATTCACCCTAGTAAATAACGTTCGAAGGAGAGCTGCTTTTTGGCACGGGTGGTGATGTGAGGACTTATGAAGGTAGCTTTCAGAATGTGTAGGTTTCCTGTACATTGCATGGCCTAGTGTACCATCATTCTTCTTGTATACTAGCACATCAATAAAAGGTAATTTACCTTCATTTTCTACTTCCATCGTGAATTTGATCTTACTGTTAATGGAATTTAGGTGTTCGAAAAATGCATCTAAAGTTTCCCTTCCATGTGGCCAGACCGAAAATGTGTCATCCACGTAACGATAGAAGAACTTAGGCTTACCTCCGTGGCTCAGGGAGCAGCGCGCCGACCTCTCATCGCTGGGTTCCGTGGTTCAAATCCCGGTCATTCCATGAGAGGTTTGTGCTGGACAAAGCGGAGGCGGAACAGGTTTTTCCTCCGGGTACTCCGGTTTTCCCTGTCATTTTTCATTCCAGCAATATTCTCCAAAATCATTTCATTAATCTTTGCTCCAGAGGAGTGCGACAGGCTTCCGCAGCCGGAACAATTCCTATCCTTACCGCTAGATGGGATCTCAATTCCATTCTGACTCTGTCGAATGACTGGACACAGGCTGAGGATCTTCACTTTTCATTAGCGAGTGTTGTGATGGCGGCAGATTACTTGAGCTGTGTAGATAAGTGCTGTAATCATGTGGAGAAACAATTCAGCAACCGCAGTTCGACCAATCACAGTGTGTTTCTAATAACCCAGTGTGGAAAGCAATTACAGTACGGTAAAGTATCATTTTCCATGCCCAAAAGAATACGGAAAGAAGAGAATTACGTAATCGTATGAAATAATAGTCTAATACGCAACGAACCTATAATGATTTTTTTTTTTTTGCTAGTTGCTTTACGTCGCACCGACACAAATAAGTCTTATGGCGACGATGGGATAGGAAAGGGCTAGGAGTGGGAAGGAAGCGGTCGTGGCCTTCATTAAGGTACAGCCCCAGCATTTTCCTGGTGTGAAAATGGGAAACCACGGAAAACCATCCTCAGGGGTGCCGACAGTGGGATTCGAACCCACTATCTCTCGGATGCAAGCTCACAGCTGCGCGCTCCTAACCGCACGGCCAACTCGCCCGGTACAACTGGTTTTATTGCACCATAATTAAATGTCTGAGTTTTTACGATATATCTTATCTTTTTACTATAGTGAGAATGAAACAGTGACGACTAAGACTATTCTCGATTATTGCGACAGACCTATTCCATCCCATTCTAAAAAATTATAATTAAATTTGGTCTAATAATCAAAAATATTATTCATAAAACAAATATTAAAACCAAAATAATGAACCGATTAATAGTTAAATCAACATGTATATATACATCACTATAAAAAATACTAAAGAAGAAATAAATAATACAAACCCAATAAATAATAGTGATATTCAATCAAACAAAAAGTCATACCAATTGAACTTCCAGATAAATTTAACACCTCTCATTTAATAAAAATTGCTAATTCAGCATAATAAAATAAAATCCTATTATAATTAAAATTATTGCCGCAATAAACAAGAATAAAAACTCAAAAAACAAATAGACAATGATCGCGTAAAATGGTTTAAAGTAGCTTCCTACATCTCTTGAATCACAAACCAACATTTCAATCAAAACTTCTTAACAATAACCAATAACCGGATTACAAAAGCTTGTATATTTCGTCTTCTACTATCTCTTGGTGGGTTGCCTGCATTTCTTGGATTCCTACCTAAATGATCAATTATTCAAACCTTAACTGATATAAATTACCAACTAATTGCAGTCATCATAGTAATTATAACCCTCGCACATTATCCTATTACCTCCGGTTAACATTTCTTGCATTTCTATTCTCTTACACCGAACTAAAGTTATCTTTCATTGCTTCTCTTAATTACACTTTTTTCCCCATTTTGTTGGCTGTCGCCTGAAACATGCAGTGCGGTCTACGCCCGCTAGGGGTGTGCTTGACTACAGGGACCACTTTGTTATAAGTATTCTCTGTTAATAATAGTATTGGTTTTACGTCCCGCTAACTACTCTTAACGGTTTTCGAAGACCGCGAGGTGGCGGAATTTAGTCCCACAGGAGTTCTTTTACGTGCCAGTAAATGTACCGACACGAGGCTGACGTATTTGAGCACCTTCAAATACCACCGGAGTGAGCGAGGATCGAAGCTGCCAAGTTGCGGTCAGAAGGCCAGCGCCTCAACCGTCTAAGCTACTCAGCCCGGCGGTATTCCCTGTGACATAACATACTGTATAGTACAGTTCCTATCCGTTTCGATTTGGCATTGGAGCACTGTCTTATGGCGGAGGGGAAGTAATGCACAGCCAATCATAGGCTACGATACCACGCATTAGACTCCAGTTCCGGTTACCAGTGTTGTCGATCTGTTGTTTACTGTAACCACGTGCTATCAGCTGTGTGTTGTATTGTGCTCAGTTCTTTCCACGGTCTTCCGCACTTATACGGTCTACTATATAACTAATGAACGAAATACTAAAGTATACGCTACTATATAAACCAAGCATTAATGCGCCTTACTACACACTATTCACCGCATATAACGCGCTTTAATATAAAAAGATACAAAGAAATAAATGTATAAACACTACACTGCGAAATATAAAAGAAACAAAAACCTAACACAAAGACAATTCGCGTGAGTGCACATTCTGAACACTTGCTGTACCGACGCAGTTAGATATTTGTCGCCATCGTGCCTCCGGAGAGGCCTGGTGGAGGTCTTTCGAACTGACGCCGTATTGGCCACCTGGTCGTCTGTGAGAATTGGACGTGACCCCGAGCCAGATAAATTAACCAATGGAAGTTAAAATCCCCAACCCGACCGGGAATCGAATCAGGGACCCGTTGGACCAAAGGTCACGGTGCTAACACATGGAGTTGGACTTAGCATATTATAATGTAGTCATTATTGAAGCGGGTAACGAGTATAGTCTACTTTCACAACGGTTATGCTATGAGGTTTGCATAACCATCAGGGGTACGGCCCAACCAAAACGCCTCGAATTTGTTTCTCTAGCTACATTACGGGCTAGACGACACTTCCTAATAACAAAATTAGTTTGCTCTCTAACCTATTACTGTCTTAAAATCGGAGATCTAATAATGACGTGGCTTGATGTTCAGAGCATGTTTGTAACTGCAACGCTGGTTACTATAATATAAAAACCTTCCTCAGACTGTGACGAGGTGCATATTTCCACCTCCGAAACTCATCTCGGACAACACATGTGGACTTAGATCAATGTGCCACTGTGGCTACATTAGTGCGAAGGACTAGGGTACTTGGATCGACGGTAACGGCAGTACTTCGTTGCAGAGGAGGCGTAATACGTACCCAATGTCTTAGCTGAACCCTGAACGCAGAAGGCGTGCAGTAGCTATACATTGGTGTCTCTCAAGAGGAACGGTGCCGTTTGCCGTTCGAGGTACTGTACTGCTCAACTAGCCGTGAAGAAGACAGGTCATGGACTTCCCACTGGCTACAATGGTATCTATCTAGCAATGCAGCTGAACTCCGTATGCTCCTCACAACATTCAGAACCTTCGTTATTCTCAGGAATGCACTAGGGAGGAATCTCCTTGGAGAACACAGAATGGACAAAAGATGTCATCAAATACTAAAAGTCGGTGACAAAACGGGATGAGAAGGAATTAAAATGAGCATCGGAACCATTCATTTAACTCGGAATTTTCATTCAACTTCCTTACGACAGACACAGATTTCAGGCTGTTACTATTTTGTCACATACAACATCGTTAAAACTGTTACATTAAGCGAGGAAACTAATTCTTCCATAGAATTCCCTTAACAAAGGAAATCATTCGGTTGGACCAGACCAGCTACAATGGAAGTTAGTAGGTAAGCAATTAACAGCCTGATGAGTGATGTTTCCTAGTTGGTGCTAATAAAAGTTACATTAATAGCATGCACGATTATATTCAGGATGCATCAGAAATGATGTGGGCAAACAGTGAGAGCGGATTGCTCATACCAAGCAGCAAGGGGAGAATGTCCTATCAATATACACTCAGGAATACTTCGGATCCATTTACATTTCCCCCCCTCCCTCTGATTAGAGTTACAGTACTTCAGGATAGTTGCCCAGTTGTAATTCCTGTTAAAACAGTATAGCTGTGGACTCAGAATACTTAGCTGATGACTTAGGATGACCAAAAGAAAGTGGAGGTATTGATTGAAAGAAGATTCGACAATGACACATAATGACAGGAAGTATTAAACCTAAAGAAAATATTGAAAGTATCCTCCTTCTCCAATAGTTTCCAGCAGACACGTAATATAGGCACAACCACAGTGGCGACAAACAGGAGTGCGGGTGTTGGTGCATTGTCGGATTAGTGTCTGCCACGTAGGAACACCCTACAGCTCTTTTACCATTCAAGACATGCCACGTTATGCTTTTGTCACCTGGCACACATCATCCACCTCGGCCAGGATCGAAAGAGCGATTTTGGGATTATGATTCCAGCATAGTAAACCAGCAGCGACTATCGCCAATATCACTCGATTATCTGACAAAATTAATTATTTTAACACAGTTACATTACCGAGGGTATTTCGAACATACATTTTCAATAATAATAATAATAATAATAATAATAATAATAATAATAATAATAATAATAATATAATTATAATAATAATAAACCCGGAAACGAAGCATTTTAGAGTGTATGTTTATTGTAACATTTTTCTCTGTTTCGGTGTGAGGAACCCGCCCCTATAGTTTGAACAACTATTTCTAATGCACCCTGTCTAGGTGACCAAGATTTCATATTACATAACATCTTAGCTTCCATTATAAATAACACAGTAGTATTAAAAGCCTAATATGTATGTAGATATATTCATATACTCTATGTGTTAGTAAAAAAGAGGGTTTTACCGTTTGGTATCTTGTTCGTGTTGTAAAAATCTGCTTTTCGCCAGAAAGTGTTTTATGTAACACTCAAGTAAACCAATCAGCAAATTTCTAAAATCTATCGGCAAAGTCATTCCAATGGCCAAGTGCATCAACTCTGATTATTGTAAGCAGTGTTTAAAATTGCCATTAATCGCTGTTTATGGTCATTTACAGCACATCACTCCCGATTAAGACCTTAATCCCTGATTTGAAGTTAGTCGGTCAACTTCGTGCGTTAAAGATTGCTAAACAATGATTAGCACCAAAACTTCAACATGGCAGCAAGGTTTGTAACCGACGATCTTGAAGACGAGTTACTGTGTCCACAATATCTCGAGTATATTGATAACCGGGGAGACAATATGGGGTCAGTTGAGAGAGGTAACCCTTGTGAAAAACTGCGATAGAAAACAAAATACCGGTAGGCTGTCATTATTGTAACGGCCGCAGGCTTTTAAGGTTTTCGTAGGCTTACTTATTAAATGGTTTTCGTTGTTACAGGTAACCTCCACCTGAGCGTGCGAGTAAACAAAGTTCCATCTTATAACAGAGTATGCGTGTGACGTCACATATTTAGCACAAATTTTGCCTCAATTGAAGAGCTATTTCATGAAAACTACGTTTAAGACTTTATATCGCAGCAGGCAGCATTCTCTTCACTGGCGTGCAATGAACTGAAACTTTGTATTTACATTCTCTTATTATTCCTTAGGACGCTTCTTATAAAGTTAAAAATACTGCGAACATCTAAGCCAAGCCAAGTACAGCTGTCTCTACAATCCGCTCGCACTACCGCAGTTCAGCCTCTCCAGCGAGCTGGGTTTCCTTGCCGGCACGATAGAGATCTACCCCAGCGAGATTTAAGTCGCTTGGTTGACGCATGCACTTGAGGCTTCCTTGTCCAGGGAGCGGGGCGGGGCTGTGGGCCCTTCCCCGACAGCAATTTACGGCGACAGGCCAACTAGCTTAGGCAAGGTATATTAGTTTCACTACTTGACACTCGAAGTGTTCAGCGCCACACACTAGAGACTACAAGAACAATATCAACATGTTAACAGTAAAGCCACTTGCACATCATCTTGCTAATAAAAATACAGCCAGTTTATGAAATCAATTGTAATATAGAAGAATATATTTTATTTTTGGATTTTGGCATGTATAAAGTTTTTCGAGCAATTCATTGATATCACGTGCCGAGTATGTTTACCGATAGCCGCAGAAAAATATTTAGGTTCCCCAGCATGAACACAGAGCTAAGCGCGAAGTAAAAGAATTTTGCATTTGGTTGTCTGTGATGGTGGTATATAGTGACTTTTTATGTTCCTCTTAGATCATAGGTGAAGTTTTCGTGAGTTCTGTGCCATTCTTCATTAATATAACGTGTGTTATACGTCGTGACGAATATTTTCCCTCGTGTGTTGTTGACGCACGTACACTCAACAAGCGAGTGAAACTATAAAACTTCGACGACGGTAAAATACCAGTGAAATTTTGCTGATTCAGTTTAGGTTAGGCTTTTTAAGTTAAAAACAAATAGTCCCAGTGTATTTTTGTGAAAATCATGACTACTATCACGAAGTGTCACTGTGAGTACGTTGTTTAAACTCTGTTGGAGATTAAGCTGTAATGGTGTCATCACTGCCCTGAGTATAGATTTGGAAATATGTTCGAGTGTGTGGTTGAAAAAATTCTTGAAACACCTTTCTCACGAAGACCTTTCCACGAAAAATGCAACCTTATAAAATGGTAACGTTGACTTTCGATTGCTTATACACTGACTGACAGAGCAAATGCAACACCAAGAAGGAGTGGTCAGAACTTTATGCCAATTGCAGGGTAGACTGACGTCACTGAGGTATGCTCATGATGTGAAATGCGCCGCTGTGCTGCGCACGTAGCGAACGATAGATGGGACACGGCGTTGGCGAATGGCCCACTTCGTACCGTGATTTCTCAGCCGACAGTCATAGTAGAACGTGTTGTCGTGTGCCACAGGACACGTGTATAGCTAAGAATGCCAGGCCGCCGTCAACGGAGGCATTTCCAGCAGACACACGACTTTACGAGGGGTATGGTGATCGGGCTGAGAAGGGCAGGTTGGTCGCTTCGTCAAATCGCAGCCAATACCCACAGGGATGTGTCCACGGTGCAGCGCCTGTGGCGAAGATGGTTGGCGCAGGGACATGTGGCACGTGCGAGGGGTCCAGGCGCAGCCCGAGTGACGTCAGCACGCGAGGATCGGCGCATACGCCGCCAAGCGGTGGCAGCCCCGCACGCCACGTCAACCGCCATTCTTCAGCATGTGCAAGACACCCTGGCTGTTCCAATATCGACCAGAACAATTTCCCGTCGATTGGTTGAAGGAGGCCTGCACTCCCGGCGTCCGCTCAGAAGACTACCATTGACTCCACAGCATAGACGTGCACGCCTGGCATGGTGCCGGGCTAGAGCGACTTGGATGAGGGAATGGCGGAACGTCGTGTTCTCCGATGAGTCACGCTTCTGTTCTGTCAGTGATAGTCACCGCAGACGAGTGTGGCGTCGGCGTGAAGAAAGGTCACATCCGGCAGTAACTGTGGAGCGCCCTACCGCTAGACAACGCGGCATCATGGTTTGGGGCGCTATTGCGTATGATTCCACGTCACCTCTAGTGCGTATTCAAGGCACGTTAAATGCTCACCGCTACGTGCAGCATGTGCTGCGGCCGGTGGCACTCCCGTACCTTCAGGGGCTGCCCAATGCTCTGTTTCAGCAGGATAATGCCCGCTCACACACTGCTCGCATCTCCCAACAGGCTCTACGAGGTGTACAGATGCTTCCGTGGCCAGCGTACTCTCCGGATCTCTCACCAATCGAACACGTGTGGGATCTCATTGGACGCCGTTTGCAAACTCTGCCCCAGCCTCGTACGGACGACCAACTGTGGCAAATGGTTGACAGAGAATGGAGAACCATCCCTCAGGACACCATCCGCACTCTTATTGACTCTGTACCTCGACGTGTTTCTGCGTGCATCGCCGCTCGCGGTGGTCCTACATCCTACTGAGTCGATGCCGTGCGCATTGTGTAACCTGCATATCGGTTTGAAATAAACATCAATTATTCATCCGTGCCGTCTCTGTTTTTTCGCCAACTTTCATCCCTTTTGAACCACTCCCCCTTGGTGTTGCATTGTCACTGTCAGTCAGTGTATTTAAAAAAAAAATTGCAGCTAGGGTAACGAGTGTGTTCACCGCACGCCACCGCTTCTCTTTCATCTGTCAATTGGGACATTCAACATAATCGTAATCTAAATACTCTCGGCGATATACGCGTTCCACCCAAACACTAAAAGCGTCTTAATGTGCCCGTTGGTTAGGAACGTAAGTCTACGGTAACAATCACTGGAAAGTTCCCTCTCTCGAAACGAGCTGCGTTATTTCCACCACGACAAATTTGCGATTAGCTGGATTTTCCGGAGTAAAGAAAGAATCCTGTTTCTCCAGTAAACAGGCTACTGATTGCTTTAAGGTATTACGCTCCAGGTGCTTTTAATATTGTAATACAAGAGAATGCCGGAATACGTAGAACGACTGCAGCCAGGATTATTCATGACGTGAGTAACATTACAGCCCTCTCTCAAGAACATATATACATTTTAATGTTGAAATAATATCTTGGTAGTCAAAGTAGTAAAATGTACCGGAAGATGGAAAGCTAAAGGGCCCGGAAAGGTTTCAAATTGTGAGCCCTATCAAACCAAAACAAAACAATCGAAAATCACTTCCGGACCGAATGAAATTCCGGTAAAACAGCCTAAAATCGCTTGTTTCTTTGCTCGTTTCCTTGTTTATTTTCAAATCCTAGCCAAATTACGTTATTTACATTACCCTTTCTCTGATGTGTTCCTTTATTCAATACCCTCAGGTGTTTTCTAATTTTTTTAAAAAATTTCCACACCGAATGTAGTTATAAGGGCTTAAGTGAAACTCAGCATCGACTCACATTAGCGCTCGTAGTGGTAGAAAAAGGCAAACTGCTAATCTAATGGACCGAATAACGATGATTAAGAAAAGGATTGTAATGTTTAGGAATAAATAAATAATATATTCCCATACTTTATTATATTTTATTTACCTAAAATACGTAGCTCATATCCCTAAGAGGGCTTCAACATTGAGTTGCTTGCCTGAAGGGCTGGAACTGTGGATTTTTTAAACAAAAGTTACAATTTAAACAGATATTAACTAATGAGTGATTAGCAGCTCATCAATCGAGACTGATGCACTCAGCCATAAGTCGACAGCTAACGGCTCCACTATTCAGCATTAAATATAACACTGCCGTTGATTTTACAGCAAAATGTTTATTACCAGTAAAGTTAGCATTTGTTAATCGATCATTCACCCAAGTTTCGTAGAAGTCAGTTTGATCCAACCCAACTTTACGACTGCTACGTTGTGTTGTTACGGTTACAAATCATGTTGTTAAAACTGTCACATGTCCGGCTCCATGGCTAAATGGTTAGCCTGCTGGCGTTTGGTCACAGGGGTCCCGGGTTCGATTCCCGGCAAGGTCGGGAATTTTAACCATCATTGGTTAATTTCGCTGGCACGACGCGCAGGTCGCCTACGGGAGTCAAATCAAAAGACCTGCACCTGGAGAGCCGAACATGTCTTCGGACACTCCCGGCACTAAAAGCCATACGCCATTTCATTTCAACTGTCACATTCAATGTTTAACTCTTACGTATAGTCTGAAGCCTTCGTCCCAATGACAGCAATGAAAAGTTGTTCTCTCTTACTTAGGCTCGAAGTTACGCTTCGGCGTGCACGAAGAAGAAGAAACGCCGTGCACATTATTGCATATGCAACCAGCCATGCAAGGCTGTCAAACACCTAGCATAACAGATCCCTCGGACCACTTCACACGTGTAGGCAGAGCAAAGTATGTTGATGCTTTTATTATCCATATTTACGATTTCGTGGTTAACCCTGGAAACGAAGAGCTGGACTTTAAAGAATGACCACGTGTTCCAGGCCATATGACCAGTAGTGATTCCGTGTTGACCTCCAGTGAGTCATTTAGCCTAGGAAAAATGGTAGCGTAGCGTCGAAGTTCAAGGAGGAAGCAGGCAACGAAACATGTTGTGTTAATATATCGTCTTGGTATTGCTAATTCACTTGCCTTGAGTTCTGCGGACCTCAAATACCAGCAGGATAACCTGGAATCGAAACCATCAACGTTCGCTTAGCTTCTCAGTCGGCGTTAAAAATAAATTAGATTCAATCAATCATCGATCATCAATGATAAGAATTTTGGGCGTCGCCCAGGTGGCAGATTCCCTTTCAGTTGTTTACGTCACGTTTTCTTCACTGTTTTCAGAGAACTTGGAACATTCCCCTTGATAAGTTACCCCAATCCCTTACTCCTCGTCCTATAAATTATTATTTCCCGTTGCATTCCGACTTTAATCTTCATACTGTGATCTTTCCCACTTTTAAAAACTTCAGTCAAGCTTTTTCGTCTACTAATGTAATTCCACGCCATCTCTCCACTACCAGGTCGAAACATACAGTGGAACCAAACTCTAATTGGGGTCTTACAAGAGACTTATACCAAGTGTATGCATAAGTTTTTGCCGGTCTTGTGGCAAAGAAAACACGTAATTTTCAAGGGGAATTCATTTTTTGTTTATTCAAAATATTGGCCATCGACTTCTACACACTTCGCCCATCTTTAGGCTAAGTTATGAATACCATGCCAGAAAAACTGCTTGTCTCTTGCGGCAAACCGTTTGTCGAGGCATTTTCCAACTTCCTCGAAATTGCTGAAGTGGTGCTCTGCTAGCGCGTGCCCCATTGATGCGAAGAGCTGATAGCGGAAGAATGTCCCATTCAAGCGATTTCAAGGTGTCTTTCACTGGTTTTGCTGTGTTAGACGGCGCATTGTCGTGTAACAAAATCACTTTGCCATGTCTTCTGGACCATTCTGGTCGTCTTTCGATCAATGCGTGATTTAAATTTATTTGTTGGCGATAGCGTTGTGCATTGACGGTTTCGCCGGGCTTCAAGAGTTCAGAATACACGATACCGCTCTAGTCCTATCGCTGTCTTTCACAGTGAAATCACCACGTTTAAACCATGTCTCCCATGTTCTAATCGATGGAGCGTGTTCACCATATGTTTCTACCAGCAAACGATGACTTTCCACAGCCTTTTTCTTTTGATTAAATAAGGAAAGCAATGTATGACATTAATGTTCTTTTTCTGGCACAAACGTCGACACGATCACTGAACGAAACAACACAGACGCTAGTGTCTGGCGAACTCAACTTGTGTGTGTTGGTATCCTTTACATCCTTACTATAATACCTAAACACTCTTATAACCATGTGGAGAGATCTGTAACATTCTTAACAACCTAGTTAATGTAATCACCCAAATGAAGATCATTCCTTATATTAACACCTAAGTTGTACTTACAGTGATCCCCATGAGGTGCTATCGCCCCATCAACACAGTAATTAAAACTGGGCGATCTTTTCCCCTTGATCTAACTTACAACCTGACTTTTCACCCAATTTTCCATCATAACATTGCCCGCTATCCATCTTATAACATTGTCTAGTCCCCCTGAGGTCGCTCACAACCCTGCAACTCATTCACTACCCTATGCAGTATAACATCATCGGCCGGGCTGAGTGGCTCAGACGGTTGAGGTGATGGTGGTGATTATTGATTTTAAGAGGAAGTACAACTGAGCAAACATCCTCTCCATAACGCTAATCACAGGGGAAAATGGGAGAGGTCCGACACTTCCAAAAACTGAAGATATCCGCCAAAGAAAGACAAAGGCCCCAAAGGACGTTAACACGGTATAATTCATAGGCCTCGAATGCACTAATAGTGTCGGGGCCGGAAAAGATCAAGAGTTGACCAAGGAAGGTCGATGGAATAGATGAAAGTGAGGAGCGTGGAACAAGTATGTGCAAGCAATGTCAGGAATAATCTAGGGCGCGCGGTCGCCAACCCATGCTCCCACGTTCAGAGCCCTTGGAACTGAATTTAGTCGCCTCTTACGACAGGCAGGAGATACCTGTGTGTTATTCTACCGCCCCCACCAACAGGGGGACAGGCCTTCTAACCCCTACTTGGCAGGTTCGATCCTGGCTCAGTGCGGTGGTGTTTGAAGGTGCTCAAATACGTCAGCCTCGTGCCAAGAGATACATGGCACGTTAAAGAACTCCTGCGGTACTAAATTCTGGCACCTCAGCGTATCCGAAAAACCGTAAACATTGTTAGTGGGATGTAAAGCCAATATTATTATTATTATTTACGATGAGGCCTCCCAAGGACAACATGTCATTTTCAATTCCTCCTTCCTTGTTGTTTCCTCTTCTGTTCTTTCCAGTATTCATTCATCATTGCACTATGCTTAATTCTTATCTCCTCAGACCACTCTGGACCGGGATCCCTTTTCATTCTTCCTTGGAATTCTTCCATTCTTAAAATCTTATTTTTAAATATGTCTTTGTCTATACCTTCCTCTTCTCCTATTTTATTTATTTCTAAACCTTTCTTTTCCTATTGTATCCAGCTTGTTGTTGACTTTTTCTCCAAAAGGTACATGACTATCTGTTTTGTCAGTCTGTTACCATCCATTCTACAGATATGTACAAAAATAATCTATTATTATTATTATTATTATTTTTATTATTATTATTATTATTATTATTATTATTATTATTATTATTATTATTACTATGAGTCAGTGGTAGAGTGTCGGCCTCCGGGTCCCAAGATAGCGAGTTCAACCCCGGCACAGGTAGTCGGATTTTTGAAGGGCGGAAGAAAGTCCATCCGACACTCCAAGTCGTACAATGTCGGCATGTAAAAGATCTCTGGTTACACATTTGGTGTTTACCCGACAAAATTCATTAAATATCAGCCATAGACACCCAAGAGAGTTCCGGTTTACTCGGTCTGCCATCTAGTGGGCCTAGAATAAAAAGGAACGTCGAAATTGACGAGCAGACAGCCAGATGGCGTCCAATTGAAATGTCCGCACACAGAAGCTGAGACCATACGATGATGTAGATGATGATGATGATGATATTATTATTATTATTATTATTATTATTATTATTATTATTATTATAAGAAGAAGAAGAAGAAGAAGAAGAGTACTATGCCTTTCATGGACAGCACACTGCACTGATGACTCTATACTGAAAGACCTGGCAAGTACGGCCCATTGTCTACTGGAATCCAGCTATAACTATTGAGATGATTCAGCCACGTAGCGATAGTCAGCAAGCAGGTCACTGAGGGTCCTCTGGAAGGCTCCCACAAACGGGGTCACCAACTGATGCTCTGAGTTACGCAGATCATAAATCATATTGGGTTAAGTTTCCAAGCAACGACCCACATGGCTAACCAGAGACACACTTGGAGAAGACAGACTCACGGAATCACTTGTTGTCTTCTTGTATGTCCACCGTGTGAACTACAAACTTTCCATGTTGGGAGCAATAAGCAGTAAGTTTTACATATTCTTTGAGCGTATAGAAGGAGTATCAGACTATACCGACAAAAACATCAGGGGTGCTCTTCGTGTGACTTAAGAACGATGGTGCAAGCTGACTGATGGAGAAAATCTTTCTTTTCGATAAAATGAGTTTACTCTGTTACTTCTGGGCGCGCCGTATTTGCTGTGTCAGAGCACAAGCCGCTGCCGTGATCCAGCGAAGAGAAGGGGAGCTGGGTAAGTGGGGTGAATGATGGAGCCAGAGATAATGCACAAGTTTCCCCGTTCGACTCGCACAGGATTGTCCTTGTATCTTACAGGCAATATCCACAGTTCATTTGTTAAACAGCCATAACGGCACACACCATACAATGACATACTTTTCAGTCAAGGAATTCAACAGATTACTTCTCCTCTTGTCTGTTGGTCGCAGCAACGTTGTGTATTAATTAACATGCCAGAAGATGCAACACTGCCGCCCCACGATAGTGTATTCCTTTACTATGTCTCTCGATCCTGAGGATCGTGTTCTCTGAAGATATGTCATTGTACCCGTTTCCATCATCCACGGTACATTGTATGAACGATGTCTTTGTTGCATGTTTTATGCCATCTGTCCACCGTACAGGTGCCCGCCCACACTCCCTCTTTCCAGGCACGTCTCCCAAGATTATGTGCTTTTCAAGCTTCCTTCTCCACGGCGCATAATATGACCAAAGAATTGGAGAATCCTCTGTTGACATTTTACCGATAACCTCGTAGTGGTGTTCAGATCCTTCACACACAAGATTGTAAATGGAATGAAATACTGAGCGACGGAAACAACATGACCAATGGTTTGACTACAGTAGATGTTCAGTATGCCCCCTTCTACTGAGATGCACAGTTGACAAAGGTGTAGTAGTGACCTTTGGACTCTGTTCAGGATGTGTGGTGTGTCGCGAACGATCTGGAAAGCTACCTGTTCATCTTCTCTTTCTACGGAGTTCGCAAAGTGCAGAACAAACTGTCCGCTGCCTACTGGGGCTGGGAAGCGAACGAGAAACTTGTGCGACCATTACCTCTGTCTCCCACTTCCCACTTCCCCTCCCTTCCCTCTTACAGACAGCAAAAGGCATGACAAATACGGCAAGTTCGTCAATTTGAATCGCGCGCCCGGAAATAACAAGGTAACCCCATTTTCTCGAAAAGAAAAATTTTCTCCGCCAATCAGATTGCTCCATCGTTCTTAACATGACACGAAGATCATCCCTGATTTGTTTGTCGCTATAGTTCTGTTATACCCTGTAGAGTCTATCTTAGCAGTGTCCCTGTTAATTAAAACAAAATCTGTATCGCAGGGTCGTTTTTCACCAGTATTTCTTTCTGCAACCAATTTTCCTGACTATGACACATTTTCAGATCCTTGAAATTTGGCTTTCATTATTACATTTATTTTCTAACTCTCTACATCACTACTTCTGTTTTTATCTTCACACACTCAGTCTCCATCCTCTTACATAGCGATAAATAAAGTAGTGTAATAATAATAATAATAATAATAATAATAATAATAATAATAATAATAATAATAATAATAATAATAATGTTATTGGCTTTACGTCCCACTAACTACTCATTTACGGTTTTCTGAGACGCTCAGGTGCCGGAAATGTCCCGCAGGAGTTCTTTTACGTGCCAGTAAATCTACCGACATGAGGCTTACGTATTTGAGCACCTTCAAATACCACCGGACTGAGCCAAGTTGGGGTCAGAAGCCCAGAACTTCAACCGTCTGAGCCACTCAGCCCATTAGTAATAAGTTAGAATGTAAACTAATCTGGTTATTAGGAAGTGTCGTCTAGCCCGTTCTTCCGCAATGTAGCGAAAGTAACAAATTCTAGGGGTTCTGATGGACCGTGCCCCTCAAGTTTATGCAAATCTCATAGCACAACCTTTGTGCAGATAGACTATACTTGTTACCCGCTTCAATATATTTGCATTCTAACCTATTTACTGCCTAGAATTCCGGACTCTAGAATGACCGATTCAATGGCCAACGTCTTTGCTTTTACAACCACCGTGTCAAGAGGCAATTACACAATAATGTACTGGATATACAAGTTATGTTAAAATTACCGGTTTGGTTAATTAATAATGAGAATGAGTAGTTTAACATTATATTAGTTTTGCACTTGTTCACTAGCTTAGACGGGGAGGCGACCGAGCATACCTAGTCTTTAGAGAGCTTTTGTCACCATGGTAACCACACTTGTCACCGCAGGAAGTGAATACGGTATGAGGTGTAGGTTTCCTATTGCAACAGCACAGGAAACAGGAAGTTCTCATAAAACTAAGAGAAAAAAAAATCATAGGAATTAAAACCAACGTCAAAGAAAATGCAGCTAAGAACTCGGGGAAAGCGTTGCTGTACAGTTTAGTAGCGAATATACCAATAATGATGTACCAGCGTAAATAACAGCCTTCGCTAAGCGAATTTCAACAGAGACGTAACGGTTGATAGTTTACGAACTTAAGTGCGGTAATAATAGTTTATTTTATTTTATATATTTTGATTCAAAAATATGGTATACAGATGTATTACTATTAAATAGAAGTCAGGCGTGATAATACAACTTAAAGTCATTTAGCATTTGACTAGACATAAAATGACACTAAAGAGACTGCCAGACTAACGAATGCGCACGGCAAGCGAGCGAATCGTATCTCAGTGTCCATGACCTTGTCCAAAATATACCCCAGCTACCCTTCCTCACAGCACATGCAAAGTCTCCACTACCTGCTGTGGAACTATACAAACCTGTTAGCCGCGACGAACGACATTTCATGCGTATTTCCGCTAATAAATTTGTTAACAATTAAAGAAAATAAGGGAAAGAATTACCTGATAATACAACAGGGCTGTACAAATTTATTCATGTTAATAATTCCTATAACCCGCAGTTTCAGCCGGCTAAGAATAAAAATGTAATGTTCTCTCCACAGAACCCCTAATCGCCATAACTGTAGCCAGGATCTAACCTGCCAAGCTGAGCTTCAGAAAGTCAACGCTCTGCAGTCTGAGCTATTCAGCCCGGGAAGTTTATTGGCATTAATTTCAACTTAGCTCTTTCTAACAAAGCTCAAAGGATACAATAACTTGGATTATCAAAACCTGGTCGACGCGAGCGGAAGAGCAGGTGAATGAGGGAGTAAGGTCCACACTTGAGTGTGATTCTCAATTATTTGGAACCCAGGGACCACAAAGAACATGAATCTCATCGAGCGTGGTCAAAACAAGTTTCTAAAATGCACAGGCAACGCAACATTCATAAATTATTCAAGCATAATCAAGGAACATGCCACAGACGAATCGCAAGGATTTGAATTTCCTATCACTCACCATTACTCATTTTGCTCATTGCCAAGACCTCAT
This sequence comes from Anabrus simplex, assembly GCF_040414725.1. Taxonomy (NCBI): domain Eukaryota; kingdom Metazoa; phylum Arthropoda; class Insecta; order Orthoptera; family Tettigoniidae; genus Anabrus; species Anabrus simplex. The sequence goes on along the minus strand of NC_090275.1, from coordinate 21,221,347 downwards.
AACTCTACCATTTCTGCGTTGCAGCCTTGACGCCAGAGATCTTCTTCGTCTGATCTAACCATCTACTTGCTGTTCATCATCCTGCCTCCAACTTTGCCTTGCAAAATGCTCTTTTCCAAGTTCTCTTCTGAAAATGTGGCCCAGGAATTGGAGGTAACACTCACTCGCACGGGAAGATAAACGTTTCTTAACGCTCAATTCATTCGGAATGGAAACATCAGTTCATCTTTCCGTCCAGGGTTCACGTAACATTTTCCGCCAACACCACATCTCAAAGGCATCAATTCGAGTTTTGTCTCTAACATTCACGGTGTGAAATGATTATTTATAAAATTGGCAACTCAAATATCTTTCTATACACCTCAACCATTAAGTCGATCTACGAATATCATCTTGTTTCAAAGACTAAGATTGAAATTCACAAGAACTCACAATTAATAGAGCTATGAGACTTTATAATAATAGTCATCCATATGTAGCTATTATGCCTTTGCTGGCAAGACCTAGCGTTTACAGTGAACTATGTCTTCTGGTGTGTGAGAGAACAAATTTGTTACTATCATTGATTTGCCTCAGTCTCGTCTTTGGCTTTGACAATATGAACATGACCGAGGTATGAGTGATGCTATACTAGTGTTCAAAAGTTAAGCGTAATCAACAAACGAGGCCACACAGATTGATACGAATAGCAGACGGATTGCTGAACAAACGGAAGCTCAATCACACACCATATGTCACACAAACTGTCCAAAAAAAAAAACAGTATCAGAAAGGTTCTGATAGCTATGGTACACCTTTGACAACAACTAACAAAACTTGGCAATGTCCTCCGCAACACAATATGCTGTTAATAGGGAGTATGGTTACCCCTAACGGCCTCACATGCTTCGCAGCGACGTGGCATGCTCTCTATCAGATGGTCCAAGAGCTCTTGTGACAGTCGATTTCATTCCTCCGATAGGGCAATGCGAAGGTCTTGGAGGATCCTTGGTGGAGGCTGACGGGATGCAACTCGCTTCCCCAATGCATCTCAGGCATGTTCTATAGGATCCAGATCAGCAAACCTCGCTGGCCAGTCCATGCGATGAATGTCTTCCCCAGCCAGAAATTCATCTACCAGAGCAGCGCGGTGCGGTCGGGCATTATCATCCATTAAGAGGAAGTCTGGACCAACCACACCTCTGAAGAGTCGAACATGTGGTCTCAGTACCTCATCCCTGTATCTCCGAAAGTTAACAGTGTTCCTCGGACCACCCATGAAGATGTGCAGGTCCGTACGGCCATTCAGCATGGTACCGCTCCACACCATGACGCCTCCACCACCACCATACTGGTCCCGTTCCACGATGTTCCTGTGGCTGTATCGGCTACCCGGTTCTCTCCAGATTAATGTGCGACGGGAATCCTTCTGCAAACTGAAGCGGGATTCATGTGTGAAGAGCACACGCCTCCATTCATTCAGGGTCCAGTTTCGATGTTGACGGCTCCACAGTAAACGGGCCCGTCTCTGTGCTGGAGTGAGCTATTGAGGTCCAAACTAGCCTCAATATAACTCAGTAGATATGAAGAAATGAAAAATGAGCAGTGTAAAACGTTCAAAATCATATTAATCAATTTATAATATCCCAAGTGAAATCCCCTGTTCTAACAGTTTTAAGTATTATACGAAATCTTAATTAGTATTGTTATTTGAAATTAGTTACGATATACTTCATGTCATTTTTAATCTGACTTGTCTATGTCACTGAATGGTAATTCTAAGAACATTGTAGTTAATATTTTACATAAAAGTAACAACTGTCAAGAAGTATGCTATTGGGACTCATGCCCCTGTTATCTTTACAATAAATAAATAAATTAATTAATTAAATGTTAATGAATTTTTTTAGTTCACCGAATGTTAGAACCGCAGATTCTTGCACTGGTTTCTTCAGTTGAATACCAGTCTCAATAAATATCTACAAACCCTACAACAAGTAATACTAAAGATAATTGCCCTGACCTATTTTTCCTTGGCGTAACGAACAGAGACCTGACCTTTCAGTTGAGTAAAGAGGATGACCTAAACCAATTTGTTTGTATAACATCCATTAGGGCAGTTTACAGTCCCACCCACGCTTTGTTAGCTTGGGCGTCGCGTCGGTTCTGCTAGCCCAAGGAGACTTCAACAAAATTCATCCATCCATGCGTGTGATTCTGGTGAACAGAATTAGTTACGAACTACGTTTAATTTCCTGCATTTTAATCAGGAATTTTTTATTATTATTATTATTATTATTATTATTATTATTATTATTATTATTATTATTATTATTATTAAATTTTCATTCATGTCGTATCGGCCAACTTCGGACCACGTCATTATGTCTGCCCAGTAGTTCCGCATGCCTTCTCGGTATCGTTCTCTCCAGTGTCCATGCCTTTCCTGTTTTTAGTTTTGGCTTGTCTCGGAAACTCTGGAATGCTTGAAGTTTCTTCTTAAGTGGGACACTTTCCTTTATGTCATTGTGTGTGATTCCCACTTCTTCAAAATCTCTAGACACCACAATGAACCAAGCCCCTTTGGTTTTCTTCTGCTGAAAGTAGGTAAGGATACGGTTCGTCAGTCTTGTTGGTAAATTCTTATCACATGCCCATAAAATATAATTCTTCTTTACCGGACGGAATCGGTAATCTGCTCTACGCGGGTGTATAGTTCGTCGTTATGCCGTCTCTTGTACTCCCTATTGTCTTTGACGGGACCTAAAATCTTTCTCAAAATCTTCCTTTCGTTGGCCTCCAGTTTCACTATCAGGCCTTTTAGGAGACGACGGACTGCCTGAATTTTGCAGGAGTTCTTTTACGTATATCTACCGTACGAGGCTAGTGCATTGGTTTTATTGAAGACTTTTTCTCGTCGTCTCTATCAAGAAGTGACAGCCGGAAAAACGAAATGCCTTCAGGATATCCTCGTTTATAATTTTCCCGGTGTACAAAGAAAGAAAAGATTATGCTTTAGCATTAATGCGATCTCCCAACCATAAACCGCATTCGTTTCCTCTTATCACTCCCCGACTAGCCCCGACTTTCCGGTTAATTCCGTTCCAATTTTCCGCCTTATTTCTCTATTATCCTTTTGCCCTTGTCTCAGACGCCAGACAACTTCATCTTCAGTGCTCCATGCACACAGCGTGAGTTCAACAGGATATCCGTCACTACGTTAAGACTGAGCGAGGGCCCTTCAAGATACGGGGTCACTTCCGCCCCAGCGATATACAGTGCACTGCACAGTCTGCTGCTCTCATGATCCCTGCAAGACGAGGCACGAGCAATGTGAGAGAGAACAGATGCTTGAAGGAAGGAGTAGGTAGGGTAAGGGTTATTCTGCCTGAAGGCAGGTCCGAACGTCCGCAGAGGTGTTCCTGAGCCGCAGTTTACGTGCGGTAGGGTGGCCAGTTCTTTTCCGCTCCTCCATTCCCTTACCCCCCACCAACAGCGCGTGGCAACCCATCCAATTCCTGACCACGCCCAATGTTGCTTAACTTCGGAGTTCTCACGGGATCCGGTGTTTCAACACGGCTACGGCCGTTGGCAAGGAAGGGGTAAAATAGTAATAATAATAATAAATTCCGGCTCCTTGGCTGAATTAACAGAGTCAGGGCATTCGATTCAGAGGATTCCAGGTTCAATTCCCGACCGAGTCAATAATTTTAGCCGTGTTCGGTTAATTCAGGCACGAGGACGGGAGAGGATGTTCGTGTTTGCCTCAGTACACAACTCTTCACCTACGACAACACAGCACACTGCCAACCACCAGATAAATATTTATGAACACATCACTCCCCGCGGTGATGGCGTCAGGAAGGGCATCTGACCGTAAAATACAAATTGACATCCACTTTCCCACTAAGGTGTGTGGGAAACAAATAATGTTTTGTTTCTGTGCTTAGAAAATAATTTGAACGACTCCACATGATTACCAGCTACCATGATTATGAGCTACGATTTTTAGCTAAATAAAATATAATAAAGTATGACAATATATTCTTTATTTATTCCTAAAAATTACAATCCTTTTCTTAATCATCGTTATCCGGTCGATTAGATTAGCAGTTTGCCTTTTTCTACCACTACGAGCGCTAATGTGAGTCAATGCACAATTAGAAATCTTTCCAGGCCCTTTAGCCCCTCAACTATCCACACAACTCAACTGCTTAATTTTACGTTGTTCGTTGTATGGGGACCCCTCCTTTGTCTGCTAAGAAATATTTTTAACATTAAAAAAAAAAAAGAAACAACTTTTCCCTTTGCGAAAATCAAATGCTCAAACAACGTCAACTGGGTATATGAGCGTTACAGGGTTGGCCATCCTGATAAATAATTTGAAAGAAATAATTCCATATCTCGCACTGTTGTCATTTTATCAGCTGCTACCAATCAGGTCACTTCGCGGGCGAATTCAAATGGGCTTTGTGAGGCGGTGTTGCTAAATCTGCAAGTGACTTGAGAAGAACCATGCCGAGAAACCATCATCAGACACAAACACACCGTTGGTTTCAGCGCGTTTCTATCAGCTCTAGCTGTCCATATCCCCAGGGTTTGTATCTACATAGAAGAAGAATTTTGGACCGACTCAATCTTGACTTTCATTCAAAATGCGATCAGTCATTGACTCGTCTTCTCTGCAATTCTTCTATTCCCTGTAATCTATAAGGGGCAGTCAAATGAAAAATGATCACCCACTACAACGTTAAAGTAGGTTCAGTGTAAGAAATGGCTTTATAGCCTCAACCGCACCAAGTAAAACACGATATTATACTGTGTATTATATTGTTTTCTATGTACATGCTACACAAAGCCACCTCATTACCTTCAGTTGCAAATTCCAGCCAACAAATTCAAATTCATTCTTTCTTTCTTTCTTAATCTGTTTACCCTCCAGGGTTTGATTTTCCCTCGGACTCAGCGGGGGATCCAACCTCTAACGCCTCAAGGGCAATTTCCTCCAGCGTGAAACTTTTGGTTCGGTTGGATACAACTGGGAAGGAGGTCCAGTACCTCGCCCAGGCGGCGTTGTGTGGGGATGGGAATATCGGAATCTTTAGACAAGAAACAGCGAAGGAAGCGGCCGTGGTCTTAAGTTAGATACCATCCTGGCATTTACCTGGAAAAGAAGTGGGAAACCATGGAAAACCACTTCGAGGATGGCTGAGGTGGGAATCAAAACCCCTCTAGACCTCCCGAGGCTGAATTGACCCCTTTCCAGCCCTCGTACCACGTTTCAAATTTTGTGGCAGAGCCGGGAAGCGAAACCGGGCCTCAGCGGGGAGGCAGCTAATTGCACTAACTACTACACCATAGAGGCGGACAAATTCAAATTCAGTTCATATATGTCTTCAGAGTTGTGGTAGAAGAATAATACTAACACAGAAAACGCATATGTAAGTCCCAGTACGAGTAAAAATGAAAAAAAGAAAACCGGAGATAATTACTTGATCGTGTGGGTATCGACTCGACAGCTAAAGATGATTCTTCTTCTTCTTCTTCTTCTTCTTCTTCTTCTTCTTCTTCTTTTCTGATCGAATACACAAGAGTGATTAATGATCAGTCGCCATTAAGCATTTCCTTATCGTCTGTTATTTGCGGCTTCCTCTACTGAGACATAATTGTGTTGTCTGAATGTCATTTTAGAATTTGTTTGAGAAAGATATTTCTAGGTCTTTCCCCTTGGTTGTTTTTTTTTCAATGAAGCATTCTGCCCAATTCTCATTGCGCGACTCCACAATGCGATCAATCGGCTCTAGATCATGCGAAAGATTGATCTCCGTTGAATCGCAGGTTCTAGAACCCTGAAGTTTGACATCTTATCTCGGCATGTCACATTTATCATCTTACGATAGCACGTATCTCGAAGGCTTCAAGACAGTACTTCAATTTTTATTTACTGTCCACGTTTCGGAGACATAGAATGCTACTGTCCACACAAATGCACCGGTGTGCTAACTCATGTTAACACCTTAGAAAAACACTTGTGAATTTTTTTTATCAAATCTCATGTTAGCAACAGATTTTCCGTGTTGCCAACAGAAATTTTTATTACCCACATGAAGTCTGTAAAAGATCAAAGAATGTTAGAAACATCTTTTTACAACACACCTAGCTCAAAACGATGCTGTAGCACTCATTGGCTGGCTGGCTGTCATTGGAAGATTATGATTATTATGTTTAACTGTTAGTACAAACGTGGCCTAAGTTGACTGGAATAGAGTAATCTCCTCTTTTGGAAAAAAAAAGAAACTATGTTTGCCTAAGTAATACATTTAAATTCAGTGGTGCAATTTCCGTCCTCTGCAATCTTCTGACCTAGATTACACGGAATACTGTACTAGAATGCCAGGGAAGACGATTCACTGGTAAAACAATGAGTGAAGGACTCGTGTGATTTTGAAAGGAAGTCAAGATTGCATAGTCGGTCAAAAAATATAAGCGCATGGTAATGTACGATCCTCGCATTTGACATGTTATCCGACTTAACCCGCGAGTGGTCGCTATTTGAGATTTTCTCTCACACTATTTTGTATTGAGTTTACTTGTCAGTGATGCAAGGGAGGTGACTGTTCCCTCTTCTAGCTGAGTTTATAACTGTCGTGAGTAAGGCGATTCACATTTGAAGGGTTAAGCATCCCCTCCCCTAGTAGGAACAAATATTCGTACGAGTTCGTGCGCTCTGTGTGAGAGGTTCTCTCATCACGTGACCAGTGGCGCTGGTGTTATGTTAAAGTCGAGAGGGAAACTTTCTCCTGTTGAATGCGTTAGTACTTGTAAGTCGTGCGTGTAACGTTCTCCATTTGCAATTACTGATAAACGACCCTTCAAAAATTATGAGTCGATGAAGAATGTTGGGAAATAAACGCAATTACAAACTCCAGATAACTCAAATGTTAGAGAGAAGACCTATTGCACTTTATTCTTGCATTTGTATTGTGACTGTCAGATAGTTCTATACCAATAACAATGTTATTGGTGTTATTGGTTTTACGTCCCAATAACTACTTTTAACGGTTTTTGTAGATGTCGAGGTGCCGAAATTTTGGCACAGAAGAGTTCTTTTATATGCCAGTAAAGCAACGGCTGACGTATCTGAGCACCTTCGAATACCACCGGACTGAGCCAGGATCAAACCTGCCAACTTGGGCTCAGAGAGCCAGAGCCTTGACCATCTAAGTCATTCAGCCCGGCACTCTTGTGAATATTACGTACTGACATGTGACTGAACTAATGATTAATTTCCAATATGGAGTAATTTGTTTCTGTAATATACGGATAACCGTTTCTTATCTAAACTGTACAATGCAGTCTTTACGTCTCATTTCCGTAATTCGTTTCACTCTTACGCCCAGCAAAATTATAGAAGACCAGACTTAAATCCCATTGAACTGTTATGGGATTAACTTGATAGGGAGGTCCGAAAACTGAGGTCACCTGATGTTGAAGAGCTATGGAATAATTTACAGAGCTGTTGGACTGCAATGTCTACACAAACACTACAAAATATTATTTCCAGAATGCCAAGAGTTTGTGCAGTTGTTCGGAGGGCAAAGGGTGGATACTTTGAAGAGGCTAAAATATAAACCATATTCTACTCTACTTAATGATAGAGAAAACATATATTTTGTTGGTCTATTTAGTTTTTACGATGTGTGTGTACATTGAAATAAAGTATCTAGTTTTGTGCATAGGTGATCGAAAACTTTTGACCGGTAGTGTAGGTTTTTGTGATTTATTGTAGATAATTTCGCTACTGTAGAATCCGGGAGCTGACGTTGCCATGGTTACGGCAGTTCATTTCTTTTATCCGATTTCTAGATCAGGGGTAGTGTAGTGCCAATATCTCCGTAACGGTTGGTTTTAGAGCCTTAAAACATGGTTTTCGGGCCCGTAGGGCTTGCCGAGTTTTGTTCTTTGCGTCACGGGAATTAAATTGAGCTTTGTCTCGTCCTTATACGACAAATTCGATATTTTGCCTATATTAGCCTATTATTTTTATATCTCCTCCCCACCGTGCGCCCCACCTCGAATTGTTTTGAAAATAAAATACAGCCCATGTTACTCACTGGCAATGTAGCTTTCCATAGGTGAAGTAATTTTTAAATTCGGTTCAGTAGTTTTTGAGTCTAATCGTTACAAACATACAAATTTTTCCTCTTTATAATTTTAGTATAGATATATTTATTTTAAATGAAGTTTAATGTGAGAGAAAGTCTCACGTGCGACCACTCGCGGGTTAATTTTAAATTATTCTCCCAAGTAGATACGAACCCTGCGGATATCGACAACAAACATCGTGTGTATGGGTTCAGTGTTCTCTGAGACAAGTGTACCTGCAAAGAACGTATACAATGCGCTCATTCTTTATTGAGCGAATTCCCAGAGAATATATAAGAAGTACAACTCACGTTGTTTTGTAAGTAAACTCGACGTATCCTTCGTCTCAATTTCAATCACACGCGACAGATATTCTACTCTCGCTTTCAATTGATTCGACAAGTGTGTAACGGCGTGTGGGCTCCGAAGAGGATTAGACCCTACCTATGATGAATTCTAATGCTGAATACGGCACACACAAACACACTCCCGCATTACCCAATGAAAGTTAAAATCCCCGACCCGGCCGGGAATCGAACCTGGGACCCTCTGAACCAAAGGCTAGCACGCTAACCATTTAGCTATGGAGCCGGACATCTTATTTGCTTCAACCTATTCACGGAACAATTAAAAAATGTTCCTGTCTTAAAGCACCAATGAAGGCACTGAAAAGACACCATACAAAAGATATTTTTTTTTGCTAGGGGCTTTATGTCGCACCGACACAGATAGGTCTTATGGCGACGATGGGATAGGAAAGGCCTAGGAGTTGGAAGGAAGCGGCCGTGGCCTTAATTAAGGTACAGCCCCAGCATTTGCCTGGTGTGAAAATGGGAAACCACGGAAAACCATCTTCAGGGCTACCGATAGTGGGATTCGAACCGACTATCTCCCGGATGCAAGCTCACAGCCGCGCGCCTCTACGCGCACGGCCAACTCGCTCGGTCAAAAGATATATAAAAGTATATCAAGTATATACAGGCTGCCTCCGTGGCTCAGACGGCACCGCGTCGGCCTCTCACCGCTGGATTCCGTGGTTCAAATCCCGGTCACTCCAAGTGAGATTTGTGCTGGACAAAGCGGAGGCGGGACAGGTTTTTCTCCGGGTACTCCGGTTTTCCCTGTCATCTTTCATTCCAGCAACACTCTCCATTCTCATTTCATAGCATCTATCAGTCATTAACAAATCACTTTGGAAGTGGCTACCCCATCGTACTAATAGCCTATATCAGCATCACCCGGTCAATGACTGGAAAACAGGTTGTAGGTTTCCATCAAGTATATAGCCTACAAGTGCAAATTTCGTACACCTTTCACAAGTTGAGAGATTATTTTCCCAACGTAGCGGAGAGCTAGATTCTTGAAACTTGGCAAGCGTATCGAGGATGAAATGATCTAGAATTTTGGTTCTTTGACGTTTTGTCGTATCTCCATTGGCTATACCTTAGATTGGTTTAGAAACTTAGATTAGGCTGAAATTTGAGTACAGTTTCCACATAGTCTTTTCCTTTTCCCATACTTATACGGCAGCTAGAAACATTGAATATGGTTCGCTTAAGGCCAATGGACGTGCAAATGAGCCAGACGAATTTTACGACACTATCTGTGTTATAAGCGTGCCAAACAGTGCAATAATATGTGGAAAATATACTAAATTGACCAAAAATCCAAAATTGCATCTCTATCTAAGACAGAAGGGATCGCTACGAAAAAATGTTATAGGAACAAAGTTCTAGATCTCTTCATGCTTGGTGCGAAACTACTATCCGTTTTGTCATACAAAATACCGTTCAGCCACAAAATACCTCGAAACTAAGGTAATTTTTTTCTATTTGCTTTACGTTGCACCGATACAGATAGGTCTTATGGCGACGATGGGATAGGATAGGCTTAGGAATTGGAAGGAAGCGGCCGTGGCCTTAAGGTACAGCCCCGGCATTTGCCTGGTGTGAAAATGGGAAACCACGGAAAACCATCTTCAGGGCTGCCGACAGTGGGGCTCGAACCCACTATCTCCCGATTACTGGATACTGGCAAAACTAAGGTCTGAACCGCCATTAAATTTGATTCGATATTTCGATACTTTTCGCGGTTAAATGTTAAACATCTTCGAATTTCTCCGTCGGTTACACGCTAAAAAGTATACTTTTGCCGAATTTCAATTTTCTAGTGCATCTGGAAAACTGCGCCCGCCATTTTGATTGGGAAATGTGGATAATAATGTATTATTTGAAATTCTTGAATGTTTCCACAGGTTGCAGGCTAATAGTTGTCCGACTCCTTGGCTGAATGATCAGCGTTGAGGCCTTCGGTTCAGAGGGTCCCGGGTTCGATTCTAGGCCGGGTCGGGGATGTTAATCGCCTTTGATTAATTCTTCTGGCTCGGGGACTGGGTGTTTGTCTTTGTCCCAACACTCTCCTCTTCGTATTCCCATACCACACTACCAACCATCACAGAAACACTCAATAGTGATTACATCCCTCCAGATAGGGTTAGTGCCAGGAAGGACATCTGGCTGTAAAACTGGGCCAAGTCCACTTGTGGGACACAGTTCGCACCTGTGACCTCGGTAGAAAAAGAAGAAAAAGAAGATATCAGTATGCCAAACTGCAAGTTCCTAGCTCACCTAGAAGTGGGTAAACTTGAATGTCAGTCAGTCAGCCATGCGGTTTTGTATATTGTAGGAGGAGTGTATACCCAGCATCAATATAGAATCATTGAAGCGTCCTAGAATCTATACGCTAGAAGTTATTGTTTATACGTCCCACTAATTACTTTGACGGTTTTCGGAGATATGCCAGAAATAAACCCAGTTAATGTAATATTAGATTTACGATAATTATACCGTAGTTGGCAATGCACATCTCCCAAGCTAAAAGTTCAGTAGAGAAGGACGATCGCGGTGTAAAGACCTGGCTGGCTCCCTTCTCGGCCACGTGGTGGTTCACGGATATGTGAGAGTCTCCTCGTCTTACGTAGTCAGCATTCAACGCGTGACGTCAACACAGTACGTGCAACTCGCTGCGGAGACGCGACACTCGATCGTGATGGAGCGGAGAACATTTAGGCCTATATTCATACTGCTCTGCCACGACATTTGTAAGTGGTTCGAGTGCTGGAACTGGGTCCTCTTACACCTGGGAGGTCAACTGAGTAGAACCACCTCAGGCATCCTCGAAGTGATTTTCCGTGGTTTCCCACTTCCTCTCCAGGCAAATGCCGGAATGCTACCTAACTTAAGGCCAGTGGTGGCGATTAGGGGAAGAAAATATTACATTTATTCCATTTTAGCCAGTTTAAACTAGGAATTATTAAAAAAAAGTGATTTGTACAAACCCTGTTGTCTTAGTACCTAATTCGTTCCATTATTTTCGTTAATTATTAAAAACTCGGATACTTTTCCTTGACTGTAAATTTTTGGACCCTCTCCCACCACTTCTAATCCTCTTCCTTGCCTATCCCTTCCGATCTTCCCATCCTCCTACAAGGCCCCTGACCAGCAAAGCAGGCGAGGGCGCCTGGGCGAGACACTTGACCTCCTTCCCAGTTGTATCCACCGTACCCAAAGTCCCACGCTCCATGACACTGCCCCTGAGGCGGTAGAGGAATCCCTCGCTGAGTCCAAGGGAAAAACCAATGCTGGAGGCTACACAGTTTAAGAAAGAAATAATAATAAGAAGAATACCAAATGATCTGGAGCCATGTGGCTGTGAACTTTCATTAGACAGGTGACAGGTCCAAACCCAACTGTAGACAAGCCTGAAGATGATTTTGTGGCTTTCTGTTTTCACACTAGACAAATGCTTGAATTGTTTATCCACTTCCTTCCAAATTCTAGGTCTTCCCTATCGCACCTGCGTATGTCACTGCATCGTTAAACCCCTAACAAAATAATAATAAATAGTTTTACGTCCCACTAAATATAATTGTATAACTTTTCGGAGACGCCAAGTTGGCGAATTTTGTCCCGCAGGAGTTCTTTTACGTGCCACTAAATCTACCGATTCGATGCTGGCGTATTTGAGCACCTTCAAATGCCACCGCACTGAGAAAGGATCGAAGGTGCCAAGTTGCCTAATGATGATGATGATGCTGATGATCGTGATGATAATTTCGCCGCTTCTTCCCACAACTTGGCGGGTTCATGCGTACGAACTGAGTCACACGGCCAGATGCCACAGATAAACCAACATAGATCCGGTTACTCTGCCATCTGGTGGAGTAAAACGGAACGTCGAAATTGACATGCAGGCAGCCGAAGTGGCATCATTTTAAAATGCCTGTTCATGGCAGCTGAGATCATAGCATTATTATTATTATTATTATTATTATTATTATTATTATTATTATTATTATTATTATTTTGCCGTTAGTATTCTTATCTGGGACCAGATTTCAAAAGCTGCTATTTTCTTTCTTTCTAAGCTTGTTACTGTCCTTGTTACACTTGTATACATGGCACAGTCCGCAACAAAGACTTCAAAAATTCTACTTAACACAGTCGAACCTCGATATCTCGATTCTCCATTACTCGAATTTTCAGCATCTGGAAGTATCTTAAATTTCCCGGCTGTTTGTCTTATTCTTCATGTGTATTTATTTCTCGACTGCTCAAAATTCGGTTTCACGAATCTCTCGAGATCTCGGAGCAAGCATTTCCTCCCTCGAAGCAAAAAAGCAACTTGAATTGAGTGAAACATTAAATGTGAAATACGGCATTTGTGGTTTGTGAGGAACACTTAACAAAGTAAAGAAAAGGTTACAGTGATGCTGGGAGCTAATATGACAGGAACTAAAACTTCTAGTGATCGGAAAATCTGTGAAGCCTGGTTGTTTTTCGGGTGTGAATTAATTACCGGTCACGTACGAAAGCAACCCCCGAAGTTGCGGATGACAAGCTCCATTTACGAATCTCGGCTGCGTGGTATTGACGGGAAGTTTCAACGTGAAGAGAGGAAAGGTTAACAGTAACAAACAGAGGAGACTAACGGATGTTTTCCAAAGGTGTTAACGGAGGTATGTTTCTTGTTTCTCTGCTGCATGTACTGTATCCTGTCTTCTAAAAAGCTGCTGTAATAAAGGTTATAATTAATGTGATGCTGTAAAATAGAGTTTGTATATGTTTAAATACTGTTAAAAATAATGTGTTCAGTATAAGCCAGTAGATGCATATGATTCAACGATGTGCAATACATGCTCAAAAACGTATTCTCTCTATATATATCGAAATTTCGATAACTCGATATAAAATTTAGCTCCCGACGTGATTCAAATATCGAGGTTCCACTGTATGTGAATCAATGTTTAAGATATCCTTACTTCTGCCATTGTTAGTTATTTTACTACACAAATGGCAATATTCATCTAGGCCTACCTCGTTAATCTGGGCTTGCTGGGCTGAGTGGCTCAGACGATTGAGGCGTTGGCCTTCTGACCCCAGCTTGGCAGGTTCGATCCTGGCTAAGTCCGGTGGTATTTGAAGATGCTCAAATACATCAACCTCGTTTCGGTAGGTTTACTGGCACGTAAAAGAACCCCTGGGGAACTAAATTCCGGCACCTCGACGTCTCCGAAAACCGAAAAAAGTATTAGTGGGACGTAAAGCCAATAGTATTATTACTATTAACGATGATGCTTTGGTTTAAAGGGGCTTAACATCTAGGTCATCGGCACGACACGACCCCCCCCCCCTGCATCAGGTGACTAAGGGCTGTGCACGTCTAGCTCCATTTACCTCTTTTGGTCTACAAGTGACCATGGAAACATTCACCTGTGGTATAAGGATTAACACAGTAATTTGTTCCTGTGCGTTTGTATTTGTGTAACTGTGTATCAACACGGTTACTTGGGGAGACGCTTCTTTTATCGAAGACTTTAGCTACAGAAGCGATTGGTAGCGGCATAGTGTTCAGCAGTACTCAGCTTCATAATTGTTCACAGGAGAGTTGAGAATGTTTAAGCCCCTAATAAAAGGGACCTTCTATTTTGTACTTCACAGTTTAAGGCAAACATTAAACCAATTATTTATTTTCCTGCAGTAGCGGCCGATCCTTGAGGACTCCCTGACGGTGTCCTCCCTAGAGAACGAAGAGGTTCTTTTATTTTCTCTCCACATATGAAGTCAGATATTGGACTCGAATAATGCTAAGAAAATTACATTTCATTGCAAGACTGTAAATTGTCATCAATAAGGAACACTCTTCGGCAATATCATACTTAAGTGTCTGACTGACTTTCAGCGCGCAGTTCACTGGTAAATGTTTTCGGGTTGAAGATAAGGCACGGACTCTCGAGCTTCCGTCCGAGGATATAGTGTTGGCGAGGGGGGTTGAGATGTAGGGGGGAAGTGCGCTGGTGGACGGTTTTTGGGAGGGAGGAAGGGTTCGGATAGGGCAGGGATGGCGAACCTATGCCACGCGTGTCACTAGGTGACACGCGAACACGATTTTGGTGGCACACCACATGAACATAATAATATTTTATATATACGTCTTGCACTGCAGACAATACATATAAAGTTTCACGTGTAAGAAATAAATATCGAAAATCTAAATACTAGTTCCATTCGGACGTGCAATATGGCAACACTGCTACACTGATAGGTCCGAAAGTCAAGTGAGATAGTGTCGTTTTCTGGTGGTTTTGTATACGGACATCGCAAACATGTTTTCGGTGCCGAAACGAGCAGAAACTTAACAAAGGTGGTGACCGTATTTTTCAAGAACTCTGGCCAAGGGAATTCGGACTGATAAAAAGATGTGTTGCCTGTGTTCGAAAACAATTGTATCCCCCACACTTAATGTAAAGCGCAACTTCGAGACTGATCATTCGAATATTTGTTCCATTTCAAATGAAGAAAGAAGAGAGTTCGTTTAACAAAATATCGAACATTGCACAAAACAAACTAATTCTTTTGTATCATCTTTTCGGCCAAGGAATAATATCAGTGCGGCTGTTTCCATCTCTCTCACTGCATAGTACAGCATGCATGGGAAACCGATTTCTGACGGTGAGTTGTTGAAACAAAGTTTCTTATTGACGTCCGACACATTATTTGCAAACTTCCCTAACAAACAACTAATAATTAACAGAATTAAAGGAATGCCAGGCAGCTGAACTGCTGTCAAGGATAGAATATTAAAAATGAGTGAAGAAGTTTCGGAGCAGTTGAAAGCTAATTTGGATAACTCCCACATGTATGCCGTATGTTTTTATTTTTATTTTTTAATTTTAGATTTCGTTATGGAAATGTGATGAGGGAGAAATTAGTTTAATTGTTGAGCATACAAACTACAACATGGAATGATAATGAAGCTAATGGAGGAAGTTAAGTCCATCGAAATATTAGTACTTTTGAATTTTGTATCTAATAACCATTTTTTTACAATTTGTTTTACGTCGCACCGACATAGATAGGTCTTGTGGCGAAAATGGGATTGGTGTACAAGTGGGAAGGAAACCGACGTGGCCATAATTGAGGCACAGCCCCACGGAACATGCAATCAAATATATTTACCAGATATATGTATAATAAATAAATAAATGAATCTGTAAATGAATAAATAAATGACATATTATGAAAAATAATCGGGAATTTATAAAGGAAGTCCCGGAGTGGGGGGGGGGGGGTTGTAGACATCCCCTAATGAAAAATAACAAGTGGCACAGTCAACAGATGATAGTAATAAACCAGACTTAAAATGGCACACTAGTTGGAAAAGGTTCGCCATCCCTGGGATAGGGGCTTTCGCTTGGGCAGCGTCCGTAGCAGTGTAGCAGTAAGGATGTGCTCACAAATCCCTATACGAGCATGCGCCAGCCAAATATCGATGGTCACATGCAATATGATCTTGTTTGCTCTATCATTTACGTTTTAAAGAGAAAAAATAATGAATAAATATATTGATATGTTCATATTTGAGACCAGAAAATTTGATCCAAATTGGGCCTCGGCTTGCATCCCGCGTTTTGTGAGGGTTGGCAGCAGTGAATTAGTTTGTTTTCGCGTAGAAGACTTGAATGAGTGCGGTGGTACTGGTCAGCAGCAAAGAAAGTGCTGTCCACCCCTGAGAGACCACCCACCGCCACGGTTTTCCTAGTACCCGGTGATTACAAACCATGTTGTTGCACGCATTTTATACAAACGCCGTGTTGAACATGTTGAATTATGTACGTCCTTATATGAAACGATATATACGCGTATTGCACGGAGTACCGCAGTCATGAACGTGTTATGTACACCCCGCAAAGCTGATGCTATCTGTGGACTATACTCTGGATTTTTAAGCAATAATAAGTAAGAACGCAAACTTACTGAAGCTGGTAACAAGTATAGTCTACCCTACACAACAGTTATGTTATGAGTCTTACATAAACAATAGGGGTTCGGCCAATCAGAACCTCTAGAATTTATATTACTCTTGCTAAATAACGGAAGAACGGGCTAGACGACACTTGCTAGTAACCAAACTGCATTCTAACCTGTCACCGCCTAAATTTTCGGAGTCTACTGATAACGCCCTGGACTAGCGCTTGCAACAGCTGTTTCTGCGTGCTTTACGGAATATCGGAGTGGACGGGAATAGCCGGAACGCTGGCCAGATGTGATCGCGCTCCTGGGGCGCACGTTTCTGTCACCGCTGTCCTAATGTATTTCTTTCTTTCGAGTGCATTCTATTACATTTCCTTTGGATTTATTTACTTTCATCTTGTACAATACAAATTCAGTAATCCAAGTTTGTCAACCCTTGCAAGGACATGAAAGTTCACCGGCGAGGCTGATACTTCTTACCTCCATGAGCGATCGAGATGTCAGTAGTTGCTGGCTGTCGCTGCTCACAATAAACAGCTTGGGAGGAGGTTCCACACTTCCTGTGACGCAGACTGCGGTTTCCGTTCAGCTTGCTCCTGCCTTTTGTTTCCCATCGACTTTACTTCCCGTATTATAATAACTTGGCCCGCTAACACAAACCAATTCGTACAGGAATAGCTGAAAAATTAGGTTAAGAGCGATAAAGTCTACATGTTATTGTTTCACGTAGAGGACTTGTAACTGAGCGGAGTGACCGCGCGTGGAGCCAAGCTCTGCATTCGGGAGGTGAGTGGGTTCAAAGCCCCACCGTCAGCTGTCCTGAAATGGATGTCTATGCTTTCCCATTTCGGGCAAATGTCGGAACAGTTCCTGTTCATAGCCCACAGCTGATTCTTCCCACCTTCTTACACAATTTCATTTACCATAATTCACTTCATTTTCAATAGCCCCTCAGCTGAGGTGGTGTCAGCAAGGGCATTCGGCCGTAAAAACATGCTATGAAAATATCATCCTACCTCATCCCCGACCCCTGGACTTTGAGGTGACTAGACGTCCCTTAGTTTACGGGATTTTTCGTTGTCCCAGCAAAAAAATATACGGGACGCATATTGTCCCGTATATTTCAAAATACCGTGTTTAAACTTTATTTATCACAAAACTCTGATGGATATTTCTCATTGTGTAAAGCAATTACCGTCTGTTTGGTTGGCACTGCTGCAAATGTATCAAACCAGTGAGACAGACGTACGGTATATACGAGGGCTCTTTATTTTTCAACCTCCGGCGGGCTGTAAAAAAAAAAAAAAAAAAGACACATTGACATAACAAAATTATTTTATCACTAAAAGTTTAGTGGTACACATAATCGCCAAAACGATTTAAGCATTTGTCGTATCGTGACACAAGCTTGCCGAACCAGCGAGGTAATGTGCGTCCGGACAGCCTTCTGCTCCATAAAATCCACCAACAAGACACCTTTATGGTCCAAAAAAAAAAAACGGTAGCCATTGTTTTGCTATTCTTCAATGTCAGTTTAAACTTTACTGGCTTGTCTGGAAAATAAGGATGCAACCACTGATTAGAATGTGTTTTGGTTTCTGGAGTGTCGTACACGACCCAAGTCTCATCGCCAGTAACGATAGACTTTAAAAACTCTTCCTCCTCACAACTGTGGTAACGCATGAGAAACATTACGGCTGAAGCCATTCGCTGAGTTTCGTGATCGTCAGTCAACATTGTTGGGACCCAACGAGAACAAAGTTTCCGGTATCCTAACTGTTTAGTCACAATTGTGTACAGAAAAGACCTTGAAATGTATGAGATTGCCGTAGAAAGTTCACTGGTCATAAACCTCCGTTTATGGCGGACAAACGAAGAACTTCAGGAGGTTAAAAAAATAGCCTTTATACAATGAAAATATGGCAACTTATAATCCTGCACAGTGGACAGTGTTTGATGACACCTGATGTTTTTGTTATGTAGGGCCTACTGGAATTATTACACTTCCAATTTAACAATAATAATAATAATAATAATAATAATAATAATAATAATAATAATAATCTAGTCCAGGGTTGGCTTTTCCCTCGGACTTAGCGAGGGATCCCACCTCTACCGCCTCAAGGGCAGTGTCCTGGAGCTTCAGACATCGGGTCGGGGGACACAACTGAGGAGAATGACCAGTACCTCGCCCAGGCGGCCTCATCTGCTATGCTGAACAGGGGCCTTGGTGGGGGATGGGAAGATTGGAAGGGATAGATAAGGAAGAGGGAAGGAAGCGGCCGTGGCCTTAAGTTAGGTACCATCCCGGCATTTGCCTGGAAGAGAAGTGGGGAAACCACGGAAAACCACTTCCAGGATGACTGAGGTGGGAATCTAACCCACCTCTACTCAGTTGACCTCCCGAGGCTGAGTGGACCCCGTTCCAGCCCTCATACCACTTTTCAAATTCCGTGGCAGAGCCGGGAATCGAACTCGGACCTCCGGGGGTGGCAGCTAATCACACTAACCACTACACCACAGAGCCGGACTACTGGTTTTCCATAAATAAATGATACTCTTTCTGAGGTCTCTGGTTCGTGTTAAGAAAGTTAAATCTTAAATAGGGCCTAGTAATCAACAGCAGTGGAAGTCACCCGTATTTTCATGTTTCTAATCTGGTCACCCCAAGGTAGACATATATTTAAAGTGCTTGTTCTAAGGACACTCAGGCCCGGTTTCACCAACGAGGGTTAAATATACTCTAACCTTGGGTTTGTTAACTTAGGGTTAATATTTTAACTCATTCTTACGAGTCACGCGTTTCGGCAGAGGGTTAGCTAACACCGCATTAACCCTCACATAAAACAGCTGCCGAACCGGTCAAGGAGGCAACGACATTATGAACACACTTCTTCCGTGGTATTTCGTTTTGTTCCTCAGTTCCGTGGCAGATATTGTTCTTCCGTGATCATGATAGAAATGATTAAAGTGGCCGGAAAATAGAAGTAGTTCAGAAGAGAAAAGCGGGCACGAATTTTCCTGCTGTAGAAAAAACATTACTTCTTATATTAGCCAGCAAATACCAAAGCATTATAGAATGCAACAAGATTGACGGTGTGAAATTAAAAAGAAAAGGAGAAAAATAACAGGGGAATTTATTAGCGTTGCCCATGTTACAGGCCATCTTTCAACTATTTTGAGGTTAGAATCACTGATTACTCGACAACTGACAGAAAAATAACCCTTGTTGTTTGTTTCCGACCCGGTGGTACAAAACCTTAATGCAATCAATACCTTTAGTATAGGAGAGAGAGGCCTGTTTCGGTCAGAACCTGTCGCGAATTTCATCGACGACTTTACTGATGACGGGTTTTTTGGCAGAAATTTTCTTGAGATACATTTTGAAAGTCGTTCATTCTTATTATAGGCCTATTTCTGTTACTAACACCATTTAACAAATCTAAATAAAGCAATTGCAACAAACGCATGATTGACGGCGGCCATTTTGCTTTTAACCTCGAATTAACAGTTAAACCCAGGCGAAAGGAGGGGTTAACTTAACTCCCGCCTTAACCTACAATTAAAATGAACCCTCCTTGATAAAACGGAGTGAATAGTCAAATTCAGAGTTAAAACTGTATAACTCGGGGTTAAGGTTTTAAGCCACGTTGATGAAACCGGCCCTTAAGGGGACACAGATAGGTTTTATGGTGACGATGGGATAGGAAAGGACTGGGAGTGGGTAACGCAAGTGTAATATAATAATATAACTTGGAAACATGCTTTAACCCATGGGTAAATAATGCAAAGACTGATTATTATTATTATTATTATTATTATTATTATTATTATTATTATTATTATTATTATTATTATTATTTGTGAGGTATAGCTATGAAGTGTTTAAATCCATTTATTAGTAATATTATTATTTCGTTATGTACGGACGATCATATTATGTGTGAGGTTATGTCATGAAACATCTACTGTATATAAATTAGTATTTAATGTAAGAACACGTAATTAATAGTATATCATTTATTATGAACTGTATATATGACGTATAATCCAATGTAACATTGTGCAAAACACTGTAAGAAGTCCAGAACAATGCAATGCGCGACTAGATTTGTGTAGAAACTTCCTTACATTTGTAAGTAGACTTTTGGAGACTCTCGAATCTACGAGAAAATATGTTGTGTCATATTCTTCTAGAAGCCTGGCCAGGCAATTTGTATAAAGAGGCAGTCTTGTGAGTGAGAGATGAGTTGTTTTTTGTGAACTCGAGTTGTGATTCTACCGACATGCTACTGTAGCAGTCAAATGTTTCAAGATGACAGTTTTATTCTTCTGATTTTTTGTAGTAGTGTTTTGTTTTATGATGGCAGCTTATTAATTTGCGTGTGAATGTGTAAATAACTGGTAAATAAAATAGTGTAGACAACTGACAGCATTTTGTGTGCGTCTTTGTGGAAAGATCATGGGAAGGAAGCGACCGTAACCTTAATTAAGGTACAGCCCCAGCATTTTCCTGGTGTGAAATAGGGAACCATGGGTTCGAATCCACTATCTCCCGGATGCAAGCTCACAGATGCTCAGCTCCTGACCGCACGGCCAACTGGCTCAGTCCTTGTGACTTCAAGTAGGCGAAAATATCCCCTTAGTTGATCTACAGAGATAGAACATCAAATTTCTGCCGAACCTTTGGGTATAATTTTCACAGATGATATTAATTTCAGACTATTTTTAAATAAATGAAATTCACATAAAGTAACCAAAACTAACTCCTGGTCATAATTATCTCGTAAAGATAAAAACTCTTAAAACCAGAACCAACGGAAGAAAGCTGTGTGAAATATTAAGGGATGGATCGTTTCAATTGTAACGCCCAGATGTCTTCGAAGTCACCACTAGGTTCGTTCTTTTTTCTTCTTTTTTTTAAACAATCTGTTTTACGTCGCACCGACACAGACAGGTCTTATGGCGACGATGGGACTCGATATGAAAGGGATAGGAGTGGGAATGAAGTAACCGTGGCCTTAATTACATCCCCAGCATTCACCTGGCGTCAAAGTGAGAAACTACAGAAAACCATCTTCAGGGCTGCCGACAGTGGGGTTCGAATACACAATCTCCCACTATAGTATTCCGAATATGTAAATGCACGTTGCTTCTACAGTATACGGGGACTGTATACGGACGGCAGCCATCAGAGCCATCCATAGCTAAGATATTAGGTCCAACCATTCGCTTTGAATCAGGCTGCGGAAGTTAATCTTGAGAAACAAACCATTTACAAACTATGCTTGCCATACCATTCCACAAAGTATTTATAAAATTCCTCTTGATCATGAGTAGCCAGTCTTCTGTGAGAAAGAGGTTCATTATTTAAAAAGAAAACAGAAGCTCCACTGATACGTTTGACATTTCCAGACAATGATGGAGATCTTTAGGGACTCGATATAAATTGCATATGCAAATATGAATTTTAAACATCACGTGATTCATACAATATTCGAATTGTATACGAACGTATTTTTACTGTATTCTGGATCTAAGTGGTCATCTTCGTACCGAACACATTTGTAGATTTTGTTAATTCACTGGACGAGTAATGACAAAAGTGGCAGGGAAAATTGGGGAAGGAAAAAAAGAAAGTGATGTTTGGAGATCACTTGTTAATCTGAAGAGAAAAGGAAGAGGATACCTAGGAATATGCATAGGAAGATGAGGTGGAATAATATGGAATGAAATTTAATGCCAAGAAGAGCGACATCGTGATGACAACTAGAAAGGAGAGACCTAGTTAATGCTCGGAAGGGAACAGCTTAGGAAGATAGTGAGTTTCAAATACCTGAGAAGTGTTTTCGAGGAAAGTGGAAGAAATTATGAGGAAATAATTGAGCGTGGAAGGCAAGCAGGAGCGTTATTATGAAAAGTGTCAGAAGCCTGGATTGGAGCAAGGATGTCGCTCAGACAAGCAAAAGAGTGATATACAGGACGTACTATGTACCTATTTCACGTAGGCAACAGAAACTTGGGTAAAGAGGCAAAGAGCCATTATTAGGATAACAGACAAGTGAAATCAAATTTCTAAGAAGCATGATATGAGTGACAAGAATGGATAAGATGAGAAACGAGAAGGTTAGGGATGTAGTAAAAGAAGAGCCACTACAGAACAGGAGAGAGGCGTCTAGACTTTGATGGTATGGACACATGAAGAGAATGACAGAGGAAAGGCTACCGAGGAGGAAAACGACGAAGAGGAAGACCAAGAGACAGGTGGATAAAATGATTGGAAGAGAGTGTAGAGAGAAGAAGAGAAGACTGGGCAAGACTGAAGAGGGAGAACCAGTGGGAAGACACGAGGAGATGGAGAGGCTTATGTTCCAAGCAGATCTGGCGAACAGCTGGAAACTGCATACGATGATGTGAATACAATGACACGATATTTATTCGTAACGTGAATGCATATTTTGACATGTTTTAATCGTGAAGCCATATTAAAATCACATCTTATTTTTGATCATACAATTATATTTATAATGACAAAAATAAGAATTCGGGACAAATATCTGAGTAAGCGAAGTATTATAGGGTTGTGGGGACAATTCCAGTGAAACTCGGATAGTCTGGAATAATTCGGGACGAAAGGTAGCCTTGTGGTCACCACAACACGTGCAAAAATTTGTGAGCCCCTGGAGCAGTGTAGTGACCAGCAGGAGAGCAGTATAACAACATGCTCAGTGATCAAGTTCTACGCAAAGGTACATCTACATTGATAGAGCTGGAAGGATGTGGGATGTGGTATCGGCCAATGAGTCCAACATCCTGATTACTGCCAACACAGTCAAAACATCACGATTGTTCTTGGAGCTCTTACGTAATGTCATACATACATACGGGGAAAGCGAAAACTACCTTGAAAAAATAATGTGTTTACGTTTTTAAATATTTATTTTGTACAGTCCCTTAAAACACAGTAAGTGGCATTATTCCCACTCGGTTTTGTCGAGAAAGTAACACTGGGGCGGACATTAGTGCTGATGAGCGTTTTATGTTCTGCGTGTGGGTTCAGGAACACCCATGGGCGACCTGCGCACCTGGGTGGGTTGATTATGATTATGAGGTAGGGCGAGAGTGGAACCCGGTGTCGGTACGTAGCCTACTCCTGCTGAATATCACCAAGTGGTCTGCTCAAGGCTTAACATCCCCATTCGACGAACAAATGACCATCACCAGCGTCAAATCCGCTCACTTCATATTTGAGAAAAAAATAACAACTACAGAACATTTGTCCAGAGGTTTTAAAATGTCTTTCTTATTTTATGTTTGAGATTTACATGCGCATTTTTATAAGTCTAATCTATAGAAAGAGCCCTGCGCGGATATACAAAATAATAATATTATCCGCATCCGCGAATGCTTATCCGCGGATATTGTAACTATATTACACCCAAGGTACTGAAACGGACAGACCAGTTAACATAATACAACAGATCTGATACCTGACACCAGAACCCCTACAGTGACAGGTTTATGAGGGATTTTCTTTTGCGACAACTACCGACGTATTGACCTTTGTTCCCTCCATTAATTGTGGCCAGGAGCCAGTTAGGCTGTGGTCAGATTTACAGCTTTATGGTGTCAAGGCTCTTTATATATCACCATTCGCCCATGTCGCCTAACCACAAGCAAATATAAGAATATACCAGGATGAAAAATCAATAAACTTCATTATTTAGAAATGATCAGCAAAAGTATCCGCCATACAATTTGCATTCCACAAAACAATAACTTCGCGGATATCCGCATCCATGCAGGACTCTAACAACAGAGTCTATTTATGTAACGAAACTTAGTACTTTTTTGTTTTGTTATTTACAAGTTGCTTTACGTCGCATCGACACAGATAGGTCTTATGGCGACGATGGGATAGGAAAGGGCTAGGAATGGGACGGAAGCGGCCGTGGCCTTAATTAAGGTACAGCCCCAGCATTTGCCTGGTGTGAAAATGGACAGTGATGATGTTTGTTGTTTCAAGGGCCTAACAGGCAGGCCATCGCCCCTAATTGTACGAGATGCCACGAAATGACACGATAATTAAAACTTCAAAATGTATCCGCTGACTTTAAAACTAATGATGATGAGAAAAATGACCATGAATTCAAAACAGTCAGTGGGTCCAATTCGCTATTCCTTATTTTCAGCTTGTTGTCCAAAGGGGTCCAAAATCCAGGGCACCAGCCCCTCGTAATAGTAATCACTGGTAAATCAGGACCATGGTGTTCCTCCTATAGTGGTACTAATCACAGGTAACGTAGACTCACGGTGTTCCTCGCAAAGTGGTACTAATCACAGGTAACGTAGACTCACGGTGTTCCTCCTATAGTGGTACTAATCACAGGTAACGTAGACTCACGGTGTTCCTCGCAAAGTGGTACTAATCACAGGTAACGTAGACTCACGGTGTTCCTGCTATAGTGGTACTAATCACAGGTAACGTAGACTCACGGTGTTTCTCGCAAAGTGGTACTCATCAGAGGTAATGTAAACCCATGATATGTACACACAATGGTATCACTCACAGGTAACAAAAACCCATGGTGTTTCGCACATAATGGTACTACTCACAAGCAACGCAGACCCATGGTGTTCCTCACATAGTGGGACTAATCACGGCCGCCGGCATTGCCGTGGTGTTCCTCGCGTAGTGGAATTAATCACCGGCCACGTATACTCATGGTGTTGCTCATATAGTGGTACTAAATACAGGCAATGTAGAACCACGGTGTATCACACATTATGGTACCACCCACAGGCAACACAGATCCATAGTTCCTCACAAAAATGGTACTACTCTCAGGCAACGTAGACCTATGGTTTTCCTTACATAGTGGTACTAAGCACGGGTGCCAGCCATACCCTTGGTCTCTCTCACACAGTGGCATTAATCACAGGCAGCGTAGACCCATGGTGTTTCTCATAAAGTGGTACTACTCTCAGGTAACGCAGACCCATTCTGAACACAGTGGAACCGACCAGTGGAATGCACATGATGACACTTACCACAAGAAACGGATCCGTAGTGTTCCTCGCATGAGGGTACTACTTCTAGGTAACGTGAAACCATGGTTTTCCTCACATGGTGGTACTAGTAACAAGTAACGTCGACCATGGAGTTCCGCACTCCAAAACTAAACCAAACCAAACCAAATCCCATGGCACTACAGCCCTTGAAGGACATTGGCCTACCAAGCGACCGCTGCTCAGCCCGAAGGCCTGCAGATTACGAGGTGTCGTGTAGTCAGCACGACGAATCCTCTCGGCCGTTCTTCTTGGCTTTCTAGACCGGGGCCGCTATCTCACCGTCGCATAGCTCCTCAATTATAATCACGGAGGCTGAGTGGATCTTGAACCAGCCCTCAGGGCCAGGTAAAAATCCCTGACCTGGCCGGGAATCGAACCCGGGGCCTCCGGGTAAAGGCAAGCACGCTACCCCTACACCACGGGGCCGGCTTTCGAGTTCCGCTCTCAGTAGTACTAATCACAAGTAGTCTCATGGTTCTAACATCATCATACGTTGGGCATCCCCTTTGGTCGCCTGTTACGCAGGGGATACCGTGGGTGTATTCTTCCTCTGTCCCCCACCCACAGGGGGGTTTGAAAATGGGAAAGCACGGAAAACCATCTTCAGTCCTGCCGACGGTGGGATCGAACCCGCTATCTTCCCAATGCAAGCTCACAGCTACAGGTAGGTATTTTTGACTCGCGGCCGATACCCCAACACAACCCCGTATCACTACTGCGTAACTACCTTAAGAATGCTTTACTACAACTAAGAAAACATCCAGTCACATGTTTGTGTACCCAATACACACCTATGGAAAGTACCTGGCGCGAGATAAGCTAAATGAGGAAGTCGTAGACACTATCTGTAAATCAGATCAGCTAGAGACTGCTGGAATGAGGTTCTAGCAGAGGAAATAACCTGGATGCTCATGACGTCAAGGAAGACGTCAAACACGGTTTGCTCAACACATTTTCTCGTGTTGGAATTCATACAACACAGCAGTTATGAAACCTCCCATCTTGGGTCATTGATACCTACTGGGAAAGTTTATGAAGGAACACTGGAATTTTCTTTATAGCACAGCAGAGCAATATAAGGCTCGGATTTCTATAACCTAAAAGCTCTGGAAATATGCCTACACCTATGTCCCACATAAAACCTTGGAAATATGAAACAAATAAAATACTGTCCGAAAACTGATAAAACGAGAAAGTTTTAATTCATTCCACAAGAAAACACCAACTGGTCACAGAAGACTGTTCGGAAAATTCATAGTTCTATCCCTTCATTCAAGCAACTCAATGTTGAAAACATCCTAGGGATATAAGCTACAAATTTTAGGTAAGTAAAATATAATAATATATAAGAAAATATTCTTTACTTATTCCTAAAAATTGCAATCCTTTTCTTAATCATCGTTATCCCGTCGATTAGCTTAGCAGCTTGCCTCTCCTAACACTATGCGACCGCTAATTTATGTATTTATTTATTTATTTATTTATTTATTTATTTATTTATTTATTTATTTATTTATTTATTTGGGAAACCAAAACAGCGAGAAGCCGAATAACAGAGTTCCGCAATGAAAAACATATTTACAATAGAGTTCACAAGACAAACATAAAAAATAAGTGGAAGAACAATGACGAAAAAATATCTAACGATAAAAATAGAGGAAAAAAATTAAAAACTAACAAAATAACTATAGAGACACAACAAATAACAAAATATACAGGCTAAAGAAACAATGAGAAAAATTGAAGATTGAACGTAAAACGAAGAGAAGAACTTGTAGCTAGGTACAGTAAGATAAATACAGATATAACACTTAAGTAATGATATAGTACAGTAAAAAAAAAATATATTATGTACAAAAGTGAGGACAGCAATGAGAAGAGAAAAAAGGAATATGAAGAATATGAACTAGGTTAAGTTAAGGAAGAATTGATTAAAAGAAGCATACGAAGGAAAAACGTCCAAGTTCCTGTCAGAAGATAAAGAGTTAAGGAGGGTTGGAATGCGGATAAATAAACTTCTTTGAACGCGAGAGAGGCGGGAATACGAAATATGAAGGGGCGGATTAATCCTGGTTTTGCGAGTTGGAACATGTAAGAAAAAGAAGGATGCAGGTTCAGGAGAACGAAATAAACCGTTAACACCATTATATAGGAATCTAAGGCCGGCTACTTTCCTGCGACTAGATAACGGACGAAGGTTTAACTTATCTATACTAGACTTAACTAAAGTTGGCGTCTGACAGGTAAGGTTGGAGGGAGGAGCACTGCACGTGCCATTTCACGATGTTGCCACATTCCAGCATTCCTTTCCACATGGTGTTACCCCTCGCTTCCGGCTCACTTGTTCCCTCCTTCATTCTGACTGCTGTGATCTGTTGTGGACTACCTGGCTAGGCGGTGTCGTCCCATTTGCGATCGCTCTTATACAAACAATCAGGTTCTTATCAGTGACAGTGACAGGTTTGGCAACTCCCAGCAAGACGAGCTGCCCTGAAGTTTTATCTCCATGGCAACCGCAGTCGCCCCACCCTCGTTTCCATGGCAACCACACAGCCACTCCCTTTATCCCGCCTCGGCAGGCAGTAAACGGACCTCCCTCTAAAAAAATGTCACACACCAACTCTTATTATTAGCAGTATAGTATCTGATTACTGCTGTGTCAATTCAGAATTTCGCTTAAGCCCTCATAACTACATTCGGGTGGACATTTTTCACAATATAAAAAACCTCCGAGAGTATTGAAATAAGGAACACATTACAAAAATAATTATGTAAATAAGTTAGTTTGACTAGCATTTCAATAAAAAAGAAAGCGAGTAAAGAAACGAGCGACTTGAGATTGTTTTTCCGGAAATGCATTTAGGCTGGAAATGATTTTCTAAATTTGTTTTTTTAGTTTGATAGAGCCATCCAAGGCTCACAATTTGAAACCTTTTCGGGCCCTTTAGCCCTTCAAGTTTAGAGGAAATTGCTTAATTTTACGTTTTTCGTAATAAGGGGCCCCTACTTTGTCTGCTAAGAGATGTTTCCAGCATTTAAAAAAACTAAATTCCTTCATGCCCGTGAAAACAGTCTTCTTCCTCTGAATGCTGTCCCGCAGGCGCGGACTCCACATTATGGATCTTTGAATGACTGTCACTGGCTCTGTTACATGTTGGGGTCGCAGTTGTGCTTCTCTCATATCTACGTTGATGGTGTCTTGCAATCGTAGTTTTGGACGTTCACGAGGTCTTCTTCCTTGCATATCGAGATGGAAGGCCGTGCTTGCGACACGGTCGGGCAATGACAGCGGTCCATCTTAGCATTCGCATTTCGCATGCTTTGTTCTGCACTGGGCGTGAGATACACCGCTTACCAGCGTCGTGAAGGATCGGCTCTTCGCTAGTTTTAATTTTTGCGGAATTGAGTTTCGTACAGAGTTTAAATGTTATCATTAGCTAAAAAGTACCCTCAGAATAAAAAGTGCTTGCAATTGAAGCTCGTATTTTACAATTTGTTTTACGTCACACCGACAGAGATACGTTTTATCGCGACGATAGGACAGGAAAGGGCTAGGAGTGGGAAGGAGGCGGTCGTGGCCATAAATGAGGACATCCCCAGCATTGACGTGGTGTGAAACTGGGAAACCACGGAAAACCATCACCAGGGCTGCCGCAGTGGGGTTCGAACCCACTATCTCCCGAATACTGGATACTGGCCGCAGCTATCGAACTCGGTAAGCTCGTTATTATATACTTTCATTTCTTTGAACACTTTTTCCGTCATCCTAATGTTAGTTACCTTAAAATATCTCCTGAATAAACGTACTTGTAATCGAAGTTCGTTATTATATCGGTACTGATATGTTGTGGGGAATGGCCGAGAGAAAATCGCAGGACTGCTGCTAGTTGCGGAGTTCGTGTGAGCCGTTTCCATCCGAAACAATTTAAGGTCGAGGTAGAGGATCTAAAATGGTTGCAATCTTGACTTTAAAAGTGAAGTTCCAATTAGGGTGATTAACCGTCCCACATTTTAAGGTATTTTGTAAATGTCCCTCAGCCTCGGGAGGTCGTCTGAGTAGGGAGGAACGGGGGTGTCCGAATCTCAACTCAGCCATCCTCGAAGTGGTTTTCCGTGGTTTCCCACTTCTTCTCCGGACAAATGCCGGGATGGTACCTAACTTAAGGCCACGGCCGCTTCCTTCCCTCTTCCTTGTCTATCCCTTTCGATTGTCCCATCCCTCCACACGGTCCCTGTTCAGTATAGCAGGTGAGGCCGCCTGGGCGAGGAACTGGTCCTCCTTCCCAGTCGTATCCCCCAGACCCAAAGTCTCACTCTGCCCTTGAGGCGGTAGAGGTGGGATCCATCGCTGAGTCTGAGGTAAAAACAACTCTGGAGGGTAAACGGATTAAGAAAGTAAGGCATTGAAGGCATAAAGAAAGTAAATGCCCCACGCGGGACTTTATTAGTTCTGTATTTATCTCGTTTTCTATCTGAACAAATTGTCGTGTCATTGTCATCAGTACGAGTATTCACGATACGTAACTGTGCAAAGGACTACGTTATAGCATCTTTGGAAAACGTTCCGAATCCACTGAATGTCAAAGAAATTTTGGCTTGCGCAACAAGTGCCGATAAATACACGATAAATGATGCAATAGTTTTACTTATGTTGAGGTTTTCAATATTTCTCTACTTAGTAATTGTAACTAAAGTTTGTAATTTAGAACAAGTCCTTATTTCCTTGTCATTTAAATTGGCCTAACATCTAGGTCATCGGCCCAACAAGTTCTGTTAGGAAGTATTTCATGTAACTGATAAAACTACCACGAATATGGAATTTTTCCTTGTGCTAACATTTAGACTACAAAATGTTCAATATTTATTTTATAATTTCAGAATTTGTTCACTTTTACATGTCTTATTTAGATGAAGGGTCTTCAACCCACAGTCTGGAAAATAAATTGTACAATAGCGACTAGTAAAGTGTATTTTTCTATGTTATTACTTCAGTAAGGGAAACTTTATCTGACCCCTTGTCTGACCTGATGACCTGAAGTTTTATCTGACCCTGTAATAATTAAGGGGCAAATGCCTCAAAGCAGTATTATTGGACCTTTATGTTTTCTTATATATATAAATGATATGAATAAAGGAATGGATTCAGAAGTAAGGCTTTTTGAGGATGATGTTATTCTGTACAGAGTAATAAATAAGTTACAAGATTGTGAGAAACTCCAACATGACCTCGATAATGTTGTAAGATGGACAGCTGTCAATGGTATGATGATAAACGGGGTTAAAAGTCAGGTTGTGAGTTTCACAAATAGGAAAAGTCATCTCCGTTTTAATTACTGTGTTGATGGGGTGAAAGTTCCATTTGGGGATCATTGTAAGTATCCGGAATCTTCATTGGGGTAATCACATAAATGGGATTGTAAATAAAGGGCACAGATCTCTGCACATGGTTCTGAGGGTATTTAGGGGTTGTAGTAAGGATGTAAAGGAGAAGGAATATAAGTCTCTGGTAAGACCCCAACTAGAGTATGGTTCCAGTGTATGGAATCCTCACCAGGATTACTTGATTCAAGAACTGGAAAAAAGTCCAAAGAAAAGCAGCTCGATTTGTTCTGGGTGATTTCCGACAAAAGAGTAGCCTTACAGAAATGTTGCAAAGTTTGGGCTGGGAAGAATTGGGAGAAAGAAGACGAGCTGCTCGACTAAGTAGTATGTTCCGAGCTGTCAGCGGAGAGATGGCGTGGAACGACATTAGTGGACGAATAAGTTTGAGTGGCGTCTTTGAAAGTAGTAAAGATCACAATATGAAGGTAAGGTTGGAATTCAAGAGGGAAAATTGGGGCAAACATTCATTTATAGGAAGGGAAGTTAGGGATTTAAATAACTTACCAAGGGAAATGTTCGATAAATATCCAATCTCATTGAAATCGTTTAAGAACAGGCTAGGAAAACAACAGATAAGGGAATCTGCCACCTCGGCGACTGCCCTAAATGCAGATAAGTATTGATTGATTGATTCATTGATTGATTGATTGATTTGATTGAACTCACAACACAGTGGTTTTAAAAACGTTAAAATTTGTGTCGTTTTAAAATTAGAGCTAAAAATGTAGCTATCCCCCAAGTGTTATGAAATGCCCCCACTTGTTTGACTCTCTTGTCCCTCATTTATATATTCCTTCAACAGCTAGTCACCATAATTCCAATGTTAATTTCATAAGGGTTCAATGAACCAATGAGCCCACAGGACGAGCCGAGCCTGGCGGAGCGAGAACCTTGGGATGACGTAGACTTCATAAGACACACCAAGAAGCTCGAACAATCACTGTCAAATCCTTAAAAATTGACAGTTGTGACTTATCTTAATGAAATCCTTACCTGTCCACTCTAGCAAGGATTTAAACAGAAATGTTTGTATATATTCCTAAATATTTTTAAAAGTGATTTGGTAGAATCTGATGATGTTTTTTCAAGAACGAAACATTTCATCCCATTTTAATTAAAATGCTTATTTTTTCAGGTAGGTTATACATTTATTTAATCAAAATTAGTTTCGATAGACTGAAGAACCTAACAGTTATGAACTAAAAACATGTGTAACGAAACAATGTCATGTAACAAAATGTGTGACGTGATGTTACCTAGCAACAGTACCTTGAGAGCTGCACAGGTCATGGATCTGTATAAAGAGAGCTGCACAGGCCGTGGATCTGTATAAAGAGAGCTGCACAGGCCGTGGATCTGTATAAAGAGAGCTGCATAAGCCGTGGATCTGTATAAAGAGAGGTGCACAGGCCATGGATCTGTATAAAGAGAGCTGCATAAGCCGTGGATCTGTATAAAGAGAGGTGCACAGGCCGTGGATCTGTATAAAGAGAGTTCACAGGACGTGGATCTGTATAAAGAGAGCTGCACAGGCCGTGGAGCTGTATGCCAGGGCCACCATCAATTTTAGTGAAAGACGTATTTATGATCATTTGATTCTCCCAAAAGGAAATTCATGTGTTTATTTGTGTTTTTTTTTTAATAGTGCACGACTTCATTCTTACTCAGTTGCTCTCTGGGCATGGAAAGTATTTAGTTCTATTTTAAAAATTTTAATAATACTGCTGCTGATGATGATGACGATGATGATTATTATTATTTAAAGAGGCCTAACAGCTAGGTATAGGGCCCCTAGTGGTACGAGGTGCAACGAAATGTAACGATAATTAAAACTTCAATATATATCCACTGACTAGAATCTAAAACGAACGATGATGATAAATGGCCATGGATACAAAAGTTAGTGGGTCCAATTCACAATGCCTTATTTTCTGATACGATGATTGTTGTCGAGAGGGGTCCAAAATCTAGGGCACAGGCCCCTCATAAGAATACTAATCACAGGTAACGCAGACCATGGTATGTCACACATAACGGCACCACTCAAAGGTAACCCAGACCGATGGTGTTCCTCACATAGTGCTACTACTAACAAGCAACACAAACCCATGCTGTTCCGCACATAATGGTACTGATCCTAGGTAACGTAGACCCAGGGTATTCCTTACATAGTGCTACCAATCAGAGGCAACGCCCAGACCCATGGTTTTCCGCACATAACGGTACTGCTCCTAGGTAACGTAGACCCACGGTGTTCCTCACATAGTGGTATTAATCACAAGTAAAGTCGACCCATGGTGTTCCTCGCGTGATTTTACTGCTCCTAGGGAACGTAGACCCACGGTGTTCCTCACTTAGTGGTACTAATCGCACGTAAAGTTGACCCAGGGTGCTCCTCGTGTAATGGTACTAATCACAGGTAATCTCATGGTTCCAAATCCATCATCACTTGGTAGTCTCTTACGACAGGTAGGGGATACCGTGGGTGTAGTTTTCGTCTGCGTCCCCCGCCAACAGGGGTAAGTAATACTGCAGACGTCTATCTTCGCAAACAGTGGACCATTTACTATTTCACAACACCATGTTTGGCAGGTCAGGGTATGATCTTGAGTGTCAACTGAACAGTTACAATGAAGAACTAAAAGCAGTTATACCACCCATTCACAAAATCCTGCTGCTACAAACAGTTCCTGAAAGTCATTCAGCAAAATGGTACAGTTTCCTAACTTCTGAATCAAGGTCTAATAACTT
Organism: Anabrus simplex; assembly: GCF_040414725.1. Classification (NCBI taxonomy): domain Eukaryota; kingdom Metazoa; phylum Arthropoda; class Insecta; order Orthoptera; family Tettigoniidae; genus Anabrus; species Anabrus simplex. The sequence continues at coordinate 21,187,706 of NC_090275.1, read as the reverse complement.
ATTAACTGATAGTTGAACTATAACCTTATATATTCTTATGAAACAGGGCTCAAACTGTTAACAAATAACTGTTTGTCTATCTCTTTGTCCTGTTTCTTGAGTCAGAGTTGGAGAGAGATAGTAAATGAATTGTAATTTAAAGGTTTCTGTAGTATATACAAGGGTTTGTGTAGCCTCTGTGGCTCAGACGGCAGCGCGTCGGCCTCTCACCGCTGGATACCGTGGTTCAAATCCCGGTCACTCCATGTGAGATTTGTGCTGGACAAAGCGAGGGCGGGACAGGGTTTTCTTCGGGTACTCCGGTTTTCCCTGTCATCTTTCATTCCAGCAACACTCTCCATTCTCATTTCATAGCATCTATCACTTTGGGAGTGGCGACCCCATCGTACTAATAGTCTGTATATGCTTCATTCATTACATCCCTGACCCAGTCAATGACTGGAAAACAGGTTGTAGGTTTTCATATTCACAAGGGTTTGTAACGGAGGAAGAACGCGCTGGTAATACTATCTTCCAAAGTTGAGAAAAATTCAGAAGTGTGTTACTAGACCGCTGAGTTACAGCAGAGGAACAGAGTAACGGATGTACAGCACTGGGAGCCATAAAGCTGACGCAGCCGAACGTTCGTGAGAAAATGAAACTGTTTATGACGGGAACAGCTCCCAGGGGTCATAAACCTGAAAGAGAGTCTCTCTGCTTCGAGATGGGCAAGATTTTACTTACACAACTCCTCCACTGCTAACAGACAGATATCGGAAGTTTCTCTCTTGTAAGCCTGGATAGACAACCACAGAAGAACGATATTTCCCTTCGATTACGCTCGATTATTATTATTATTATTATTATTATTATTACATATGCGAATAAGCCCATTAGAACTACGCGAAGTACTTAGAGGAGCGCATTTGACTTACTTTATGCCCATATTTCTTTCATTCTTATACTGTGGGCTTGCTCTCTGTCTTCAGACCAGGTTGTTCCCGTCTTCTTCTTTGGTCTTTCCTCTAGGTCAACTTGCCATTTGGAAATTTTGGATCTGAAGATTACCCTCTTTTGGACATCTGCTGGTGTAATTGCTGCCTGTTTCAAATCGGTTTTGATTCCATTGTGTCTGATTTAACTTTACTGCTGTTTTCATAGACTCCGACTATTTCTTTCGTAAGTCTGTCTGGATGCATTCTTTTAATATGTCCATAGAATGACACTCTGACTATTTGTGGGGAGATAGTGGGTTCGAGCCCCACTGTCGGCAACCCTGAAGATGGTTTTCCGTGGTTTCCCATTTTCACACCAGGCAAATGCTAGGGCTGTACCGTAATTAAGCCCACGACCGCTTCCTTCCCATTCCTAGGCTTTTCCTGTCCCATCGTCGCCATAAGACCTATCTGTGTCGGTGCGACGTAAAGCCACTAGCAAATAAAAGAGAAAATTATGTTTTCCTAAAATACACTGTTATACAATTTACATTAACAATTTTTCTATTAAACACAGAGCTCATCCTTAATAAATTTATATTATTTACAATATTCTACTCATAATATCTTGTGTACTTACATAATCAACTCATATACAGTACGTGGAATCACTTCAAAAATACTATACAACTGACATAAGATTTTAATTTACACTGCTTTTTTAATCCATGTTGGTACGTAACGTGCATAACTACCTGCTGAGTCTTAACCAGAGCCCCTTTTGCCACCGCTTTTCAGAGTTCCTGAAGGGCCTTCACAGCTAACGGAGAGGTCCCAGGGCCCTCTGAGTCACCACTGTACTTCAACCTCACAGGCATTCCACTACTTCAGCTCTTCAATCTCCATCGACAAGGGGATGGAATTAATTTATTCACAAAAATTCTTTATCTACAATAACATATACAGGCCGGATGCCCTCTAGCATTTCTTTTCTCTGTTGGTATTTATTCAATTCTTGAATATATGTACAAACTTTGGAAAAGGATCAAACACTTCCCCATGTAAACTTTTCCACTCCTTCACGCCCTTCCCAATGAATTAAAATTTACCCCTATCGTTTCTGCTAAAATCCCGCCTAATGTTTTACTTCTGCTCAGCCCTGCCGACGTAATTATTTTCCAACTGAAGCCTCTCAGGGATTTCCCTCCATGCTTCCTCTCCTATATAATCCTATAAGTCTAGCTTCCTCCCTTCTATTACTTAGAGCTTCCCACCCAAGTTTCTCTGACATTTCTGATACACTACTTTTTTCTTCTCCAATACTGGAGGTGTCTCTCCTGGAATGTGGACATTTCGAAGAAGTAAGGGGTGAACAAAGTTTCTTTAGTCCCCAGGTTGACAAAGCGCTGTGAAGATTCTCAAGTCTCCGCGTTCATCCTCTCGTAAATTTACGATAATATCCAATACCACGCGTGTAAATGCTTCAAAATCCTCAAACATGTAAGAACATTACTCAAAACGCATACAATAGTTTAATGAACTCCATAAAATGACAAAATAATGATTTATAATTTTAGAAAACGAGCAAAAAATGCCAAATGGGAAAAATACAATAAAATGACCCAATAAATTAGCATTCTACTATGATCAGGATTTCTGTACAAGTTAGTAATGTCTGTTGTGATCCAATTGAAAGATGGCATGTCATCATAATCCTAGCCTTGGTTATAATGTTATTTGTCTTACGTCCCTCTAACAACGTATACTATTTTCGGAGACGCCGAGGGGCCAGAATTTTTTCGGACAAGAGTTCTTTAAAGTGCCAGTAAATCTACCAGTCCAAGACTGGTGCATTTGAAGACATTTATATACCACATGGCTAATCTGGGATCGAACCCTGTGGTCAGAAGATTCTCTCCGGAGGCTCCACAGATGAAAAATGATTACTCTGATCATCCGCGCCGCGAAGTTTTGCCCGATAACCTGAGTGGATGTAGTGTCCGTCCTGTTGATTTTGTAGATAATTGGAGCTAGAGTTCTGGAAGGAACGGCCGCGATCTGTACGTTAGAAACCATCCCGGCGTTCCCTTACGTCGATCATACGCATCCGTCTCGGTTCTTGCCTCCTACTCAAACTATCTTCGTCGAATTAGAGTAGTGGATTGTCCTATGTGCGACAAGGACTAACAGGAAATTTCTGATCTTAACCACGTCTGCAGTAAATATCGACAGGCGCGCAGTGTGTTATATGAAAAACTGGCCCTTATCCACGTATCTTTTCCTACCCGTATAATTTGTTTACTAAGAAGATCTGATAACATTTACCTAGCACTTGCCCAATATTTACAAATGACTGATCTGAAGATCTAAATGAGATATTTATCGCCGAAGGTTCTCTTTCGTGTGAATAAAATGAGTTGTATTTCCTTGGTATTAATATATTTCATGTATTTTATATATGGCGTGTAGTAAATGTATCTGTCCGACTCGTTGGCTGAATGGTCCGCGTACTGGCCTTCTTTTCAGAGGGTCCCGGATTCGATTCCCGGCCGGGTCGGGGATTTTAATCGCTTCTGATTAATGCTTCTGGCTCGGGGACTGGGTGTTTGTGTCCGTCCCAACACTCTCCTCTTCATATTCAGTCAACATACCACACTACCAACCACCACATAAACACGCAATAGTGATTACATCCCTCCATATAGGGTTGGCGTCAGGAAGGGCATCCGACCGTAAAACAGAGCCAAATCCATATGTGCGCCGCAGTTCGCACCCGCGACCCCACAGGTGTGGGAAAAATCGGTAGGAAAAGAAAAAAAGATGTACTATATGTGCCAAATGCCAAATAGGCCTACAATTTTTTAACTCCCACCGTTCCTCTGGAAGAAAAGTAGGAAACTACGATAAACAACTTCCGCTTTTCTAGATTTATATTTTATCTGTTTTTCCTCGTTTCTTTTCAGTCTTTTAGAATGAACGAATAACAAATACTTGTGGTTATTAATAGCATGGTGGAGCATTTGTAAGGCAGACTCTTCAACTACGGTGGGCGGCATCTACTGTGTACGGGAAACTGCGTTATTGTGGCAGAGGATAGTTAATAATCACGTTACTGTTCTTTACGTCCCATTAACTAATGTTTGCCGATCTGAAACGTCGAGGTGCCAGAATTTTAGCCCGCAGGACTGCTTTTACGTGCCAGTAAATCTACCGACATGAGGCTGACGTACAGGGTCTGTCATATAAACTTAGACCGAAGGCACGGTGTTTATACTCTGGGTTACGTCAGCTGCACTATGCGAGTCGCACACATAGTTCTTGATCTTGCAAGCAGCCTACGCGTGTTCGACCTGACAAGCAAGAGTCGCCATTCTGACTAAACCTGTGTCGTTTCACACATAGTAGTGCTAACCACAGGCAACATGGACCCAATGTGTTTCTCATAAAGTGGAACTACTCATAGGTAACGCAGACTCATTCTGGACACAGTGGAACTTATCACAAACAACGTCCAGACCCGTAGTGCTTCTCACATAATGGTACTGCTCCTATGTAACGTAGACCATGGTTTTCCTCCTACTAGTCGCAAGTAACGTCGACCCATGGTGTTCCGCACGTAATGGTACTGATCACAAGTAGTGTGATGGTTCCAATGTCAACACCCTTTGGTCGCCCTTTTTAGTCGCCTCTTACTACAAGCAGGGGATACCGTGGATGTATTCTTCGTCTGCGTCGTCCATCCACAAGGGGTATTTCTGCCATTATCTTCTCTTAATTGTTTTCCTTCGTGGAATGGATATCGCTGTTGCGGAGTAATAAGACATTTTAATTACAGCTGTCCTTTCCGATCACGATTGGATCATGACGATATGCCGGCCAGCTGTTTAAGTCTCAGTTTCCGCTGCCTTACGAGTCACTTCGCACGCAACTTCTTAGAGGTCGGTATTGTGTAGTATTACAATCCTACTGGGATGCACCTGCAATTGTTCAATTCCGAGAACAGGTCGACGTACGCGATAACCACGTATGGCAAACATTACAGACACATGAATACCATACTATTGCAAAAATCTGACGACAATGGTATTAGATAAAATTAGTTATTTAGAAAACTAAAATCCGATGCAAATGGTTATCTTATAATCTGATTCTTCTTAAACCCATGGAACGAGTCCCTGTTAGGGTCACGTCACGGCCTCATGTTAGGCAGAACACCTACCGGTTGATAGATATGCTCGTAATAAAGGGTCTAGCTAGTATGGGCTTAGAAGTTTTACTGCTGACATTTCATTTCTCAATTCTAGACAACTTTACGCGTCTCCGAGGCAAAGTCGATGTAAACTAGGTCGGTGATTTGAGAAGGACCGTTTTAATAATTAGAATTCGGTATCGCTGTGGTTATTTACAATCTGTGAATTGATGGGATCTTGGAAATCTATATATTATAAAGCCATATGGGTTAATAACTGACTGGCATTAGGCTAATGTTTGCCCTCATCTAGATGAGCTAGAAATTTGAAATTTGGCAAACGTTTAGCATGTCACCGCCGAAAATATTTCGAAAACTTTAATTTCTTTACCCCACGAAAAATATCACAATGCGGACGCAGCTTTAAAGACGGTACAATCATTTCTTTGGAAGTCTTTGTAGTTAAACGGTAAGTTGCATCGACAAACTGATTACCGGAACAGTAACTGATTTTGAGAGATCTATAAGTTTCATCCTATGACTTTTAGACGTATCTCCATCGATTATACATTAGACAGAGCTGCACTTTATTTTACGTAAATTTTGTACATTTTTGACATATTATTAATCTTTTTGACATACTTACAGGACAGATGAAAACATCAAATTTGGCAGGCATATTGACACGTACTGCCATAACCGTGCCAAATTTGATGATTCAAACTGGCAGATTTCGCACCCACCCCTACAACCAACTATTCATCCCCGCGAACGTCAAAGCCAAGGAAAACTGGAAAGGAAAACGGTTTGGAAATCAGTACAAAAATATCCTCCCAAGTATGCACTGTGGTTCTGTGCATGAAAAATGCCGAAAGGAAACCACCACAAAGTGTTTTTTTTTTTTAAATCAAATACTGAATTAATTTGGAAAATATGTGTTTACGATGTGGGCGTGTTTCATTTTGCAAACTGTGCAGAAAATTAGCAGATAATTATTTATGAAAAACTAAGAGCTGTGCAGTGGATAGAACAGAGATATATTTCTTGTAAAACAATTCTTTCACAGTCACTAGAATTCAATTTAGTCAAATATATTAAAGTATTTTTATTTACTTTAGAGCACTTTTCATAAATATAAGGGCATTTTATTGATCATTTTCAGAGTTTTGAGTCATCAATATCTGCCGTCTAATTATTATTATTATTATTATTATTATTATTATTATTATTATTGTCCGCCTCTGTGATGCAGTGATTAGTGTGATTAGCTGCAACCCCCGCAGGCCCGGATTCGATTCCCGGCTCTGCCACGAAATTTAAAAAGTGGTACAAGGGTTGGAATACGGTCCACTCAGCTTCGGGAGGTCACCTGAGTAGAGAGGGGTTCGATTCCCTCCTTAACCATCCTCGAAGTGGTTTTCCGTGGTTTCCCACTTTTCCTCCAAGCAAATGCCGGGATGGTACCTAACTTAAGGCCACGGTCCCTTCCTTCCCTCTTCCTTGCCTAACCCTTCCAATTTTCCCATCCACCACAAGGCCCCTGTTCAGCATAGCAGGTGAGGCCGCCTGGGCGAGGATATGGTCCTCCTCCCCAGTTGTATACCCCCGACCCAAAGTCTCACGCTCCAGGACACTGCCTTTGAGGCGGTAGAGTTGGGATCCCTCGCTGAGTCCGAGGGAAAAACCAACCCTGGAGGGTAAACAGATTAAGAAAGAAAGACAGATATTATTATTATTATTATTATTATTATTATTATTATTATTATTATTATTATTATTATTATTATTATTATTATTATTCAGAAACTACAGGTGAAAGATTCTCAGTAACACGAAGGCGAAGTGGAATAAGGACAGTCGGTATCAATGCCATTTCGAGGGTAAGAACCTAAGTCACAAGACGCAGAATGGAGACGATGCAAGACTTGTTCGGAGACATTTCCTCTTTGTGTGCCACAGCAGGTTATAGTTTCTTAGAACCTGGTAAACATGTCACGACATAACAGCGGTTCGAAATTTCATACAGCATTGTCGATATCTTCTCCGTACTTCCAAAAGGAGAATCCTGTTCCTGACTGGTTTGATACACCGTTATTCCAGCTACCGTAACTGATTATGATACTGGTGATGGTTTGGTTTAACACCAGGGTTATCGGAAATTTCGAGTTCTGTATTTGGGAAGGGCACAATAATAATAATAATTATTATTATTATTATTATCATAATAATGATAATAATAATAATAATAATAATAATAATAATAATAATGGGCCAGAGCAAAAAAATGAGGAAGCTTTCTAAAAAATATAACATAAGGTGTTTGTTATAAATATCGACTTTCATCATTATGACATGTCATTAAGCCGGTATCTCTCTATCCGTCAGAATCTCTCAGAAATGTGCGGTCGCTAAGATAGAAAAAAAAAAAAGAGAATTCTCCACAATATACTCATCCCAAACTACAAAAACTGGATCTACATAAGAAAATCGAGACATGAAATCTACTCTAACGAGGAGAACCCGTCAAGTATAACAACCCGGTTTCCCAGAAACTTCCCTCAGCGAAAGAGGGGCCGAAATAAGCGGAACACATGAATCGGCTTATTTGTAGACACTCGACCGCTTCCGAGAACATGACGAACGAAGTTTGCGATGTGCTTTACGTACCTATTAGAGCCTAAGTTACAAACTGACGCGGTGACGCAGCGGATATCGCCGCGGCTTTACAATTTTGCGCCCCGCGTCCAAATCCCCATGGTTTTTTGTTGAAAACATTTCTGAGCAGACAAAGTAGAGGTCCCCATACTATGAAAAACGTAAGATCAAGCAATTTCCTCAATTGTACCGAAAGTTGAAGGACTAAAGGGCCCGGAAAGGTTTCAAGTTGAGAGTCTGCAATAGCCCCATCAGACTACAGTTGGGCCCACGAGAGTTGAAGTCTGACATTTGAGCGCAGTGAAGAGTTTGGCCTGTTTGTCAACGCTTCCAGGACCAAAGTTGTAGTCTTCTCTAAAAGAAAAATTCCAGCAACCCTGTCAATAAACGGCAGTAAGATTGAACAAGTATCCTCCTTCAAATACTTGGGTACTGTGCTAGATGAGGAATGTAATTCCAAGAGGGAGATAAAATCTAGAATAGAACAGGCCAGGAGGCAATTTTTTAGCATGAAACAGCTATTTACAAAATCGGACCTAAGTGTGCAATTAAGAATGCGAATGATTCGGTGCTATGTATTCTCCATTTTTCTCTTGGGATGTGAAAGCTGGACCCTTGACCAAAATCTAGAAAAAAGAATTGATGCTTTTGAAATGTATCTATATCGCCGCCTACTCCGAATACCGTGGGTGCTGAAAATTACAAATGACGAAGTCCTTCATCGCATGAAGAAACAAAAAGAACTATTACTTACTGTTAAAAAAAGAAAAACCCAATATCTAGGTCACATTATGAGAGGCGAGAAGTACCAGCTATTACAACTCATCATTAAAGGTAAAATACAGGGGAAAAGGTCTGTTGGCAGGAGGAAGAATTCATGGCTGAAGGACATCCGAACATGGCACAACTGCACTTCAGAAGATGCTTTCCATGTTGCAACATCACGTCCAGAGCTGGCTATGTGGACCGCCAACCTCCGCTAGGAGAAGGCGCCTCAAGAAGAAGAAGATTTGAGCGGCGAAATTAGTAACTAAGAAGTACGCTGTGTTGCCATAGTTACCTAATTCCGCGGCATACCACCTTAATCAACTGAAAATGAAATGAAAACCTACAACCTGTTTTCCAGTCATTGACCGGGTCAAGGATGGAATGATTGAAGCGGATATAGGCTGTTAGTACGATGGGGTCGCCACTCCCAAAGTGATTTATTAATAACTGATAGATGCTATGAAATGAGAAATGGAGTGTGTTGCTGGAATGAAAGATGACAAGAAAAACCGGGGTACCCGGAGAAAAGTCTGTCTCGCTTCCGCTTTGTCCAGCACCTCACATGGAGTGACCGGGATTTGAGTCACGGAACCCAGCGATGAGAGGCCGGTGCTCTGCCGTCTGAGCCACGGAGGCTTCCCCTATGACCAGATGATGTCACAAACAAGACCGTTTTAGAACAACTGGTGCAATGTGGTCGAATGAACGTCATGCTCGACACACAGAGCTATAGGACTAATCGAAAACTGAATAAACGCCAGAATGTACAATGGCAGATAGGCGTCAAGTCTATATGACCTAACATCGTGGTACGCCGCTTCGAGTCCCGTTCGTCCCGCCGCTTCTTTCCAACTCTCATCGTTGCCATAAGACCTGTCTGTGTCGGTGCGACGTAAAGCAACTAGCAAACAAAAACTAACTTTGAATCGGGGGATACCTGACCCAGTACCTCACCCAGGCGGCTTCACCTCCTATGTTGAACATGGGCCTTGTGCGGGGTGGGCCATAGGAAGATTGGAAGGGGCAGACAAGGGGGATGGAAAGAAGCGGCCGTGGCCGTAATTTAGGAAGTAGAGAAACCACGGAAAACCACTTCGAGGATGGCTGAGTTGGGAATCGATCGGCCCTCCCCCCACCCTACTCAGTTGACATCACGAGGCTGAGTGGATCCCGTTTCAGACCTCGTATCAATTTTCAAATTTCGTGACAGAGTCGGGAATCCAACCCGGGCCTCCGGGGTTTGCAGCTAATCACACTAACCACTAAACCACAGAGGCGGACTTATTTATTCTTCTTCTTAATCCGTTTACCCTCAGGGTTAGCTTTTCCCTCGGACTCAGCGGGGATCCCACCTCTACCGCCTCAGGGGCAGTGTCCTGGAGCGTGAAACATTGGGTCGATGATACAACTCGGGAGGAGGACCAGTACCTCGCCCAGGCGGCCTCACCTGCTATGCTGATCAGGTGCCTATGGGGGATGGGAAGATTGGAAGGAATAGACAAGGACGAGGGAAGGAAGCGGTCGTGGCCTTAAGTACCATCCCGGCATTTGCCTGGAGGAGAAGTGGGAAACCACGGAAAACCACTTCCAGGTTGGCTGAGGTGGGAATCGAACGCCCCTCCTCCCCCCCCCCGCCCCTTCTCAGTTGACCTCCCGAGGCTGAGTGAATCCCGTTCCAGCCCTCATATCAATTTTCACATTTCGTGGCAGAGTCGGGATTCGAACCCGGGCCTCCGGGGATGGCAGCTAATCACACTAACCACTACACCACACTACACTACAGGAATAGACAAGGACGAGGGAAGGAAGCGGCCGTGGCCTTAAGTACCATCCCGGCATTTGCCTGGAGGAGAAGTGGGAAACCACGGAAAACCACTTCCAGGTTGGCTGAGGTGGGAATCGAACGCCCCTCCTCCCCCCCCCCCCGGCCCTTCTCAGTTGACCTCCCGAGGCTGAGTGAATCCCGTTCCAGCCCTCATATCAATTTTCACATTTCGTGGCAGAGTCGGGATTCGAACCCAGGCCTCCGGAGATGGCAGCTAATCACACTAACCACTACACCACAGAGACGGACTTATTTATTTATTATGTGTATTATTTTACATGGCGGGAATCAGTCTATGAAGCCTGTTGTCCGACCACACATCCACCTGCATTTGAATTATGATAAGTTATGTTACAATTAAACTTACATCTGCGTAGGTTCTTATAAGTACAATGATGTTGTAAGCAATTTATTTTAACTTTGTACACGTGTAAGGCAGGTTGAAAGAATGATTTAATATTAATTTACTGCTTAATTGTTATATACATCTATTCCAGGGTAAGCTTTGTACTTCAGGACATCTGTTTCTTGAGGTGCAATATATTTGACATGCACTTAATTTCAACAGGCAGGGAATTCCAGGTGCTCAGCCATCAGGGAATGAGTATACTTAACACAGAGATAAGGATCTCGTTTGAGGACTTGTAAGCAGGCAATGAAACTGAGAGGCAAGGTATTTATTTCCCTTACAGCTTTTAGAGCCGGGAGTGTAAAGTACTTTCATTTTTCGACCGTGGTTAGGTGGTCATGAAGTTAATGAACGAATGTCGAAAGAGAGAATAATAATACCCATTCAAATCCTGCTTCTTTGAAAGAACATCGACAGAGAAAAACATAACTTATTTTAGGAAGAAGGGCTAAACTTCGTAATCAAACCGTATTTCGTTTCTATGGAGCCTAGGCGTAAGCAGTGTCACTGCCTTCGTAATGTCCAGGCCGTACTGTACCTCTGATGACGTCACGCTTTGGGGGGAACTTGAAGGCGATACGCATACGCTCCGCTTGAATAACACACTCGTTTAAATTACTTAAAGAACTGTTAACACCTTATAAAACCAAAACCTATCGTCAAATATTTGTTAATTCTGACATGCAATGCATATTCTTCTCCGTAACGTTCTATTTCTCGCGTATATACGTTCGTTTGCGTGAGTACAGCCTAACATTTTGAGACATATTCTTGCGATTTTATCCATTTTCTGGTCAACTGGAACATTCACATCATACACACTGACAGAAAACATGCAGCCAATTACCATACTATTTATTACAAATATAAATTATTTCTGTACCTCACTGTTTCCACTTCATGAACCCTGCAGCTTTCCTGGACCTCTTACAGGAAGTTACACCAGTAAGGAGTAGGTCTGCTCTCTTTGAAGCACTTTGTTGAATACACAAGTCGGTGTGAATTTTGGAAAAATTATTTAAAAACATATTCACCCAAATATATATACACTGTCCGGCCAGGTCTTCCAATTTCTTCCCGCAGTCACAAATGACTAGGGAATCTGCCAACTGCATTGATTCCATAGCCAAGGATATTGTGACACACTTAGGATTGTCTGAATTTAGAAATACCATCTTATATGTATCTGACACTAACACACAAAATACTTTGTACACCTCAATTCTAAGTTCTATTGACATGTCTGATGGATACTTTAAGCCCCCTCGATTTAGGAAATTCAGATATCTTACTTCTGGAGATAATTCATATATAAGATCTGAATCTGTCAGAAGATAACATTTACATAAATCACACTGCTGTTTGATACTCTTTTTTTTTGTTGCTATTTGCTTCTCGTCGCGCCGACACAGATAGGTCTTACGGCGACGATAGGACAGGAAAGGTCTAGGAATGGGAAGGAAGTGGCCGTGGCCTTAATTAAGGTACAGCCCTAGCATTCGCCTGGCGTGAAAATGGGAAACCACGGAAAACCATCTTCAGGGCTGCCGACAGTGGGGTTCGAACCCACTGTCTCCCGAATACTGGATACTGGCCGCACTTAAGCGACTGCAGCTATCGAGCTCGGTGATACTCATAAATAAGACTTGCACTTTCAAATACACCGAATTCAGATAAGCCATAGGTCTGATTACATAAAAATACAGGACCTACCTAATGGGACCCATGTTTATGAAATAATAAAAAAATTTACCTCGCCATCTGGACGTGACACTCTTATTTCTCTCAGGATGTGATTTTCAGGAAAGTGCTTGATACACACAACTGTGTTTTGATTAACTATTAAATTCTCCCTGGGAATAGCCTTCTTCCATAACTAAACTAGTTCTTCATCAAAAGGAAACACAAATACCGGAGTGTACTCTCCTTGTTTATAATTGGCTTTGCAGCCAGGCACACAGCAACTCTAAGGCATGGTGATTTCCCTCACTGATCATCTTAATTCAAGTATATACAATTCGTGGTTAATAATAAAACACAGAATGCAGAAACTCAATTAATTTCACACTATAAATATAACTTTACACAAATAAACTACAAAATTAAAACACCGAAGAACGATCTTCTTAACCTATAGCTTCACATAAATACACGCTCACACTAAGTTTTCTTCACTAATTAACGACTTTCCACTTAATAATGCAGTCGATGACGACTCATTCTCACATATATCTGAGTGAACATGCAGCCATCGTTAAAAGTTTCAATAAAACTGCGAAAAACTGTGTTTAACTCTACTAACTCGTGCTAAACTTCCCCCCTAACGATCAGCTGATTGCTTTCCCGCGCTAGTTACAATACGGCCTGGACATCACGAAGGCAGTGGCAGTGTCCTGCCCCCGGTGATGAAATACAGTGTGCAGACTGTGTCCTGATGTGGACTAAAGCTCAGTCTCATCCTTGGCCCTGACGATACGAGCAGCCGGTCTCTGTGATGAATGGAGTGAAAGTGTTGCTGATAGGTTCAGTTGATGTACACATTTCTGCAGGCTTGGGAGCAATCAATCAACCACTACTGATCTGCATTGTTTTTTTGTTTTTGTTTTTGTTTTTTGCTAGGGGCTTTACGAAGCACCGACACAGATAGGTCTTATGGCGACGAGATCTGCATTTAGAGCAGTTGCCTTTTCTTAAATGATTGCAAAGAAATCGGAAATTTATTGAACATCTCCCTTGGTAACTTATTCCAATCCCTAACTCCCCTTCTTATAAACGAATATTTGCCCCAATTTTTCCCCTTGAAATCGAACTTTGTCCTCATATTGTCATCTTTCCTACTTTTAAAGTCACAACTCAAACTTATTCGTCTACTAATGTCATTCAACGCCATCTCTCCACTGACAGCTCGGAACATACCACTTAGACGAGCAGCTCGTCTCGGAAATCACCCAGAACAAATCGAGCTGCTTTTCTTTGGATTTTTTTTTCCACTTCCTGAGTCAAGTAATCTTGGTGAGGGTCCCATACACTGGACCTATACCCTAGTTGGGATCTTATATGCCCTCTCCTTTACATCCTTACTACAACCCCAAAATACCCTCATAATCAAGTGCAGAGATCTGTACCCTTTATTTACAATATAATTCATGTGATTGCCCCAATGAAGATCTTTCCTTATATTAACACCTACGTACTTAGCCCGATATGTAATAAAATATTCACGTTCAGTGCCCTCTTCCGTGACACTTAGGCCATCTATGACAGCTGACAGCGGATCTGTTGAGGACCCAATCAACCCTCGGCGTGAGCAAGTCGCGTTATTATGTTATATTGCATTATTTATTTTATTCCATTTTACAGCACGCCGATACTATAGTAATTGCAAGATCATTCGCTGTAAGCACGTCTGGTGGCCATGAACTTCATGGTCTAACATCGTGGTTAGCCAGTTCGAGTCCCGTTAGCGGAAACAATTCGCCATCAAAATGTCACCGGGCAGGACTGAAGAGACGGTGGTATACAATTTCTAATCACTAAATTGAGAGCCAAAAACCTCCCCGCACTATTCATATAGAGTAAGGGCACACGGCACTGTTAATGTTAATTCGTCCGTCGGATGGCGACATTAAGCCTTGAGCGTCAAGGCGAGTTAAAGGGTGCGTAAGCTGCAGGATGACGCGACTATCTACTAATATATATAATCGTTTTTATGTATGTAGACTTTGAATATTAACCTGAAGCTTGGTTCTTACGCCAGATGGAAGAGTAGCGAAGTTGCAAAAAGGAAGAAACTGCGAAGGACCACAGAGAAGTAGCCTACATTACGACCAGCCTCTGACAACCGCTTGTCGACCTACGTGCTACAGGATCTGAGAAACAACTTGAGGTTTCTGTAACAATGCACATGCTAAATGATTGCCCATCAACAACGGCTATGAAAATGGAAACTGAAGGATTTATGTCCTACCTTAGGCCGTGTCTTCACTGGCTGAAGCAGCGCCTCGCAGTTACCATCCTCGTCTCCACTTAAGGTGCTACACGTGCTGCAGTCGGAAGCCTTCCTCTCCGGGGTCCGGAGTGCGTACTCCGCGTCCAGGGCTCCGACAGTCCCACTACAGAAACTAATGTTACTGCAGGAGCTAGCGGCACTGCAGTCTGAAGCAGCCTCGTCCAAGGTGAGGGACGAGAAGTAGGGAACATCGTCCGAGTAATCACTGACCACAACAGAGGGTGTTCTCCAGTACCGGTAATTAGGCGCGTCTTCGTCTGTCTGACAGCTCTGGGTTGACAGTCTGCGGAGTTCCACCACACCATCCCCACACTCCTGATCGAAACCCAATAAAACACTATCACAGATCACATCGGACTTAATAGCGCGGCGATCATTCCGTTCACTATCCCAGAATGTATCACTACCTTCTTCTTCACCTTCACCACCTCGTTTACCCCAAACTGCATTATCACTAGAACTTTTAACAACACCACTATTTACGGGAGGTGGTGACAATGTTTTATAGCGCCTTATAGCACCCCACTGCGAACGAGAACTAGTTTCAACACTACCGTACCGGCTCGCAGCTTCCCACTGAGTGTCATCTGTAAACACATCTGGTGAAACACTTTCACTATTCCACACATGATTGTATTTCTTATCTTCGGTCCCCCTCTCGTCGTCGCTAGCCAAGAGTCCAACGGCCGAGTCAGAACTCACGCACCTCGCATGTGTTGTTCGTTTTTTTCGGTTCCCTCTAATATCCGGCCAAGTCCACCCAGCAGATGCTGTTGACGATGGGGTGGGGTTGCTACTGCTGCCGCCGCCACCCCCGTCTTCATCCTCACTGCTGCTGCTCGGCGGTAGTGCCAGAGAACAGCCCTCATCAGAGGCTGTACTAGGGCTTTGACTGGAAGGTCTAGCCGGTGGTGGGATGAGCAACCCTCCATCAGATGTCTCCACTGCTGTCCTCGTTGTCATAGGAACCGCCGCACTGCTTTTCTTGCCAGCTTTATTGTATCTTTGAAACTGCAATGCACTCTCCCGTTGCTCCGCTATCAAGGCAGTGTACTTGTGAATCAACTGCTCCACACTGCGACTACTCACTTCCGGATGACGCCGCACTGTGGTTCCTGCCCCCGTTCTCCGCTGCCGGTTTAACTTTCTGTCACACTCGCTAACAATAGCTCCAACTCCATCTTCCCCCTTGCTACTAACTGTTGTTGTTGTTGATGAATGTCTGGGCCGCGGCATGGTATCTTCTGATTCGAACGCGCTCTTACGATACAAATCAGTATTACACGCGTCATAGTTCATACCTTTACCACCATTCTCGCTAGCTGTCGGGGAGCGAAGAGCCTGGTGGCGAGGAAACGAACTGTTTATACCATCTACGCTCCGGGAAGGCGGGAAATTATGATCGTACAGTTTGTCCGAAAGGTTGGAGCGTACGAGGTGGTTGACGTACCGCCTGTACGAACCACGAGAGAAGTTAGGTGAGAGAAGAGGTGGAGATGATGAGGTTGGCATGGGAGCGCCATCTTCCTCCTCGTCCTTTCGGGACATGTTGGAAGACCACAGCGACGCGGAGCCTTCCTCCATGTGGCGAGCCCAGAACCCGGCAATGCTGAAATGAAAGAAAACGCCAGGCATTACTTCACCATGAAAATTATCAGGTAACTATTGAGCTGCCAGATCCAAGGAGATCTCAAAACATTCCTGGTACAGCACAATAAAAAAAAATCCCTCGGTTTGTGTACTCAGTTAAAATAAATAAATAAATTAATTGAATAAATCGATAAATTAACAAATAAATAGTCCGCCTCTGTGGTGTAATGGTTAGTGTGATTATCTGCCACCTCCAGAGGCCCCGGTTCGATTCCCGGCTCTGCCAAGAGGACTGGAATACGGTCCACTGAGCCTCGGGAGGTCAACTGAGTAGAGGGGTTTCGATTCTCGCCTCAGCCATCCTCGAAACGGTTTTCCATGGTTTCCCACTTCTTTTCCAGGCAAATACCGGGATGGTACCTAACTTAAGGCCACGGCCCCTTCCTTCCCTCTTCCTTCACTATTCCTTCCAGTATCCCCATCCCGCACAAGGCCCCTCTTCAGTATAGCAAGTGAGGCGGCCTGGAGAATGAACTAGTCGTCCTTTCCAGTTGTATCACCCCGATCCAAATTCACACGCTCCAGGACACGGCCCTTGATGCGGTAGAGGTGGGATATCTCCCTAAGTCCGAGGGAAAAATCAATCTGGGAGGATAAACAGATTAAGAAAGAATTAATAATAATAATAATAATAATAATAATAATAATAATAATAATAATGTTATTTGATTTACGTCCCACTAACTGCTTTTACGGTTTTCGGAGAAGCGGAGGTGCCTGAATTTTGACCCTCAGGAGTTATTTTACGTGCCAGTAAATCTACCGACACGAGGGTGACGTATTTGAGCACCTTCAAATACCACTGGACTGAGCCAGGATCGAACCTTCCAAGTTGGGGTCAGAAGACCAGCGCTTCAACCGTCTGAGCCACTCAGCCCGACGATTAAGAAAGAAAGAAAGAAAGAAAGAAAGAAAGAAAGAAAGAATGAAAGAAATATATTCTTACTTTACTCTCTCTGTTGTAAAGATTAAATTACATATGAAATATTGCTTCTTTCTCACTGTAAATATAAGAATACCGTAGTTAAGATGTTAGGTTATTAGACTGATTTGAAACATTGAAAAATAAATTAGAAATAAATTAGAAATCCTGTAAAGCACGGTAATTAAATAAATAAATAATCAAGGTGTACCAGTTAGGGAATACAAGATACTCTCAGCTCTTCACTGAACTGTGCAAGTTCAGACCTCCCAAAATGAGTTTGATTTCGCTTCTTTGCTCTCCGCTCAACTGTTTTCATTCAGCCTTATGAGAAACGCAATAGGTCCAACAACACAAACTGAACTCTGCCATAGGCAAGCCTTCTTAATGTCTCAAAAATTAATATTTATAGTTAGCCATTGACTATGACAGAAAATGAAATGAAAATTCACAGCTTGTTCCAGTCATTTCACCGGGTCAAGAAAAGAATGAATGAAGCCCTATCTAGCGGCGAGGATAGGAACTGTGCCGGCTGCCGAAGCCTGTCGCACTCCTCTGGGGCAATGGTTAATGACTGACAGATGAAATGATATTGGAGAGAGTGTTGCTGAAATGAAATATGACAGGGAAAACCGGAGTACCCGGAGAAAACTTATCATTCCTCCGCTTTGTCCAACACAAATCTCAAAGAGTGACCGGGATTTGAATCATGGAGCCCATTTGTGAGAGGCCGGCGCGCTACCATCTGAGCCACGGAGGCTTTGAATATGACGAAGCGAGGCTCGATTTAACAAGGAAGAAAGTCTAACCTCGAGTTGAACGGGCGTCTCGTTTATATGCACCATTCCACAGCAGCTTCTCTCTCAGCTGGTATAAGAGGGAATCTGTCTCCGAATAAGGAATTCTTCCGCAATCCTGTCAGTTCTGTCACTTAGCAGCTAAAATAAATTTCAGAATAAGGGCTTCATTGATGAATTTCAACACAAATATGTAAAGTGGCCTGCTGTGAGAAGAAAAACGAGAACACGCCTGACGTTCGCGAGATGAACTGCGCTGTAATTTATCATCGTGTAGCGAAACAACGAGCATTCTCAGTGGCCGCGAGATCTACTTACAGAACATGTATCCCGGAGTTAGGGTGATTGGTGCCTACTCCTATAAGTGAACCCTAGAGGACAGTAATAAAACACTATAAACTGTATGCGCGAAACAAATGACACTGACACGATTGCTCTTCTGCTGTTCGTGTTTCTCTAGCGATGAAGTATGCACGAGGGCGAATCAAAAAGTAACTTACACTTTCAAGTAATGGCCACTTATGAAACCACCTACACGTAGGCAACACGCCTATGACAACATACAATATAAGTTCACTTTCCCACATAGTCCCTAAGAGACTGTAAAAACCAACTTTTCGATTCCGGATGCGCAGGGATCACCTCGAGCGCTATGTAATTACCTGGAGCCAGATGCTTTCACCTCCTCATCGTTTCGGAATCGTCGTCCACCGAGATTTACACGATAACGCAACACCTCACACGGTCCGCCAAACGTCCGAACTGCTGCAGCGATTCAAGAGGGAGGTTTGGCAACATCCTCCATACAGTCCAGACTTAGCGCCATGCGATTATCATGTGTTCGGTAACACAAATAGAGTCACTGTAGTTGGAACTACGTACATCCTGTCTTCTGTTGCCTTCCAACTGGTACCAGCTATAAGAATAATGCGATGTTAACCATTATACTGTTTAGTGAAAAACGCTATATTTCAGTAAAATAAATAACGTACATTTTCATTGACCCCATAATATTAATGGAGTTAATAAAACTGGTTTGTGCAATGGAACGAGATTGAATTTGCGAAAGCTAGACGAAAATATCGTTCATGCAGAAATTCAGACGGACAGGAAGAAAATGAAAGGAAGAAAAGAAAATGATTTATCCAGCGTATGCAAAAATTTAAATACCTGGGAGAAATACTCACCCCCAATGGAGATGAAAAGGAGGGATTAAAGGAGAGGGTGAGAAGGATGGAGCTGGTATTCAGACTATGTCATGACACCTATAAGTCCAAGTCCCTCTCAATTCAGGCCAAGTTAAAACATTACTGTATAGTGGTTAGAACAGAGTGCCTTTATGGAGCAGAAACCTTGACGAGGATAGTTGACCCAGTCCTTGAAAAAAGAGAAAGAAGATTCTTACGAAAAATCTTAGGCCCAAGAAAGTCGACGAGTGACGCAAACACATTTCGGTTAAGATAGAATTTGGAGCTCTACAAGACAGTAGAAAGAATCGCGACTGTGATGAGGAAAAGGAGACTGACCTTTTATAGGCATATCAAAAGAATGAACCCTGAGAGATTGGCCAACAGGATACTTCTTCTGCAGGAAAAGTGGAAAAAATAAGCGGGATGGCTTACACAGCTCCACAATCACTTGGCAGAAATAGGTATCAAGGAAGAGGAGGATATAAAAGAAAGGACATCATTTAGGAAGAAGGTTGCGGGAATGAGGGATGCGTCTGAAGAGCAACATGCGAAGCCACAGAATATCTCGGTGGAAGAACGAGCAAGAAGAAGTCAAAGACTCAAGAATCTTTGACGAGACTGTAAAGAGAAGGGTAGCAGTCTGCGTAATAGAAGAAAGATTGTGTAAACGTGGCACACAGGTGGCCGTATCGATAAATATATATAGGTTTAGCACCTGTGTATACCATTCGTTCCGCCTTCTCTGTCACAATGAATAAGTTACCAGCATAAACATTAAAGTTGGATTAAATCTCCCCACTCCAGTGTTTTGGACAGTTGTATGCAGCTTACCCAAGAGTACGCAGATCCATAGATGTCGAAGTACAACTCCGAGCTACAACTGCACTCAATATGGTTTCTGAGGAAATACTACAATACCTGTTTTGATTCCATTCGAATGCGGCGTATAACTTGGAAAGTGTAACTTTTATTCATAAGATATCCATTTAGAATTTTCAATTACTTTATACATAGTAATTTCGATTGTCGAACACAGGCTTATGTACCAGTTGTAAATAGATTTGAAACTACTGTCTCAGTGTTCAATACAAATCATGCGCGCACACGAACAGTGTTAACAGAGGAACAGCTAGATGACATTGGTGCGAATCTTGAACGGGCACCGAATAAATCACTTAACAACATTTCGTTTTCTTCTGCACACAGAGCTACAAAGCTGTTACACATCAAACCGCACAGGTTTACACGGGCCAAATGTTTAAAACCTGCTGATCCAGCCACAGGAGTGAGATACTGTGGGTGCTATCGTGCATCATTGAATGATCGTTTATTTGACCCACAGGTTGTGGTTTTTTCTAGGGTTTCTCAGGGGCTGCAACCGTAATGTTTATGCAAATCTCATAAAACAACCGTTGTGCAGGTTAGAGTTTATTTATTCATTTATTTATTTATTTATTTATTTATTTATTTATTTATTTATTTATTTATTTATCGAATATTTCGCTAGTAGATATCTTTCAATTACGTTGATCGATAATAATAAATCCTACTTACACCCACGTGAATGTGGAGGGACGTACTGCACCGGCTGCAGTTAGGCAATGTTCTGGCATGACGTAACATCCATGACGTGTCGTGGTAGTGGTTTGACCCACGGCAAGCGAGCGGCCTTCACCAGCCCATGAATGAAAAACATTTCTCTACTATGCCACAGACAAGTGTTGCACTTATCGCTGTGGAAGGCCGTGGAGAGATCGACATGGAGGTGACATTCTCAGTTACCACTGATCTGCATTTAGGGCAGATTCCCTACGAGTTGTTCACCTAGTCTTATCTTCAATTATTTCAATTGGACCTGTATTAAGTAAGTGAAGGTTTAATTTGTAGATAGAGTAGAACACTTCACTGTGTATACTTCAAATAGTGATTCAAGTTAAGTCTATAATAGTTCCTGTTCATCACTCGGGGAATACGGGTTAAGTGCTGCTTGTATGCGTGAAAACGAAAGACACTACATTGTGACAAGTTAAGAAAATGTCCCCCTTTTCCCAACAAGTACACCGTTAAGTAAATCATTGACCTCGCCGTTCCTAGACAATGACCTCATGGTGCGTTCTACTCATGACAGATAACACACGTAGCACAACTGTCTGCTAAGTCAATGCGGCTTAAATGGCATTTTGCAATGAGGAAAGGCAGTAGTGATTATTATAATAATAATAAGAGGAAGAAGAAGAAGAAGTTAGCTTGTATCCAGGAGATAGTGGGTTCGAATCCCACTGTCGGCAGCCCTGAAGATGGTTTTCCGTGGTTTCCCATTTTCACATCAGGCAAATGCTGGGGCTGTACCATAATTAAGGCAACGGCCGCTTCCTTCCAACTCCTAGGCCTATTCTATCCCATCGTCGCCATAAGACCTATCTGTGTCGGTGCGACGTAAAACCCCTAGCAAAATAATAATAATAATGATAATAATAATAATAATAATAATAATAATAATAATAATAATAATAATAATAATAATAATAATAATAATTGTACAGGTGGTACACCCGCTCAAAGCAGTTAAATTAAGCCATCTGTATCTTATACTTCAAACTATGTGGTAGAAGAAGTTTGAACGTTTTTCGACAGAGGTCTCTACTGTCAACCTAAGTGCTCCCTCTGATGAGAGCATGGACAATTAAATTTCAAGAGAAATTTGGTAGTCATTAGTTGGTAAAACTGAATTGTTTGTAGATTGTTTTTGGCGTTCGTAAGTTATCGACACTTCTATCTCTTCCCGCCGTCTTAAAATTGTAGCCAATAGGAAATTTTGTACATCTATTTAAGTAATCAATCAGGGTTTTAATATTTATTTCATTGTCCAATGTAAATTGTGGGTGTGTCAGGGCTTCCGTCCAGAGAAATCTGAAAACTTCCTCTCCGCTATAAAAGCTGAGACAGTTCGGACCATGTTGTCTTTGATTGTTCCAGTCCAGCAGTAGATTGTGTTAGTACAGGAGGTAGGGGAGGGCTTGCCCCGTCCATCTCCGGAAGGTCCACCAGCTCAAGGTAATGACAAACATTTTGTAAGCATTTTGTCTCAGAAAGTTAACTCGAGGGGAAGGTTTCAAATTTCTTTCTTCATGTAATCCGGCCGTGTAAATTCTACATCTGGTTTAAAATCTTAATTTAACTTAAGGAACACAGAGTGGGGACCCTCTTGTATTCCCCTTTCAACTTGGTCTTGAGGTGACTATGATTTTGTAAACTTTAAATTTATTTTTTCCTTGTAATTTAAACTTTCTCTCCGTCTAGTCACGTCCGCAGTATAGACTTAGCCTCTGTAACTTAGGGGTATCCGCTCAAATAGGGTTTTGGGTATTTTCAAGTGTATTTTAGAGGAGTGCAAGTTTTCGCCTCCTAACATTTTGATTTTTGGCCAGTAACTTTAAACTTTTCTTTTTTAACTAAGGCCGTGTAGTATGGGCACTTATGCCCTTGTTAATGTTCACTATTTTCATTCTATTTTTCTATGTAATTTCGACTGTTGAGCAGTATCCACTGAAGGTTTTCTTTAAATTTCGGTTGTGCCTTTAATAGGCTTGGAACTTGTAAATGTTGCAGAATAGTCTCCGAGAGAGTAATTGTGTGGAGCAAAGACGCTCATCTCCTACTATTGTAAACTCTGAAACTCAGTCTCCTTGAGTATTGATTGAAGGGAGCAGTAGTGCTCTAGTAACTGGGGAGCTTCAAGCTCATGTTCTCATTTAATGTTGTTCCAGGAGTTTCCTAAATTGTTTCTCGAGCTCACGAGCTAGACTTTTGTACCTCAATATTTACTATTGCTCAGCAAAGTTTAAATTTGAAAAGAAAAGAAACAAAAAACTAAGAAAGAAATATAATCGAAATTTTTTTAAGTTTTAAATTGCAATTTAATCTTTTCTCTATCCACCCATTCATGTCCGCATCTTCTTACACCTCTGCGTTCCACATAATTCCACAAAATAATAAATTATTATTATTATTATTATTATTATTATTATTATTATTATTATTATTATTAACACTTGGCAGTAGACCTAAAGTTTCCGACAAATGGTCGAGGAGGTAAGGAAGGATCTTGATCAGCCAGGCTTAAATCGGGAAGACCGAGCTCAATAGCTGCAGTCGCAGTATCCAGTATTCGGGAGATAGTGGGTTCGCACCCCAATATCGGCAGCCCAGAAGATGGTTTTCCGTGGTTTCTCATTTTCACACCGTGAAAATGCTGGGGCTGTACCTTAATTAAGGCCACGGCTGCTCTCTTCCCAGTCCTAACCCTTTCCTATCCCTTCGTCGCCATAAGACCTATCTGTGTCGGTCCGACGTAAAACAACTTGTAAGAAAATCGGGAGGACGTAAGGAATAAAGTATAGAATGTTTTTCCGGTTCGTTTTGGCCTATTAGGGAGCACGAGACTCGTCTTAACTCTTAGCTATGGTCTTCTACTTTTACTTGGCCCAGCACGCTTTCATTTCCTGGCTGTGTGTCTACTTCCTCCCATCCGTCCACTTAGGTCTGGTGGCCCCTGTAATATTTTTGTTTGTCAGGGACAGTAGGAAGACTCCCTGTAGGATGGCCTGCCGGTACTGAAATCGGTTCTCTGTGGTCTCTAATGGGATCTGCTGTTCCTCCAAGTCTGATTTTACTGAGGTGATCCACTTGGTCTTGCAAGACTTTCCTCTACTCGCACTGTGAAGATTCTGTTGGTGAGACTGCAGGGTTTTAGGCAGGTCATGTGCCCGTAGAAGGTCAGTTACCTTTTCCTCATACAGGTGACTATGTCTTCACGATATTCATAGAGCTCGTTGCTATGCCTGATTCTGTAGGTACCATCCTCCTCTATTATGGGTCCTTGTATCCTCCTCTCTTATGGGTCCTTGTATCCTTCTCAAAATCTTCCTCTCCTTAAGTTCTAGTTCCCTGAATGGGCCCTTTCAATTCATCAAGAGGCACTCAGAGGCGTAGAGTACAGAGTGTCTCACTACTGAGTTGTAGTGCTTCAGCTTTAGCTTCTTGCAGAGGTACTTGGAGGTGTAGATGCTTTTACAGGAATGATATGCCCTCACTAACTTGGAACACCTCGTGTTTTTGGCCAAACGTTCGCTCTTGGTTGCCGAGATCCATTCTCCTAAGTACCTTGACTGCAGGAACTTTCTTCTTGTGTTGAATATATTATTATGAACAGATACATCACAACTGGGTGGCATTGATCACTTATAGTATTCATTCATTCATTCATTCATTCATTCATTCATTCATTCATTCATTCATTCATTATCATTATAGACTGTTATGCCTTTCAGCGTTCAGTCTGCAAGCCTCTGTGAATTTACTAAACGTCGCCACAATCCTCGATTTGCAACTAGTGTCGTGGCCTCATTTAGTTCTATACCTCTTATCTTTAAATCGTTAGAAACCGAGTCTAACCATCGTCGTCTTGGTCTCCCTCTACTTACCCTCCACAACAGAGTCCATTATTCTATTAGGTAACCTATCCTCCTCCATTCGCCTCACATGACCTCACCACCAAAGCCGGTTTATGCGTACAGCTTCATCCATCGAGTTCATTCCTAAATTAGCCTTTATCTCCTCACTCCGAGTACCATCCTGGCATTGTTCCCACCTGTTTGTACCAACAATCATCCTTGCTACTTTCATGTCTGTTACTTCTAACTTACGAATAAGATATCCTGAGTCCACCCAGCTTTCGCTCCCGTAAAGCAAAGTTGGTCTGAAAACAGACCGATGTAAAGATAGTTTCGTCTGGGAGCTGACTTCCTTCTTACAGAATACTGCTGATCGCAACTGCGAGCTCACTGTATTAGCTTTACTACACCTTGACTCAATCTCACTTACTATATTACCATCCTGGGAGAACACACAACCTAATACTTGAAATTATTGACCTGTTCTAGCTTTGTATCACCAATCTGACATTCAATTCTGTTGAATTTCTTACCTACGGACATCAATTTAGTCTTCGAAAGGCTAATTTTCATACCATACTCATTGCACCTATTTTCAAGTTCCCAGATATTACACTGCAGGCTTTCGGCACAATCTGTCATTAAGACCAAGTCGTCAGCATAGGCCAGACTGCTTACTACATTTCCACCTAACTGAATCCCTCCCTGCCATTTTATACCTTTCAGCAGATGATCCATGTAAACTACGAACATCAAAGGTGAAAGATTACAGCCTTGTCTAACTCCTGTAAGTACCCTGAACCAAGAACCCATTCCACTATCAATTCTCACTGAAGCCCAATTGTCAACATAAATACCTTTGATTGATTTTAATAATCTACCCTTAATTCTATAGTCCCCCAGTATGGCGAACATCTTTTCCCTCGGTACCCTGTCATATGCTTCCTCTAGATCTACGAAACATAAACACAACTGCCTATTCCTCTCGTAGCATTTTTCAATTACCTGGCGCATACTGAAAATCTGATCCTGACAGCCTCTCTGTGGCCTGAAACCACACTGGTTTTCATCCAACTTCCTCTCAACGACTGACCGCACCCTCCCTTCCAAGATGCCAGTGAAAACTTTGCCTGGTATACTAATCAATGAGATACCTCGATAGTTGTTGCAATCCTTCCTGTTCCCTTGCTTATAGATAGGTGCAATTACTGCTTTTGTCCAATCTGAAGGTACCTTACCAACACCCCACGCTAATTTTACTACTCTATGAAGCCATTTCATCCCTGCCTTCCCACTATACTTCACCATTTCAGGTCTAATTTCATCTATTCCTGCTGCTTTATGGCAATGGAGTTTATTTACTACCCTTTCCACTTCCTCAAGCATAATTTCACCAACATCATTTTCCTCCTCCCCATGAGCTTGGCTGTTTGCAACACCACCATGATGATTTCCTTTTACATCGAGATGATGTTCAAAATATTCCCTCCACCTCTCCAGTGATTCCCTGGGATCTATTATGAGTTCACCTGAATTACTCAAAACACTGTTCATTTCCTTTTTCCCTCCCTTCCTAAGATTCTTTATTACTGTCCAGAAAGGTGTCCCTGCTGCTTGACCTAGCCTTTCCAGGTTATTACCAAACTCCCCCCATGACTTATTTTTGGATTCAACAACTATTTGTTTCGCTCTGTTTCTTTCATCTACGTACCAATCCCTGTCAGCCTCGGCCCTTGTTTGGAGCCATTTCGGATAAGCCTTCTTTTTACGTTTACAAGCTGCTCTCACTTCATCATTCCACCAAGATGTTCGCCTTTTCCCATCTTTACACACAGTTGTTCCTAGGCATCCCCTTGCTGTTTCTACTACAGCATCCCTGTATGCCACCCATTCACTTTCTATATCCTGAACCTGCTTACTGTCTACTGTTCGAAACTTCTCACTAATCATATCCATGTACTTCTGTCTAATTTCCTCGTCCTGGAAATTTTCTACCCTTATTCGTTCGCAGACAGATTTCACTTTCTCTACCCTAGGCCTAGAGATACTTAGTTCACTACAGATCAGATAGTGGTCTGTATCATCGAAAAATCCGCGAAAAACTCGTACATTCCTAACAGATTTCCTGAATTCAAAGTCTGTTAAGATATAGTCTATTATGAATCCGGTACCCCTAGCCTCCCATGTGTAGCGGTGAATAGCCTTATGCTTGAAGAATGTATTCGTAACAGCTAAACCCATACTAGCACAGAAGTCCAGCAAATGCTTCCCATTCCCGTTAGCTTCCATATCTTCCCCACATTTACCAATCACCCTTTCGTATCCTTCAGTTCTATTCCCAACTCTCGCATTGAAATCGCCCATTAGCACTATTCTATCCTTGCTGTTGACCCTGACCACGATGTCACTCAATGCTTCATAAAACTTGTCAACTTCATCCTCATCTGCACCCTCACCTGGTGAATACACGGACACAATTCTTGTCCTAATTCCTCCCACTGACAAGTCTACCCACATCATTCGCTCATTTACGTGCCTAACAGAAACTATGTTGCGTGCAATGGTATTCCTGATAAAGAGACCTACCCCAGACTCTGCCTTTCCCTTTCTAACACCCGTCAAGTACACTTTATAATCTCCTATCTCTTCCTCATGATGTCCCCTTACCCGAATATCACTTACTCCTAGCACATCCAGATGCATCCTCTTTGCTGACTCAGCCAGTTCTATCTTCTTTCTTCCATAAGCCCCATTAATATTGATAGCTCCCCATCGAATTCCATTTCGTTCGCCAAGTTGTTTCCAAGGAGTCCCTCGCCCGTCAAATGGGAGTGGGACTCCATTACTCCCATAGGTCCGAGGCTTGCTTAAAGTGTTCTGAGCTCGGTAAATTCATGAAGCAGGATGCTGCCCTACTTGCACATAGTCCAAGTGAGGATCTCTCCTCCAACAGGTTATGGACCACCGGTGAATTGTATAGTCCTAGCCGCCTGAGCACAAGGAGGGCCACGACTCAGAATATGTCCGAGATGCCCACTCCCATTCCATAGCAACTGGTATCCCGACTATCAGGACCACTTACTAGGCCACTCAGCCGTTGCCCATGGTTCACGAACTAGGACGTGACTACAGTAACCCACAAACATGAACCATGTGTAAATTTATAACTAGCTTCACATTATAACTTCGTCATATACAAATTCACACATACCTTAAATAATTCAGATGCGTTAATATTACTATTTACAGTCGACTGAACGATATATTAAAAAATCACACCATCACATAGAAATGTAAAAACAATTCACAGAATGCTGCAGTCTATTCTTGAAGTATCTTACTTTTTTCTTTTTACACAGATCAGCGATCGACAGCTTCAGAGACTTCCACGACGAACAGAAAATTAATAGGGGATGGACAGAGGAAAGACGACACGCTGTCAGAGAAAGGATGCAAATAATTTTGGCTGAAAAGAAGACTTCCAGTAATGTGTGATTGCTGCTTAGCGTGGTCACAAATGCCGTAAACGAATATAATAATAATAATAATAATAATAATAATAATAATAATAATAATAATAATAATAATAATATCGGAAAAGAAAGAAGTTCTTGCGGAGAGTTCTAGGGCCAGAGAAAGTTTCTGGAGATGGACTCACATCTCACCTGAGGTCAAACAAAGAGCTGAAAGTTCCAAGAGATATCAGTCAGCATAAGAAAGGCTGGGCTGATGTTTTATGGGTATATCACAAGATTTCGAGCCGACAGTTAGTAATGAACTAATGACATTGCACAATTTAGGTGTGAACACGTATGTGTTTAAATTAGCGTTTCAAGGAAAATACGCTCGTAAGGAAGGCTGACCTGAATTTTGGGGGGAAAAAGGACGGGACACTTTGCTTTGAACTTCATTTCAGTACTTACATATTACTATACTGGTGAGAAACTGAATGCTAACGGCAGATTGATATTCAATACTGGAAAGGATAATCACGAACTTTACACAAGAAAGTTTAAATCATTCACGAAAATGAAGCAAAATTGAATACACTTGATGAAAATACATAAACATTATAGACCGTTATGCCCTTCAGGGTTCAGTCTGCAAGCCTCTGTCAAATTATTAAACGTCACCACAGACCTCTATTTGCAACTAGTGCTGTGGCCTCATTTAGTTCTATACCTCTTATCTTTAAATCGTTAGAAACTGTATCCAACCATTGTTGTCCTTGTCTCCCTCCACTTCTCTTACTCTCCATAACAGAGTCCATTATTATCCTAGGTAAACTATCCTCCCCCATTCGCCTCACATGACCCCCACCATCGAAGCCGGTTTATGCGTACAGCTTCATCCATCGAGTTCATTCCTAAATTAGCCTTGGACTCCTCATTCCGAGCACCATCCTGCCATTATTCCACCTGTTTATACCAGCAATCATTCTCGCTATTTTCATGTCCGTTACCTGTAACTTATGAATAAGATATCCTGACTCAACCCAGCTTTCACTCCCGTAAGTCAAAGTTGGTCGGAAAACACACCAATGTAAAGATAATTCGTTCGGGAACTGACTTCCTTCTAACAGAATACTGTTGATCGCAACTGCGAGCTCACTGTATTAGCTTTACTGCACCTTGATTCAATCTCACTTACTATATTACCATCCTGGGAGAACACACATCCTAAATATTTGAAATTATGTACCTGTTCCAGCTTTGTATCACCAATCTGACATTCAATTCTCTTGGATTTCTTACCTACTGACATCAATTTTGTCTTCGAGAGGCTAATTTTCATACCATACTCATTGCACCTATTTTCAAATTCCAAGATATTAGACTGCAGGCTTTCGGCACAATCTGCCATTAAGACCAAGTCGTCAGCATAGGCCAGATTGCTTCTTACATTTCCACCTAACTTAATCCCTCCCTGAAACTTTATATCTTTCAGCAGATGATCCATGTAAACTACGAACATCAAAGGCGAAAGATTACAGCCTTGTCTAACTCCTGTAAGTACCCTGAACCAAGAACTCATTCTACCATCGATTCCCATTGCAACCCAATTGTCAACATAAATGTCTTTGATTGATTTTAATAATCTACCCTTAATCCCATCGTCCCCTACTATGGAGAACATCTTTTCCCTCGGTACCCTGTCATATGCTTTCTCTAGATCTACGAAACATGAACACAAGTGTCTATTCCTCTCGTAGCGTTTATCAATTACCTGACGCGTACTAAAGAATCTGATCCTGACAGCCCCTCTGTGGTCTGAAACCACACTGGTTTTCATCCAGCTTACTCTCAACCACTGATCGCACCCTCCCTTCCAAGATGCCAGTGAATACTTTGCCTGGTATACTAATCAATTAGACACCTCGATATTTGTTGTAATCCTTTCTGTTCGCTTACTTATAGATAAGTGCAATTACTGATTTTGTCCAATCTGAAGGTACCTTACCGACACTCCATGCTAATCTTACTACCCTATGAAGCCAATCCATACCTACCTTCCCACTATACTTCATCATTTCAGGTCCAACTTCATATATTCCTGCTGCTTTATGACATTGGAGTTTATTTACCATCCTTGCCACTTCATCGAGCGTAACTTCACTAACATAATTTCCACCCTCCCCATGAGCTTGGTTGTTCGCGACACCTCCAGGAATATTTCCTTTTACGTTGAGAAAATGTTCAAAATCTTCACTCCACCTGTCCAGAGATTCCCTGGGATGTATTATGAGTTCACTTGAATTACTCAAAACACTGTTCTTTTCTTTTTCCCTCCCTTCCTACGATTGTTCCTAGCTGTCAGTGAAGAGAGGGCGTGGGAGGACATCATTAGCCGAATAAGTTTGGGTGGTGTCTTTAAAAGTAGGAAAGATCACAAAATGAAGGTAAAGTTGGAATTCAAGAGGACAAATTGGGGCAAATATTCGTTTATAGGAAGGGGAGTTAGGGATTGGAATAACTTACCAAGGGAGATGTTCAATAAATTTCCTTTTTTTTTTGCAATCATTTAAGAAAAGGCTAAGAAAACAACAGATAGGGAATCTGCCACCTGGGCGACTGCCTTAAATGCAGATCAGTAGTGACTGATTGATTTTGTATTCTTTATTACTGTCCAGAAAGGTTTCCCTGCTGCTTGACGTAGCCTTTCCAGGTTATTACCAAAATCTTCCCACAACTTCATTTTGGATTCAAGAACTGTTTTGTTTGTATATTAATGTTACCAAAGAGTTAACATAGCCAAATATGCCAATTGACGCCGTTACTGACTTAGTATACACAGATGACGAACCCTGGTTGCCGCCGGACAATGTCGACGCTTATGCGAGGTACATCCACAGCCCATGTTAATCTCTCAACAAATAGCCATAGCTGGACAGGAGTGGTATACTGTATCAATACAATCACGATGCAGCGTGGGAGAGTATTGAAGCCGAAAATTGGAGCACATAGGTGATCATATCGTGACAATCCAGTGAGTAGTGGCGGCGACACCGACACCGCGCCATAGCTTGTGAGGGGGCCATAACTGTTTCTTAATTTAGTAGCTGAAGAGTGATTTTACATATTAATAAAGCTATAGCATACAACACAGTATTATTTGCATTACAGAGTGTTATTCCAAACTTAGGCCGTCGTAGTGCAGGACTTCCTTCATCAATAGAAGTACGATAGTCATTTCTGAAATAATGTGGGTTTGCCAAACTGTTCCAATAATAACCATCCTTTGTTGCCACTCACAACAATCAACAAGGCTTTCGCAGTAATTAGCCAGTTCTGAGAACCCGGTAGTCAGCGAACATGCGATAACTCTAAATACTGAAGTTTCGGGCCTGTTTGTAACTCTCGGCAGTGTAGCTAAGAGGCTTACGATGGACTGTTAAGTTGTAAATTATTTTTGGTCTTATGAACGAGATTATTTCCTAATATTGTGACGGTCAGCGTCTTTGGTTACTATAACTGGAATATGCATTTCGTGTGTGTGTGTTCGTATCATATAAGTATTACTGTAATTCCTTCGGATTTGAAAATTAAATTTTGTATTATTATTATTATTATTATTATTATTATTATTATCAACATCATTGCTATTTATTGTACTAATATACAACCCTGTAGTACGAAATAAACTTGTAACTTTCCTTATCAGGAAACAAGGTGCTCATTTTCAATAATTGTGGGGGGCGGGAGGGAGCGAGCTTCTTAGCTCAGCTATTGCCAGTGAGTCTACCTCCTACTTACAAGTTTAATATTATTCTTCACGAAGACACTAAGCTATTAACGTGTCTCCACCTGAACTCTGCTGTAACAACTGTGAACACACACTGATATTTGAACAACAGGTACACAACCAGGACACCAGCTACTGACGTCACAACATTCCCACATTCAACTTCTCAAGAATGACTTGCGAGGTTGAGTTTCTTCAATAAACATGGGCAGGTTACTCCGATCTACGAACAAATGCACATTGTAGCTTCAAAAACACCTGTCTGTGCAGATTAGAGATAGTTCGAACTAACTTCACTGGTTTGATGCCGGACGAGATTATCAATGT
Source organism: Anabrus simplex (assembly GCF_040414725.1). Classification (NCBI taxonomy): domain Eukaryota; kingdom Metazoa; phylum Arthropoda; class Insecta; order Orthoptera; family Tettigoniidae; genus Anabrus; species Anabrus simplex. The sequence continues at coordinate 21,155,356 of NC_090275.1, read as the reverse complement.
TTGCAAGACGAGCATCCAAACTCTACGAAACTTTCTGGGAGAACCGGCAGTGGAACGTCCGACCTATGGACCAGAGACTCGATGCGTCCACCCAGAAATGATTACAATTTGCTTTACGTCGCACTGACACAGATAGGTCTTATGGAGACGATGGGTTAATAAAGAAGTAGGAGCGGGAAGGAAGCGGCCGTGGCCTTAATTAAAGTACAGTCCCAACATTTGCCTAGTGCGAAAATGGGAAACCATGAAAAACCATCTTCACGGCTGTCGACAGTGGGGTTTGAACCCACTATCTCCCGGATGCAAGCTCACAGCTGCGTGCCCCTAACCACACGGCCAACTCGCCCGGTACCGAGAACTCAAAGACGGCCTATTATTATTATTATTATTATTATTATTATTATTATTCACCAGTGATCAGCGATTTAGGGCTATCGTCCAGGCAGCATATTACCTATGATTTGTTTATGTAATCTTTGATTAAATGATTTCAATTAAATTGGAAATTTATCGATCATGTCCCTCGATAAATTACTCAAATCCGTAATTCTTATAAACGGACATTTGCCCTAATTCGAGCACTTGAATTTCAACTTTATCTTCATTATTAATATTATCCCGCATATTTCATTCCAACTTTTAAAAATCCACAGTTGTAGCCCTACAGGCAAGCAACTTAATATTGGGAACATCCTAGGGATATGAGCTACGAATTTTAGGCAAATGAAGCATGAGACAATATTATTTAATTATTCCTAAAAACTACAATCCTTTTCTTAATTATCGTTAAACCGGTTGATTAGATTAGCAGTTTGCTTTTTGTGCCACTAGGAGCGCTAGTGTGAATCAATGCATCGTTTCACTTAAGCACCACTATGAGCGCTTATGTAAGTCAATGCAGAGTTTCGCTTAAGCCCTTGTAAGTACATTCCGTGTGGAAGTTTTCAAAAAAATCAAAAAATGCTTGAAGGTATTGAACTAAGGAACACATTGCACGAAGAATTATGTAAATAAAATGTAAATAAGTTAATTTGGCTAGGATTCGAATAAAATAGAGTCTCTCAGGGTGCATGTACCAGTGCATTGCGCGGTGCACGGTACAAAAGACGACTTAGCTTGGTTGACCAGAGTGCAGACCCCCACTCCTCGGTTCGGAACAACAGCGCTGTCTGTCTCTTTCCCCACGCCTATCTCCCTCTTCCTCACTTGATCCTTAGCGCTCCAAATCAGAGCCGAGTTGTACCGAGACGACGCGCTGTTCCGAATCGAGCCGAGCCGAGTGGGGCCGATGCACAGTGCACAGGACCTCTGCGCCTCAGTTTGCACGCGTGATTTTTTGGCGTTTGAGAGGCCTTGGAATAAAAAATAAAACGAGTAACGAAACAAGCTATTTTAGATTGTTTTTTGGAACAGCATTTAGGCCGGAAGTGATTTTCGAAATCTGTTTTTTTAGTTTGATAGAGCTATCCCAGACGCACAATTTAGATCTTTCCGGGCCCTTTAGCCCTTCAACTCTCAGCACTTTCAGACGCTAGCTTTCTGGCCCCAACATGGCAGGTTCGATCGTAGCTCAGTCCTGTGGTATTTGAAGGTGCTCAAATACGACAGCCTCGTGTCAGTAGATTTACTGGCATGTAAAAGATCTCCTGCGGGACAATTCCGGCACCTGGGCGTCTCCGAAAACCGTAAAACTAGTTAGTGGAACGTAAAGCAAATAACGTTATCGTTCCTTCAGATGGACATTAGTTATATATTTCAAACATTTATATTACGTAATTTACATGGCACAAAAAACGGCTTTCACAGTTTAATGCTAACTGGATTAATTAATTTCCAAATTTGTACTCGAAATATTAATTCAAATATAAATAATACGTAAGCGCAGAAGTCCGCCTCTGTAGAGTAATGATTAGTGTGATTACCTGCCGTCCCCGGAGGCCAGGGTTCGATTCCCGGCTCTGCCACGAAATTTGAAAAGTGGTACGAGGGCTGGAACGGGGTCCACTCAGCCTCAGGAGGTCAACTGAGTAGAGGTGGGTTCGATTCCCACCTCAGCCATCCTGGAAGTGGTTTTCCGTGGTTTCCCACTTCTCCTCCAGGCAAATGCCGGGATGGTACCTAACTTAAGACCACGGCCGCTTCCTTCCCTCTTCCTTGTCTAACCCTTCCAATCTTCTCACCCCCCCCCCCGTAAGGCCACTGTTCAGCATAGCAGATGAGGCCACCTGGGCGAGGTACTGTTCATCCTCCCCAGTTGTATCTCCAGACCCAGAGTCAGAAGCTTCAGGACACTGCCCTTGAGGTGGTAGAGGTGGGATCCCTCACTGAGTCCGAGGGAAAAACCAACCCTGGAGGGTAAGCAGATTAAGAAGAAGAAGTGTAGAAAATTAATCCAGTTTAATCTTATTTTCTTGAGGTGTAATGCACTATCCTCAAATATAGTCTTTTTTTAGTTACGGAAGTAGATGTATAGTCTTGTCGCATGAAAATGTTCTGAATTTTTATGTTACTGATGCAGTAACCTTACTCAAACCATGCCACGTTTTTGTTCAGAGCGATCACATGGGAGTCCCAGGACGAAAACTACGTCCTTTCACTCATCTCTTTCCAAGAATACCCGGCGAGTCGGACAAATCTCTATTGTACTGCACTGGCGTGGGAGAAAATCTGTCATGGTGGCACTATTTTTGCCCCATGTCAGAAAAGTAGCCCCACTCTTCGCTAGACTGTTATTTATATAATGAAGTCGGAAGAATTTTGAGAAAGGGAGGGAGAACTTCGCTTCATAACAAACGTGCGTTTCTAGTTATTTCAAGGCGAAATACTAAAGTGACTACTACTATTAAAAAAAGGTCTTCATTCCTCCCCTGAAGGGGGAGGCAGGCCTCCTAGGCAATGACGCCGTCTCTCGGGTCAGGAGATTTGTATTGGAGAAGGAGGTGTGCGGAGAAGGTGAAAGAGTTGGTAGTCCCGGCATTTGCCTTGGAGCGTTCCCAGGACAGACGGATTGTGGGGACCAGTTCCTCTCCATCTCCCGAATACAGAGGGGTAGAGCCACGGTAGAGCCGTGACCATCTCTTCTCTGTTCGGTTGGCCGGTCGGAAACTGTCGGACCATGGACTAGCCGTGGCTACTTGTAGGCCGAGACACACTCTGCATCCAGCAACCTGCTAAAATCTGATCGCATGAACATTAAATTATCACCTACGAGATTTAAACACTTAGATACAAGTAAGACGATTCTACGGGCAATTCAGGCCCATGGTATATAATAATAAGTTAATATCATTTATTTTGCATCAAACAGAGTGAAATTTATATGTTGCGATTCTCGTTACTGGAGGTAATCCTTAACAATATTTGTGAAGACTTCAGTGAGGTACAGCTTGATCCCGCAGAAACTAAGAGAAATCGTCGCGGCCGGGGCAAAACCTCCTATGTGAAATATTTTCGCTTAGAACTTTGGTTGGTAAGGTTCACTCCTCTGAGATGCCATATTGTGTGAATATTGTCAAAGCATTCTCGCTCTGTGCTGTGGGTCAGTATATCTCCAAAAATATTATCACATAGGGGATTTTGTCCCGGCAACGACGAAATACTGAACTTCACGTACGACTCCGGGCCTTTGAGACCCATGTTATGCATCAAACGGTTAACGAATTTTGTCGGGTAAACATCAAATATGTCCTGAGAACCTTTACATACCGCCGTCATACGGTATGGGAAGTCGAATGGACCATTCTTCAATAATCCGTGTTTGATCCCGCGACCATTGGACCCGGAGGCAGACAGTTTACCACTGATTCCTAGAATGATAAAATACTGCACTCATCTGTTGTGCGCTGAAAGGGTTGTTTGATTGTTGACAGGTGGTGAAACTGAGAACACACAGAAGAAAGTGAGAATTTGGAGTATATTCTGTGAAGGTGACATATGGCATGAAATGTAAGACAAGTTTGCTGTAAGTGGGTGGGACGTGGGCGACGTAACGTGGATCGCAGATGTAGCGTATACAAGTGTTCTCACCACACCACATTGTAGAACATCGCAATATCAAAATGAAGCTCTGAAAATTGTGCACTATAAGGGTTGTTCAAATTAGAAACGAACTATTTGCAGCGGACAACGATAGCATATTGATAACAGGTCCACAGATAACAATCCCCATCGATAAGCACCTGTCCTAAAGTTGAATACGTTTCCCCCAAGTCCTTGGTCTACCAAGCGACCGCTGCCCATCCCGAAGGCCTGCAGATTACGAGGTGACGCTTGGTGAGGGCGACGAATCCTCTCTGTCGTTATCCTTGTTTTTTGGACCGGGGCCACTATCTCACCACCCTACGTGGGCGGGAGCGGATCTTCATTGGCGTAATCATTTTAACGAGAAAACACACACACACACAAAGCTAAACTACGCTACGCTAATCAATACCAAGCTATGTTGTGCTATGACACGAATAAGAAGCTAAGCTAAACTATGCTATGCTAAGTAATCCCAAGCTATGTTGTGCTATGTCACGAATAAGAAGCTAAGCTAAACTATGCTATGTTAATCATACCAAACTATGTTGTGTTATGTCGCAAATAAGAAGCTAAACTAAACTATGCTATGCTAATCACATCAAGCTATGTTTTGCTATGCCACGAATAAGAAGCTAAGCTAAGCTAAGCTATGCTAATCATACCAAGCTATATTGTGCTATGTCACGAATAAGAAGCTAATCTAAACTGTGCTATGCTATTCATACCAAGCTATTTTTTGATATGTCACGAATAAGAAGCTAATCTAAACTATGCTAAGCTAATAATACCAAGCTATGTTGTGCTATGCCACGAATAAGAAGCTGAGCTAAACTATGCTATGCTAATAATACCAAGCTATGTTGTGTTATGTCACGAATAAGAAGCTAAGCTAAACTATGCTAGGCTAATCAATACCAAGCTATGTTGTGCTATGCCACGAATAAGAAGCTGAGCTAAACTATGCTATGCCAATCATACTAAGCTATGTTGTGCTATGTCACGAGTAAGATGCTAAGCTAAACTATGCTATGCTAATCATACCAAGCTATATTGTGCTATGTCACGAATAAGAAGCTAATCTAAACTGTGCTATGCTATTCATACCAAGCTATTTTTTGATATGTCACGAATAAGAAGCTAAGCTAAACTATGCTAGGCTAATCAATACCAAGCTATGTTGTGCTATGCCACGAATAAGAAGCTGAGCTAAACTATGCTATGCCAATCATACTAAGCTATGTTGTGCTATGTCACGAGTAAGATGCTAAGCTAAACTATGCTATGCTAATCATACCAAGCTATATTGTGCTATGTCACGAATAAGAAGCTAATCTAAACTGTGCTATGCTATTCATACCAAGCTATTTTTTGATATGTCACGAATAAGAAGCTAATCTAAACTATGCTAAGCTAATAATACCAAGCTATGTTGTGCTATGCCACGAATAAGAAGCTGAGCTAAACTATGCTATGCTAATAATACCAAGCTATGTTGTGTTATGTCACGAATAAGAAGGTAAGCTAAACTATGCTAGGCTAATCAATACCAAGCTATGTTGTGTTATGTCACGAATAAAAAGCTAAGCTAAGCTATGGCAGGCAGCCGTTTAAAGATCTCGGATTAATTGAAGAAGATCCTTTTTTATTGGTTGCTGTCGTGGAAGACGAAGAAAGTGAAAGAAACAGAAAGAGGAGAAAATTATATATAGGGCCTACGAGAAATTGCAAGTGAATTCATGGTAAACCCTATCATTTGATTGAAGCATTGCATGGAAATGAAGCATGGAAAATCAGGAACAGTTTCATGAACTTCCCTCTATTACTGAGGATTATATTTAAAAATAATATGAAGTACCCAAATTATAGAATCTAGGGTAAATGTATGTAAAAGCGATAAATGATACGTAAAATAAATTTCCAGAGTTTAATTTATTTCTTACCAACAGTTCTCTTTCATTGTTATCTTCAATAATTTGACACACAAGTGTCTTCAGTCAGTCGTTCTTCCTTTCGTCTGCTTTCCATGATAATTAACAAACACAGACACAATTAAGCAATATAATACATGTTGTATCGAGGTAATTCATGAAAGCCACACGCATGAAACGACTGTTCGCTAGATGCCGGGCAAAAAAGTGATTATGCTCACGCGTGAAGCCAGCTTTCGCCTCCTTGGCGACCTGTAAAATTCAGCTTGGCATGGCTTAGGTTACCGTATTTTTCAGCATAGCAGTCTGTGTGTGCCATTCCATATAACTTTATTGGGGCGAGATTTTTTTTTCAATGGGTTGCTTATCTTTCGTCCGCCTCTGTGGTGTAGTGGTTAGCGTGATTAGCTGCCACCCCCGGAAGTCCGGGTTCGATTCCCGGCTCTGCCACGAAATTTGAAAAGTGGTACGAGGGCTGGAACGGGGTCCACTTAGCCTCGGGAGGTCAACTGAGTAGAGGTGGGTTCGATTCCCACCTCAGCCATTCTGGAAGTGGTTTTCCGTGGTTTCCCACTTCTCCTCCAGGCGAATGCCGGGATGGTACCTAACTTAAGGCCACGGCCGTTTCCTTCCCTCTTCCTTGCCTATCCCTTCCAATCCTCCCATCCCTCCACAAGGCCCCTGTTCAGCATAGCAGGTGAGGCCGCCTGGGCGAGGTACTGGTCATTCTCCCCAGTTGTATCCCCGACCAAGAGTCTGAAGCTCCGGGACACTGCCCTTGAGGCGGTAGAGGTGGGATCCCTCGCTGAGTCGGAGGGAAAAGCCGAACCTGGAGGGTAAACAGATGATGATAATGATGATGATGATGATGCTTATCTTTCTGTGTGTGGTGGCCTTTAGTCTGCGTGACAGAAGGACACGTAGATAGTGTAAATGTTGCCCACACATGGCCGTATCGATGAATGAGTGAATTAATGAATAAATAAATAAATAAATAAATAAATAAATAAATAAATAAATAAATAAATAAATAAATAAATAAATAAATAAATAAATAAATAAATAAATAAATAAATTGTAGTATTTATAGTCCGAAAGTCATTTAGATGTAAACAAAATAACATAAAATATTGATAAACATTTCATTGGGATTTCTAAAAAGTGAAGATATTTCATTCAGAGTAATAAATGTACGCCTATGTTAAGCATGCAAAAAAAATTATGTTGAATTTTGTAATTTGTTGCTATTTGTATTCCTGTTCATGCACGAAGGGAAAAAATAATCTATACAATATTTTTACCCTAGATGTTGTTAAAAGTACGTTCTACCTGGCCGAGGCGGTAAAGGCACGCTGGGTTCAGCCGGAAGGACGTGGGTTCAATTCCCCATTAGAGAGTCGAAAATTTTTAGGAAACGAGATTTCCATTTGTCGAGCGGCACACGACCCTGAGGTTCATTTAGCCTTCACCGAAAATGAGTACCAGGACAAAGGCGGCTGAGTGTAGAGCTAGCCTCTCTGTCCCACGTGGTGCCGAGATTACGGATGGTGAAAGTCTTTCTCTGTTCCATGGGCCTTCATGGCCTGGACGGAGATGTTGAGCAATATTCAGTAGTCTTAAAACACGCTGGTTTATGGAGGGGTAAACAAGCGAGCGGTGACATTTACAGGTGTAATGTTGGTAGTGCTGAAGAAGTCCCCCGCGGTTGACATTGGCGGTCCAGATGGTAGTGAGAGCGCTGTCTGACACAATAACACATATCCCGCCCGCCCATTACGGCGTGCTACAAATAGTGCCAAGGCTTCCACTGTGCGTGCTACTCCGCAGTATCCTTCCTACTTGTGCGATACGTTCAGGAAACTCTCCGAATCACATGCACATCCACGATGGAGTCAGAGGACCGCCTGCCAAAATAAAAATTCGAGCCCCCTCAAATAAAATGTACCGGGCGAGTTGGCCGTGCGGTCAGGCGCTCGCGGCTGTGAGCTTGCATCCGGGAGATAATGGGTTCGAATCCCACTGTCGGCAGCCGTGAAGATGGGTTTCCGTGGTTTCCCATTTTGCACACCAGGCAAATGCTGGGGCTGTACCATAATTAAGGCTACGGCCGCTTCCTTCCAACTCCTAGGCCTTTCCTGTCCCATCGTCGCCATAAGACCTGCCTGTGTCTGTGCGATGTAAAGCAAGTAGCTAGCAAATAAAATGTAAACCTACGAATAACTCATGTACATTTAATTACAACAGGTAGATAATATGTACCATATTGTCAAGTTACATAAAGAAAGGAATTATTCACTATTGTAAGATTATTTAAAAAATAAGATTAACATGTTGTTTAGCTGCCTGCGTGGTTAAACGGCTGAGATCCTGAACCATCCACCACTTAATTATTTGAATTTAAAATTGGTTTCATTTTACAGTTACTACGGAAATTTACACCGTAACCGACACTGAAGTCTCAGAGAAAAGTATACGAACAAAATTAAATCAAAAACTGGTCAAATATAATTTGAAAAATATTAAACAGCACAAGTGATAACTATAAGCCTTCGCGCAAAGAGACCTTGTGTAAAACTGAATGGACTGTGTGTTACTACACCTACTTTCTGTTGGACTTACACGTTGCTGTAGAATAAATGTGTGATAATACACTAGCGGAGATTAGGGAGTCGCCACCCCCACTTTGTGGAAGATACGTTACATTTTTATTCCATTTTAGCCGGCTCAAACTATGAATTGTAGGAATTATATATAAAAAAAGGCAGTTTCTAAAAGGCATGTTGTCGTATCAGCTGATTCTTTCCTATATTTTCTTTAAATATTAATAAAATGATTTGCGGAAATACGCACAAAATGTCGCTCGTCTCGGCTAACTGATTTGTATAGCGCCACAGCAACTATGTGACAAGGGCGCTCATGCCCGGGGGCAAGAGGGGGACGCCCCCCCTCCATAGCTCTCAGGCAAAGAAAAAATCTAATGTAGTCAGGTGTTTTTCTTTCAAGAAAATGATTTAAATGTCGGCATTACATAGAAGTGGTAGGGGATACCGTGGGTGGTATTCTACCGTATAATACAAATCGCTATTCATCTCCCAAAATATTAAAAATAATACATACCCCCAGGTCTAGGCCCAACCCTACAAACTATCCTATGGGCGCCCTTGCTACGAGACACTTTGCATGTGCTGTGGGGAAGAGTAGTGCGGGGTGTATATATATATATATTTGCCAGGGTCATGGACACTTGAGGTTTGATTCACCCGCTTGCCACGCGCATTCATCAGTCTGACAGTCTCTTTAGTGTCTGTTAGCTTCTTAGTGGGTAGTCAAATACTAAATGATGTTTAATTGTATACCTACTTCTATTTAATTGTAATACTGTATATGTGTAACAATGTTTCGTTGGTAAAAGTTTTATTTACAGTACTGAATCAAAATCTACAAAAATAAACCATTATCACCGCACTTAGGTTGGTAAATTGTCGACATTTACCTCTCTGTCGAAATTCGCTGAAAGAGCATCAGGAGGTTACCATATTGTATCTTTAATTTTTTTCCTTTAAAGCATTGGTAAGTCGACGACCACAATGGAGACGTTTCACGGATGCCCTATGTTCCTTTTTTCCTCCACCACTTCTTATTCCCAATCGACGTTACTGTGATAAAAGTTAAATGTTCAGAAAAATTTCTGCATAATACTATCTCCGGTTTGAAAAGGTTAAAACATTTACCTACTTGGGAAGTGTAGTGACGAGAGAAGGAGGGGCGGAAGAGGATGTGAGAGCCAGAATAAGGAAAGCAAGTGGAGCTTTCATGCAGCTGTATACAGTATGGAAGAATAACAACATTTCAAGGCAAATGAAAATAAAAATTTTCAATACAAATGTTAAATCAGTCCTTGTGAAACTTGGAAGGTTACATGAACTATCAATGATCTCTTGCAGACATTTATAAAGCGTTGCTTACGACGCATCATAAACATCAGATGGCCTGAAATTATATCCAATGACGAGCTATGAATCCCAACAAACCAAGTTCCAGTCGCAGTGGAAATCAAGAGTAGGAAATGGAAATGGATGGGTCATACTTTGAGAAAGCCAGCGGGATCTATACAACGCACAGCATTAGAATGGAATCCGCAAGGGGCACGGAGGAGATGTCGTCCTAGGCAGACCTGGAGGAGGCCCTTGAAGCAGGGAAGACTTGGAAGGAAGTTAAATCATTGGTAAGTCGACGACCACAATGGAGACGTTTCGCGGATGCCCTATGTTCCAGTGGCAACGAGAGGAATTAAGTCAAGTCAAAAGTCAATATCTCCGGTGCACTACACATCAAGGAAGCATAATTTTCTAACTAAAATATGATATTTTGGTGCCGCAGTATTGAGAGACGGCAAAGCCAAGCATTGTTTACAGCTGTGCTATAATACTGCTGCGAGATGGCAATTCCTGTACGTACACAAATTGTAAAACAAACTATTTAGACTGGTTTCTACAACACTACTTGGACCATTTCCGTGCTGTGACATTAGGCTAGAAATATATTATTGTTATATTTTTGCGCCGAGACTGCGGGGCCCCTTAAAGCTCTGCCGGCCTTAACGTTTCGTCCTTCATTGGAGATGGCGGTTCAAACAGTGTGGGTTCTTAACCCGTGGTGGATTGAATGTCAAATAAAAATTTAACACTTATAATTTTAATAATTTTAACGTGAACAGGCGATGGGTAGCTGATTTATTTTATGTTTAGCAATTCATAGTGATGATTATAAAGTATCAACATTAAAGGGGTGTTAACCAGATATCATTCAACTCAAATGTTAAGATGTGTTTTACTGTATGGAAGTCAGATCTGGGAAGTGACCAAAGACATTGCTACAAGGTTACAGACTTTTATAAATCGTTGCCTGAGGGAGATTATGAGAATATGGTGGCCAAAGACCATCTCAAAGAAAGACCTCTAGGAGGGCACAAGTCAAAGCTCCATACAGTAACAGATAATGAGAAGAAAATGGAGATGGATTGGGCACACCCTGAGAAGAGCACAAGGAAGTATCACAAAGCTGAAATCCACAAAGTAGTCGCAGGCAAAGCAGACCGAGCATAACCTGGAAGAGAAACACAGACAGAGAGAGAGGTGAAAGCATTGGCAGCAGACAGAACAAGCTGGAGGCCCTCTGCTCCACCCAGGAATTACAGGAAGTACGTCAGGTAACCAGACATCTATCAGAAATGCTAATGTTTACAATAACAACAAAATCATACCAATGAAATTACCAGTCAATCAAAGCAAACACTGTGACATAAATTAGGCAATTAATTGCCTTTCAAATGATGTACATAAATAGTGTTTTATATCATATGTTGCTAATACTGTTAATTATTTGTTATAAATATTAAATCACCTCAATAAAAAACAATGTACATTTTCAAGCGAACCAACAAACCCAGTGCCTCTGTTTTTTTCTAATAATTTGCTTCGACAATCAGAATAAATTAATGTTCAAATTACCTTATCTTTTCATTATCAGTTATTACTTTTTTTTTTTGGAATTAAAACTTTCTGCAAATCCGGACATTCTTATAGAAAACGTAAAATAATTCTTGACATTCTAAACGATTCTGATCGTTTGAAAGGACATAAAATACTATCAGGAAAGATTTCGAGTCAATAGAACTATCGCGTTTCTGGTCTCATTATAGTCATTTATTTCCACTACTATTTACACAAGAAAAAGATCTCGACTAAACATTTTTTCCAAGAGAAACTGTATCATATATCCCTATTCTAAAAACAAAAACAAAAAACCCGAGCTCGATAGCTGCAGTCGCTTAAGTGCGGCCAGTATCCAGTATTCGGGAGATAGTAGGTTCGACACCAACACAGTCTACGCACTGAAGTGTTCAAAGTGCAGATTCAAATGCTCAAAACAACACGAAAAAATTAAGATTTTCGTCTGAAATTCCACACACAGATGCGTGAGAGACTTCAAAATAAAATGACATGAAAAAGATAATTACTTTCCCCGGTTAATGTCTCCTTAAAGGGCTATGTGTGTTCAGATTCCGTTCGCTGCTATATATTCTCATGTTATTACAATCTGTTTTATGTCGCACCGACACAGGTAGGTCTTAAGGTGACGATGGGATAGAAAAGGGCTAGGAATGGGAAGGAAGCGACCGTGGCCTTAAGTAAGGTACAGCCGCAGCATTTGCCTGGTGTGAAAATGGGAAACCACGGAAAACCATCTTCAGGGCTGCCGACAGTGCGGCTCGAACCCACTATCTCCCGAATGAAAGCTCACAGCTGCGCGACCCAAACCGCACGGCCAACTCGCCCGGTACATACTCTTGTAAGGTACTCGTTTTTATTTTTCAAAAATCAATTGGATGTCACAGATTGCATGTTTGTTGCCTAGTCAAAGACCATCCCAAAACAACAACAACAACAACAACAATAATAATAGTAATAATAATATTGTTATTGCTTTACGTCCCACTAACTACCTTTACGGATTTCATACGGATTTCAGAGACGCCCAGGTGCCACAATATAGTCCCGCAGGAGTTCTTTCACGTGCCAGTAAATCTACTGACACGAGGCTGACGTATTTGAGCGCCTTTAAATACCACCGGACTGAGCCAGGAACGTACCTGCCACGATGGGGTCAGAAGACCAGTCTGAGCCACTCAGCCCGGCAATTCCACAGTTTCAACTCATTCTTGACAAATAATAAAAAAACAATAACATTTAAATACAATGGACTTTAAAGCTGAATTAAACATTTGTATTGTTTTGTTCATTTTGCACTTCATGATTTTATTCCATTTGCGAATGGAAATGCCACTATTCTTTTCATGATTAAGACCAAATATTCAAAGTGGGACACCCCTCGCAAATTAGCCCGAAGGCTGGCTTGGTCTGAACAGCTCCACCACCACGTCATAAACGGTCTAGACATCACTGGAGAGGCGTGCTAGGAATATAAAGAGTGTAATAGTTTCCCGTTGCTTTCCTTACCGAGCCAGAAGTTGCTATTACATACCGGTCTGCAAAACCCGCTCATATTCACACATCAGCCGACACTATGAGCAACATTTCCACCTCATTCTTAACATGGACTGGAGGCATAATCTCGAACTTTTCTTTTCAGGAGCCACATCGATTACTATAGACAGGAAGAGCAGGAGGGTTACATTAAAAGAGAACAATCGAAAGTAGAGATAGAGCTGAGGCCATGTCCACAAGGTAGAAAGTGCGGACTTCTACACCTCAGCTTTAAAACATCAAAGAGTGGACTGGCATTCGCAGCCGCGAATAACTCTTCAAGTTAGTTAAATGATGACGATGATTATGCTTGTTTAGAGGGGCCTAACATCTAGGTCATCGGTCCCTAATGGTACGAAATGAGACGAAATGCAATGGTTATTTAAAAGTACAAAATTCATCCACTGACCAGAATTCAAAACCGTGATGATGAAGAATGAATGGATGAATATGAATTGAAAACAATCAGTGGATCCGACCCGCAATGCCTCACCTTCCCAGAGAGAATATTACTGACCAAGGGACTGCTTCCAAAGCACAATCCTGAATCGATGAGGCTTGTTGTCTAAAGGAGTTCAATAGCCATGTCAACGGTCCCACATAATGGCACTTATCGCTAGTAAAGTCGAACCATGGTATTTCTCAAATTGCGGTACTAATCACGGGCGCCCCTATTCCCGTAGTGTTCCTCATATAGTGGGTACTAATCATAGGTAACAAAGGCCCACGGTGTCGCTCATATTGTGTTACTAACCACAGGCACCGCCCAGACCCGTGGTGTTTCACTGAATGGTACTAGGCACGGGCAACGGAAGCCCGCGGTGTTCTGCATTTAGTGGTACTAATCACAGGTACTGGAAACCCACAGGGAAGCACTCTCTGCTGCTACTAATCACAAAACTATTGAGTACCTAACAGAATAGTATACTCGCAAGTAAAGGCGACCCATGGTGTTCCCCGCGTGATGGTACTAATCACAAGTAGTTTTATGGTTGTTTCAATCATCCCTTGGTCTCCCTTTTAGTCTCCTCTTACGACAGGCAGCGGATACCGTGGGTGTATTCTTCGTCTGTGTCCCCACCCACAGGGGGTAGACAAAGAGAAAAGGAAAAAAGAAGGGATCCGTCACTTCCAAAAATGAAGTAACGGACGAAGAAAGGCAACGCCACGAAAGGCGTGAAAATGAAAGACTCCCCAGGCCTCGAATGCTCTAACACAGTCGGGGTCGGAAAGGAACAAGAGTTGACCAAGTGAGGTCGGACAGGATAGATGAAAGTGAGGAGCCTGGCACAAGTAAGCAGAAGAAATGCCAGGACTCAGCTAAGGGCCCCGCCGTCGTCATCCCACGCTCTCAAGTTCAGAGTCACTGGGATTCCTTTTAGTCGCCTCTTACGACTGGCATGGAATACCGTGGGTGTTATTCTACCGCCACCACCCACAGGGAGTAAGTTAGTTAAATAAAGGGGTGATTTATCCAGGGTAATCACCAACGTCTGTGGGATTAGATATAGCACTTAAGGAGGAAGAAGAAGAAGAACCAGAACAAGAAGAATAGTAAGTAATTTTCTATTATTTGACAGCCACCTATATTACAAAGAATAACATCTACAAATCAATGGAGACTTAGTGCTGCCAACTCGACAGGCAGTGCGATGATGATGATGATGATGATGATGATGATGATGATGATGATGATGCTTGTTGTTTAAAGAGACCTAACATCTAGGTCATCCGACCCCACAGAAAATGCAAGGGAGCAGGAGTCAGTGATGGTATTCAGAGTTTCGAGTTAACCGCCTACTGAATCGCAAAGAGGACTATGAAAAACTACCAGCCAATGAAGAATGATTTGAGAAAATGATTGTATGCGCCCTCTGGTTGCATTCTGTGCATTTCAAATAAGTACGTCAGTATTCTCTCGTCAGCTTGCGACCCCCAAAATGCCAAAATAACCCAGATCTACAATTTCCAAATTAAAAACAAATCGAAGGTCTTGCAGCAGATGGGAAACTGTTATTCCGCAATTGTAAATACGCACAGATCACCTCGTATGACGCAGAGCGGAGCTGGAGAGAGTATAAATAACTTTTGCGGGATAATAGAAGAGCATTGTGCGGCATACTGTAACAGTTATGCATTTACGGCGAGTTAATAACATATCTGTATTTCATGGGAGCTCTGAATATTCAAATATCAGAAGTTTCAGTTGTGAATCTACTAGAGATCTTATCTTCTCTCTCTTGAGAAATCCTCATTCCTAATGCGTGATGAGGTTCTGTTTCTAATCTGGAATGTTCTCGCCAGAGGATGGGAAGGAATTATCAATTCTTATTGGTTTTACGTCTCTCTCTAACTACTTTCACGATTTACAAAGAGGTGGAAGTGCCGGAATTTTGTCCTGTACGAATTCATTTACTGATACGAGGCTGGCGTGTTAGAGCACCTTGAAATACCACCAGACTAATTACTACTTATGCGTAGCGTTGTCCAGCAGATCGTGGGTACGCCCTTCGAGACCTAAAACGCTATTTTCCACATTCGTGGAAGCAGTTTCGCTCATATCTAGACCCCCAATGTTTCGACAATTATAGGTTAGATGCAAACTAATTTGGTCATTAGGAAGTGTCGTCTAGCCCGTTCTTCAGTAATGTTGCAAGAGTAATATCAATCATAGGGGTTCAGATGAACTGTACCCCTACAGTTTATGCACGACTCGTAACGTAAGTGTTGTGTAGGGTAGACTATACCTGTTACTGCCTACAATTCATAACTCGACTCATCTTCACTTTCACTGCATCTAAGCCGAGCTTTCTTGGTCATCGAGGTGGGGATTCAGTCGACCAGTGGAGCACTGACATCTCCATGGAGTGAAAAAAATGGCAGTCAGTGCTTTTGTGTGACTGTCGACATTCAGTTCCACATAGCACTACTGGACCTGCTATTGTCCGGTATAACTTTAACTTTAGCCTAAGAGGCAAAGAGACAGAAATACCATTGCACTCAGCCAGTGCATCACATACAAACTCGCACCTCAATCAGCTTTTTAAATATAAGTGCTCCGTGGCGCTTTTAAAGATAGGACAATTCATAATATGAAGATGACGTTGGAATTCAAGAGGACGAATAATAATTGGACCTGGAGTAGTCGGGAGATAGTGGGTTCGAGCCCCACTGTCGGCAGCCCTGAAGATGGTTTTCCGTGGTTTCCCATTTTCACACCAGGCAAATGCCGGGGCTGTACCTTAATTAAGGCCACGGCCGCTTCCTTCCACTTCCTAGGCCTCTCCTATCCCATCGTCGACACAAGACCTATCTGTGTCAGTGGGACGTAAAGCAAATAGAAAAAAATTGGACCAAATATTCATTTATAGGAAGAGGAATTTGGGATTAAAGTAATAATTTATCAATGCAGTTATGTTCGATAAATTTCCAATTTCTTTGAAATCATTTAAGAAAAGACTAGGAAAACAACTGATAGGGAATCTGCCTCCTGGACGACAGTCTGCAACGCTGATACGAAAAAAAATCTGGGAAAATTTATTCTAAGGTTGTCGTCTACCTTTTGTGACGATACGGTACTTGAAGAAGAATACGCACTGAAATTGCATGTACTGTTAAATTTACATACGTATTTTACTTTGTACTATCAACGATTTTGTTAAAGTATACTGACAGTGCAATAACATGTACGTATAGACAGTATCCACAGTAACACGCTAGGTCTGCTGGCAGTAACTCTGATAAGACTCCACAGGTAATCAGGAGTCATTGCTGTCTCCAGTGCGGCCCAGAACTGTTGAAGAATGCGCGCGAACACAGCGATCGAGATGGTCTCACAGATATCCCACTGGATTGAATGGGGGCTGTTTAGCGGCCAGGGAAGAACTTTGAACTCTTGATCGTGCTGTTCCAGCCACGTGTGGACTCTAAGTCGTGTGGCAAGATTCATTATCATGCATGAAGATTCCATACTCCCAATGAAAGACAATCATCATGTACGGGTGGACGCGATCACCCAGGATGAGTACTTTACACAGGGACTTTGGGACCTAGAGAACACTACTAGAACATCCCCCAGACTATAACACTGTCCTCACAGCCTTGTGTTCGTCCACAGGTGGTTGCAGGGTGTTCCGCCGGGCACGCTAACGACAATCCGTTCAACTCGTCGGAGGAGGCTAGCCCTCACCAACCAACAGCGACTAACGAGCAAATTCCCGTCGTTTTTGTCGATTCACCTGGGTTAGCATGGGTGCAGTCAGTCTAAGTCTACTCCGGAGCCCCATTCCCAGAAGAATTCGCTGAAGTGTAACGGTAAAAAACCGTGTCTGGATACCCCCTGCTTCATTTAGACGGAGCGCAGTCCCACAGTAGCCTGTCGGATGGCCTTCACTTATCGTCTGAACGACGACTTGTTTTAATGTTTTTATTTAATTGACTTTTGTTGAAACAACATTTGGTCGTCCTCGATCCTCCATGTAAAGAAACACTCACAGTACACATACAACACCACCTTCCGACAGTGGGGCTCGACCCACTATTTCCCGAATGAAAGTTCACAGCTGCACAACCCTAACCGCACGGCTAACTCTCTCGCTACACACTCTTGTGAGGTACCGTACTCATTTCTATTTAAAGAAATCGATTGGATGTCAGAGATTATATGCCTGTTGCCTAGTCAAAGACCATTCCACAGTAATAATGATAACAATAATAATAATATGTTATTTGATTTACGTCCCACTAACAACTTTTATGGTTTTCAGAGACGCCGAGGTGCCAGAATTCAGTCCCATAGGAGTTCTTTTACGTGCCAGTAAACCTTCCGACACGAAACTGTCGTATTTGACCACCTTCAAATACCACCGGACTGAGCCAAGATCGAACCTGCTAAGTTGGGATCAGAAGGCTAGCGCCTCAACCGTCTGAGCCACTCACATCGGTCATTCCACATTTTCGAATCAAAGTTGCCAAATAATAACAGAAACATTTCAATGTCATGGACTTTAAAGCTGAATTAAACATTTGTTTTGCTTTATTCATTTTGCACTTCAGGATTTTATTCTATTTTCGAATGGAAAATCCACTATTTTTTAATTATTAAGACCAGATATTCGAAGTGGGACACCCCTCACTAATTAGCCCGAAGACTGGTTGGTTTCCACAGCTCCGTCACCAGATGTCAAAAATATAAATTGTCAGTGCAAAGTACATACAAGAAATGAAAACCACTCCCCAGTTCCCACGACTGTTATTCCCTATGGTGAAAGTCGTCCACTCATGATACACCTTCACCACAGATGCGCGTGGACAGCACACAAATGTCGCTCTTCCTTGGCCCGAAAGCTGATGATCATCCCTTTTCTGCAACTAAGTTAAATCGCTTCCCTTACCCATGACAGCAGGTATACTCCCTGGCACGTAAGCCTATACACTATGATACAACTTTACTCGTTCTGCTCTGTTAATACTGAAGATTGTGATGTTTAGTTATTTTCTAACTGTTGGGTTGGATTCAGTGTCGCTAACCAAACAGTTTAGGGTCCCTATTTGCGGATACGATGTCTTACAGTTATTGTTAATCTGGTACGTTGGCACTGTACAGCCATGTTTTATTTCGTGATTTGGGAGAATTACATATTGCCAATGCCGTATTGACAAAATCACTGGTGATACATTTGCGGGTATAATTAAAGCATATTATCTTTTTCTGTGGGATTGTAAATCTGTTTGGGTAATACCAGGCAGGTAGAATAGTGGCACGTTCGAATAATGCATTATTAATAACGTAGTTGATATGAAACGACGAAAGAAGCATTTTATTAATTATGATGTCTAAGAAGCAAGAAAAATCTGCATGAATTCCTCCGAAAAGGAAAGCAACGTTACCTCTTCTATAAAGATCAGTTCAGTTGAAATGGAAGGAAATGTCGTTATCAGCCTAACTTTCCCTAACATTGCCTTGTCACGACTTAGGTACAGGCTGCACACTTACGAGGGAACACATACATATGTTACATTCGGATTCGCTTGAAATTTGGTAAGACTATTCGTGGGAGGCAGTAGAATGCTAAGGTGAAAACTGCATGTGCCCAGCGCAAGTTTAAACGCCAAAATTGAACAAATAAATAGTCGTAAAATTAGAAGTGCCGTGGGAGTATCGGGGTGTGGCGGAGAGGTAGGGAGGAGCGAAGCAGCGGACGTATGCTGGCGCGGCTCGACACAGCCCGGTTGGCTCACGTCCGCTGCTTCGCTCCTCCCTACCTCTCCGCCACACCCCGATACTCCCACGGCACTTCTAATTTTACGACTATTTATTTATTCAATGTTGGCGTTCAAACTTGCGCTGGGCACATGCAGTTTTCACCTTAGTATTCTACTGCCTCCCACGAATATTCCTACCAAATTTCAACCGAATCCGAGTGTAACACATGTATGTGTTCCCTCGTTAGCCTTTGTGTATTCTTATTGGCTTGCGGCAAATGTACATGTAATATATTTGCTTGCGTGTATTATTACAGCGTGGTTTCTCTTCCTTCCGACAAATAACAGGAAATTCCAAGAAGCGAGCTGAATTACTTACACCAGGCAAACACCGAAGAATACGATTATATTAATGCATGTCTGTATATATCAAAATAAAGTCAGAAATATATAACATTAAATTGAGTGAGGGTGAGAGCGAGTGTATGTCCTTAATTCCTCACTCAGCTTAAAAACAGACATAATTATGAATTTCTTAATTGATTATTTACTTGCGTGAGAGGGAAGCTCCATTATTGATACTTACACAGAGGTTAGTTTGTTGATAGTTATGTCTCGTGATTTCAATATGTAACTAGTCAAGTTGGGTACAGACATGAGCCATTAAAAAAAAGAGATAGGGCGGCGATATTTGCTTTTTAGTGCATAGCCTTAGGTGACAAGTACTATAGTGCAGTGTGTACAGCGATGTTGTCGCTTCAGCAGACCACGTCACGGGGCATACTAGCAGGTGGCACTTGTACCAGGTGGTCATAATACAGTGATTCAGCTGTATACAGAGTGAAGCCGAACTCCACCGAAAAACTTGCCGAGGTGATTCAGGGATAACTTCTGAGTATATTGGTATAAGGGACCCGTGGTCTCCGGTGGCTCCTTACAAAGTAATAGTATTTCGTTTGGTTTGTCGCCCCCGTTAACTTTGCACCTGTGCTGCACTAAAAATAATAACTGCTAGTTCTTAACAGACGACGGGATGTCGGAATTTTGTCCCGGAGGACTTCCTTAACGTGCCAGAAGCCAACGATACCGTGATCATGGTGGTCGACATTTTGAACAATACCTGTGAGGGAACAGTTCTGCATTTGTTACGTACTGTACAGTACAGTCACTGACAGAACAGATTGACCCCACTGTGACAAGTGTACGTGTTTCGTCCGAGGGTTGTTGCATTACTCTGTATTTCGTGTTGTACATTGTGGTTATTGCATATTACAGGCTTTGCATTATTCAGTGTTGTACGTTTTAGTTGTTTCATATAACAGGCTTTGCATTACTTTGTGCTGTACGTTTTAGTTATTGCAGTTATTGCATATTACAGGCTTTGCAGTATTCAGTGTTGTACGTTTTAGTTATTGCATATAACAGGCTTTGCATTATTCAGTGTTGTACGTTGTGGTTATTGCATTTAACAGGCTTTGCAGTATTCAGTGTTGTACGTTTTAGTTATTGCATATTACAGGCTTTGCATTATTCAGTGTTGTACGTTGTGGTTATTGCATATAACAGGCTTTGCAGTATTCAGTGTTGTACGTTTTAGTTATTGCATATAACAGGCTTTGCATTATTCAGTGTTGTACGTTTTAGTTATTGCATATAACAGGCTTTGCATTATTCAGTGTTGTACGTTGTGGTTATTGCATATAACAGGCTTTGCAGTATTCAGTGTTGTACGTTTTAGTTATTGCATATAACAGGCTTTGCATTATTCAGTGTTGTACGTTGTGGTTATTGCATTTAACAGGCTTTGCAGTATTCAGTGTTGTACGTTTTAGTTATTGCATATTACAGGCTTTGCATTATTCAGTGTTGTACGTTGTGGTTATTGCATATAACAGGCTTTGCAGTATTCAGTGTTGTACGTTTTAGTTATTGCATATAACAGGCTTTGCATTATTCAGTGTTGTACGTTTTAGTTATTGCATATAACAGGCTTTGCATTATTCAGTGTTGTACGTTTTAGTTATTGCATATAACAGGCTTTGCATTATTCAGTGTTGTACGTTGTGGTTATTGCATATAACAGGCTTTGCAGTATTTAGTGTTGTACGTTTTAGTTATTGCATATAACAGGCTTTGCATTATTCAGTGTTGTACGTTGTGGTTATTGCATATAACAGGCTTTGCAGTATTCAGTGTTGTACGTTTTAGTTATTGCATATAACAGGCTTTGCAGTATTCAGTGTTGTACCTTGTGGTTATTGCATATTACAGGCTTTGCAGTATTCAGTGTTGTACCTTGTGGTTATTGCATATTACAGGCTTTGCATTATTCAGTGTTGTACCTTGTGGTTATTGCATATTACAGGCTTTACAGTATTCAGTGTTGTACCTTGTGGTTATTGCATATTACAGGCTTTGCATTATTCAGTGTTGTACCTTGTGGTTATTGCATATTACAGGCTTTACAGTATTCAGTGTTGTACCTTGTGGTTATTGCATATTACAGGCTTTGCAGTATTCAGTGTTGTACCTTGTGGTTATTGCATATTACAGGCTTTGCATTATTCAGTGTTGTACCTTGTGGTTATTGCATATTACAGGCTTTGCAGTATTCAGTGTTGTACCTTGTGGTTATTGCATATTACAGGCTTTGCATTATTCAGTGTTGTACCTTGTGCTTATTGCATATTACAGGCTTTACAGTATTCAGTGTTGTACCTTGTGGTTATTGCATATTACAGGCTTTGCAGTATTCAGTGTTGTACCTTGTGGTTATTGCATATTACAGGCTTTGCATTATTCAGTGTTGTACCTTGTGCTTATTGCATATTACAGGCTTTACAGTATTCAGTGTTGTACCTTGTGGTTATTGCATATTACAGGCTTTACAGTATTCAGTGTTGTACCTTGTGGTTATTGCATATTACAGGCTTTACAGTATTCAGTGTTGTACCTTGTGGTTATTGCATATTACAGGCTTTGCATTATTCAGTGTTGTACGTTTTAGTTACTGCATATTACAGGCTTTGCAGTGTTCAGTGTTGTACCTTGTGGTTATTGCATATTACAGGCTTTGCAGTATTCAGTGTTGTACGTTTTAGTTACTGCATATTACAGGCTTTGCAGTGTTCAGTGTTGTACGTTTTAGTTATTGCATATTACAGGCTTTGCATTATTCAGTGTTGTACCTTGTGCTTATTGCATATTACAGGCTTTACAGTATTCAGTGTTGTACCTTGTGGTTATTGCATATTACAGGCTTTACAGTATTCAGTGTTGTACCTTGTGGTTATTGCATATTACAGGCTTTACAGTATTCAGTGTTGTACCTTGTGGTTATTGCATATTACAGGCTTTGCAGTGTTCAGTGTTGTACCTTGTGGTTATTGCATATTACAGGCTTTGCAGTATTCAGTGTTGTACGTTTTAGTTACTGCATATTACAGGCTTTGCAGTGTTCAGTGTTGTACCTTGTGGTTATTGCATATTACAGGCTTTGCAGTGTTCAGTGTTGTACGTTTTAGTTACTGCATATTACAGGCTTTGCAGTGTTCAGTGTTGTACCTTGTGGTTATTGCATATTACAGGCTTTGCAGTGTTCAGTGTTGTACCTTGTGGTTATTGCATATTACAGGCTTTGCAGTATTCAGTGTTGTACGTTTTAGTTACTGCATATTACAGGCTTTGCAGTGTTCAGTGTTGTACCTTGTGGTTATTGCATATTACAGGCTTTGCAGTGTTCAGTGTTGTACGTTTTAGTTACTGCATATTACAGGCTTTGCAGTGTTCAGTGTTGTACGTTTTAGTTACTGCATATTACAGGCTTTTTCACTGCTGTGAAGGTATTTTCACAGAAACAAGGACGGGGGTAACAAACCAAACAAATATTAATTACATTATTACTCTGTAATGATTCACCGGAGACCACGGGGCCCTTATACCAATATACTCAGGAGGTAGCCCTGAACAACCTCCGAAAACTTGTGGGTGGGATTGGGATTCATCCCGTATATTGTACGAATTATTCGGATTTTCGGTCATCTAGACCAGACATGGCGTCGTTTGAGCCGGGTAAAGGGTTCTTCTGGAATTATATTACAAAGTATGAAAAGAAAAAGAAAACCTACAATAACAGTTAAAAGTCTGATAAGAAATGCGGTGGAATATTGTTGCCAAGGTAAACTTTCCCTGCTGCTAGAGGACACTGTTGGGACAAATGCATTGTAAGCGATAACCCAGAAGCTGTGTCGTATGATGTAACTCTAACCTATCTCATCTTCTCACTAGTTAAAGATAAACATAGGAACACTTTATCGCAGGCGTTTCTTGGCTAGGTCATACACGGAGGATTATCTACACTTCGCTAATTTGCGGGTGCACTTCTACACTTTTACAGTGAGTTTTAATTATAGCATTCACTGCAAATTACGTCCATCTTCAAGGCTAAATGGCTACCCTGCTGGCATTTGGTCCAGAGGGTCCCGGGTTCGATTCCCGGCCGAGTCGGGAATTTTACCTTTCATTGGTTAATTTCGATGGTTCAGGGGGTGTGTGTACCCGTCTGCATCATTAGAATTCATCGTAGGTAGGTTCCCATCCTCACAGGCGCGCAGGTCACCTATAGGGTGTCAACTCGAAAGACTTGCAGCAGGCCACACGCCGCTATACCAAATATCACGCTAAACACTGTTTATCACTTTCTTAGCAGGATCTTTGCCCAAATGGTCAACGGAGTGGCCTTCGTTTCACAGCGCTCGATTCCCAGCAGGGTCGGAGATTTTAACTGCGTATAATATAGTGGACGGTTATTCGTGACATTACACAAGAAACCATCACAGAAACACACGATAACAAATACGTCTCTCCACATAGAGGTGGCGTCAGGAAGGGCATCCGGCCGTAAAAATGGGATACATCTTTACAAATGACGACCCCAGGTAATCGCGTAAAGACCAGGAGGAATAAGACACTCCTAAGAAAATATCCCTTGAGACGTACGCATTTTTACCGAAGGTCCACAGAGATGTATCCGTACAAATTTCACTTATGCTGTAAAACCAGGGGACTGTTGACCGTGCTTTCTCTAGCGAACCCATTACAGATATAAGAAGTCCCTCCCTGTATTGAGAACATTACGTCCTTGACGGTGACGGATCGAGTAGGCCTGCCCAGAGCATGAAGCTGTAAAAAAGACCGCAATTACTTCTTAGAACTCTTCGCTCCGTGGCGATTAATAAGAGTTAATTGAACACATAGCTAGCGTTTTAAAACCCATTATCCATATCCTTCCTGAAAACATTGACGCTAGCAAACAGGTCCTAAGATTAGTCTATTGTTTCAAACATGTATCTCTGACTTTTAACGTTCTACTGCGGTAGAGAGAAGTTCGTGTCACACAACCTAATTTATTATCTACTGCCAAATGTACCCGTGCTTCGCTACGGTTTCCTACATTGTATATAGAGTTCTACGTAGTTAATGCACGCGAAGTGTGTAAGATTATATTAAACTGCACATCTCTTAGCGCTATCCGAGATACAAAAAGGGGAAGACCCCATACCTTGTTTCCGATGTAAGGTGTACGTTGGGAAAATTTTGACGATAAAATGGCAGGCCACATTTCCTACTGCCACTCACAATCGAGTTCGGTAGTTTCTACAATAACGTCAGGCTCAAGTGCCATTCACAACAGAGATGGTTAGTTTTCATTATAATGACAGGCCCCCTCTCCTAATGCCAGTCACAATCGAGTTGATTAGAATGGAGAAACGAAGCGCTATCTAAAGTAGAATCGAGATACGATAATAAGGCAGAGGACCAAAGTTGAAGAACCCTCAAAATTGAGCAGCTATTGTGTAATCTGCTTTGTGAAATGACTTACCATTTAGAAAGCAGTTACTACGAAACGAAGGTCTGCGCCGTCAATGAAATTGCCTCCCTATTTCGATATTTTCCGGGGCCTAAAAGTAATACCATTTGAGCAGCCTCATAACAAAAGTGGTTTAAAATGATTGGACGTTCCACGTATAGTCCACGGATTTTACAGAAAGTCAATCCTGTGAGAGAAAATGGAAGGAAATTGGTGTGGTTTCCCTATAAACCTCCAATATATTCAGTGATTTTTAAAACATATGCATATCTAAACCTTCCCCTGGATGAGTATACTTTAAATATGAAGTTTGGTCGAGATCTATCCAGCCGTTTCGCCGTGGTGGTGGAACAGACGGACAAACAGACACGAAAGCCAAAAACCACTGACACGGTCTTGAATTGACCTAATCGGATAAATATCTGAAACATTGGCAAAACAAACAAAAGTACAAACAGCGGACCCCCTACAACTGTATTTATATAGATTCAGCAAAATCGCAGATGTACCCGACCAGGCTCACTAGTTCTGGCGTTGGAGGGCTGTTCTTGAAAGTCCCACTTCCCTGTACGATACCAGCTCAGTTCGATGGTATTTGAAAGTGTGTAAATACGTCAGCCACGAGTCGCTTGATTTTCAGGATCGTAAAAGAACTTTACGGCAAAATTCCTACAACTCCGCGTCCCCCCGACGACTTAAAAAGTCGTTGGTGAGATATACTACTCATAAGAAACGACGCAGAAATGTTTATTTAATTGCGCTGGTACAGTATGTGTACCAACACGAGCCTCACATTGTTCATAACATTTCTGAAGATTATTGAATACAGGGTCTTTCTTATAAAACCAGCGGCGTTTCTACTCTCGGAGACCTAAGCAGCTGTACGGGAGGCGCGCGCATAGCTCGCCGGGTACGCGAAGAATTTGTTCAGCAATTTCCTGGTGAGGTGTCACCTTCATGAGCGCAGATTCACGTAATTGTAAATACATTTGAAACTACTGGCTCAGTGCTCAATAAAAACAACAAGCACGCACACGAGCAGTTACAGCAGAGGAAAAACTAAGTGACACTGGTGAGAATCTTGAACGGTCACCGAATAAACCACTCAGAACATTAGCACAATAAGTGGAGGTTTCATTTTCTTGTGCACACAGAGCTACAAAGCTGTTACACATCAAACCGTACAGGTTTACACGGGAACATTGTTTAAAACCTGCTGATCCAGCCACAAGAGTGAGATATTGTGAGTGGTATCTTGTATCATTGACTGATCGTTTACTCGCTTGTGATCTTGTCGGATGAGGCCTGGTTTCAGCTTAATGGTCGTGTGAGCAGTCATAACTCTCGTTATTGGTGAGCAGAAAATTTTAACGGTGTTTATGATGTCCCTCATTATGAAGGATGACACAACATTTATAAGGTAAGATTTCATATAAGATTGTACACACGCTTAAAGCAGGGCGGCCACTGAGGCAGCTGGTGTAGCGCAGAGCACAGACATCGTGCGCTCGGTCTGGGTGTATATGACAGAGACTCTGTATGTTGATGAACAAAGGTTGCTCTAAGGCAGGGCCTCTCTCACGCGTGCAGAGCGAGGCGCAAGAGCTCCGTGCACTGTGCATCGGTGCCGCTCGGTACAGCTCGGATCAACGCTTCGTCTCTTGGCTACTCGGCTAAGCTCCGCTCTACTCGGCTATACTCGGCTCAACTCAGCCCGGATTTGGAGCGCTACGGCGCAAGTGGGGCAGAGGGAGACAGGCGGAACGAGCGAGAGAGGCGTGAGGAAAGAGAGAGTAAGCGCTATTGCTCCAAATCGAGGAGTGGGGGGTCTGCACTCTGGTCAACCAAGCCAAGTCGTCTTTTGCACCGTGCACAGTGCATGCAGCACGCGCATGCACCCTGAGAGGCCCTGCTCTAAGGAAAAGAAAAGACGTTATGTTCTTGCGTAGTTTGGGAGTATCTTTAGGCTGGTCATCTGCCTTGAAAACTGATTCTTCGAACATGCCCCATCGATATCTAAGGCTGTGAGATCGAGGAGCAGGAATGCTACGAGAATTGAGTTCCACGACAAATTAGATCTCCAAAGTATCTGCAGACGGGTGAGTAACTTCCCTCGTGGCGGCGGACTGTAACGCCTGTTGGAGAAGTCATCCATGATTCTCGTTTGTGGCGACGGTTCTTGGGCGTCCTGTTGTCCTCTTTCGTTGACATGTTTTAAATTTGGTATAATGGCGTTAGGCCTCGGCAGACCATGCGGCCAGCATACATTGGTACATCCACTTCATGGTTGAAAAGAAAAAGTCATATCTCATAAATTAATATTACAGTCTAATAAATATTGGCAAATTACAGCGCATAATTGTGGAGTAAGATTTGATAAGAGGATGGCAACTGAAGTTGGCAGTGGGGTATTCAACTTCACCTTCGTTGGAATATGAAGCAGCCGTATGTGAAGTAACTTGAGATGGTACAGGAAAAGGCTGCGATATTCGTGCTTAATGATTTCAATCCTAGAAGTAGTGTGACAAGTATGATAGAAAAACTCGGGGTGGGAGACGCTGAGGCCTCTCAAATGCGCAAAATCTCACGCGTGCAAACCGAGGTGCAGAGGTTCTGTGCGTCCTATATCAGTCCGACTCGGCTAAGCTTGGCTCAAGTCGGCTCGGATGGTGGAGAGCAGCAGAGAAAGACTGGAATGGGGGGGGGAGACAAGCGGACTGAGAGAGTCAGGCGTAAGGAAAGGAAGAGACAGCGCAACTGCTCAAAATCGAGGGGTCTAAAATGAACAAGAGTTGACCAAGGGAGGTCGGATAGGATAGATGAAAGTGAGGAGTCTGGCGCAAGTAAGTGGAAGCAATGCCAGGACTCACAAGGGGGCATTCCCTACTCGTCACCACCGATTGCGCTCAAATTTATAGAACATGCAGGGCTTGGCTAGGAATGAAAGTACCCAAAATGGGAACTCCAGATGGCCAAGCGTAGGCATATAGAAAATAAAAATAAAAATGAAAATGTTGACGCGGCTCTCGCACCGTATAAGCCACTTACGTTAGAGCGCACGCCGAGCAGTAGTTGGCGAGGTGGTAAGAGCTCGGACTAGTAATTCGATGGTTGTGGGTTCGACTCCCCGTGTGGAGAATATTTTCCTCAATTTTTATATTATTCATTTATTTTAATTTAATTATTTATTTATATGCAAAAGGCATATAGGACGTCATTTGTTCAATGAGCCCACAATTGCAGAAAATTTGAAGTTGCGAACTTCCCGACGAGTTCAAACAGAAATTCTTCTTTTTTTTTCTCATTTATTGGCTATCTCCCCTGCTTGGGGAATGTGCCATAAACGTGAATAGTCGTTTCGCTCTAGGATCCGTTTCCACCCGACAAGTGATGGTTGCTCCTGGCGGCTGTACACAAACAATAGATTCTTGGCGCAGATAGAAAAAAGTCTGACAATGAAATCCCAGTTTTTTTACCTTAACAATGCCCTTTGCGTATAAATAAATAAATAAATAAATAAATAAATAAATAAATAAATAAATAAATAAATAAATAAATAAATAAATAAATAAATAAATAAATAAATAAAATGAATTATTCACCTCTTTGCTTAATTAGAAAATTAATAATATAAAAGTTGACAGAAAAATCCTGTCTCCACACGGAGAGTCGAACCGCCGACCATCGAATTACCAGTCCGAGCTCTTACAGCTACGCCAACAACTGCTCGGCGTGCGCACTAACGTAAGTGGCTTATACGGTGCGAGAGCCGCGTCAACATTTCCATTTTTATTTTTATTTTCTATACACTTGGCCATCTGTAGTTCCCACTTTGGGTACTTTCATTTCTAGCCAAGCCCTGCATGTTCTATAAATTTGAGCGAAATCGATGGTGACGAGTAGGGAATGCCCCCTTGTCAGCTGAGGACCCCGTGATTGCCAACCCACGCTCCAAGTTCAGCGCCCCCGAGGCCCCCTTTAGTCGCCTCTTACGACAGACAGGGGATACCGTGGGTGTTATTCTACCGCCCCCACCCACAGGGGGAGCCTCCCGGAAAAGCCAGATGCAGGTCTTTTCCTAGTAGACTGCCTATAAGCGACCTGCATGTCTGCGGGGATGGAGCCTTACCTAAGACGATTTCTAATTATGAAGACGACACACAAACCCAGCCCCTGAGCTGTCGTAATTAACTAATGGAGTTTTAAATCCCTGATCCGGCCGGGAATCGAACACGGGACATCTAGGACTGAAGGCTATCAATGGAGCCGAACGAAAGTGACAGTGGATGACTACTAAAATAATTTAGTTATAAATCTGTCCTATAGCTGGAGATCATCTGACACTATTTGTTAAGAAAGTTAGCGTGACGGAAGTGCAACCTAGCAACCTTGCAGGTGGTGCTGTAAAGTTTTGTTACCTAGCAACCGTGCAGACTGTGATGTAAGGTATGGATGGACGGCCAGACAATGTTACCTAGCAACCGTGCAGGCTGTGATGTAAGGTATGGATGGACGGCCAGAGAATGTTACCTAGCAACCGTGCAGACAGTAATGTAAGGTATGGATGGACGGCCAGACAATGTTACCTAGCAACCGTGCAGGCTGTGATGTAAGGTATGGATGGACGGCCAGAGAATGTTACCTAGCAACCGTGCAGGCTGTGATGTAAGGTATGGATGGACGGCCAGAGAATGTTACCTAGCAACCGTGCAGGCTGTGATGTAAGGTATGGATGGACGGCCAGAGAATGTTACCTAGCAACCGTGCAGGCTGTGATGTAAGGTATGGATGGACGGCCAGAGAATGTTACCTAGCAACCGTGCAGACAGTAATGTAAGGTATGGATGGACGGCCAGACAATGTTACCTAGCAACCGTGCAGGCTGTGATGTAAGGTATGGATGGACGGCCAGAGAATGTTACCTAGCAACCGTGCAGGCTGTGATGTAAGGTATGGATGGACGGCCAGACAATGTTACCTAGCAACCGTGCAGGCTGTGATGTAAGGTATGGATGGATGGCCAGACAATGTTACCTAGCAACCGTGCAGGCTGTGATGTAAGGTATGGATGGACGGCCAGAGAATGTTACCTAGCAACCGTGCAGACAGTATTGTAAGGTATGGATGGACGGTCTAACACTGTTACCTAGCAACCGTGCAGACTATATCTTATGACTGGCGGTCATCTGAAATTAGCAGCCGTTGATGGATGGCCGTGACATACTTATGATCATTTGATTTTCGCAAAGTGAAAAGTAGTTCAATTTTTTATTCTCACATGTTGATAACATCACCAGTTCACGATCATTGACAAGTTTATGCAATATAAACAATATTGTACATATATACGCATGATTTAAGCGCTTTGATAGAATCTGACGACGTTCTTGTAGAACGAATAATGCCACTCTTTGTTTAATAGTGTGTATTTTTTTCAGGTGTGTTATAGTGTTAAATATGAATTAACTAGTGTTTTAGACATACGGAAAACCTTTAGAGTTACCTTCCATTTATCGTTATTTGTCTTTGCATTGTTAAGTAAAATATCACTATCTTCCTTAACATGAATCCGTTTAATATATTATAAAAATAAAATGTGTTGGGGTTTGCTACTCTCTAGTTCAGAACTGGTGTCACTAATCTTCAGTACACAGTTGAAGGGTTGAGACTGGGGAAACATATGCGGGCTCTGACGTCAATCAGCACACTAGAGCGTAACACAGATTACGGCTATCAAAATGCCTCCTTAATGCATGTATTAGTGTTGTGTAAATGTGGCGTGCTTTATCACAGCCGAGACGTAAGGTGTTGAATATGGAGTCTGATTACACCGCTAATTGTATGGAGGTGTCCGGATTTAACTATCGGCATGGCCCTGCTTTGTCTATTCAATAGACTCGAAACCAAACAAACAAGGTCCCAATTCTTGCGGTACATTTCTTCTGAAAAGCCCCCTGCATTTAATAAACATTTCCTGGTTAGTAAAGTGACCATGGCACCGGAAGTTCTTAGCGGGACCAGATTCATTAATAATATTTTTTTATACGTACTAGTCTCGTGAGCAGATTATTAAACTATCGGCAGAGAATGCTACTGTTTTATTAGCAATGTTCTTTATTTCAGCCATAGAGTGTATGTACTCGTAGCTATTGTCGCAATATTGAAAGGTGCGTTCTGACAGGTCTTAGAGGGAAGTCCTTTTACTGCCTGCCTGGGCGGAGAGAAGGGAGTAAGGGGTACGGTTGCCATGGAAACGTGGGCTGGTCCACTGCGGTTGCCATGGAGATAAGTCTTCTGGCCGGCTCGCGTTGCTTAACGTTGCCACACCTCTCACTTCTGAGCGGTCTGAACGAACGAACAAGTGGGCCGGAAGGGGACGGCCGAGTAGCTCAGACAGTTGAGGACTTCTGACCCCAACTAGGCAGGTTCGATTCTGGTTCGGTGTGGTTAAGTGTAAGAGAGGACCATGATTCCTAACTTCGCCACTAATAAAGGCAAATATAATAAAGATATAGTGGAATAGAACAAAACCTAACACGGAAACACCACCCTCATCACTGAACCTATTGCAGATTGGAAAAGTGATCGATTCTACTGCCTACAGGCTAGAAAACTGAGTGAATCGACGATGACGATCCATTGTTTAAAAAGCGGGACAAATGCGGACGTTACCGTAACACTGGCACAAAATATCCCGCCGTAAGGTCACCTTGTGGACAGGTTCAATAGGTTCTTGGCGGATACAAACGTACGAGAATCATTAATAACTAGGGGAACCGTGCGAGAAAACTCGCATTTTCGTAAAGTATGTGGTGGAGTAACCCCCTGGTGAACTAAGGAACACACAAATCAGTACAATAATAGACAGTCTTACTTACCACTTATTGTAGCCTTTGATTTTTTAACATTTATGGTATCCACTTGAACGGAAGCAAATGCAAGTGCATTAATACACCGACAAATGTTCCGAAAGTAATTTTTGCTTTCACTATCATTCTTTTCTTAACTGATATTTACAGTATATTATAATAACATAAAACAGGCGTCCCAGCGGCGAAATGTGAAGTGGACAACAATGATGGCGCGTATTTGCCTACAGCAACAGTGTTTGCAAATCGCACACTTCGTACATTTTAAAACTCATTTTTAAAAGAAATTATTGATAATCATGAAATGGGAGTGCAATTCGTCACTGCTAACGTCTATTCTCTTTCTTTTCAATGTACATTTTTCACGATCGGTTACGTGTGAGCGCCGCAAAAGAGATCTATACTACTGAAATAATGTATATGATAATAATAATAATAATAATAATAATAATAATAATAATAATAATGACCTGAGATACCGAGCTGCAAATCTATAATAGTGTCATCTAGACGGCCTGCCTATCTATTTTGAGATTCTAGTTGTGCTGCTATCTAGCAACGACAGTGGAATTCTAGTGGTCGGTTTCTATAGCTAAGTTAATTTTGTCAACTGACACAGATGGCGCCACCAGATATATCAACCATGTCAACAGCAATGCCATGGAGGGCCAAGATTTTTGACTGACCTGCGAACCAGGGAACCTAAGATGATGTGTCGGACACATTACCACTGCTCCACCGAAAGGCACTGAAATATTCTTGCTTAAAATATAGTAACAATGTTCTCCGTTTGGCTCGGATTTACGGACGCGCCTCTGATACTTTCAGCATGGACTGTAGTTCTGGTCATGCCTACCCACAGCCACCGCCATTCCTAGCAGGACCGCATTGACGTCATCGGAGCGTGGAACTCGGTAACTAAGCAACCACTTGTGTGGTCAGGGCACTCACCTGAGCTCGATAGCAGATACCTACCATCCGTCATTGTCTGAAGTATGTGTGAGGACTTTAACTTACCAAATATAGAACAGAAGTGTCCTCAGACATAGATCAACATTAACACCTGCCCACATGTATGGCGGGTGGTATAACAAAGAATGGGGGCAAAATGGATGCACAAGAGACACAAGGAATTATGGGAAAATGGGGGTGTGATTAGCTTAGCTACTGGCTTCCATCCGGAAGAATGAGTTCTGAATCCCAGCCGATTCTGGGTTCACATTTTCATCTAAAATATCACGTAACATCAGGAAGAGCACCCGGCCTTAAAACCCCGACAACAACCAATACGAATGACGCAGCGAGTTGACCGTGCCATTAGGGGCGCACAGCTGTGAGCTTTCATTCGGGAGACAATGGGTTCGAGCCCCATTGTCGGCAACCTTGTACCCATTTTCACACTAGGCAAATGCTGGGGCTGTACCTTAATTTAAGGTCAAGGCTACTTCCTTCCCATTCCTAGCCCTTTTCTATCCCATCGTCGCCAAAAAAGAGTTATCTGTGTCGGTGTGACGTAAAGCAGATGGTAACAAAAAAAAAGAGCCTGGATGACTCCAGTGACCCCAGAAATAACTACTGGTATAAACTGAGTGGCTCAGACGGTTCAGGCGCTGTCTTCCTGAGCCCACATTGGCAGTTCGATCCTGGCTCAGTCCGGTTGTATTTCAAGATGCTGAAATACGTCAGCCGCGTGTCGGTAACACCCACGGTATCCTCTGCCTGTTGTAAGAGGCGAATAAAAGGGGCCAGGGGCTCTTAACTTGGGAGCGTGGTTTGGCGACAACGAGACCCTTAGCTGAGCCCTGGCATTGCTTCCACTCACTTGTGCCAGGCTCCTAAATTTCATCTGTCCTTATCCGACCTCTCTTGGTCAACACTTGTTCTTTTCTGACCCCGACGCTATTGGGTACCGAGGGTTATGGAGTCTTTCATTTTCACGCCCTTCGTGGCCCTTGTCTTTCTTTGGCCGACACCTTCATTTCTCGAAGTGTCGATCCGTCCCATTTTTTTATTTCTGATTAGTGTTATATAGAGGATGATTGCCTAGCTGAAAACAATAATCACCACCATCGAGTCGGTAGATTTACTGGCACGTAAAAGAACATCTGTGGGACAACATTCCGGCACCACGCCGTCTCAGAAAACATAAGCTCTTCAGGCCTCTACAATCGTGAAATTACCAGCGTTTCGTCCCGGAGTACAGTGGACTCATGAGTTGCATTTGGTAATTTCACGATTGAAAAGTAATAATAATGTTTAATGCTTAATTGTTTCTAACATTTGCAATAGATGAAATTATGTTTTCCTTCTGGGAAGTTAATTTTTTATTATTAGTAATTAATAAATTGTAGGAAACGAGATTTACCTGTAAAGTGCATAAATAAACGCGAAGTACCACTCTGTCATCACTAAAGCCAGGATTTTCATGCCGTATCAGGTTAGATTGCAAACTAAATTTGGTTAATAGCAAGTGTCGGCCACCCGCTCTTCCATAATGTAGCAAGAGTAACATAAATTATAGGGGTTCTGATGGGCCGTACCCCTAATGTTTATGCAAACCCCATAGCATAATCGTTGTGAAGATAGACTATACTTGCTGCTCGCTTCAGAAACTTTGCATTCAAACCTATTAATGCATAAAAATCCGGGTTCTAGTCATCATGAAATGGCAATCCAAGGATTATAAATTTGTCGTACGCAAACCACCGGTGGTATGCGAATGATAGCTAAGTAGTACGCCAGAAAATTCATAGGAGAATAGTTTAAAAAGGGCCTGATATCAAAACCACACCGAGTCTGCAACTAACTTATGTTGAAGAACGTTATGACTATAATAATATGTCTGTATAGATTTATTTTACAAGTTGGTTTACGTCGCACCGAAACAGTAGGTTTTATGGTGACGATGAGTGGGAAGGAAGCGGCTGTGGCCTTAATTAAGGTACAGCCCAAGAAAGTATCTGGTGTGAAAAAGGGAAACTACGGAAAACCATTTACAGGACTGCCGATAGTGGGGTTCGAACCCACTATCTCCCGAATGCAAGCTCACAGTTGCGGGCCATCTCGCTCGGTATTAGTGCCAATCACCACCACAAATCACATGTAGAGATATAGGTCTTTTCACTGCCCTTCCTCCATTCAGCAGGTGGAACGGATTGGCCTTGGCCCGCTCAAAAGTCTCAGATTACCAAATGTGTCTGAGAAAGATTATGACCGGGGAACCGACTGGCGTGTTCGCCTCATAGAAAGCATGCTTCAGTGAACTTCAGTTCACTCTATAGCTTGAACAAGTAAGGAATATATATGCTTCTAAATTATTTTAAATGATTATTATACGGGATAATTTATAGATTTAAAAATGTCACAGTTTATCCCTTCATGCAAGCAACTCAATGTTGAAAACATTCTAGGGATTTGTGCTACTAATTTTAGGTAAATAAAATATAATAATGTATGAGAATATATTCTTTATTTATTCCTAAAAATTACAATTCTTTCCTTAATCATCCTTATCCGCTTGATTAGATTAGCAGTTTGTTTCTTTTCTACCACTGCGAGCGGTAATGTGTGTCAATGCAGAGTTTTACTTAAGCTTTTATAACTACATTTGGTGTGAACATTTGTCAAAAATAAAAAAACGCCGGAGGGTATTGAACCAAGGAACAAAATACAGAAACAATTATGTAAGTAAGTCCATTTGGCTCGAATTTGAATAAAAAGAAAACTAGTAAAGAAACAAGCGATTTAGGCTGTTTTTCTAGAACTGAATTTAGGCCGAATGTTATTTTCGATTTTTTTTAGTTTGATAGAGCTATCCAAGACATTTTTTTCAAATATTAAAATACCAACAACTGCCGTTTTACTGCACCTATTTGCTCCTTTTTATTTTAAATTCTGTCCGGAATTACTTGAGATGAGCCATCAAGCACTGATAGGTCTCTAAGTTCACTTAACTTTGAATAATCCTAAAATCAAAATATTGCCTATATGAATGTTCCAACATACCTTTATAATGTATGGATCAATGACAACCAAACTTGGTACACATATGACTTACAATCAGGAAAATAACATTACTGTCGGGGTAAAGCATCTCTAGGAATCGGGATGGGTAGGGGATAACTTTTAAAAATAATCGAATGCATCATTATTAGTGTTGAGTCCATACTTTTCAGGGATCGCTGAAATGAATAGAAACACTCTGAAAGCTGTTTAAGAGCACGTTCAGACCCCATCGCCATGGCGAATGAGCAGGGGTAAAAGAGAAACTGTCGAGAATGGCAGAGGTTTGTGTGAATCCACAGCTTTCGGGGTCACAGGGCTGATGGGCGGCAATCTGATGCCTGATGTGTGTCAGATCTTTCGATTCTCTGTCGTGTGCCTTAGCAATTCTGAAAAGCTTTGCGTCCCCTTTTGTTGCTTCTAGGTCTTCTTACACTTTATTGCATGTAGATGCCTTCGCTTTTCCCATCGCTCTTTTCACGGATTTATTTGCCTGTTTGTATTGTTCTTGTCATCGACAGTTCCTGATTCATCCTATTTAACACATTGGAGACCGAGCCCGAGTGTGTATCGGGGTTGGGTAACAGCGCAGACTGACCGCGCCCGAGGATAAATCGGGCCCGCGTATTTGTTATATTGTCAACACAGCTGGGACGAGAACCAGGAGAAAAGTATACATACCACTTTTTAGAACATTTATAACAGCTATACCGGGCGTTCGTGTCCTCTGCCATTGTTTTCTCGAACTTATAGCAGCTTATTTTTGCTCGAGTTCACTTCTATACTCCATGCTTCCAGCCTTGCTTCCAGCTGCTCAAGGCACGCGCCTTCCGAGTTTTGTTGATATCGTGCGAAGTAATTGGACTGTTTTGTTTGTTATATCATGATTGGATCATTGAATGAAAGTGGAATTGTAGAGATTTTAGAATAGATTTTTGATGACAGTTCAGAAGAAGAGGTGGATGATTCGGATCTAGACCATGATTTCGAACTTCATGTTAGTGCTGAAGGTATTTATAACCTATTCTATCATATTCCACCAGGTGTTATTTTGCACTTTGTAGTTTATTTAGCTAATGTTTCATGATCTTCATATGACTGGAGATATATTTAGAACGAAGTGGCGCAAGCGTTGATAATTCAAAGGCAGGGGGGACTGATTCACATTCGCCGGGTATTTTTACTGATTTGGATGTACTTGCAAAACCTGTGCAGATAAAGGAAAAGCGGAAAATGGAAAACTAACGAGAAAAGAGACATGCTGGCGGTATCCAATGTATTCTATAGCACTTTATGTACCTGAATGCTTCAAAATATTGCACACTCAAGCTCATTATGTGAAAGACTTTGTTGTCAGACTTTTTTTGTTGCTCCAAAAGGCAAACCGTTTGAAAATGTGTAACGCGAAAAGTATTCAGTAGTTATTAATGCAACTTTTTAATCTGTAGAATAGAAACTTTTAATTTTTTGATGATACGTCTTATAATTGTAAAGTACCTACTATTTTCTACAATGTTTTAAAAACCTTCAAAAAATGGCGATCTGCCTGACCATATGCCACCTTAAGACACGGTCTCCAATGTGTTAATTTTTGCTTTCTTCTTTTGCCCTGATTGTATCATGGATATCTTCATTCCACTACCATGTTTCTTTATCCACTTCTCCCAGATGTCTTACTCAAAATTTCCACATCTACTTTCATGATTACTTCTGCATTTATCATCAGCATATCTGAACGCCTTCCACTAACTGTGTTTCTTGCAGAACCTTATCCTTGTATTCACATTATCTTTTAACCTCCACCCTTTAATTCTTTTAGTCATTTTCCTTACTGCTCTTTTTTCACACACGTGCATTCATAGTCGAGCACCAGCACCTTGTGTTGAGGTCTCACATCTTCTCCTTATTGATGACTAGAATTCTTAACCTTGACCGTGTGGTTTGGGTAGCGCAGCTGGGAGCTTGCATTCGCGAGACGGTTGGTTCGAACCCCACCGTTGGCAGCTCTGAACGTTCACCATCAAATTATGATTGCGTGCCAAAAGCCTGCTTTAAACTTCAAACCTCTCCACAGTGTTCAGGTGTAGCGAGGACATATGACGCTGTTGCTGGCGATTCGTCCGTCGCATGGAGACGTTAAGACTTCAGCAGATCCCTTGGTGATATTCGACAGGATTAGGTTTTGTGCCGGCACCGGGTTTCACTCTTCCCCTTCCTACTATTATATATCACGTCATTCAAGTCATCTCTTTAACTCCTCTGATGAGGCTGGCGTCAGGAAGGGCATCCAGTCGTAAAACCTCCCCACGAAGATTCATCTCACTTCATACCCGATCCAGAAGAGAAACGGGACAAGGGTTGGACATACAAATATTACATTTTTTAATGTCTGTTACAACTGGAGTACAATTATGTTTACAGGCATGCGTCATAAATAAATAAATAAATAAATAAATAAATAAATAAATAAATAAGGTAAGGTAAGGTAAGGGTTATTCTGCCCGAAGGCAGGTCCGAACCTCCGCAGAGGTGCTCCTGAGCCGGAGTTTACGTGCGGTAGGGTGGCCAGTTCCTTTCCGCTCCTCCATTCCCTTACCCCCCCCCCCACCACCAACAGCGCGTGGCAACCCATCCAACTCCTGACCACGCCCAATGTTGCTTAACTTCGGAGATCTCACGGGATCCGGTGTTTCAACACGGCTACGGCCGTTGGCTAAATAAATAAATAAATAAATAAATAAATAAATAAATAAATAAATAAATAAATAAATAAATACAGTTTCTATTTGAAAAAACTTTTAGAATCCTCTGAAACATGTGCCGCTAAAAGTAATAAATGTAGAAATATGAGGAGAAAGCCACACGGGAAGCGAGTATTGAACAGCATATCATGTAAATTAAGATAATGTCACTCTATAGTGCAATAGGCTACTGTATGTTTAAAATAACCTACTCCGGATACTCATTGTTCAGTATAAGCGTGCTCTGTTGTTTTACTACAATGTAAATTAACCAATTAAGGAGTTAAGAGGGTACCGACACCTTTAACGACTAAAAAGCATACTTAATGACACATTTTCTTTCTCATCAGCAGAAATGGCGACTAAAATGAAATTTGATGAGGAAAATACACAATTCATTCCAAGCATGTCCATATACGCATTGTCACTTAGCGAATGTCATTCCAGAAAATCACGCATTCAAACTGGTGGCACCGGGCGAGTTGGCCGTGCGCTTAGAGACGCGCGGCTGTGAGCTTACATCCGGGAGAAAGTGGGCTCAAATCCCACTGTCGGCAGACCTGAAGATGGTTTTCCATGGTTTCCCATTACACCAGGCAAATGCTGGGGCTGTACCTTAATTAAGGCTACGGCCACTTCCTTCCCATTCCTAGCCCTTTCCTACCCCAACGTCGCCACAAGACCTATCTGTGTCGGTGAGATGTAAAGCAACTTGAAAAGAACTCTACTTATCATTGTTGTATCTCGAAGCCCCAGCAGAATAGGTGAAGTATTTGAAGTATTAATATCTTTTAATCGAATTGTTTTAAGCACAATTTTGTTCAAATTTCTACCAAATATATATATATTTAGAATTAAACTTTAGAAGTCAGAGCTTCGGTTCTACTACAAGTTGTTGTTCTCCACGCCCCCACCTCCTCGCTGCAGGTAGACAGCCTGCTGCAAGACTGTTGTAACTGAAATGGGCACAGTGGTGAATGTACTGCAATACACACACTGTCACTACGCGTTTACTCCCTTCCCCACGTTTTCAGTACTGGAGTGCGGCAGTGTTGATTGTTTATGTCGGGACACCATTTCTGTGCACGCGAGTACAAAATTTTAAACGAATGTCTTGAAAACTCCGGGAGTTCTCAGAGAAACATTTAAAAAACACGTTTTACAGAAAACGAGTGACAAACTCACTCATGAGTTGGAAATATTTCAGAATTTAAAAGGCTAAGCTGAGCGACGGCCCTGCACGCTTTAGGTCATTCCGTGGAAAGTATTACATCTAAAACTGATTCAAAACAAGATATGTCATAGCACATGGAAAAAAATAAAAATGGTACTTTTGGACCTCCAAAGGTGTTGGTCCCGCCTTAAACAGGCATTGCATATGAATGTTATATATATTATAGGCCCTACTGTACCATTATGAAAAACCTCTCCCCGACTGAAAACATCTGTAACCATTATTCAGTGTCCATCTGAAGCAACGGCTATTTTTTCGGAACTAGGACAGGTGGCCGTTTTATGCAAGTTTCGCTGAATGGCACATTTCTCGTGCTTTCTTCTATGACCTGTTAAGGGAACCAGGAAGTGTGACAGGTTGAAAAACGTCAATTTTTGGTTTTGAGTTGTAATAAAATCTCCATCCTTTCCTGAATAGTGTATCAATTATCGTGCTAAAATTATATTTGAGGCAATAAGATTAGGATTAAACATACTGTATATCTGCACGCTGAATACCAGCTACCAGTCAAGCATTCTTTTTTGACTTTCCCTAACTCATACTTTTTGAAACTTTGTGTACCTTTTACTTAGAAACTATCATACCAATGCATTTGAAACCTGGTAGTCTATTAGGCACTATATAGATCTGATTGTGGAAGTAAATTTAATCAGATATACTGATCAGTTCATGGATGCCAGCTTGAAGAGCACTGAAAATTTTACAGAAAATTTGTTTTCAACTAGGATATTAAAAAATTCTCAGCTCGTATAAACAAGAGGACAATAATTTTACTTCACAAGATCAAAACAGGTTTAAATATTATGCTTGCAAATTTTCATGGCTATGGTTTGAGTATTTTCTCTGAAAAAGGTACATCAGTTGAGGATATTTTTTACAAAATTTAAAAATATATTTCTATAATGTGTTTCTGAAAAAAAATGTTAAGCATAGAAGCATCATATTCTACCCAAAAAATGATGAATGTATTCTGAATATATCAAAATCAAAAGAACATTCAAGGAAATAACTCTCTTAGTTTGAGATATGTAATTA
Source organism: Anabrus simplex (assembly GCF_040414725.1). Lineage (NCBI taxonomy): Eukaryota > Metazoa > Arthropoda > Insecta > Orthoptera > Tettigoniidae > Anabrus > Anabrus simplex. The sequence continues at coordinate 21,114,405 of NC_090275.1, read as the reverse complement.
AATATCGGAAGTTACATTTTTCTATCGTTTCACACCTCCCGGTTCCCTTAAAATAAGACTCTCTCGTACAGTGTGAGATGTAATAATGGTGCTCCCTCACGAAGCTCTAATAAACTAAGCTGTCTACCCATGTTTGCAAGATACGTAGCAGTCTTGACTTGCTAATAGCTCGCATGCGTAACAATGTGCATAGCATTACTCACTATATTACGTAAGTTCCCTGAATCTCGGCTATTTTAATGTTGCTCTGTTCACATACACACACCTAGTCATTTATATATACAAAGAGCGTGGGAAAAATATGTTATGAGAACGAAGTGCGTCATGGGTGCATGTATTTTCCTTCTTCGTAAGTGGACCTCTGTGACAGTACTGTGCATAAGACCAGGTATCGTGAATTTAGAGCGAAATGCCTTCGAAGCCAGTCTGCTGAGTGAGCAACGCAGGGGAAATTCGTAAAGTCAAGCTGTCTGATTGACAGTACGATAATTAAGCATGGTTTTCCGTGGATTCCCATTTTCACACCAGGCAAATGCTGGGGCTGTACCTTAATTAAGGCCACGGCCCCTTCCTTCCCACTCCAAGCCCTTTCCTGTCTCATCGTCGCCGTAAGACCTATCTGTGTCGGTGCGACGTAAAACAACTAGCAAAAAAAAGCATGTATAGAGAAGAATAAAGCATCGTGCAATGATGAAGGAATACTGGAAAGAACATAAGAGGAGAAAACAAGGAAGGATGAATCGTAATTGACATGTGGGCACTAGCAGGTAGACTTGCGACTCCAGGTAACCCCACATCTAATTCTCACAAGGATTGAGGTCGGGTGACTGGGGAGGCCACTATGACATGCCGCCATTGTAGGCGCATCTGACGTCCTCTCTCACTACAGCTCCTTTTATACCGTACACGGATCTCGTGCGGCATCACTGTCGTGTTTCTATCCAGCGCCATCTGTTGGCCTCTTCGTGCACTCGGGTGTCAATAAAACCACATGGTGTGCCAATCATACATGTCAATTATTACCTCTCTACCTCCAATATTCCGTGAAGTGTTGCTCATCGTAAAGAAGAACAATCATTTCAAATACTCTAACTACAACTCAACGTTAATAAAAATGCCGTGTGTCCTCCAACGAGGCCTGGCGCAGGTCTTTCGACCTGACACCGTATAGGACACCTGTGCATCTGTGAGGATGCTGCCCTACGTGTGATGAATTCTAATGATGAAGACGGCACAAACACCCAGCCCCCGAGCCATCGGAATTAGTCAATGAAGGTTAAAATCCCCGACTAGGCCGGGAAACCTACCCGAGAACCCCTAGACCAAATGCCATTTAGCCACGGAGCCAGACAACTCAAAGGTAACACTAGCGAAAAGAGCAGCACATGGACAACAAACAGCTCACGGATGAATAACGAAACAAAACATACGCTGGCAACAAGGAGCACTAGTTAAATAGCAACTCGCCGGCTGCTCCCGCCGTATATGTCACGTTCCTTCTCTATACTTAAGCACTAATCTAAGAGGCACGCGCGTGTTTTAGTTCTCTTTAGTGCCTTTAGGGTTTCACGTCACCCTGCCTAAGTTTATAGTGGAATCCTGACTTTAAATTCGTCTATAAACAGGTGCCCTTTTGCGGAAGTAAGCAGCCATGCGCCAGCTTGACAACAAACAACTACTAGAAGCCCAAGCATGATGGGCCTTCAATAGCTTTCACTCTATCTATATCTAAGGGCCTCTTAAACGCCCAAAATCTCACGCGTGCAAACCGAGGCGCAGAGGTTCCGTGCATCGTGCATCGGCCTGATTCGGCTCAGTTCGGACTAGCGTTTTGTCTCGGGGCGACTCGGCTAAGCTCGGCTCAGACGGTGGAGCGCTGCAGAGCAAGTGAGAAAGGGAGAGACAGGCGGAACGAGCGAGACAGACGTAGAGAGAGAGAGAGAGAGAGAGAGAGAGACAGAGAGAGAGCGTTATTGCTTAAAATCCAGGAGTGGGGGTCTGCACTCTGGTCAAACAAACGAAGTCGATTTTTTCACCTTGCGCCGCGCAATGTAACGGTGCATGAACTTGAGAGGTCCTGATCTATCTGCATGATTTTCATTCCGTCCCTGAAAGGAAGGGGGGGGGGGGCTCCTAGACGGTAACGTCCTCGCTCTCAGGTCAGGGAGATATACAGAGTGACCCAAAAGTCCGTTAACATTTGACGAGGCAATACTTCACGGAATATTGGAGGTAGGGAGGTAATAATTGACAGACATGATAGGCATGCCATGGGGTTTTATTAACACCAAAAGAAAATACACAAAATGACCAACAGATGGCGCTTCATAAATACACAAGCAATAATAAGCATAACAATCGAGGTTTAGCAAGGACGATGTTCCTTATAACACATGCTCATGTCGGCCGCCATTCATCAACATTACCTGTAGTCGAGGGACAATGTTGTGAACAGCACTGTACAGCATATCTGGAGGTATGGTGAGAAATTGCAGTCGGGTGTTGTCTTTTAGCATCCCTAATGAGGACGGACGATCACGGTACACTTGCGACTTCAGGTAACCCAACATCTAATTATCACACGGATTGAGGTCGGGTGACTGGGGAGGCCAAGCATGACATGCCGCCATTGTAGGCGCATCTCACGACAGCTCCTTTTATACCGTGCACGGGTCTCATGCGGCATCAATGACGTGTTGCTGTCCAGCGCCATCTGTTGGCCTGTTCTTGCACTCGGGTGTCAATCAAAAACGCCATATCATTCCAATCATGTATGCCAATTATTACCTCTCTACCTCCAATATTCCGTGAAGTATTGCTTTGTCAAATTTTAACGCAATTTTGGGTCATCATGTATTTCAGTGAAGGAGATGTTCGGAGAAGGTGAAGGGGGTTGATGGCCGTGGTCTGTGCTAGAAACTGTCCTGGAATTCGCGGGAGAATGGAAAAGCACGGAAAACCATTCTCAGGACAGCCGACGGTGGGGACCAGCCCCTCTCCGTCTCCCAAATACAGGGGTGTGGATCCACGGTAGAGCCGTGGCCACCCCTCCTCTGCTCTGTTGGTCGGACGGAGTGCAGAGCTGTCGGATCACGGGCCAGCCACTCGTAGGCCGAAGCCTACTCTGCAAAAGCCGACATAGCTTTGAAGGAGGTTAAGGTAGAAGCAAGTGTTCCGCTACAGTTCAAAGGTTACCGGCCATGGTCACTATAGGTTGTTGTTGTTGCTAGGGGCTTTACGTCGCGCCGACACAGATAGGTCTTATGGCGACGATGGGATAGGAAAGGCCTAGGAGTTGGAAGGAAGCGGCCGTGGCCTTAATTAAGGTACAGCCCCAGCATTTGCCTGGTGTGAAAATGGGAAACCACGGAAAACCATTTTCAGGGCTGTCGATAGTGGGATTCGAACCTACTATCTCCCGGATGCAAGCTCACAGCCGCGCGCCTCTACGCGCACGGCCAACTCGCCCGGTGGTCACTATAGGTGGTAGTGTGAAGGGATTTTACACCTTTAAATGGTTTATCTCCAGCGCAGCTACCATGTACAGTAGGTGGTAGAACCGGCCATAACAGTAAGAGCGTCTAGGGTGCTACATATTAGGAAGTAGTTACTCATTGTGTCGAGACATCGCTATTCAGAACATGACTGGCTGTGAGCGGCCATTGGCTCCTGCTGACAGCTTCATTACACACGTCCAACTAGGAATGTATGCATCTTACTCTACGAGCACTCTGCTGGACAGAATTTCTAATTGTAATGGTGGTGATTATTGTTTTAAGACGAAGTACAACCGGGCAACCCTTCTCTATTAACAGTAATCCGCGGGCAAAACGAAAAATTCGAAAAATTAAAGTACTGGCCAGAGAATGACAAGGGCCACGAAGGGCGTGAAAAAGAAGACTCCCTAGGCCTCGAAAACCTAATGCCGTCGGGGTCGGAAAAGAACAAGAGTTGACCAAGGAAGGTCGGAAAGGATAGATGAGAGCTATATACTTGGTACAAGAAAGTGGAACCAATTCCAGGACTCACCTTAGGGCCCCGAGGTCGCCAACCCACGTTTGCAAGTTAAGAGTTCCTGAGGCCCCTTTTAGTCGCCTCTTACGACAGACAGGGGTCACCGTGGATGTTATTCTACCGCCCCTACCCATAGAGGGAAGAATTTGTAATTGCTCGGTTGTTATTTCAAGTGTAGCAGTTGGTTGGGCAGGTCATTCCAGGAGGGCAGCCGCGTGCTCTCAGGACTCAGACTGAGATGTAGGGACGGAGCACTTTATGAAACACAAAAAGAATAATCAAGAATTGAACATTCAGGCTGTAAGAAATAATACCACGAAATTAAGCAGTCCGTGTTTGACATGAATAAATGTCATGGATGACATCCGAAAATTTGGTTAACGTAACGCGACAAAATCTATGACGGAAGTGACGTCACATTAGTCGTTACCGTAGGCTTTGGTCTTAAAAAATGCTGCTGCTGTGGATTTGTATAAATAGTGTGTGTTGATATAGAAAGTGTACCCTCAGTGACGTCACATTAGTCGTTACCATAGGCCTTGGATGCCAAAGATGCTGCGGCTACAAGTTAAGTTCCTTTGACGTGGAGTTCCAGTTCTCCTTGAAATAACATTGAGTTTCATTTACTGAAAAACACATTCATGATTATTAGCATTTCATAAAGGGAAACGTTTCTTTTTCTGCACTTAGCGATGTCCCCTAAACTACCGTTTTACTCAGCATGAATAAAATTATTGATAGCCTACATCGCAGAGCCTCATTTCCCAACAATAGATAACGATTTTCATTCAATTCTCTTCAGCCATTTTCTCGTGATGCGTACCGGTACAGAAAGACCATTTTTTAAATTTTTCATTATTAATTACTTTACATCGCACTGACACAGCTAGGTCTTATGGCGACGATGGGATAGGAAAGGCGTAGGAGTGCGAAGGAAGCGGCCGTGGCCTTAATTAAGGTACAGCCCCAGCATTAGCCTGGTGTGAAAACGGGAAATAACGGAAAACGCTCTTCAGGGCTGCCGACATGGGATTCGAAACCACTACCTACCGGATGCAAGCTCACGGCTGCGCGCCCCAAACCACACGGCCAAATCGCCCGGTTCCATTTTTTAATTCCGAGCAATGTACAGTACAGACAAAACACTTGTTTGTCCTGCTTTAAAAAAATCAAAAGTGCATTATTTTATGAAAGAATCTCGAAAAGTTTGAGACCCTTAATTTCACTTAACTTTATCCAGGAATCTCGTAGTTTCTCTTCTATCATCTCTTGTCCGCTGATGAACCCTGTTTGAGATGGGTCAACTACAGCAATTCCGTTCCCAAGACTGGCTTCACAAGTAACCAAAGAAAACCCAGATAATTGTTTGGAAGTGTTCCTATCAGTTAATCGTCGGTCGTTGACAAGACAGTAGCCTCAATTTTACACAAACTAATCCAGTTTATAATTGGATAAATATTTAATCATACGGTTTGATGCCTGTCTCGTTTGCCAAGTAATTATACACTGGTCGCTTGAGCCAAAGTACAAATCTCTCTATAATTTAGTTGCCTACATGATGGGTCATTTCATTCTCAGTACAGCAGAAAATTAACTGTGAGGTGTTATCTGAAGGGAAGCCGTCAAACTTCCAATAGGTGGTGACGTTTTGTTACGTTGCAGGCGCTACGTAAAGTCATGTCACGATTGTATCTCTAAACGTATGCTAAATCAAGAATTCAATAGATGGAATAGATGTGCGTGGCCTTTAGAGAGGCCTGGTGCACCCATGGGCGACATACACGGCTGGGTGTGTGTGTGGGGGGGGGGGGTCGGTCATCATTTGAGGTAGGGAGAGAGTGAAACCTGGTGTTGGCAGGTAGTCTCCTATCGAATAACACCAAGGAGTCTGCTCAAGATTTAACGTCTCCATGCGGCGGAAAAAAATTCCATCAACAGCAACATTTGTCCTTACTCCAAATGAACACTGTGGAAAGGTTTGAAATTAAACCTAATCTTGTAATTAGCAATTTATACCACCAACACTCTGGCCAACACTCTGACAGAATTGTTTTCACCAACAAGACTCGAACCAGCTAACCATGGTGCCATACTAGAAACTGAAGAAAGAACACCTTGACGAAAGTGAATAAGGCCTGCCATACTTGCACGAAACACTGCGAGAGGGCAGTGCAAGCGATGATGAAACTAACCAGGAACCGCTTCATCAGTTGCGGAATGTTGCAAACTACCGTGGCATGCGGAGCTCTGTCTGTGTCTGCAACATTGTTAGCATGCCGCGACAGCGTGTACGTTCACCGTTTGTGCAGTTGACGGAGTTTGAGCGAGTGCGTATACTGGGCCTGCGGGAGGCCGGATGGTCGTACCGCAAAATTGCGCAACACGTAGGGTGAAAGGTCTCCCGAATGCATCGATGTTGTCGCCAGTGGTCACCAGAAGGTCGGCCTGGATCCGCACAGCGGTAATGCACAGATGAACGTCAAGACCGTCGCATCTTTCGAAGTGCTGTATTGGACCGCACCTCGACTTCACAACAAATTAGGGAGACTGTTGCTCCGGGGATATCAGCGACGACCATTTGCAACCGTCTCCGTGAAGCAGGGCATCTTCCGCTCACGCCCTTACATTGTGCAGCCCGCCTCCAGTGGTGTCGCGATAGACGCTTGTGGAAGAACGAATGGAGATGTGCCGTCTTTAGTGATGAGAGTGACTTCTGCCTTCGTGCCAATGATGGTCGAACGCATGTGTGGCTCCATGCGGGTGAGCGCCATCATATGGAGTGTATACGTCAGAGGCGCACAGGGCCAACACCCGGCATCATGGTGTGGGGAGCCATATCATACACTGGCCGTTCTCCTATGGTGATCGACCAAGGAACATTGAACGATGCACAATATATCCAAATCATCATTCAGCCAGTCGTGCACCAATAAGGCGATGTGCTCTCCAAGGAGAAAGTCAAATACACTGGCCAGCACGATCGCCAGATCTATCCCCATTGAACATTTTTGGTACAGGATGAAACGTGATTTTGCGTGGTCTGCACGACCGGCAAAAAATTCTGGCCGAATTGAGGCACCAGTGGAAATTGCATGGCAGGCCATTCCATAAGACTAACATTAATTTGTCACCTCTACGATCGTCTCCATGGGAGAACTGCAGCCTGCATTTCAGCAAAAGGAGGGCATACACGGTACTAGCGCTGATAAGGCGCACGCCCTGTCGACTGTACTCCGCAAAATGGCTCTGCTGGTGTCATCGTGTGTTGTATACGTCCTCAAGAGTGTGTCGATAAAATTTTCCTCATCTGGGTCGACAAATTCATGCTGTTCTTTATTCATTTTCCCGGAGTTCATAAAGAGTTGACGCCTTATCGATCACAGTCAACAGACAGAAAATGTCGTGAATTTTGTATTACAGTTTTATTGAACTTTTGTACCCACCTGCTGGTCACAAGATTTCTCTGCCTTTAAACTCGGTTTCGGATGATTTAAATATAAAAGGTATAGAACCAGGCCACTGAACTGAACGTGGCAAGCTCACAGCTGCGCACCCATAACCGCACGGTCAACTCACTCCGTTCATCACAAAAGTGAGACTAAATATGACACCTTGGACATTTCAGAATGATTGCTCCCAAGCAAATATTTCATTTCACTCTCATGTTCTCCTTATTTTGAAGGCTAATAAATTCAGCATACCGTCGAACCCCAATATCTCGAATCTTCATTACTCGAGTTTTCAGTCTCTCGAAGTAATTTAAATTTCCCTATTCTTCATGTGTATTTATTTGTCTCTTTCTCGAAATTCGGTTACACGAATTTCTCGATTTCTCGAAGCAAACATTTCTTCTCTTGAAGCAAAAAAAACTCCGTAACTCGATTTTTTTTTGCAACATTAACTGTGCAATACGGCATTTGTGGTTTGTGAGGAACAGTTAAGATGTAAAGAAAGATTTACAGTGATGCTGCGAGCTAATATGATGGAAACCAAAAACCTAAAACTTCCAATAATCAGAAAATCGGCGAAGCCCCGCTGTTTCTCGGGTGTGAATTAATTGCCGGTCACGTACAGAAGCAACTCCCGAAGTCGCGGATGACAAGCTCCATTTACGAATATCGAGTGCGTGGTTTTGACCAGAAATTTCAACGTGAAGGGAGGAAAGGTTAACAGAAACAACGAAAAACGACTTAACAGATTTTTTCCAAAGGTGTTAACGGAGGTATGTTTCTTGTTTCACTACTGTATGTATTGTACCCTGCCTTCTAAAAAGTTTCTATAATAAGGGTTATAATTAAAGTGATGCCGTAAAAAAGTTTTTTTTTTTTTTTTTTTTTTGCTATTTGCTTTACGTCGCACCGACACGGATATGTCTTATGGCGACGATGGGATGGGAAAGGCTAGGAGTGGGAAGGAAGCGGCCGTGGCCTTAATTAAGGTGTGAAAATGGGAAACCACGGAAAACCATCTTCAGGGCTGCCGACAGTGGGGTTCGAACCCACTATCTCCCGATTACTGGATACTGGCCGCACTTAAGCGACTGCAGCTATCGAGCTCGTTGTAAAATAGTTTATATATGTTTAAATATTGTTAAAAAAATACATATGCTCATAAACGGTATTTTCTATATATCGAAATTTCGATAACTCGACATAAAATTTAACTCCCGAGATGAGTCGAGATATCGAGATTCCACTGTGTTATTAAAATAGGGGCAATGAAATTCTTTAACACTTTCGCCATCACATATTTATTCCGGTTTCATTATCGATCATGTGCAAACTCACAAGGTCGTGGTACACGATTACCTAAATCTCAGCCAGTAACTACAGTACATGAATGAGTGCGCGTTGTATCCTTGGCTTCGTAACCTTGATGCGACACCTTGCGATTATTGAGGCTCCAGAGTGCTTATGTATATCGATTGCTAGAATTTATTGATTACCGGGCGAGTTAGCAATGAGGTTAGGGACGCGCAGCTGTGAGCTTGCATCCGGGAGATAGTGGGTTCGATTCTCACTGTCGGCAGCCCTAAAGATGTTTTTCCGTACTTTCCCATTTTCACACCAGGCGAAGTCTGGGGATGTACCTTAAATAAGGCCACGGCCGCTTCCTTCCCACTCCTACGCGTTTCCTATAACATAGTCATCATAAGAACTTTCGGTGTCGGCGCGATTAAGAAACAAATTGTGATCATCACATTCTGATGATCCTTTTTTTAACAATTTTATTTTAAAAACGAAATTACGAATAGTCCGCCTCTGTGGTGTAGTGGTTAGTGTGATTAGGTGCCATCCCCGGAGGCCCGGGTTCGATTCCCGACACTGCCACGAAATTTGAGGAGTGGTACGAGCGCTGGAACGGGGTCCACTCAGCCTCGGCAGGTCAACTGAGTAGAGGGGGTTCGATTCCCACCTCAGTCACCCTCAAAGTGGTTTTCCATGGTTTCCCCACTTCTCCTCCAGACAAATGCCGGGGTGGTAACTAACTTAACGCTACAGTCGCTTCCTTTCTTCTTCCTTGTCTATCCTTTCCAAACTTCCCATCCCCCACAAGGCCCCTGTTCAGCATAGCAGGTGAGGTCGCCTGGGCGAGGTATTGGTGATCCTCCCCAGTTGTATCCCCCGACCCAGAGTCTGAAGGATTGAAAACGAAAGAAAACATTGCGAGTAAATATTGCATTTTATGGAAAGTAACGATTACAGCTAAAACTTACTAAAAATGTACTAATTAATTACTTTACAACTCTGTGTGTAAAAAACAAGACACGTAAGCACACCTCAGACTGTTAAAAATATTGTTTACCGGGGAACCAATAGTTTGGCAACCACCTCGAGTGTCTCCTGGAAAATGGTTAGCAACCAATTAATAGATTTATGAATCAACTCCAGTTCAGTCCGTATCTGCACTCGTGTAGTTTGACCTCGTCCCGCTGCAAACCCCGGACCTTAGACGTTTTTTCAACAAGAGACAAATATTGCCATGGCCACTTCTTATTTAGCCAGAAATACACCCATGAAGACACAGATAACAATGGCTCTCAGAACACACCATATCGCTTACTTTCGCCCCCTCCCTTCCAGATGAAGTGTACTGGAATCGCACGTAGGGAGTACTAGGTTGGTTGTCATTGTTCCAGGCGATAAGATCTGGCTGACCTCAGCTATGCACCACAAGGTCGCCCGGTCATAGGGGGCCATGACAACGGAAATCATTCATACACTGACCACTGCTGCCAACCTCTACAGCGTACAACTATGGAATGGATATGTATGCAGTAATACGATGAATTGGATCCGTATATGTCGAGGTTTAAAGGTCTTCTATCTTGCTCCACAGGTCTGTAGTGAGATTTTCTACATCTGAACGGGTGTTTAAAATTAAAAATTATACAACGAATGTCAATGAACTTCTCTTTACAGAACGGGTAATGAGGTCTTAATGACAACAACAACAACAACAAATAATAATAATAATAATAATAATAATAATAATAATAATAATAATAATAATAAACCTAATCCGTGAAATCCTCACAGACACCATATCAAAAGTAAAATTTATGGGTGAAATATTTGAAGCATTCAGAATAAATACAGGTGTAAGGCAACGTGATTTATTTATTTATTTATTTATTTATTTATTTATTTATTTATTTATTTATTTATTTATTTATTTATTTATTTATTTATTTATTTATTTATTTATTTATTTATTTATTTATTTATTTATTTATTTATTTGCCGGTTTACAACAGGGTAGTAAACACCAATTACAATAAACCTAAAAAATCTTTAGAGTACTTATTAAATTACATGACAGAAAGTTTTCGATCTTACGTAACTAAAAATACAATTCCTAATAACTAAATTATTAATTCATCTGCACTCCTATTCAAGTGTGCCCTGGAGAAAATAGTAAGAATTTGGAATGAGAAACTGAAAGAGTACAAACTATGCAGTGGGAAGAAAGAACAGAGGTGTTGAAATAAACTGTCTAGCATTTGCAGATGAATTTGCCATATTTTCAGAATGGCTGAAAAATGCAGCAAGACAAGTCAATCACTTGGAAGAAATAGCCAGCAGAACAGTTTAAGAATTTCTGTAGAAGAAAACAAATTTATGACAGAAATAAAAAATGCCCCAGAATTTTTAATAACAGAAGTAGGTCGAATAAGGAGGGTAAAGAAATTCAAATATTTGGAAGGAACAATTCAAGAAAATGGTTTGGAAAAATCCGCTGTAGAAGAAAGGATGTACAACATGGAAAGAGCATACGGTATAACTAGGAATATGTACAACAAAAATTGTTTGTTTGTCCGCCTCTGTGGTGTAGTGGTTAGTGTGATTAGCGGCCACCCCCGGAGGCCCGGGTTCGATTCACTCAGCCTCGGGAGGTCAACTGAGTATAGGGAGGTTCGATTCCCTCCTCAGCCATCCTGGAAATGGTTTTCCGTGGTTTCCCACTTCTCCTCCAGGCAAATGCCGGGATGGTACATAACTTAAGGCCACGGCCGCTTCCTTCCCTCTTCCTTGTCTATCCCTTCCAATCTTCCCATCCCCCACAAGGCCCCTGTTCAGCATAAGTGAGGCCGCCTGGGCGAGGTACCGATCATCCTCCCCAGTTGTATCCCCGACCCAGAGTCTGAAGGTCCAGAACACTGCTTTTAAGGCGATAGAGGTGGGATCCCTCGCTGAGTTCGAGGGAAAAACCTACCCTGTAGGGTAAACAGATGAAGGAGAAGAAGAAAAAGAAGAAGAAGAAGAAGAAGAAGAAGAAGAAAAGGGTTTGTTTAAAAAGCTCAACATAAAACACTGCAACACAGTAGTCACGCGAGTGAATGTCCAGTACTAAATAACTTAGAAAGTATTGGACAGAAGAATTATACGGAGAATACCCGGTCGGCTAAGAACTACAGAGCTCTGTAAATCAAGAAATAATGATGAAATGCAGCGGAACATAGAAAACATAACAGGAACAATACGGAAGAAGCGATTCATATTTGTATATTTACGCAGAATGGCTCACAAACAAACAGATCTTCAAATATCTTTTTTTTCTTTTCTTTGTTTTTTTTTTTTTGCTAGTTGCTTAAAGTCGCACCGACACAGATAGGTCTTATGGCGACTATGGGACAGGAAAGGGCTAGAAGTGGGAAGGAAGCGGCCGTGGCCTTAATTGAGGTACAGCCCCAGCATTTGTCTGGTATGTAAATGGAAACCACGGAAAACCATCTGCAGGGCTGCCGATAGTGGGGTTCGAACCTGCTATTTCCCGAATACTGGATACTGGCCGCACTTAAGCGGCTGCAGCTATTGAGCTCGGTCAAATATCTTTAGAACAAGAAGTAAACAACAACCTGGATTTATGAAGTCAAGAAAGATTTGGAAAGAAACCATATACGAGAAAGATAAGCAAGAGAGAGGGAGAGAGTTTTTAGAAAGGCAGTTTTAAAAATGGAAGAATTCTGCCGTCGGAAGGGAAAGAAAACTGGCTCAAATGGTCGGAGGAGAGGGAAAACAGGTATACTGTAGTGAGAAGATGAAGGAGTGTTGGAGGAAGAAGCATTGAAATTGGTACGTGGTCCCTAGAATACCATAGCGGGGAAATATAATTATTATTAATGAAATTAAATGTTAAAATTAGAGGCCTTTGAAATGTGGTTACATAGGAGAATACTCAGAATAGCCTGGGCATATTTTGTAACCAATAATGAAGTGTTTAAACTGAACGTGAGCTGGCAAATATCATCAAAGCCAAGAAACCAGTTTGTTTAGAAAGTACGGGCTTCTACACCTCATATTACAAGGAAAGATAGAGGTCAAGCGACAAGCTGGTAGACCACCGATGTCACGGCTCCAAAACATCAACAATACCGAACAACTCTTCAAGTTACTTAAATAAAGGGGACAGCTTTTACCAGGGTGATCGCCAACGTCTGGGGGATCACATATGGCACTTGAAGAAGAAGAAGAAGAAGAAGAAGAAGAAGAAGAAGAAGAAGCCAAAAATTGGAAACAGTACACAAAGGCGCCCAAAAATTCAACAAAATATCAATTTCCGAACACACTAAACTTTGACATTACAATACGGTCATTAAACCGGAATGACCCCATACATTGGAAACATTAATTTTGAATGGAAAGCAGACATCAAGAATAGTCTTTTTATTTAGAATTTTTTTTTTTTTTTGCTATTGGCTTCACGTCGCACCGACACATATATGTCTTATGGCCACGATGGGACAGGAAAGGGCTAGGACTGGGAAGGAAGCGGCCGTGGCCTTAATTAAGGTACAGCCCCAGCATTTGCCTGGTGTGAAAAAAGGAAACCACGGAAAACCATCTTCAGGGCTGCCGACAGTGGGGTATTTAGAATTTGCTTTACGTCGCACTCTTATTGCGACAATGGAATAGGAAAGGGCTAGGAGTGGGAAAGAAGCGGCCGTGGCCTTAAGGTATAGCTCCAGCATTTACCTGGTGTTAAAAGTGAGAAACCACGGAAAGGCTGCCGACAGTGGAGTTCGAACCCCGGATACATGCTCACAGCTGCGTCCGCCTAACAGCACAAGCCACTCGTTCGGTATACAGGGGGGTCGGAAACAACGAGAACCGAGTACATGAGTGTTAGAGAGTTGGTCATACTGATAAATAATACGGTATCTCACAGCGCTGTTGTTTTTAACGGCTGTTAACCAATCAGACCGCATTGAGAGGCGGTGCAAGTGGCGTAAGACCGGCTTGAGAACCACGCCGAGAAATCAGCATCAAATACCGGTGTCAAATCTTAGCGTACTGAGCTCGGAGGTCCATGTTCAAATCCCTCCCGTGGTGACGTTTTCCTTCGGTTGGTCCTTTGAAGCCTCCTGGCCTGTTCTCAATCATCTGTGCTTGGCACTGATGTGGAATACGACCTGTTTTGCGCAGGATGTATTCACTATCAACATTGGTAGTGTGATGTACTGATGTCTTGTATGTAGACGAAGATACGTATTAAGGCGATCACAAAAACCGGCCAAGAATCGAATCCACGACCCTCCGACTCGAACGCTGACCATTACAAACAGAGGATCGAACAATACGCAGACATTCACAGATACTTCTTAAGGACACTTCAAAAGAATTAAGCCTGAGACTCACAAAACAAACAGTGTTTTCATCTTTGTCCTCGTCTCCTCAAACAATACGCAGGAATTCACAGATACATCTTACGGACACTTCAAAAGAATGAACCCTGAGAGACTCACAAAACACACAAACAGGGTTTCCATGTCATTACGTTCCCATCTCCCCTGGTAGGTGTCAGTCTGTGTTTGTGCAGATTATGTCGCGAACCGCCCCGCCGTATACAACACTTATCGGGGAAGATTTAGGTGTGGTGATGGGATTCTAGCTAGACTAATACATGAAGCGAAAATCTGCCACTTGGGCGACAGCGCTAAATGCAGATCAATGGTGATTGATTGATTGATTGATTGATTGATTGATTGATTGATTGATTGATTGATTGATTGATTGATTGATTGATTGATTGATTGATTGATTGATTGATTGATTGATTGATTGATTGATTGATTGATTGATTGATTGATTGATCGATCGATCGATTGATGTGGGATGTAGTTATATGGCATGTTTTACGGCCGGCTGCCCTTCCGTACGCCAACCTGAGTTAACGAGCTAACGAAGATGAAATGGATGATGAATTAAATTGGCCGGACTGACGGGCTCAGACGGTTGAGGCCCTAGCCTTCTGAGCCCAACTTAGCAGGTTCGATCCTGGCTCAGTCTGGTGGTACCTGAAGCTGCTCAAGTACGTCAGGCTCGTCTCGGTAGATTTACTGGCACGCAAAAGGACTTCTGAGGGACAAAATTCCGGTATCTCGGCGTCTCCGAAAACCGTAAAAATCAGTTAGTGGAATGTAAAGCTAATAACATTATTATTATTATTATTATTAATTAATTAATTAAATTGGGTATGGAGCATGTAGAAATCGGCTGTGGCCTATAACTACAAACTGTCCCGACATTTGCATGAAAATGAGGAAACCTCAGAAAACTATTCTTGGAGGAGGAGGCAAGGTTCGAACCCCCTCCTCTCCCGAATAGAAGGCTTAACTCCAAGCCCGTAGAGCGTTAACACTTACATAGTCGAATATAGAATGGACAATAAGGAAACCTGAGGATACAAGATCAGGGGAGCACGGGGAATATTAAAAAAGACGTTCCACACAAACTCCTAGATAACATCTTTCCTCAGGAAAGCAGAATGAAGGCGTGCATAATCTTGTTGCACAACACCTGGTGTCCTCTTGTCGGCCGGCTTTCTTGCACAGTGGCTGCAAGGTGTCTAAGCCATTGGGAACATTATCAGTCCAAATAAAAAAATAACAATCGATAAATAAACTCCTAGCAACTGAACTGCTGCCAGGCCACTAGGAACGTTTGTTTCAACCCACTAATTTGCATGAATGATTTAAATATCGCATGAGAAGAAAGGAGGGACATAACATTCAGGCAGCTGAAAGGATCTTGACTAAACTTCGCACTGAGCTATATATCAAGAGGGAAACAACTACCAGGTGTATGCATAAGTCTTTTCCGGTTTCACTAAGAGATGGCGCCAGCGAACAGTACGCAGCGTATGAATTTGACACATACGTCAGTTTGTTCGTCTGACATTAACCTACCAACACACACAAGTTGAGTTTCTGCCTGAGAAAGAACATTTGCGGCACGCATTGCTTTTCTTATTTAATCAAGGCTGTAGGAAGTCAGCGTTTGCTGGTACAGACACATGGTGAACATGCCCCTTCAATCAGAACATGTGAGACATGGTTCAGGCGATTCAAACGTGGTGATTTGAATGTGAAAGACAGTGCGCGCTCTGGTAGACCACAAATGTGCCAGTACTCTTGAAGCCCGGCGAAACAGTTAATGCACAACGCTATCGCCAACAAATGATTAATTTAAATCACACATTGATTGAAAGACGACCGGAACGAGCCAGAAGACATGGCAAAGTGATTTTGTTACACAACAATTCACCGTCTCACACAGCAAAACCAGTGAAAGTCACTTTGAAATCGCTTGGATTGGACCTCCTTCCGCAGCCGCCGTACTGCCCCGACGTGTCGCCATCTGACTATCACTTCTTCGTATCAGTAGGGCATGCGCTGGCAGAGTAGCACTCGATGAATAGTTTGCCGCAAAAGACAAGCAGCTTTTCTGGCACGGTATTCATATCTTACCTGAAAGATGGCGCGAAGTGTGTAGAAGCCGAAGGCGAATATTTTGAATAAACAAAAAAATGAATTTCCCGTGAAAATTACTTATTTACGAGAAAAAAGGGCAAACATTTATGCATACACCTGGTAATGTCGTCTACAAGGACGTTTTATACGGCCTATGATCATAAATTCGAAATTGTTCCCGTATGCAGCCGGGACGGGAAGCTAGTATTTCTGCAGATGTCATATTTAATCAGGATATGTTGTAACTGAACAGTCCCCGACTCAAATATAAACAAACAATATTAGATATTTTGCAATAACACGTGATATGTAAGTGAAGCACGGAAAGGTCGTAATTATCACGCTGCAGTGCGTGTTTAGAGCTAGAGTGACCGCGATTGTTGAATTGCGTGATCCTGACCAAACCTCTCTCTCACAGCACGGGCAACATTCTAGCAACCAAGTAGAACGGTTCGTTTCCCTCCGCAGGATATTTTGTAAGAAGAGGTTAGCAAGCTGGAGAGAGTATTCACTCACAGCAAGGACGAAAGAGGAGTTACCATGCGCTATGTCGTCAATGTCAAAGACTTCCACATGCTTTAGGACCATTTTCTAAGCCCATACCTAAGGTACTTTATTCCAAGACCACCAAGCTTTAACGGGGATAGCTCGTTCTGTGGACTGCTGGCACAGTGTCGGCTTCTGGATCCCAAGAACGCGGGTTCAAACCTGACAGAGGTAGCTGGATTTTTGAAGGATGGAACAAGATCCATCCGACACACCGCGCCGTACGATGTCGTGAAATGAAATGTCGTATGGCTTTTAGTGCCGGGATATTCCAGGACGGGTTCGGCTCGCCAGGTGCAGGGCTTTCTATTCGACACCCGTAGGCGACCTGCGCGTCGTGATGAGGATGAAATGATGATGAAGACAACACATACACTCAGCCCCCGTGCCGTAGGAATTAACCAATTAAGGTTAAAATCCCCGACCTGGCCGGGAATCGAACCCGTGACCCTCTGAACCGAAGGCCAGTACGCTGACCGTTCAGCCAACGAGTCGGACTACGATGTCGTTATACAGTATAAGAGATCTCTGGAGACACATTTTGTGTTTACCCGATAAGATTAATTAAAACGTAACCATAGATCGCCCAATAGAGATTCGGTTTACTCTTCCATCTGGTAGAGGAAAGCGAAAAGTCGACATTGACAAGCTGGCCGCCTAGATGGCGTCATATCCAAATGGCTTAGACAGATTATTATTTCTTCTTCTTGTTTCGGTCTTCTATCGACGACGCTGATTATTATTATTATTATTATTAGTAGTAGTAGTAGTAGTAGTAGTAGTAGTAGTAGTAGTAGTAGTAGTAGTAGTAGTAGTAGTAGTAGTAGTATTAGTATTGATTCGTAATGCTCAACTAATACCACATTTTTTCTCCTTCTCTTCCCAATATCTCATCCTCTCGCTGTGTTCCTTGTTGCGTTGCGTTGTTCAGTCCATCCTGTACTTAGTCGGGTGGGCTTTACAGAAAATTTGTGTTTGTGAATTGCGGTTCTGAATTGTATTGTGTCTTGAATGGTTTCTTCATTAGCGTCAATTTCATTTAGGTCTTCACTGATTTCTTTTAGCCAATTATTATGATTTTTCATTGAAAAGGCTAAGTTTAAAATTTTCTTTGTGAGCCTGTTATAATACATTCTACTACGTGACCATAAAATTGTAATCGCCTTTTCCTGATTGTATCTCTGATTTTTCTGTAACTTGGTAGATTTCTTTTCCATCCAAATTCCATGTTCTCATTTAACTCCTAAGATTTTCCTGTGGGTTTCTTGTTTTTCGATCATCTTTATTCGAGATTTTTGACAAGTTATAATAGTTGTAGATGCATAAAGTGCTTCCGTTTTAACCAATGTGTTATAATGTCGTAATTTTGCCTTTTTTGATATAGTTAATTTATTGTATCTCTTCCAAGTAATATTGTATGTTCTTTGAAGTTTTGCATTTATTTTTTTGTGACCTTCTGATTTAAACCTGCTGGTTCAATAATTTCACCTAGATACTTAAATGTGTCTACCTGAGCGATTTTTAAATATTTTGTGATTAACGGTTGGCTGTTGAAACCTGATCTAGTTCTTTCCATATACTTTGCCTTTTCATAACAAATTTGGAGTCCAGTTTTGACTGTTATTTCATCGACTTTTTCTATTATTATTATTATTATTATTATTATTATTATTATTATTATTATTATTATTATTATTATTATTATTTCGTTATGTCCAACTAAGGAGCGCAATTGAACTTATTTAGCTGACATCGTTGCCTTTTTATGCTCCCAAAATCTCTTAATCTCCTCGCTATGGCTTTTCTTCCGATCTTTTGACCAGGTTTTTTTTTTTTTTTTTTTGTGATAGCACTTGGATGATATGTAAAGCGGTGTTTGTCGACTAATTTTCTGAACTTAAACTTATCCAATACAATGTCACCTGTGTTGCCTGTTTCCTGAAGATCTTTTACAACTTCAAGCAGCAACTTGTTTTGTTTTTTATTTCGTTGATAGGTCAAGGTTCAGAATTATTTTCGTTAGTCTCACATTACTCATTCTGAAAATATGTCCATAAAATTTCAAATGTCTTTTCCTAAATGTGTCTGAAATTTTCTCAGAAAGTTTGGTACAGGTCATGAGATTTCCATACAGATTATTATTAACTACCGACCCCGCGGTGTAGGGGTAGCGTGCCTGCCTCTTACCCTGAGGCCCCCTGGTTTGATACCCGGTTTTAATCTGGATCTGAGGGCTGCTGCGAGATCCACTCTGCCTACGAGATTAGAATTTAAGAGCTATCTGACTCGTCCCTTGGTAGGCCACGGCACTTCGGGTATGTTGCGCCATGCAGTTAGGTTTTATTATTATTATTATTATTATTATTATTATTATTATTATTATTAACCAGGATGTGTATAGCAACAAATCGCATTTAAAAATTCGAATTTCTTAGAAGAGAGTATATATACCTCTTCCATGAAATTATTCTTTCCATATGTCTAGTGTCGACAACACACCAACACACTCCCCTGTTCAGCCTTCGGATATAGCTTCAGTACCTTCACTGAATCGGTAAAAAAAACCCACCACATTACATAAATGCCCACGTGAACAAGAAACTCAGATAGCAGTTCATCTTCTCACCCGAAGCGAAAAGGACCCACGTACTTCCGTTATCCAAATATTCAACTGCGCAAAGTGATTTCCGACTTCAGGACAATGAATTTTAGTTACGAAATTCACCAGGCCCTAAGTCAGTGAGATATAAGGTGATGATGATGATGATGATGCAACTATTTCTACGGTGTTACATACAGTAGTCGTATATCCTGGACAGCATGACACTTATACTGTAGTACACGGACACAGCACGAGATGCCGGTGCGTTGGACAGGTACCATGCACAGAACGATGGGACTGCATTGGTGCGTCAGGCTCCTTGCAGAAAGTATGTGAGGAGTGAAGAACAGTTCACCGCTGTTACAGTATCAAAGAATGCCATAGCGTGTGGCTACTGTGTAAAATAACGCCCTTCCGTACCGAACCGTAAGGAGATGGAAGCATGGGCATAAAACAAGCAACGGTCTAGAAGACCTGTTACTGTCCGGATTGTTGTGTAGGGAAAGGAATTTTAGGCACTAATAAGTTCGAATACAAACGTATTTAACCTAAGCGCAAGTGTCTGCTAGCCCGCACAACGGTTCTGTAGTGAGGTTTCCATAAATATTAGCGATCTGAATACAAGAACCCCTAAAATTGATGACACTCACCTACAAAACTGTAGAGCGGCTAGATGACACACTTGCGCCTAGTTCAAATACGTTTCCATAGTAACCTACTTGTGCCTTAAAAATCCCTTTCGCTACTGATATGTCACAAGTAGTAATTACCCAGTGCATGGACGTGGACAGAAAATTGACACTTTTTCAGCTACAAGGCGAATGTATGTCATCCTTCTCCATGACAATGCCAGACCGCATGCAGCAGTGGCTGTACAGAGGCGGGGTGGGAAGTTCTGGAACACCCGCCATACTCACCGGACCTGTCTCCTGAACTCATCCTCGAAGTAAAAGAACCAATGCGTCCTGGACATTGCCAACGCCATGAAACATACGACTGCAAAAAATTCACAAATTGTGAGGCGACCGGTATTCGACGACCCCCCGCATCGTTTGCGACGTGTTGTGAACAATCTAGCGGAGCGTATATCATAAAGGTTATTGTAATCTGAGAATAAACATTATGTAGCTACAAGGATTTCCTGGCTGGCAGTGTCTCACTTTACATCTTGCACCTGGTAAACCTATTCGGCATTATTCAAACATTCCCCTGCGTCTTACACTTCCCACTCTCACACCCCTGTATGTTTCTGTTTGCCAGCTAAATCCCACATTCGTGCGCAAACAATAGTTGCTAAGAAGTATGCCCCAGCCCTCAACCCTCATACAATTAGGTCTTTCGTAGGCATACTAAAAGGAGCTGTCTGCCCGAGGCGGTAAAGTCGTGCGGGACGCGGGTTCTTCGTCAGGAAGTCGAAGAATTTAAGAAACGTGATTTCGACTTCCAGATGTGCACATGGCCCTGAGGTTCACTTAGCCTACACCAAAATGAGTACAGGTTAATTCCTGGGAGCAAAGGCGGCTGGGCGTAGAGCTAACCCCTCTACCCCATCAAGTGTTGAGGTTACGGATGGTGGAAGCCTTACTTTCCACCCCTCCAAGGGCCTTCATGGCTTGTACAGAGATTACTTTTATATGCATGCTAAATATTCTGTGATATTGAAACGCGAATGTGGGTTGTAACTGTAGTTTAAATTTTATGAAGAGGTCCAAACCTTCTATTGTTAAGGGTAACGAAGAGAATGACAATGAAAAATCCACCGTTCTAGAACTTCAAGCAAGGAACTCAATGTCAAAAACATCCCAGGGATATGAGCTACGAATTTTAGGTAAATAAAGTATACTAAACTATGAGAATTTATTTATTTATTTATTTATTTATTTATTTATTTATTTATTTATTTATTTATTTATTTATTTATTTATTTATTTATTTATTCCTAAAATTACAAGACGTTTCTTAATCATCGTTATCCGGTCGATTAGATTAGATCTTTTTCTACCACTACGAGCGCTAACGTGAATCGATGCAGAGTTTCACTGAAGCCCTTATAATTACATTCGGTGTGGAAATTTTTCAAAAAAAAAAAAACGCCTGAGGGTATTGAACCAAAGCACACGTTACAGAAATAATTATGTAAGTTAATTTGGCCAGGATTTGAACCAAAGAGAAGACCAGTAAAGAAAATCGATTTTAGGCCGTTTTTCCAGTACTACATTTAGGCCGGAAGTGGTTTTATCGAAATTTGATTTTTTTAAAATTCTGATAGAGCTACCTAAGACTAACAAATTGAAACTTTCTGAACCCTTTAGCCTTTCAACTTTCGGTACAATTGAGCAAATTGCTTAATTTTTACGTTTTTCGTAGTATGAGGATCCCTACTTTGTATGCTAAGATTTTTTAAAAACATTAATCCCCTGAGCCTCACCTACAGGGGGAAGTGATTAGAATTATCGTTCCCCTTAAAATGATAAACTCAACAACGGAACATGTAACCACCACTTTTTTTTTTTTTTTTTTTTTTTTTTTTTTTTTTTTTTTTTTTTTTTACAAATGGCATACAGTATAAATACCATCGGGATAGATATATATCTTCTTTCGCTGAAAGGACACACAAATTAGTTCATTACCTGGCAAAGCAGAGCATCTGAGATGGGACCTATAACGCAATTCCTGTTCCATATTCGGGGTTTTTATACCATCAATGCGCAGCAAACGTCACAATGATTGTTCGAATAAGTGAAATATAATGCAGGAGATTAAATACGTCATTACGCTGCTCATCAGTCTTAAATACCAACAGGACCCTAATTTGCCAAATTACGTCTCAGAAGGAGACACCGTACGTTCATCACACGCCTGCGTCTCGGTCATAGTTGCTACCCAACTCATCTTCATCGAATTAGAGTAGTGGATTCTTCGATGTGCGGACAAGGACCAAGATGAAATTAACCACATCATTCTCGTCTGCAGTAAGCATGGACATGCACAAAGTGTGTTATACTAGAACACTTAATAAAGTAGCGGTAATATTGATAGAACGCAATTGCATTACATTCCTTCAACGCTGTCACCTGCAAAGTCTATTGCCTTTTACTTCATGTCGGGAAGCACTTGGGCGAGCTGGTTTCTGTTGATGGTAGCGACGGAGCGCCCTACTGCGTGGAATATAGATGCCTCTACGGATACTTGCCGGACAGTCTACGTAAACAAGACCACTCACGATGACAATCTGATCTCGCGGAATGGATGGCTGACCTGTGTGGTGCAAATCCGTAGTCTCATTTTGACCCGCTCGAAACGCCTTGACCCATCGTCCAACTGTCCTATATGGTAATGTATTCTCGCCACAGGCTTCACATAATCCTCGGTAACATTCTGATGCATTTTTGCCACGGGCAACCTCTATTCAAATCCACGAACGCTGATCACGTTTTCAAAACATCCGTTAGAGTGGTGAAATTGACACTCTTCACTTCAACGCCACACAGCAACAACACTCTCAACTGAATGCCCGTCACATGCACACTAAACATGGACGACAGCGCCACCAGAGCACTCCCATGTCCTATCTGTGCATACCCAACCTCCTGCGAGTATTTGGACTGCGTTGCCAAAACTTTATTTACACCCCTCGTATGAAAATCTGGTCTTACTCATGTCACTTTTCCAACAAGTTACATATTTATTAAGAAGGTCTGCCAACAATATTTACCTCACACTTGCCCAGTTTGTACAGATGATTGAAATAAGACATTTAACGCCGAAGGTTCTTTAAAATGTGGGGTGAAGTGACTAAAGTCAGTTGTTTTTCTTTTCCTCTGCATTGTGATATTTCATGTATTGCATGTATATTTTATATACTTTTACGTCTTTTGCTGGCTGCTTAGCTATTTGCAGAATGCCAACAAGAAACAAAATCACCACCTCGACCACTACGTGTTCGTGAACCCGGAGTTATTTTCCTTTCTACCAGTTCTTCTGGTTACGGAATTCAGCAGGACTTTAATGTCAAGGTATCTTCTGACGCACGATGTATTTCTAGAGAAGCAACACTTCCTCTAACATCTCCGGTAATAATAACTCTAAAAAGTGTAGCCAATTCAGAAATTGAAATAGATATTCATCTTAAATTAACATTAACAAAAAATATAATTTTGTCAGTACACTGATATTTTTTTCTTTATAATTCGTTTCTTTAACCCTAGATTAGGTACACAAAAGTTGCAAGTAGGTTGGTCGGTAACATCACGCACGGAAAAACGGTTTTGAACAATGTCTCAAAATTTGATATTTAAGTTGCGGGATATCTGGCTATATATTATTTCAGTAGTATGCAGTGGCGTAGCTATATTAAGGGGACAAAAACAGGAAATGTAAAATTTCAAGGTTATTAACATTACCTATATGGAATTATTGCATATCATAACAGTTGTATCCCACACTATGAGGAGTTTGACTTCTTCCCGTACTCAAAAGAATACTGAAAATTATACTTTACCGTATTGTAATGACTTCCTTACTGTTTCACTAGAAATCTTCTGATTGGTAAAACACCGCCTCACGTGTACTCAGAGAGATTATAAATCAGCGACCATCAAAATTAACCTTGTTGAACTGTTTTTCCGCCTGGTTGCAGCACTGTTGTTTACACCAAAAATGGCGTCTCTACATTCCCAGCTCCAGTAATCTGCCGCCATCACAATACTGTCTAATGTCTAGATTAATCCATTTCCGACCGAAAAAGTTCATAGAACCTTCAGGACCATGTTTGTGTCTCTGGAAACTTAGTGGACTGTTCATTGCTTCCAATAACATTCAGTTTGTCGTATTTTATCACCACATAACTCCATGTACACTCGTCAAGTTTTTGATAGCAACTTGCGTCGCGACGTGTCGAAAGGAAAATCCACAGCCTGTTTCTAGTCATTCGACCGCGTCAGGAATGGAATGAACGAAGCGGCGACGATAGAAATTGTGCCGGCTGCCGAAGCCTGTCGCAGTCCTCTGGAGCAATGATTAATGGCTGACAGATGAAATGAAATAATGTTGGAGAGTGTTGCTGGAATTAAAGATGACAAGAAAAATCGGAGTATCCGAATAAAATCTTGTCCCAACTCCGCTTTGTACAGCACAAATCTCACATGAAGAGACCGGGATTTGAACCACGGAATCCAGCGGTGAGACGACGCCTGACCACGGAGGCTGTGCGACGTGTCAAAGTTATTTAAAATTAAATATTGAATTTATAATGAGTAAATTTATGATATAAAATATTGTACACAAAAGCCACTAAAGTAATAAGTTTACGTTACTCATTTCGAAATTCCGCCCGAGGAGCTCGCAACGTAAAAGATCACTTTTCGAGACTGTTGCGTAACCATTAAACCAGTAGCTACTTTCCGTGCTCTCTTATTTAAAAAGCATTTCTGATTGGTTGAACTCCGATTCGCCTACCAACAGCTTTTCTGATTGGTTCATATCCCCCCTCAACCAAGTATTCATTTTCTGAACTTTCCTCCATGTTTATCATTGTATTTGTCGCGGCCGCCTTGATCATGAATGATCTTCGTGGCGATGTGTCAGCATTACTTATAATACAATACTTAAAACGAGTAAATTCGCCACAGAATGTAATAAACAGACTCCGAATTTTCACGCAGTAATAGGTTAGAATGTAGTAACAAGCAAATCCTAGCCTCCACAACGGTTATGTTATGATTTTTTCATAAACATTAGGGGTAACGGCATATCAGAACCCCTATAATTTATGTTACTCTCACTACATTACTGAAGGGCGGCCTAGTCGACACTTCCTAATTGACATATATGTTTGCATTCTAACCTATTACTGCATAAAAACCGTAATAAAATATTGTACGCAACAACCACTAAAGTGCTGTGTTTACCTTACTAATATCGAAATTCGCACTGATAAAGTAAAACACGGTCTTCCGCTGCTGAAACATAAATAACTATTACCATTCAAAACAAAAATGATGTTATCAGTCACTTTTCGTCATACAATGTTGCACCTAAAGGCACTGTACCTACACTACGGTTGCCACCTTTGTGAATTCCAATTTCTGAACACAGACATGGAAAAAAAAGACAAGCCCAGTTTGAATAAACGGAATTGTTTCTTTCTGAATTCAATTAGAACAAATACTGCAGGGTGTTCCTTTTACTTTCAATCCAAAGGAGATAAAAATACATGGAACACATTCATCTTTAACACATCAAGTTATGACTTTCAACGATTATGACATTTCTCGCATTAGCTTGTTCACATACTCTACTTCACTGTTCAACTTTAATTAATGGCTTCATTTTACGTAGGGTAGCTTGTAAAAACAATGGCTTACAGAGCAAATATTCATAAAACACAGAACTGTATTGAGCAAAGTAAACTCTGCATTGTATTTCTGCTTTCACGGAGTCAACTTGTGATTGTATCACTCTAAACATGAATATAAAGGCGCTTCAAACAATAAGGTACCAAGAGTTCGCACGGAGGAACTTTATTTTACAATGGTGAATGGTGGTAGTGGTGGTGGTGAATATTTGTTTCAAGAGGAAGTACGGCAGACCTAAATATGTACAGTGTTAGGGAAGTGATACGTATTACTATTCAACTTGTCACCATTCTTGTCGAAACACTTGTTCAATCCATCGGCACACCAAAGCATCAATGCCGGCATGGAAGAATGAAATCACGTCAAGACGGCTTGCTGAACCAGTGCCGGATTACCCAATAGGCAGAATAGGCCGCCTGTGCGCCCCGTGCTGCTAGGGACCGCAGCAAGACAGCAGATCAAATTTAGACCAAATATAGTAATTTATTTATTTGTAAATATACCGGCAGTAGGCCTATTAGAGTACCTTCCCAACACACCAATACTTATAATGCATAACTAAAAATAAATACAAAATAAAAATAATGAATATGAAGACAAAGATTAAGATTGAAAAGAAAAAGAAAATACATATACAGAGAAAATACCGATCTAAAGTACATAACGGATATTTCTATAACATAAAAATAGAGAATTGACTAAGGTAATAAGTGACTCCAATTAAAAATACCTTAAGAAACACTGATAATTAAAAAGAGTATAACATCTGAATTCATAAATTAGAAACACTGGCATTTGAATGTGTATTAATGCCAGTGTGTGCTTCTGAAAATAAATCTATTTATGCAGCAAATGTGTTGTAAAAACGTAGCATTTTAATAAATGGTGAATTTAAGTGATGAGATGTCCTGGATCACATAACGTGAACCACTGTGTTATTGCGAGCTCCAACTTCTGGAACGTGACAGGAGATAGCATTCAACCGTCCTATAGAATAAAATTTATTGTTTACAATTTTGTTTAACGTTTTTAACGAAATAATAATTATTCTGTAACGCAGCGACGTGAGGTTAAAATTACTTCTTACATTCCGTTTTGATTTATCAAAAAGGCAAAATGTCTTATCAGCTTTATAATATTTGGCTGTGTGAACTTTGGGTAAGTTTACGATCAAATCTGTTAGTAGTTTCTGGTTTACAATGACGAGCTGTTTCTTTTAATAATGATTCTCGTGCGAATAACAGTTCCTTCATACAGTTCGTGAAGAGTAGATTTGAAGGGTAAGAAACTTGCAGCTCAATACTTGTTACCATTGTTTGCACACAAGAATGCCCCTAGCATTTAAATTTCCTTTCGTATCATACAGCCTCATTTTTAAAACATAGTGTAATCAATATTTACAAGTATCATGACAACTTTGAGGATTTATACGAGTCTCATGATAACAAATGCGTCTGCTGAACGGACATTTTTCAATTACAACCACTTAATGGTTGTCATTGAACTTCGGTGGTAGAAGAACGACTAAATTCTCTTGCTAAAAATGTCTAATCAATATAACCTTAATGATTTCAATTCAAAAAGAAAGGACAGATAATGTTTAATGTAATGTTAGTTTGTTCATATTAAACATCTTTTCTGTAGTGCTGTATTATGTTGCATAACTATGTTAATATTATGTAATTCTGTTTTCCTCTAAAGTAACTGAAATGTTAACTAACTTAATGATTTTATATTGTCTTTGTTAGCTGATTTTTTTAAATTTGGGGATGAAATTGCATACTTCCTAGGAAGTATTCGTCAAGGGGTTCCCGAATAGATCAATTCCCTATGGGCCCATGTAGAGTTTATTTCGGCACTGTGCTGTATTGTCGTCGACTCTTTTACCACGCAGGTGCTTCTTCAATGTTCCGAAGAGATTTAAAAATAAAATCAGAACAGCGACAGTGGATACTGTCAGTAAATGATGCAATCTACAGCGTTTGCGAATAGTAATTCCTAGAAAATGATTGGACTTCTCTTAACAGGCGCCCTGTTGGTACACGACGACGACAGGCCACACGCAGCCAACAGCACTTGTCAACTGTTACGGCACTTCCATGGGAGGTACAGGACAATCCCCTTTATAGCCCTGACCTGACACCTAGTAATTTCCATTTCTTCGGACTATTTAACAAGCACATGGTGGTGAGCGATTGACACGGGCGTTCAGCATGCTGTCATGACGTGGCTTGAGCGATACGGGGCAGATTTCTTCCTTCTTGTTTTTTAAAAGAAGAAAGTCAACATTTTCAGTGTCAATGTAACATTAAAGTTTTTCAGTCTGTCAAAAACTAATTATAACACCTGTAATAATAAAACATACCTGTAAAAACACATACACACTATGTCCCATGGTTGCCTTGGCGTACTGTTGAAACAACTGCTTGGACAAGAATGGTGGCTATGCTGAACAGTAGCGCGTTTCAGTGCCCATACTGTGTATCCTTATGTCTGCCTGTAAATTTAAGTTTCTCGATGCAACCTATTACCTAATTTGTTGAAGATACATTATACATTTGACCAATGTCAACTAGTGTTGGGAATAATAGTTTCATTATTATTATTAATACCGGTACTCGATAGTCAAAGAGTAATGATGTTATAGTTCCCTGAATTTCCTCATTAACAATCGGCGACTCAAACGTTAAGCCGTATCACCCCCAGACAGCAATAAGATTTATGACTCTCTGCAGTTGCGTCTGCTATGACCATATAGCATACTTGCTTTGTCAGTGACAGTTCACGGGGAATACTTTTAAAAAACGTGCCGGTCCTGGAGCCGACTCGCTTACCAGATCTCCAGTGTTGCACAGCTGCACACAGTTCTGTCCATTCTCCCTGCTTTATAATCAACCTGTTACTTCAACTATCGTCCAGCCTACAGTGTTCGATGGATCGTTGACAAAGCTGTGTCTAGAGTTGGGCAATCCTGGCGCTCAGCGGTCAACAAATGTAAACACAGCCGGTCGGCTAGGTTACAAAAGCGTGCAGGTTGTTAACAAGGAAATTGTAAGATCTATACATTAACATTAGCCACAGATAATTATGTAAGAAAACACATATTGCATGTCATACGAAGGGTGTTCAAAATGAAACCGAACTTTTGCTATAACATACTGTACTTATCGCTTATTGTAAAACATTTTAAGCACTGTCCGATGCAAATTAGTGTCCTCTGCTGGCAATACACCGTTCCCATCGTTTCTTCATTTTTGGAAAGGTTCTTGGAAGGCACTTTCTGGGATGGCACGCAATTCTCTTGTCGCATTGTCCTGAATATCCTCTATGGTTTGGAAACTACGTCCTTTCAACGTGGTTTTAAGTTTTGGAAACAGGAGAAAGATTGTTGGGGCTAAGTCGCAGTGGATGGGGCACACAGAAGCGTGATAATTTGCGAGATAGCTGCGGACAAGGAGCGACGCGTGAACCAGCGCGGAATGAATTTTGTTCTGACATGACGCATCTCAAGTTTGTCACTCAGAATTTGATGGCATGATCCTACGTTGATCTCCACTTCGCCAGCAACTTCTCGAACAGTTAAACAATGATTTCCACGACTCACAAGCACGAACTCTCTCGACATGGTCATCATCTGTTGATGTGAATAAGGGATCGTCATCGACCGACATTCTGCCGTGTTCCGAAACGCTTAAACCACTCGACTCAAACAGCCCTCCCCGTATGATTGGCTAAGCAATTGAAATTTCTCCTTGAAAGTTTTGCTAAAAATGTAGCAAAATTTCACAAATACAGTAGTTTTTTCAAGCTCTTTCATTGTCACTTTGGCACTAATCCGACGAACAACTTATGCACTTGCATACACACTTTAGCAGCTGTAGATCACCAACTACCGGACAGAGTGAAACATAGCAAATGGCAGTTTGTTGCCTAAACCTGCCGCTACGTGCGCTCAGTAGCTGCAGTGCGCTCCCTCTGTCGGTTGGCGCTCTACTTCAAAACATCGGTTTCTTTTTGAACACACTTCGTAGGTTATTAAAGCTATCGAATTTTCGAATATTTAAACGTCCGGGCTTCCATTGCTCCACACTTCGGACAATTTCTTTGATTTCAGAACTGTCTAGGGGAAACTTGGAAGGGTAGCAACTGTAACTTGAACCAATGAGAGCGAGACCTTACGCTGTATTCTACAATAAAACAAGAACAGTTAAAAATGTGAAGTAGCGCCGGTTTTTATTGCTTCCCGTTACACGGTGTTTCAAAAGAAGGCAGAGATCAGTAGCAGAGCCAGCGTGAAGAGAAAGAGCACGAAGAACATCTCCAACTCCATCATCAGATGGCGCCTTCGCTCCGCCCGGCGGGACTCTGACAACAAAACAGAACATAACGTAGGATATCAATACACAGCCAGTTCTATCTCTATACAGGCCGTGTCAATCAACTAATTTATTCCTAAACAAAGCGTGTATGGTGGTCGCTGGCGGCTGCTGAGGTTTCGTGATGGAGGTTCACATATATTTAAACTTAAAAATTATAAAATCATAACATTAGAATAAAATAAACAGTCATCTAAGGCAAAAATATGGAAGTCGATGATGGTACAGCTGAGTATTCATAGCGAAAATAAATACTCTACTAAACGATTTGCCTTTAGGAGGACTGATTTTGGAAAATATTCAGAAGTGAAGTAGCCTTGATATCAAGTTTCTATACGGGGTGGGGTATGAAGCGAAATTAATTTTCTTAAGGAGGTGAGATGAAATGGAAAACTTGAATATACCATCTTTCTTTTCTTCTTATTCTTCTTCTTCTTCTTCTTCAGAATTTACTTTACGTCGCACCGACACCTGTAGGTCTCATGGCGACGATGGGATATGACAGGGCTAAGTGTGGGAAGGAAGCGGTCATGGCCTTAATTAAAGTACAGTCCCGACATTTGCCTGGTGTGAAAATGGGACACTACAGAAACGGAAAACCATCTTCAGGGCGCTCGACAATGGGGTTCGAGCCCACGATCTTCCGGATGCAAGCTAACAGTTGCGCTCCCCTAACAGCACGGCCTACTCACTCAGTGATGTTCAGAAGCGAAGCGGTCTTTGTCAAGTTTATTCCAAGGGATGACTTGAAAATATAATAATAATAATAATAATAATAATAATAATAATAATAATAATAATAATAATGATAATAATAATAATAATAATAATAATGTGGTTCATGGTGTGGGTTACTGTAGTCACGTCTTAGTTCGTGAACCATGGGCAACGGCTGAGTGGCCTAGTAAGTGGTCCTGAGAGTCGGGATACCAGTTGCTATTGAATGGGAGTGGGAATCTCGGACATATTCTGAGTCGTGGCCATCCTTGTGCTCAGGCGGCTAGGACTATACAATTCACCGGTGGTCCATATCCCGTTAGAGGAGAGATCCTCACTTGGACTATGTGCAAGTAGGGTAGCATCCTGCTTCATGAATTTACCGACCTCAGAACATTTTAAGCAAGCCTCGGACCTATGGGAGTAATGGAGTCCCACTCCCATTTGACAGGCAAGGGACTCCTTGGAAACAACTTGGGGAACGAAATGGAATTCGATGGGGAGCTATCAATATTAATGGGGTTTATGGAAGAAAGAAAGTAGAACTAGCTGAGTCAGCAAAGAGGATGCATCTGGATGTGCTAGGAATAAGTGATATTCGGGTAAGGGGAGGTAACGAGGAAGAGATAGGAGATTAAAAAGTGTACTTGACGGGTGTTAGAAAGGAAAGGGCAGAGTCTGGGGTAGGGCTCTTTACCAGGAATACCATTGCACGCAACATAGTAAATGAGCGAATGATGTGGGTAGATTTGTCAGTTGAAGGAATCAGGACTAGAATTGTCTCCGTGTATTCACCATGTGAGGGGGCAGATGAGGATGAAGTTGACAAGTTTTATGAAGCATTGAGTGACATCGTGGTCAGGGTCAACAGCAAGGATATAATAGTGCTAATGGGCGATTTCAATGCGAGAGTTGGGAATAGAACTGAAGGATACAAAAGGGTGATTGGTAAATGTGGGGAAGATATGGAAGCTAATGGGAATGGGAAGCATTTGCTGGACTTCTGTGCTAGTATGGGTTTAGCTGTAACGAATAAATTATTCAAGCATAAGGCTATTCACCGCTACACATGGGAGGCTAGGGGTACCAGATCCATAATAGACTATATCTTAACAGACTACGAATTCAGGAAATCTGTTAGGAATGTACGAGTTTTTCGGGGATTTTTCGATGACACGGACCACTATCTTGTCTGTAGTGAACTAAGTATCTCTAGGCCTAGGGTAGAGAAAGTAAAATCTGTCTGCAAACGAATAAGTGTAGAAAATCTCCAGGACGAGGAAATTAGACAGAAGTACATGGATATGATTAGTGAGAAGTTTCGAACAGTAGACAGTAAGCAGGTTCAAGATATAGAAAGTGAATGGGTGGCATGCAGGGATGCTGTAGTAGAAACAGCAAGGGAATGCTTAGGAACAACTGTGTGTAAAGACGGGAAAAGGCGAACATCTTGGTGGAATTATGAAGTGAGAGCAGCTTGTAAACGTAAAAAGAAGGCTTATCAGAAATGGCTCCAAACAAGGGCCGAGGCAGACAGGGCTTTGTACGTAGATGAAAGAAACAGAGCGAAACAAATAGGTGTTGAATGCAAAAAGAAGTCATGGCAAGATTTTGGTAATAACCTGCAATAGCTAGGTCAAGCAGCAGGGAAACCTTTCGGGACAGTAATAAAGAATCTTAGGAAGGGAGGGAAAAAGGAAATGAAGAGTATTTTGAGTAATTCAGGTGAACTCATAATAGATCCCAGGGAATCACTGGAGAGGTTGAGGGAATATTTTGAACATCATCTTAATGTAAAAGGAAATCGTCCTGGTGGTATTGCGAACAGCCAAGTTATGGGGAGGAGGAAAATGATGTTGGTGAAATTACGCTTGAGGAAGTGGAAAAGATGGTAAATAAACTCCATTGTCATAAAGCAGCAGGAATAGATGAAATTAGACCTGAAATGGCGAAGTATAGTGGGAAGGCAGATCAGATTTTCAGTATGCGCCAGGTAATTGAAAAATGCTACGAGAAGAGTAGGCAGTTGTGTTTATGTTTCGTAGAACTTGTGAATGCATATGACAGGGTACCGAGGGAAAAGATGTTCACTATACTGGGGGACTATGGAATTAAAGGTAGATCATTAAAATCAATCAAAGACATTTATGTTGATAATTGGGCTTCAGTGAGAATTGATGGTAGAATGAGTTCTTGGTTCAGGGTACTTACAGGAGCTAGACAAGGCTGTAATCTTTCACCTTTGCTGTTCGTAATTTACATGGATCATCTGCTGAAAGGTATAAAATGGCTGGGAGGGATTCAGTTAGGTGGAAATGTAGTAAGCAGTTTGGCCTATGCTGACGACTTGGTCTTAATGGTAGACTGTGCCGAAAGCCTGCAGTCTAATATCTTGGAACTTGAAAATAGGTGCAATGAGTATGGTATGAAAATTAGCCTCTCGAAGACTAAATTGATGTCAGTAGGTAAGAAATTCAACAGAATTGAATGTCAGATTGGTGATACAAAGCTAGAACAGGTCAATAATTTCAAGTATTTAGGTTGTGTGTTCTCCCAGGATGGTAATATAGTAAGTGAGATTGAATCAAGGTGTAGTAAAGCTAATGCAGTGAGCTCGCAGTTGCGATCAGCAGTATTCTGTAAGAAGGAAGTCAGCTCCCAGACGAAACTATCTTTACATCGGTCTGTTTTCAGACCAACTTTGCTTTACGGGAGTGAAAGCTGGGTGGACTCAGGATATCTTATTCATAAGTTAGAAGTAACAGACATGAAAGTAGCAAGAATGATTGCTGGTACAAACAGGTGGGAACAATGTCAGGATGGTACTCGGAACGAGGAGATAAAGGCTAATTTAGGGATGAACCCGATGGATGAAGCTGTACGCATAAATCGACTTCGGTGGTGGGGTCATGTGAGGCGAATGGATGAGGATAGGTTACCTAGGAGAATAATGGACTCTGTTATGGAGGGTAAGAGAAGTAGAGGTAGACCAAGACGACGGTGGTTAGAATCAGTTTCGAACGATTTAAAGATAAGAGGTATAGAACTAAATGAGGCCACAACACTAGTTGCAAACCGAGGATTGTGGCGACGTTTAGTAAATTCACAGAGGCTTGCAGACTGAACGCTGAAAGGCATAACAGTCTATAATGATAATGTAAATATGTATAATAATAATAAATAATAAAACAAATCAGAAACCTCTGCCCTACATAGTGTAATGGTTGTAGCAGATAACGGTCTTCAATCTACCCGAGTTCACTAAAAATTTCAGTCTCCTGAAGTGAGGAAAAGATCGTTCTATGGAACAATAAAGCTCTTCAAGGATGGTATCAAAATGAGTTGTATCAGCCATACATCGACAAAGTGACAGGGGTTAAATCGCGAGAGATAACGAACAAGTTTCAAGTTTGGAGCGAGAAATCTAACCTGTTGAAGAGAAAAACTGTCCACGGACGTTAACCTGCCATCGATCGCGCTCACCTTCGATTTAAAAATATCTCTTGAACTTAAGAATCGTTACACTACGAGGGAATCATATTCTAGCAAACATCGCAGTGCCGGAGAGAAATGTACACCCATTATATGAGAGATAAACTAGGGAACAATGGCTTGCTGACAGCTACTTTTGATGTTGTGATCTTCCATTGAACTCGGCGCTGATTTGGATCGAAACATGTCACATAAGATTGGTTCCGATTTACGTTTTAGACGCGTTAATGTCTCAATCAATCAATCAATCAATCAATCAATCAATCAATCAATCAATCAATCAATCAATCAATGATTTGCATTCAGGGCAGTCATGTTATTCCATAGAAATTATGTTCCTAGTCTTTTCTTAAATGATTTCAAAGAATTTGGAAACTTATCGAGCAATTCCCTTCATACCTTATTCCAATCCCCGATTCCTCTACCTATAAATGGATATTTTCCCCAATTTGTCCGTTTCAATTCCAGCTTTATCTTCATAGTATGATTTTTCCTACCTTTAAAAACTCCAATCAAGCGTATTCGTCTACTAATGACATTACACGCCATCTCTCCACTAACAGCTCCGAACATACCATTTAGTCGAGCAGCTCATCACCTTACTCCGAAGTCTTCGCAGCCCAAAGTTTGCAATAGTTTCATAACACTGACTTTGTCAGAATAAACCAGAATATATGCACATAAAATCATGTACATTCATGGATGATCCGACGAAACGTAAGTAGGATTAACTTCTACACCCTGCATTTGTTTTTAAGTTGGGCAGCTGAATAGTATAAATCGTTTGAAGTCAAATAGTGTCGAATTTATACAGTGCATATAGTTTTAGTGAACACTGAAAGAGTAAGTACAGCTACCTTAATACGTAGATTTTCACGGCCACTAAATTACATTATAATAATTTGGGGATATTAGGTCGCGTAATGTTATTAATCTGCTGACGCGTTTCGATCCTGCGACCAGGTTCGTCTTCAGAGCTATAATAAATAATGTATTGGCAAGTGTCACTCCATAGTAACCACGGTCAAGATAGAGAGACCCTTTTAGAAATGTAGTTTATTCCAGGGCCTCCAGAGTCACGGAGAAATATGTTGGCGAGTTAACTATGGAGGGTAGCCATGCTCTACTCAGTATATAGCCGTCACCTTTGTTAAAATTATTCGGATGTTTAGCCTGCTGATGTCTTAGTGTAACACTCGGGGATTCAAGGTCGCATGCTCTTCCTGGCACTACGGGATTTTCAACTGAAAATCAAACCACGTTCGCCGGGATGACAGGCAAGTGGCTAGGCCGCTACACCACACTGTTCCCCAAAAATAACAATAATGTGTTATATCGTCGCTTGGCAAAGGAAACCTCGTAACTCCTCCTGTAAACATTACACCGAAGAAGTCCAAAACTGAACGGTCAGCAATGGCCGGGGAACTGTTCCTGGCATTTTCATTGTTTAATGATAGCCCAGTTATTCGACCATTGGAGTCTTCTGTTCCCTTCTCAGGCAGTGCGGCAAGCGTTCACAAGACGGGTGGAGAATCGTGGTTTTTCTCGTTAGTGAAATTACGAGGTTTTCATTGCCTAGAACGATATATATATAAACGAAACCAAACCGCATGGCGTAACAGCCCCGATAATGACACATAGGCCTATTTTAGAATGAATAGTAGACAAAAACACTGAATATAAGAACAAGCTTTTATTGAAAATGTGCAGGACCGAGCTTGATAGCTGCAGTCGCTTACGTGCGGCCAGTATCCAGTATTCGCCGGCCCCGTGGTGTAGGGGTAGCGTGCCTGTCTCTCACCCGGAGGCCCCGGGTTCGATTCCCGGCCAGGTCAGGGATTTTTATCTGGACCTGAGGGCTGGTTCGAGGTCCACTCAGCCTACGTGATTAGAATTGAGGAGCTATCTGACGGTGAGGTAGCGGCCCCGGTCTAGAAAGCCAAGAATAACGGCCGAGAGGATTCGTCGTGCTGACCACACGACACCTCGTAATCTGCAGGCCTTCGGGCTGAGCAGCGGTCGCTTGGTAGGCCAAGGCCCTTCAAAGGCTGTAGTGCCATGGGGTTTGGTTTGGTTTTAGTATCCAGTATTCGGGAGATAGTAGGTTCGAACCCCACTATCGGCAACCCTGAAGATGGTTTTCCGTGGTTTCCCATTTTCACACCAGGCAAATGCTGGGGCTTTACCTTAATTAAGACCACGGCCGCTCCCTTCCCTGCCCTAGCCCTTTCCTGTCCCATCGTCGTCATAAAACATATCTGTGTCGGTGCGACGTAAAGCCAATAGCAAAAAATAAACATTAAGCAGGTTCAGCGCATTGTTCAACTGCTCACTTCTTCTTCTCGTACCACATCCTCATCAGATGTCGGCTGTCATCAGGGCGATCTGGTACTTGTTCTCAGCAGAGTGGGAGTACCGAGCCCCATTCCACTCTCGTAGATTCCGTATCCAAGATATTCTCCTTCTTCCCCTACTTCTTCTTCCTTCAGTTTTACCAAGATAAGCTGAAGGAGTCTAATTTATCATTTCGGATGATATGGTCAAAGTACTCAAATTTCTTCTTTTTGATGTTGTGCATGACCTCTAGCTCTTTGTTAAGGCGTTGGAGTACTTCAGTGTTACGTATTCTGTCAATATATGATATTCGGAGTAGGCGGTCGGAAGCACCACATCTGAAAAGATCGAAGTTGGTGTTTTCTGTTAGGGTCCAAGTCTCAGCACCATAAAACAAGACAGAAAATACATAACACCAAAGTAAATGGAGGCGGAGATTGATCTTGAAGTCCTTGTTACAAAGAAATTTGTTCATTATTTTGAATGCAGTGCTTGCTTGTTCAATCCGGAAGCTAATTTCAACAGCATTGTTCCGGCTGTGATCAAGTACGCTGCCGAGATACTTAAAGCGTTGGACTCGCTCCAGCGATGTGCCAACTACTGTCAAGTTATATGTTTGCTTATGACCATTACATTGGTCTTTTTCGTGTTTAAACACAGACCTGCTGCAGCATTTGTTCGACTACACAGCAGTTTAGTAATGTCTGGATATCTTCAGCACTTGTTGCAAGCAGAACAGTATCACCTGCATATCGCAGATTATTTATTGTGATCCCATTAACAAAGATGCCCTCCTGTTTTTCTTCTAATGCTTCAGAAAATACCCTTTCAGAGTAAATATTGAAAAGGAGTGGATATAGAACATAGCCTTGCGCCACACCTTGCTCACTGAAAATAGTTGAAAGCTACGATAAATTTGCGTACACCTGGAGACGACGCCGCGTACCAGTGTCTTAAGGGACTGGGGGCAGATGTCTTGCCACGCCGGCATCGTTGTCTTGGTGTATCGTTACAACAAGTGTTTGGACAAGAATGGTGACTATGTTGAGTAGTAGCGAGAAGAACGCGGATGTTTATGCAGTAATAGGTCAGAATCCGAACTAATTTGGTTATTAGGAAATGTCGTCTACCCGCTCTTCCGCAATCTAGAGTGAGTAACATACTTTCTAGGCTGGCGTATACGTGTTACGGGCTTCAGGAAGTACGCATTCCATCCTACTGATGCATGAACATTCAGGCTCAAGTAATGTGTGGACTCCGCATTTTTAGGCAGTAATAGGTTAGAATGCAAACTAATAGAAGTGGGTAACAAGTATAGTCTATCCTACACAACACTTATGACCGGGCGAGTTGGCCGTGCGGTTAGGGGCGCGCAGATGTAAGCTTGCGTCCGGGACATAGTGGGTTCGAATCCCACTGTCGGCAGCCCTGAAGACGGTTTTCCATTGTTTCCCATTTTCACACCAGGCAAATGCTGCGGCTGTACCTTAATTAAGGCCACGGCACTTCCTTCCAACTCCTAGACCTTTCCTATCCCATCGTCACCATAAGACATATAGGTGTCGGTGCAACGTAAAGCCACTAGCAAAAAAGAGAAAAAGAAAGTTATGTTATGAATCTTGCATAAATTTTAGGAGTATGGCCCATCAAAACCCCCTAGAATTTATGTTACTCACTTTACATTACCGAAGAACGGGCTACATCAGTGGTATTCAAACTTTTTATAGATGTGCCCGGGGATTTAAGGTCGCGTGTTGTTCCTTACACCACGGAATTTTGAACTTAAAAATTCCACCCCAGCAGGACCAAGAATCAATGTACGGTTGCAGGGATGACAGGCAACCAGATACCAGGAGTACGCATAAGCCTTTTCCGGTTTCACTAAGAGATGGCGCTAGCGAACATTACGCAGCGTATGAATTTGACACATATGTCTGTTTGTTCGTCTGACATTATCCTACCAACACACACAAGTTGAGTCCGTCAAACACTAGCGTCTGTGTTGTATCGTTCAGTGATCATGTCGACGTTTGTGGCTGATAAAGATCATTTGAAGATCATTTGCGGCACGCGTTGCTTTTCTTATTTAATCAAAAGAAAAAGGCTGTGGAAAGTCATCGTTTGCTGGTAGAAACATAATATGGTGAACACGCTCCATCGATTAGAACATGTGAGACATGGTTTCGACAATTTAAAGGTAGAGTTTTTAATGTGACAGACAGTGCGCTCTGGTAGACCACAGAAGTGCTAAGACGAGCAATTGCAGGCGTTACTAGATGATGACCCAACTCAAACTCAACTCTATCGCAAACAAATAATTGATTTAAATCACGCATTGATCGAAATACGACCGGAACGGGCCAGAAGACATGACAATGTGATTTTGTTACACGACAATGCGCCATCTCACGCAGCAAAACCAGCGAGAGGCACCTTGAAATCCCTTGGATGGGACATCCTTCCGCACCTTCCATACTCTCCTGACCTGGCGCCATCTGACTCTCACCTCTTCGCATCAATGGAGCACACACTCGCAGAGCAGCACTTCAGCAAAGAAGTGTGAAGAAGCTGATGGCCAATATTTTGAATAAACAATAATTGAATTTCGCTTGAAAATTACTTGCTTTTTACCACAAAACCGGCAAAAACGCATGCATACACCTGGTAAAGCGCTACATCACCCTATTCCCCAATAATAACAACAGTGTATTGTACGACTTGCGTTTTACGAGAAGTCGCGGTGGCTTGTAGGTACGGCACGAGTAACAGATACTAAGGGCAAGTCACCAATTTTTGTTTATCGCTCGTATGCGATGACCTAACCATGATAAAAATTTGAAAATTAAAATACATGCAGTTCGGAAATTACTTTGTCCATAGCTTGTATTGGTTCCATGTTTTAAGTAATGTGGAGTAAATAAAGTGAGTTTAAAAAAAAAGAGATTTCGTTGAACATATAATATTGGCTACAAATATGGCCCCCATATTCACTGAGGGGAAAAATTATTGGTAAAATATTTAACCAAAACCACATACATAGTGTTACAAATTAATCATTGTTTGTGGTGAAATAATCCGTTCGGGTAATATGACATTGTTTTTCACAAAGAGCTCATTTAAATGTCTTCGTAACCTTGCCATTGCACTTTTCATGCCTCCACAGGAAACATTAAGTGCACCGGGTGCATTTCTGACACTTGCTGTCACAGCTTGTTGCAGATGGGACATTCAGCATCTTCTTCACCACCATTGTTATCATCGGTAGAGGCAAATTGCACTCCATCTTCATCCTCTTCACCACTGCTAAACGAACTCACCTGACGTTTTACTTCGGCATTTTTCGTTTCTTTTCTAGTCGCATCCGCCGCTTCCTTCTGCTGTTTCTTTTCAATCGCTGCTTCAACTGCTCTTTTATGTGGTGAACCGGCGTCCAAAACAGCGGAATCTCGTCGAGTGCATGTACTGGGTTCGATGACTGGAACAGATCCAATGTCACCGGGCAGTACGTTATCACCGTGTCCATAGTTTGACTCTCTACTAGACCTCTCCTTTAAGAAGTCTCCATGAGTAAACATGTTCTCTCATTCAACCCGGAAACCATTGGTGACTGTTGTCATGGTAGGTGCTTTAATGTTCCTGTTCTAATTCAGTCAGCAAAATTATTTTCCGGCCTAGTGGGACGTTAACCACTTCCTCGTGTTTCAGGTCATTAGAGTGCTTTATTTTCCTTAAATAGTTCCTCAAATTTGTGCGAGTTACTTTCAAATTCCTTACAACCTGCTTCACTGGCATCTTATCTTCTTTGACTAGCTTAATAGCTTTCAGTATTGTTTCTATATCCCAACATTTTCGTTTCGACATCTGGAAAGATAAGACAACGACATAAATAGTATTTCTTCCGCAGCCTACCTGAGTTCAGTACAGTACCCAAATACCGCCTCGGGGCCATAATTGGATGCGCGCAGGGGTGCCATACTTGGAGATCACTAACTTTACGATATGGCTTAAAGTAGCTCCGACCATGTCTTGGATATCAACAAGCAAACTAGATCGTACGAAAGTACAGTACAGAGAGTACTTATAGAAAAAAGTATATCTTTTAAACTTAGTAACTAGACACAGGAATATAATTATGAAGATATGTCCGTAAAAAACTCACCTTCTCAAGTAAAGCACTACGCGTAAGCTTTGTCTTCGACACGGTCACTACTCACTGATAACAGCAAACAGACTTCGTTTTAGAAGTTTTCGCCAGAGTTCACGACCTAGCAAGCGTGATATGAGAGGGGGCCATATATGGAGGTCTACCCTTACACTCTTAGCTACAAACATTAGTCGTGATAAACAGGGCGAGCTTTCTGAAACAGATGCGTGTTCCTGTTCATTATACAGTACTTACAGTAAATGTGTAACTAAAGCACAATTACACTTCCAATTTGAAACTTCACAGCAGCACCTTAGTTCACTAGAATCACCGCGGACGGAGCCTATGTTTATTGTCAGGCCTTGAGACTTGAGATTGGCGCATGCGCAGCAGCACCTTAGTTCACAAGAATCACCGCGGACGGAACAGATGTTTATGGTCAGGCTTTGAGACTTGAGATTGGCGCATGCGCAGCAACACCCTAGTTCAGAAGAATCACCGCGGACGGAGCCGATGTTTATGGTCAGGCCTTGAGGCTTGGGATTGGCGCATGCGCAGCAGCACCTTAGTTCACACGAATCACCGCGGGCGGAACGGATGTTTTTGGTCAGGCTTTGAGACTTGAGATTGGCTCATGCGCAGCCGCCATGCCTGCATGCACGCGACTTCTTGTCAGACGACCAAAGTATATATTATATCATCGATGGGCAAAGATACCTCGTAACTCCTTCGGTGTAAAGTTTACGGAAAAGGCCCCAAACTAAGCGGTCAGCAATGGCCGGTATTTTCATTGCCTAATGATAGCCAAGTTATTCGACCGTCGGAGTGTTCTGTTCCCTTCTCAGGCAACGTGGCAAGGCTTCACAAGACAGATGGAGAAACGTGGTTAACTCATGAGTGGAATTACGAGATTTTCATTGCAATCTATAAAATAACATTCCCTGACTGACTGATTCACAATCGCCGAGTCAAAATTACTGGACAGGAAGAAATGAAAATTTTGGGATACATTTATATTTGAGTGTAGGTGCTCTCGAAGGGAGAATTGTTAGATATTCCATCGCTAAGGGGGTGAAAAGGAGGGTGAACTATTTAAATGAGTATATCTATATCGCAAAAACTTAAAACTTCACAGACGTAAAAATTGATATTTGGAATCTACTTTAAAAATAAAGAAACACGTATTTTTTTTGTTTTCGTAAAATTCCTTTAAGGGGATGAAATAAGGTGAAACGTGGGGTTGAATACCTTTTTTTGAGGATACTTATTGTACCGGGAGGTACACCTCTACACCGCACATTTAAATCTTGCGCCTAAAAGAACTCCTCTACTGGAGGAACCGTAAACTTGAAACTAGACCTACTCAAACCTTTACTCAGAAGATGTCACTACAGAAATCTGATGAAATTTTGTTATTGTGAAGTTTCCTGTACCGTGTGAATTTCTATTTGTTTTGTTTGCCCTTCATCAAGAAGTTTGGACTTTCTTCAACAGATGTCACTGCTATAAAACTATGATCATGCACCCTGGTGCGAAGTGAAAGAACTTTTAATTTGAAGAAGTTTCGTATTCATAAGTTTTTACAAATTGATGTTCATTTATTTTTGGGTTGGCAATATTTATCTTTTCTTTCCGCCAGTTTTGAATCCAACCAATCAATAATTTCTGTAATTAATTTTCCGACTATCACAGGCTTCTTCTCCGATTCTGAGTGTCACTTTTGAACTCAACCAATAAAATTCTGTGGGTGTGTCTTGATTATTGACGAATGATCTCGAACCTTCCCTGAGGGTTTATAAACTGCGGATTTTCACGGCTCTTGGCCAATTCATCGTCAGCTTACTAAGTGTGTGTGTGTCAAGCAGGAGGCGGGAGGCCTCCTTCACTAGGCAGCAGTTTTTCGACCAGGTAATGGCCACATAACATCTTTATTTCTTGCTCGCTCCGCACTTTAACCCGAGGGAAAGGTCCGAATCATTAACTATGTAACCTTCTTTTCTAAAAATGTAATTCTCTGCCGGCTTATGTAATTAATTCATAAAATCATTAACTGTAAATCGGGGATAGAGAGTGGTTGCCCCTCTCGAGCTCCCCTTCATCTTGGTTTGAGGTGCCACGCTTTCGTTTCTGCAATGCGTTAAAGTTATTTCCATACGTGCAACCTCAGTAGTTTGGGAATAGCCCCTGTTTCATCGGCCTGGTGCCCTTTAGGTTTTAAGTATTCATATCCAGGAGTGCAAGTACACGCCTCCATTCAATTTGTGTTTCGGGCCATTTACTTAACATGTTTCTTTCCGCAACGGCCCAATAGGTTGGGTAAAAGATACGTCTGTTTCAAATTTGTAAATAGTGCCTTGTAAGGCCTCTGATTAGTAGATTTTCATGTAATGTTGCCTTGAGTAGGCTTGGGAGAACTGAGAGCACGTTAGCTCTTTTCAAGTGTTGTAAATGTGTTTTGATGCGATGATGATGATGATGATGATGTTTGTTGTTTAAAGGGGCATAACAGCTAGGTCATATGCCCTAATGATACGAAGTGCAACGAAATGAAACGATAATTAAAACTTCAAAATGTACCCACTGACTTGAACGAATGGTGTCGAAATATGACCATGAATCCAAAACAATCAGTGGATCCGATTCAAAATGCCCTTTTTTCTGAGATGATGCTTGTTATAAAAAAAGGGGGTCCAAAATGCAAATCATAGGCCCCTCATAATAGTACTAATCACTAGCAAAGAAGAACAATAGTCTTCCTCCTATAGCTGCACAAATCAAAGGTAACATACGAATCATGGTGTTCCTCATGTACTACTCGCAAGCAACGCAGACCCATGGTGCTCCTCGCATAGTGGGACTATTCACGTGTGCCAGTATTCCCGTGGTGTTCCTCACATAGTGAAACTAATCGCAGGCCACGTATAGGCCTACTCTTGGTGCCCCTCATTTGGTGGTAGTAATCATAGGCAATGCAAACCCACGGCGTATCACACATTATAGCACCACCCACAGGCAACAGAGACCCATGGAGTTCCTCACATAGTGGGACTATTCACGGGCAACAGCCAAACCCGTGCTGTTCCTCAGATAGTGGTACTAATTAGACGCAACTTAGACCCGTGGTGTTCTTCATATAGTGGTACTGCTCATAGGTTACGCAGACCCATTCTGAACACACATACAGTATAGCGCAGCGTACGGCACCTTTCCTGGATTAGACATTAGTCCGCGCAGGTGTGTACCGCCCTTCCTCCTCCCCCACCCCCCGCCACGATGGGATACACACACGATGG
Source organism: Anabrus simplex (assembly GCF_040414725.1). Taxonomy (NCBI): domain Eukaryota; kingdom Metazoa; phylum Arthropoda; class Insecta; order Orthoptera; family Tettigoniidae; genus Anabrus; species Anabrus simplex. The sequence continues at coordinate 21,070,278 of NC_090275.1, read as the reverse complement.
TACTAACCACAGGCAACGCCCAGACCCATGGCGTTCCTCACATAATGGTACTACTCTCAGGCAAGGCAGACCCATGGTGTTCCTCATAGGTTGCTACTAATCGGAAGTAATTTTGACCCATGGTGTTCCTCATATGTCGGTACTAATCGCAAGTAATTTTCACCCATGGTTTTCCTCATATGTTGGTACTAATCGCAAGTAATTTTGACCCATGGTGTTCCTCATATGTCGGTACTAATCGCAAGTAATTTTCACCCATGGTTTTCCTCATATGTTGGTACTAATCGCAAGTAATTTTCACCCATGGTTTTCCTCATATGTTGGTACTAATCGCAAGTAATTTTGACCCATGGTGTTCCTCATATGTTGGTACTAATCGCAAGTAATTTTGACCCATGGTGTTCCTCATATGTTGGTACTAATCGCAAGTAATTTTCACCCATGGTTTTCCTCATATGTTGGTACTAATCGCAAGTAATTTTGACCCATGGTGGTCCTCATATGTTGGTACTAATCGCAAGTAATTTTGACCCATGGTGTTCCTCACTTAAAGGTCCAATTCACAAGTAGTCTCATGGTTCTAATTTCATCACTGCTCCTTTTAGTCGCATCTCACGACAGGCAGGACACCCACAGGGGTGTTTGATACTATGAACAATACTGCAATCACGTCCACAAGCGCAGCTGACAGAGACAATGAACGGATTTTTCGATTTACTGCTTGCAGATCAACCAAATTATTCACAGTTTTTGAGCTTATGTTATACTCAATTGTAAAACCTCTGTGTCAGTATCTAAACCTAAACTCTCGGCTGCTTTGTATGCATTAGAATTACCGTATAAACCATTGATAACACTACATCCTCTTTGTCAAACAATGAAAAACACTTTACTACTGCGGTTGGCTCCCTCTGGGCATTAAAAGGATTCCCGAGCTCATGTTCATATTTTCTTCTTCTACTTGCAAAGAACGTGTGCTGAAATCTGAAAGGTACCCTCTGGACTGATAAAATCAAGGAGCTACACCGGCAGAAAACGCGCCAATACTGGGCAAAGCTCAAAGCCAACAGCTGAACAAACTGGTCCAAAGTAGGCCCATTCGAACCAACAATAAATATCATTATTGCTAGAGAAATATAGATACGTAACTACAGTACGCTATAGACACGACTCTCTTCTGCAGCATTCCGCTTCACTGTGCCGTCTCTTGCTTTCTTGCTGAGGTGCTGGGCTAGCACCGACGAGTGGGAGTGCTATGTCTGTGAATTCTCAATATCTTTGCCCATCATGACTAATGCGGCCAGTTCAAACGGAAAAAATGAAGGTGAAAATTTATCGTAACATAAAAGTGATTTTTGTTTAAAGAACAATAGCATGATCCCTGGAACAAAAATGATATTCATTAATGAATTATGGGCACAAGTCAACAACTCGCCCCGCCAAGTAACACCAAGCAAAGCAAAGAAGTTAAGTGAGCAAAGACTTCACAACAAAAGTGTAACATGAAACAAAAGACATACTGAAGCGCTGTGACGTTATAGAATTCACACTCGTAATGTAGCGAAGTATGTATGCTTCTCTAGCAATAATGATATTTATTAATTTACCACAAATTGTACTCTTAAATTGCGCAAAAGCAATTATCTTCCATTTAGGACAAACATTATAATGAAACTAGTCGAAATTGGAAACGCTAAATGAACTATTAATATGTAATATCAATAAAAGTTACACTTTCCAGATCTATGCCCCCATTCAAATGGAATCAAAACAGATATTGTAGTATTTTCTTAGAAACCATATTGAGTGCAGTTGTACTTTGACATCTATGGATCTGCGTTCTCTTGGGCAAGCACAGTCCAAAACTCTGGAGTGGAGAGATGTAACCCAACTTCAATGTTTAAGCTGGTGACTTATTCATTGTGATAGAGAAGGCTAAATTTAGAAGAAATTGCTGCATTTAAGAACGTATGGTATACACAGTGCCAAATCTATTCTCGGATTAAAACACTTTTCCCTGAAGCTCAGTCCGTCTGAATTTCTGCATGAACAATATTTTTATCTAGCTTCCGTAAATTCAACTTCGTTCCATTGCGAAAACCAGCTTTATTAACGTCATGAATATTATGGATTAAATGAAAATGCACATTATTTATTTTACTAGAAGATAGCATTTTTCACCGAACAGTATGAAGGTCAACATTGCATTGTTGTTATAATCAATATCAGGTACGAGTTCGAAGGCAACAGAAGTCAGGATGTACGTAGTTCTAATTCATGCCGATACATATAGTTGTGTACTTACGTCATCATGGCGATGAGACAATAACTTCCCCGACAGGAACCAATTTTCTTTAAGAAAGTACGAAAGTTGTATTCATGAGAGGTTCATTCTATTTTCTTGTAAAGACGACATAGAAATGTATAACGGGTAGCAGTTTCAGCTGTCGAAACCTACTCATTTTCTCATTGTCGCTGTGAATGACAGACGAAATAAGGATTTTATATATAGACTTCAAGGATACGATTCGTTCGCGTATCGGGTGTGACAACTCCAAGCAATATATAAGTAATAATAATAACAACGTAAACGTTTCCACCTTTTCAATACTAAAATATATATTATTCTCAGTTCACTACGGACCAAAAACATGAAATTCATAACCATTAACTCCAAGCAACACGCGCCGGCCAGCAGGCTTGTCTCCATGGCAACCGCAGTGGGTCCGCCCTCGTTTCCATGGCAACCATACCCCCTACTCCCTTCTCCACACCCAGGCAGGCAGTAAACAGACCTCCCTCTAAGAACTCTCAGAACGCATCTTTCAATATTACGACAATCAAGTAAGTCTTCCACACATCATGTAGCCTGTAATAAGGACTTGTTTATTTCCTTTATGTTCATATTATTTTAGTTATGGATATTTCGTTGGGGTTTGAACCCATAATCTTCCGAATGCAAGCTCATAGCTACCGTGACCTGAACCGCTCGGTGACACTAGATAATGCAACTGGTTCGATCCTATCTTCAAAATGTCTTAAAGATCAAGGAGGAAGTGATAGCTTTGAGGTCAGCGAAGAAATGTTCAAGTACATGACGAAACCGAATTTGTATGCAACCATTGATGATGACACCGAAGAGGACGTGACTTTCGCTGAGTGAATGCCGGCGTCATAAGACTCCGGATTTTTAGACAGTAATACGTTAGATGGTTCATGTTTGTGGGTTACTGTAGTCACGTCCTAGTTCGTGAACCATGGGCAACGGCTGAGTGGCCTAGTAAGTGGTCCTGAGAGTCGGGATACCAGTTGCTATGGAATGGGAGTGGGCATTTCGGACATATTCTGAGTCGTGGCCCTCCTTGTGCTCAGGCGCTAGGACTATACAATTCACCGGTGGTCCATAACCCGTTAGAGGAGAGATCCTCACTTGGACTATGTGGAAGTAGGGTAGCATCCTGCTTCATGAATCGACCGAGCTCAGAACATTTTAAGCAAGCCTCGGACCTATGGGAGTAATGGAGTCCCATTCCCATTTGACAGGCGAGGGACTCCTTGGAAACAACTTGGCGAACGAAATGAAATTCGATGGGGAGCTATCAATATTAATGGGGCTTATGGAAGAAAGAAAGTAGAACTGGCTGAGACAGCAAAGAGGATGCATCTGGATGTGCTAGGAGTAAGTGATATTCGGGTAAGGGGACATCATGAGGAAGAGATAGGAGATTATAAAGTGTACTTGACGGGTGTTAGAAAGGGAAGGGCAGAGTCTGGGGTAGGGCTCTTTATCAGGAATACCATTGCACGGAACATAGTTTCTGTTAGGCACGTAAATGAGCGAATGATGCGGGTAGATTTGTCAGTTGGAGGAATTAGGACTAGAATTGTGTCCGTGTATTCACCATGTGAGGGTGCAGATGATGATGAAGTTGACAAGTTTTATGAAGCATTGAGTGACATCGTGGTCAGGGTCAACAGCAGGGATAGAATAATGCTAATGGGCGATTTCAATGCGAGAGCTGGGAATAGAACTGAAGGATACAAAAGGGTGATTGGTAAATGTGCGGAAGATATGGAAGCTAATGGGAATGGGAAGCGTTTGCTGGACTTCTGTGATAGTATGGGTTTAGCTGTTACGAATACATTCTTCAAGCATAAGGCTATTCACCGCTACACATGGGAGGCTAGGGGTACCAGATCCATAATAGACTATATCTTAACCGACTTCGAATTCAGGAAATCTGTTAGGAATGTACGAGTTTTCCGGGGATTTTTCGATGATACAGACCACTATCTGATCTGTAGTGAACTAAGTATCTCTAGGCCTAGGATAGAGAAAGTAAAATCTGTCTGAAAACGAATAAGGGTAGAAAATCTCCAGGACGAGGAAATTAGACGGAAGTACATGGATATGATTGTTGAGAAGTTTCGAACAGTAGACAGTAAGCAGGTTCAGGATATAGAAACTGAATGGGTGGCATACAGAGATGCTGTAGTAGAAACAGCAAGGGAGTGCCTAGGAACAACTGTGTGTAAAGATGGGAAAAGGCGAATATCTTGGTGGAATGATGAAGTGAGAGCAGCTTGTAAACGTAAAAAGAAGGCTTATCAGAAATGGCTCCAAACAAGGGCCGAGCCAGACAGGGAGTTGTATGTAGATGAAAGAAACAGAGCGAAACAAATAGTTGTTGAATCCAAAAAGAAGTCATGGGAAGATTTTGGTAATAACCTGGAAAGGCTGGGTCAAGCAGCAGGGAAACCTTTCTGGACAGTAATAAAGAATCTTAGGAAGGGAGGTAAAAAGTAAATGAACAGTCTTTTCAGTAATTCAGGTGAACTCATAATAGATCCCAGGGAATCACTGGAGAGGTGGAGGGAATATTTTGAACATCTTCTCAATGTAAAAGGAAATCATCCTGGTGGTGTTGTGAACAGCCAAGCTCATGGGGAGGAGGAAAATGATGTTGGTGAAATTATGCTTGAGGAAGTGGAAAGGATGGTAAATAAACTCCATTGTCATAAGGCAGCAGGAATAGATGAAATTAGACCTGAAATGGTGAAGTATAGTGGGAATGCAGGGATGAAATGGCTTCATAGAGTAGTGAAATTAGCATGGAGTGTTGGTAAGGTACCTTCAGATTGGACAAAAGCAGTAATTGCACCTATCTATAAGCAAGGGAACAGGAAGGATTGCAACAACTATCGAGGTATCTCACTGATTAGTATACCAGGCAAAGTATTCACTGGCACCTTGGAAGGGAGGGTGCGATCAGTTGTTGAGAGGAAGTTGGATGAAAACCAGTGTGGTTTCAGGCCACAGAGAGGCTGTCAGGATCAGATTTTCAGTATGCGCCAGGTAATTGAAAAATGCTACGAGAGGAATAAGCAGTTGTGTTTATGTTTCGTAGATCTAGAGAAAGCATATGACAGGGTACCGAGGGAAAAGATGTTCGCCATACTGGGGGAATATGAATTTAAAGGTAGATTATTAAAAGCAATCAAGGGCATTTATGTTGACAATTGGGCTTCAGTGAGAATTGATGGTAGAATGAGTTCTTGGTTCAGGGTACTTACAGGGGTTAGACAAGGCTGTAATCTTTCACCTTTGCTGTTTGTAGTTTACATGGATCATCTGCTGAAAGGTATAAAATGGCAGGCAGGGATTCAGTTAGGTGGAAATGTAGTAAGCAGTCTGGCATATGCTGACGACTTGGTCTTAATGGCAGACTGTGCCGAAAGCCTGCAGTCTAATATCGTGGAACTTGAAAATAGGTGCAATGAGTATGGTATGAAAATTAGCCTCTCGAAGACTAAATTGATGTCAGTAGGTAAGAAATTCAACAGAATTGAATGTCAGATTGGTGATACAAAGCTAGAACAGGTCGATAATTTCAAGTATTCAGGTTGTGTGTTCTCCCAGGATGGTAATATATTAAGTGAGATTGAATCAAGGTGTCGTAAAGCTAATGCAGTGAGCTCGCAGCTGCGATCAACAGTATTCTGTAAGAATGAAGTCAGCTCCCAGACGAAACTATCTTTACATCGGTCTGTTTTCAGACCAACTTTGCTTTACGGGAGCGAAAGCTGGGTGGATTCAGGATATCTTATTCATAAGTTAGAAGTAACAGACATGAAAGTAGCAAGAATGATTGCTGGTACAAACAGGTGGGAACAATGGCAGGAGGGTACTCGGAATGAGAAGATAAAGGCTAATTTAGGAATTAACTCTATGGATGAAGCTGTACGCATAAACCGGCTTCGGTGGTGGGGTCATGTGAAGCGAATGGAGGAGGATAGGTTACCTAGGAGAATAATGGACTCTGTTATGGAGGGTAAAAGAAGTAGAGGGAGACCAAGACGACGATGGTTAGACTCGGTTTATAACGATTTAAAGATAAGAGGTATCGAACTAAATGAGGCCACAACACTAGTTGAAAATCGACGATTGTGGCGACGTTTAGTAAATTCGCAGAGGCTTGCAGACTGAACGCTGAAAGGCATAACAGTCTATAATGATAATGTATGTATGTATACGTTAGAATGCAAACTAATTTGATCACTAGGAGCTGTCGTCTAAACCGCTCTTCCGTAATGTAGTGAGAGTAACATAAATTCTAGGGGTCCTGACGGGCGGAACCCCTAACGTTTATGCAAAACTCACAGCATAACCGTTGTACAGATTAGCCTATACTTGTTACTCGCTTGAAAATGTTTGCATTCTAACCTATTACCGCCTAAAAATCCGGACTCAAGTTATCATCCTGTCAATGAGTAATAAAATACCCGTCTTCATTAAAAGCTCTTTCGCCTAAAGCGTGCGATAAAATTGGTTTTAAAAGATCCATAATTTTGAAGACTCGGTACTATCCGAGGTTGACAATGTTGGTCTACATTGATGAGAATGGAAGGTCTTATTCGCATCTGTGCTCGTTTTAACAGTTCATTACCGGGCGAGTTGGCCGTGCGGTTAGGAGCGCGCAGCTGTGAGCTCTCATCCGGGAGATAGTGGGTTCGAACCCCACTTTCGGCAGCCCTGAGGATGGTTTTCCGTGGTTTCCCATTTTCACACGAGGCAAATACTGGGGCTGTCCCTTAATTAAGGCCACGACCGCTTCCTTCCCATTCCTGGACCTTTCCTGTCCCATCGTCGCCATAAGACCTATCTGTGTCGGTGGGACGTAATACAATTAGCAACAAAAAAAAAGCACCCAGTTCATTCATATTTATTAGGTGAAGTTCGTGTGAATTGGACCACTTAAATTTAAACGTCCATAACTCTATCGACCGAAATGAATCTTTCTTCAATTTTATACACAATAATTAGTACAATGTATAACATGATTTCGTGAAAATGTTAATATTATATTTACAATTAGTTTAAAAGTAACATTTATTTCATGTATTCTGAAGTTTGTCATCGTGTAATTGGCAGTGGTAAATATAATCACTTACACGTTATTTAATGCATTTATTATGAAATACTAAGCAATAAGATATGACAACATGAGTTGTGGTCGTCACTTTTGGCATGTAGAAATTTGATAAAACAACTCATCCCAGATTTTGGTGCACTTTCTGCAACTATTGCACTTAATTCAATCGTCTTCATCGTACTTCTCACATTCAATGCAAATTGTTTTTGTTCTTTCTTGCGTCTGTAGTGGATAGTTTCTCGACCGCTGCTCAGCCCGAAGACCTGCAGATTACGAGGTGTCGTATGGTCAGCACGACGAATCCTCTCGGTCATTTTTCTTGGCTTTCTAGTCTGGGGCCGCCATTTCATCGTCAGATAGCTCCTCAATTGTAATCACACAGGCTGAGTGGACCTCGAACCAGCCCTCAATAGAACTCACTATCTCCGGGTAAGTGGCAGGCTCGGCCTCAAGTTATAACATATTAGGGGGATATAAAATTCAGACTAGCACCAGTAAGGAGGAATTTCTTTCTTTACTAACAAGAGAAATTTGCTCACAACAAAGTTTTTCAAGACTTTCATTTGGAGCACAACATTCTATGGATGTGAAACACAATAACTAATGCAGAAAAGGAGAGAGAAGAAGTTCTTGAACCGAGGTGTTACAGAAGAATGCTGGAGAATGGGTAGATAGGATGAGAAATTGAGAGATACCGAAAGGAGTTGAAAAGATTTAGCAAGGTTTGATAGCAGTTTGTTTTTACATGGAGGAAAGGCAAACGGCAGCTGTGGTTTCTGGGCTAGCAGTGAGATACAATCTTAAAAAGACGAGAAACCAGAAGAAGACACACATCTTCAGACATGCAGAACGTCTTCCGTTGTTTCTTGACGGACGTGTAGGAGGCATTAGCTGTAGAGGTAGACCGGGACATGATTATGACAAACAGATTAGAGTGGATGTAGGATGTGATACTTACGAACAAAATAAAAGGTTAGCATAGGACAGGCTGGCATGGACGCTGCATCACAACAGTGCGTGGACTGACAATCCGATACTACTACTACTACACATATCTTTCGAAATTTCCGCTTAGTTTCCAATAAGATTAACGCCCGGTTTATTCAGTCTCAGTTAAAAGAACACTAACGCACTGTGTGTTAACAAAGAGTTAAAAATTTAACGGCATGTTAACATTCTTGCATTTATCGAAACATTTCCTGGGAACTGTTAGCTAACACGGTGTTAACTCTCACAAGAGTCACGGTCAGTGAGAATCTAGAAGGCAGCGGCAGAGCCATGCAGTTTCTGAGCGCGTTCGGATACGCTCTTGTTTGAATATATCTGTAAACCAAGGCGGGTTAACCGTGAATTTTCTGACCAATATGGAAAAGGCCGAGAAGAGAATGCGTGGTTCAAATTTATCTTCTTTTGGAAATTATGTCCATGTATATATCTGTTATAGAAAGAGCAAATTAATGGAACCGTTCTCAGAGCTAAAAGTGGCGCTTGGCAGAAAATTTGTAGTGAATTCAATGTGCATACTGAAGTTAGCCAACGTACGACCAACCAACTGAAACAACTGTGTGAAAATCGTCTCTTCTATTCTGGAAAAGGCCTATCGTATCACAAATATTCAAGACGCAGAAGTTCTGCATCTAATGCGCCTGCCATATTTTGAGCTAACAGAGAATTTAACTTGTTGAACCTCGACAGTTAAGTTAACCGAGAGTTTAACAGATTATTAGTCTTAATCGATGTTAATTAAATGCTAATTTGGTTAAGTTCACTATTAAATTATTTTACCGGGCGAGTTGGCCGTGCGCGTAGAGGCGCGCGGCTGTGAGCTTGCATCCGGGAGATAGTAGGTTCGAATCCCACTATCAGCAGTCCTGAAGATGGTTTTCCGTGGTTTCCCCATTTTCACACCAGGCAAATGCTGGGGATGTACCTTAATTAAGGCCACGGCCGCTTCCTTCTAACTCCTAGGCCTTTCCTATCCCATCGTCGCCATAAGACCTATCTGTGTCGGTGCTACGTAAAGCCCCTAGTAAAAAAAAATTAATATGCAGTTAAATGTTAACTGTGGTTGAATAAACCGAGCCTAACGTTTTGAGCCAATTCAACGCAATATTTACTCTTGAGCGCTTGTTTCTTCATGGGTGACATACAGGGTGTAATGACAAAATACGGCCGAGTGAGTTGGTGCGATGCAAACAACAATACGGGACAAAAATTCAGAGTTGAAAATATTATGTGGGGCCTAAATATGGGTCCAGTAATTCGAGATTCCTCAAGTATCCTAGAAGTGGGTGGCTACATTTCTAGAAAATAGCACTCAGAGAATTAAAGCATGCGAAGAGTTATCTGATCCTGCAATCATTAAGAGGGGAGTTCCTCAAGGAAGTATTATTGGGCCTTCGTGTTTTCTTATACACTGGCGGAATAAAATATCCAAACACCAAGAAGGGGTTGTCCTAGATTAACGAACGTTCGTAGGCATGTTTATACATCTGAAAGGTGACAATGATACAAATTTCCCGCAAATCGCCCATCACGTTGCATATCAGGTTTGCTTTAAATACGGGGTGTACTGTGCGAGAGCGACAGTTACCTGTGAGATTGGACGGAGTGACTGTGAGTGGGTCAAGAATACCTTTACGACGACGAAGAGGCCAGTATCAACAGCTCACTGCGGTTGAACGAGGCCGAACAGGGCTACGAAAAGGTGGATTTACCTTCCGCGCTAATGCAGAACGACTTGGCAGGAATGTCTCCATTGTGCATGCGTGCTGGCAGCAGTGGTCACGAGAAGGTACGCTCGCAAGAAGACCAGGCTCCGAACGTCCCCAGTGCACCATTGAGAGGGAGGACCGCCGTATTCGGCGTATGGCTGTGGCGATACGGACTGCGTCTGCAGCAGCAATTCGAGCTGCAGTTGGCACCACGGTGACGCAACGAACTGTTCGAAATCGATTACTTGCAGGACAGCTCCGAGCCAGACGCCTTGCGGCATGCATTCCACTTACCCCAAACCACCGCCGTCTGCGACTTCAGTAGTGTCAAGCGAGAGCTCATTGGAGGATGGCGTGGAGGTCCGTTGTGTTTTCCGATGAAAGCCGGTTCTGCCTTGGTGCCAGTGATGGCCGTGTATTGGTTAAATGAGGCCAGGTGAGCGCCTGCATTCTACCTGTCTGCGGCTTGGACTCACTGGACCGGGGAGCAATTTCCTATGACAGCAGGAGAACTCTCGTGGTTATCCAGCGCACCCTCACTGCAGATTTGTATGTCCGTCTGGTGATTAGACCTGCTGTGCTGCCCCATTCACGAACAACATTCCGAATGGTGTTTTCCAACACGATAATGCACGCCCCAATACCGCTGTTGTAACCCAACGTGGTCTACAGAGCGTCGACATGTTGCTTTGTCCTGCTCGATTCCCCGATCTGTCCCCAATCGAGCACGTATGGGACATCACTGGACAACTCCAGCGTCATCCGCAACTGGCTTTAACAGTCCCCTGTGCAACAGGCACTGAACTCCATCCCACAAGCTGACATCCGTCACCTGTACATCACAATCCATGTACGTTTGCATGCCTGCATTCAACAGTCAAACGATTACACCGTTTATTAATGGACCAGAATGACACATTTGCGATGGCATTTCTCGAGCAGAGTCTTGTACATTTAGGTAATCAATTAAATAATATATGTTGCCTCGATAAATACATTGCCAAAATTTCCGCATTCTACATTCATTATTTCATGGTGTTTGGATGTTTTTCCCCATTGTATATAAATGATATGAATAGACATCGGATGTACAGTATATGCTGTATAAATCGCCAATATAAGCATGTAATTATGTTGCAAGAAGTTGTCATGTATGCAGTTAAGTATGCATTTATTTTCATGCCAATAAACACTTATATGAAATGCAAACGTAACATTCCTCTACTAGACACACGCAACTCACCCACCACCATTACTTGAAATCATGATTCTTGAATATATAACTACCGACCTCGATAGCTGCAGTCGCTTAAGTGCGGCCAGTATCCAGTATTCGGAAGATGGTGGGTTCGAATCCCACTGTCGGTAGCCCTGAAGATGGTTTTCCGTGGTTTCCCATTTTCACACCAGGCAAATGCTGGGGATGTACCTTAATTAAGGCCACGGCCGCTTCCTTCCCACTTCTAGCCCTTTCCAATCCCACCGTCGCCATAAGACCTATCTGTGTCGGTGCGACGTAAAGCAAATAGGAAAAAAATGGTCCGCCTCTGTGGTGTAGTGCTTAGCGTGATTAGCTGCCACCCCCGGAGGCCCGAGTTCGATTCCCAGCTCTGCCACGAAATTTGAAAAGTGGTACGAGGGCTGGAACGGGGTCCACTCAGCCTCGGGAGGGCAACTGAGTAGAGGTGGGTTCGATTCCCATCTCAGCCATCCTGGAAGTGGTTTTCCGTGGTTTCCCACTTCTCCTCCAGGCGAATGCCGGGATGGTACCTAACTTAATGCCACGGCCGCTTCCTTCCCTCTTCCTTGCCTATCCCTTCCAATCTTCCCATCCCTCCACAAGGCCCCTGTTCAGCATAGCAGGTGAGGCCGCCTGGGCGAGGTACTGGTCATACTCCCCAGTTGTATCCCCGACGAAGAGTCTGAAGCTCCAGGACACTGCCCTTGAGGCGGTAGAGGTGGGATCCCTCGCTAAGTCCGAGGGAAAAACCGAACCTGGAGGGTAAACAGATGATGATGATGATGATGATGAAAAATGAATATATAACTAAATGAAAAACTTACAATAGTTACAGTCCCGGGTATTCCACTAGTGTAAACAATCCATGCCTATTTTGCGAGATATGTCAATCTATCAGATAGGACACAGTGTATTAATTAATAGACATGATAAATCAATAAGTAAGGTTGTAAGAAAATCGTGTAAAAAAAAAACTACAGACGTAAAGAAACACACTCAAATACACATTCCTATTTGATTTTGAATTGCACGCCCTACTTTTGCTTTCCAGTGCATTACAACAATCTTATCCAAGTTTTTTGGTATAAATATTTGTCGTTCGTCTGTTAAAACTAGCCTCAACACACGGAGAATGATCTCTCTACATCTACGGATGTGACAGGGCAGTACTTGAATTCGGGAGCGAGTATGAGAGTTAAAACATTCTGGTAGATCCACATTATCAGTACCAGCCAAATATTTGTTTATAACTACTATGATGTCATAGCTCGGGTTTCGTTTGAGGACATCAAGGCATTCTGTTTGTATACTGAGTTCGGGGATACCTTCCACTTCACGCTTCACATTCTCCATAATGTCCAGCAAATCACCGGCACGCAGCCCATGTGTTCCTATCTTCCTCAATGATTCTAGCTGGTATGATTTCGAAGTGTGTCTTGATAAATGCCAGTTCCCTTTGAACAGTGAACAGTTCACGGCAATAATTAATTTACATATTGTTAACGACTGCTTGTAAAACGTGCCAAAATATGCATCAGAAAAGTCGATAACACGCACAATAAATCAGAAATTTGAAATGTACGCAGTAATCTCAAATATATGCAAATATTCACTATTGAACTTAATAATTCGTGCAATTTTACCTTCAAACGCACTTCCTTGTCGGTTTTGGAGATTTACATCCCGGCAAACAAAATATGTATTTGTATAGAAATCCGATGTCTAGGTATGAGCGGAAGAAGTCGTATGGGAAACTCCCCACTGTGTTTCTCGGATAACGCCAACAGACATGCAATTTAATAAAACTTCACTCACTGCGTGTACAGCAATTTACGTAGAAATTCGTATAGAATACTGTTGAGAAGCACGGGTACATTTGCTAATTCTATATAGCCTATTGCGTAAACATCCCAATTAAAATTAAAGGGTCAATATTACTGCACAGCAAATAGTAATCGTGTAAGGGTCCGTAGTGAGTTGCGTACACAGGATAGCGACTGGCCTAGCACCATAAACGGAAACCGGAGCGAATAAGTAAAGGGTTGGAGTTACCTATGACTTTAGTCTCCTCCCCAGGAGTGCACTCCGTGACACGTAGCCCTCCACTGGGGGTGAAGGTCACCATAAGCTTGAGGGTGTTCCATACAGGCTCCACACTGTCCCCCATCGTGCATTTGGCTACTTCCATATCTATGGTTACCGTCTCCGCACAGCCTGCTGGAGTAACAATGAGACTCTTGCCGGTGTGGCTTAAGTGACGGAGTCCGGACCGCACAGGCGACGCACCATCAGCTCGAAACTAGTCCAGCATTACACTATCTATGTGTCCATTTCTTACTTTTACAATTGTCTTTACGTCGCGCCGCGGACACATAGGTCTTCTGGCGACGATGGGATAGGAATGGGCTAGGGGGTGCGAAGGAAGCTACCGTGACCTTAATTACGGTACTGTTCCAGCATTTGCCTGGTGTGAAAATGCGAAACGACGAAAGACTATCTTCAGGGCTGACGACCCAACTATCTTCCGAATGCAAGCTCACAGCTGCGCACCCGTAACCTCAGAGCCAACTCGCTCGGTGACAATTTCCACATTCCCTTTTAGTCTACCTCAGGGGTTTTCAAACTTCTTTTTACATCGCGGAATTGTCTCAGAGGAGTGTAACAGGCTTCGGCAGCCGGCACAATTCCTATCCTCACCGCCAGATGGGGCTTCATTCATTCCGTTCGTGACCCATTCGAATGACTGGGAACAGGCTGTGGATATTTTCATCAGTAAATGGCAATAACGTAATTAATGGCTGAAAATTCAAACATGCATGGAATGAGTGTAATGAGTTCTGCGGCAATGTCAAAAACCCAGTACAGTAATTATTATTGTGTAACACTAACACACTTACAGTGCACTATGTCTTCTGTTATAGGCTAGAGCAATTTTGTTACTTTCATTGATCTGTCTCTGTCTTATCCTTGGCTTTGACAATATGAAACTGACTCAGGTATGAGCGATGCTAGTAATGCCAATCCTTCTGCAGCCAGTCCCTGCTATGAATGGTGTGAAAATGTTGCTCATAGGATCGGTTGGTGTATGCATTTCAGTGGGCTTGGCAGACTGATATGTACTAGCAACTCTGGCTCGGTGAGGAAAGCAACGGGAAACTACCTCACTCCTCATTTCCCTAGTACGCCTCTTCAGTGCTGCCTATGTCATCTATGACAGCTGATGGCAGAGCTGTTGAGGATCCCACCAGCGGCATCGCTGACGGACTGAACATACATACATACATACATACATACATACATACATACATACATACATACATACATACATACATACATACAATATTTATACATACTTATGCTCGACGATGCCGAAATATAAATATTACATGCCAGAAAACTGAATCTTAATGAGGTTCAATATAGTTCAAGTTTCATTATGATACAGGTTCTGCACCAATCAAAGTTCAGATTTTCATTATCATACAGGTTTTCCATCAATCAGAGTTCAGATTGTGATACAACTGTTACAAGGGATGTATAGAACTAGCACCGGCAGAGCGCACTGCTGTTGTACTGGGTAAGCGCACTGCGCTCTTCATTTGTCTCCTGTGTACTCACGCCGCTAAATATCCACGAATTTAAGTTGTTTAAATTGTTATTTTCGTGACTATGTCGACCTATTGCAGTGTTCCTCTTCGCAAAAATCAGGGAAGCCCATTTTTGTTTCACCAGTTTCCACATAATAAAGAAATGAAGAAGAAATTGTTACTTGCTATTAGAAGGAAAAATTTCGGTGAGAAGAATCTGACAGAAAATATTAAAGTGTGTTCCCATTATTTCCAAGCCGGTGACATCACGAGAACTTAGTTGGGTAAATGCGATTTACTAAGGGAAAATAATTCCTATTTTCTACCTTTAAACTGATTCGGCATTTCGATAACAACCACCGAATGTATGCGTTTGTATTTAAAGGTGAGAGAGCAAGATTAAAACCGGGTGCTGTTCCATCGCTTATTCCGTAGACCACGAACACAACAAAAACAAGGAGGAGGCCATACACCAGAAAATTGCCGGATTACCACTATAAGCCTACAATATCGGAATATGCAGAAATCACCTCCATTGAAGTACGGGAAGAAATCGTGAATATACCCGAGGAAGTGAATGTAATATTTGTGACTCCCATTTTCAAAGACATCATCACTCAAACAAATACTACAGGTAATTTGGTTGTTGAGCAAACAATGCGTGAACGTGATGCCATATTGCTTTATACAGGGCTTATAGATGGCCAACATCGTAATTTAGTGTTTACAGATATTCCCTCTTGAACCCAGACTGTGCTTCTCCTTGACAGTTATGAAGCTAGAGCAACAAATCTGACAAGGAACTAGGCATTAACTTCGGAATCCACAAAACTACTGTTGGGATATTATTTAATATTTAGATTAATTTCATGTACTGCCAATTTAAACAGTTGAAAATTTGGCCTGATAGAGAAAATGTCCTCGAAAACAGCCCCCTCGCTTTTAGAGAGAAATACCCCTCGACTAGAGTTATAACTGGTGCAACTGAGATTATAATAGCAAAACTTGTTCCAAGAGCAAACATTCCACTTTTATAAGGCTAACTGGCCTCAAGCGTTTGGTAGGGGTATGCTGAAAAGTTTATAAATTTTGGATGCATGTTTCTGAACACTGAATAATACCAGTCTTGGGGAAGTGCTCTAATACATAGCTTACTGCTGCAATAAACTTACAACATGCCTTGGGGCCTGCTCCAGCAAAACATTCACATTCCTCTCCTATAATATCACCCGGTACTCCTAAAATAACCTTCACATTATAGGTCTTATGTTTTGTGTACTCGGATTTCACAGCACTGCATTTTAGAATTTCACCCGATTGAAATTAATCTTGTATAAACAAAACAAACTTTTCACTGAAAAGTCTGTATCCAGCACAACACAATGATTTGTAGTTGGAAATAGGTGCACCATCTATTTCCGATTTTCTAAATACGAAATAATCCATCAAATGCAAATTTGTCATAGTGATTTTCACCTTATGGCTGATGGTCAAATCTTCAAAAGGAACAGGCACTGGGGAAACTCAAGAAATTCACATGCCTTTGGTGGTGGACAAGGCAGTATCTGCAGCTTCGTAAGCCATCCACCTTAAAGAAATAGGCTACATGAATCAAAGCAAGGGGAGCAAGTACGTATTTAAATCTCTAATCATTATTTAAGTCTTGTGGAGGTTTATTTATATATTTATCAATGTACAATACTCAAGCAATTGTAATCTTTAGGAAAAAGCATGCTGACTCCTATTCATTATTTGGATAATAACGCGTGTTATAATTTTCTAATTACTGCTGTAGTAATTCTTCCTTCCTCCCGCTAGTTTTAGCGTCTCTGGTCCGTAGCTTATTTTGCAACTGTTTAACGCTTAAACGCTGAAAATCGTCCGTAATATACTAGGGGATATACCTATACAATTAATTAATACAGTCTTGGAGTAAAATTAGAGAAGATACAATCGCCTTTAGCTCAGAAAACTCGGTAACATTCTATACATTACTCGCAGCTGACTGGGAGAAACATAAGACGATCGCCTTTCGCTTACCCAGTACTACACGAGCGCTATCTGGCGCGAACTTTCTCTGCCTACATCCCTAATAGGGTAAGGATAGCATCGCACCTGCGCTCAAAGCACTAGCTTCGCACTTGTTTCCAAAATCAAACATGTCGGACACAAATATTAACAACAATGCACATTCCCGCAAATTCACTTCACCAACTGTACAATAAACAATTTTTATTTGAAATAAAGCTAGGATATGATAACCTTCTATCAAAGCTTCGAGAACATATGACATTGTCAAGGTCTCTGATCCACTCACGGAAAATCAATAACTCAGCGCATGCGCTCTCTTCAGTAAACTCAACTGTCAAGCGACATCTCTACAGAAATTTGTGAATATTTAAAAAAATAGAGTTATAAATATAGTCGAGCATAAACTCGTATGGAACTCGCCTATACAGTAACGGTAATTAAGACACGAGTATGTTTGTAAAACGAGCGAGCGAGTTTAATAATTTCCAGACGAGTGTCTTAATTACCATTATAGGCTTCTTGCATAATGTACTATTTTTTAATTAAGTCTGTTTACCGTCGAGGTTTGGTTTCTCCCCCAGACTCACCGACGGATTCCATCTCTACTGCTTCAAGAGCAGAGTCGCGGAGCGCGAGAAGAGGACCAGTACCTCACCCAGGCGGCCTCAGCTGCTATGTTGAACAGGGGTCATGTGGGGGATGGCAAGATTGGAAGGGAAGGAAGAGAAGGAAGCGGCCGTGGCCTTAAGTTACGTACGATCCTGGCATTTGCCTGGAGGAGAAGTGGAAAACCACTTCAAGGATGGCTGAGGTGGGAATCGAACACACTTCACTCATATGACCTCCCGAGGCTGAGTGGACCCCGTTTCAGTCCTCCTACCACTTTTCAAGTTTTGTGGCAAAGCCGGGAATCGAACCCGGGCCTCCGTGGGTGGCAGTTAATCACACTAACCACAACACCACAGAGGCGGATGATAATAATAATAATAATAATAATACAGTTGGAGTTTAGTGGGATGATTAACGAAATGTCTGATTACTAACTAGCATTTTGTCCACTTCTGTAGCGTGACGATTAAAGATATTCTATTTTTTAACATGGACGAAAATTTTACGAAGACGCTATTATTTAAGAACATTGTTGGTTACCGTGTTTATCGACAAAGTTGAAGAAAACTTCTTGGTGTGGACACAGCAATAGACGCACTAATGTAGAAAAGATTGTAGGGAAGGTGCCGGAGAATCCCACTGTCTCTTTCCTCCGTCAGTTCTCTCCTTCGCACAATAACCGTCACGAGTTGCACAGTTGCCGTGGCTCATCTCTACACATCCACTGTTCACATTTAAGTATTGTGATACTTATGACTGACAGTTGCTCTGGCGTCATCAGATGCGGCCTGTCGTGGTGGCATGCAGTACTACGATAGGGAATTGGATTGCTCATCTTGACTTCGTAGAATCAAGCAATCTGCATTTAGGGCTGTCCCCAAGGAGGCAGATTGTCTGTCTATTCTTTATCTAGTCTTTTCTTGAATTACTTCGCACAACTTTGAAACTTATCGAACATTTCCCTTCATAAATTATTTCGGTCCCCAATTCCTCTTCCTATAAATAAATATTTGCCCCAATCTGTCCTCTTAATTTCAGCTTTTATCTTCATATTAAGATAGTTTGATCTTGCCTACCTTTGAATGTTCCACTCAAGCTTACTTGTCTATTGGAGTGATTCCACGCCATCTCTCGACTGACATCTGAGGAGCTGTTCCTCTCCTTACCACCAAGTCTTCCCAGCCCGAAGTTTGTTAACATTCATGTAACATTAATAGGATACTCGGAATAAGGAGATAAAGGATAAGTTAGGAATGAACTCGATCGATGAAGCCGTATGCACAAACAGACTTCAGAGGTAGGATCATGTGAGGCGAATGGAGGAGGATAGGTTACCTAGGAGAATAATGCTTTCTGTCATGGAGGGTAAAAGAGGTCAAGGCAGACCAAGACGAGGATGGTTAGAGTAGATTTCTACTGATTTAAAGATAAAGAGGTATGGAACTACAGTCTTAGGCACGTAAGCGTAAGGGTACATACAACCTTACGCTTTCTCCCCTATTAATAGTGAAGGTAATGATTTATAGTTATTTTCTAACTGTTCTGTTCGATTCAGTGTCGCCAACCGGACAGTCTAGGAACCGTACTTGCCGATACGACGTTTTACAGTTACCGTTCATCTCGCATGTTGGCACTATGTAGCCATACGTACTGCCACTCCCGTCTTGTAAAAATCACTTCTGCGAGTATAAGCAAAGCATTTTTTTCTGCAAGATCTTAAATCTATTCGGAAAATACCGGAAAAGCAGAATTGCGGTATCTTCGAATAATGCATTTAGTAGCGTAGTTCGTGTGAAATGACAAATGCAGCATTTTAATAATACGGTCTTATTTCAGCCAGTTCTTATCATGTTAATAAAACAGTACTTCTCTATATCGAACAGCTCTGCTCAATACAAACACGGGTAAAGAGCGTCACATAAACCCCAAACCCCATGGCACCACAGCCCTTGAAGGGCCTTGGCCTACCAAGCGACCGCTGCTTAGCCCGAAGGCCTGTAGATTACGAGGTGTCGTGTGGTCAACACGACGAATCCTCTCGGCCGTTATTCTTAACTTTCTAGACCGGGGGCGCTTTCTTACTGTCAGATAGCTCCTCAATTCTAATCACGTAGGCTGAGTAGACCTCCAACCAGCCCTCAGGTCCAGGTAAAATTCCCTGACCTGCCCGGGAATCGAAAGCGGGGCCTCTGGTTAAGAGGCAGGCACGCTACGCCTACACCACGGGGCCGGCTAAAAGGTGTCACATACATTTTTGAAATTCAGTACTTAAGTTCAAGATAAAAAGTGGAAGAAACCACACCAAACCAAACCAAACCAAACCAAACCCCACGGTACATATCGCCCTTGAAAGGGCTTTGGCCTGCCCAGCGAGCCCTCAAATTTTTAATTAATTACTTCCCAACTATGGTATTGTGATTATGATGTTTGTTGTTTAAAGGGATCTGTCATCTAGGTCATCGGCCCCTAATGGTACGAAATGAGACGAAATGTAGTGACAATTTAAAATTCCAAAATTAATTCACTGACCAGAATTCAGAACTTGAAGATGAAGAATGAATGGATGAATATGAATGTAAAATGACCAGCGGATTCAACTCACAATTTTAAAAGTTAAAAATAATTCAAAAGACGACGACGAACAATGATTATGAACTTAAAACAATCAGTGGATTCGATCCGCAATGCCCCACCTTCTCAGAAACTAATTTAAAACAATAGTCTATACCAGGACCTCTCAGGGTACATGTGCCCCACTGTGCACGGTGCAAAAGACGACTTCGCTTGGTTGACCAGAGTGCAGAACCCCACTCCTCGATTTGGAGCAATAGCGCTGTCTCTCTCTCTCCCCACGCCTGTCTCGCTCGCTCCGCCTGTCTCCCTCTTCCTCACTTGCTCCGTAGCGTTCCAAATCCGAGCCGACCTTAGCCGAGTAGTCCACAGACAAAGCGTTGGTCCGAGCTGAGCCGAGTGGAACCGATGCACTGTGCACAGGAACTCTGCGCCGCTGTCTGCACCCGTGAGATTTTGGGCGTTTGAGAGGCCCTGGTCTATACTGACCAACGGGCTGCTTCAAAGCACAATCCTGAATCGATAATGTTTGTTGTCCAACGGGGTCCAAAATCCGCGTCAGTGGCCCTTATTAATGTATTTATCGTTAATGATATTTCTCATACAGGGGTACTAATCACACGAAACATAGACTCGTTTCTCACATTGTGCTACTACTCATAGGTAATGCAATACACACAGGCAACACAGACCTATGGTGTTTCTCACATAATGGCGCCACTCATATG
The DNA here is from genome assembly GCF_040414725.1 of Anabrus simplex. Classification (NCBI taxonomy): domain Eukaryota; kingdom Metazoa; phylum Arthropoda; class Insecta; order Orthoptera; family Tettigoniidae; genus Anabrus; species Anabrus simplex. The sequence goes on along the minus strand of NC_090275.1, from coordinate 21,049,365 downwards.
TAATGCAATACACACAGGCAACACAGACCTATGGTGTTTCTCACATAATGGCGCCACTCATAGGTAATTCAATACACACAGGCAACACAGACCTATGGTGTTTCACACATAATGCCGCCACTCATAGGTAATGCAATACACACAGGCAACACAGACCTATGGTGTTTCTCACATAATGGCGCCACTCATAGGTAATGTAATACACACAGGCAACACAGACCTATGGTGTTTCTCACATAATGGCGCCACTCATAGCCAACGCAAACCCATGCTATTCCTCACATAGTAGGTACTAATCACAGGCAACGCCCAGACTCGTGTTCCTGGAAACGCAGACCCATGATGCCCACAACCAAGTGCTGAAACACCCCACCGATTATAGCGTCCTTTTATCTCCTTGGGGTGTTCCAACCAAATATGGGCAGAGGAGAGTCTCCGTCATAGTGACGGATACTATACACGGGTACTGTAAACCCATAATGATCCTCCCACAGGTCCATGGTGTTCCTCACACAGTGGTACTAATCGCAAGAAAAGTCGACTCATAGTTTTTTCGCGCGATGATACTAATCACAGGTAATCTCATGGTTCAAAATTCAGCAACCCTTGATCGCCCTTTTAGTCGCCTCTTACGACAGCCAGGGGATACTGTGGGTGTGTTCTTCGTCTGCGTCCCCCACTCACAGGGGTTACCCTCGAATTGACAATTTCATATCAGTCTAGGAAAAAATTTATACATGCGAAGTTGCGAATAAATAAATAAATAAATAAATAAATAAATAAATAAATAAATAAATAAATAAATAAATAAATAAATAAATAGACGCCTTGAGATGCCTGCAACGATAACAACATTGTGCTTCCCTAACATCGAAGTTTTGTACCCAGGCGTATAAACTTGCTAAAGAAATATTGTTTGAACAGAAACATTAGATAAATGGTTACCTAAAATCGCATGTAGGACAAACAAAACTGCACACCAATAATACGCTGAAATCGTTTTATTAAGTACGGTACATAACGCCGATCTTTGGTGAGCACATCCTTCTCAGCCTCTTACCATCAGGCTCCATCAATCCCACAAAACTTCTCACTTTACTTCAGCGATGACATCACATGCTCATTGCAGAGACAGAACGAGGCTGAAATTAAAATGAATCACAATAATGAGCTTCAATCAGTGAAAACTTCCTTATACGGTAATAATATTATACTGTTAATACCGGATAACAAGTGTCCTATAATATTTTCTCAAGTCAAACGATGAAACAATCAAACAGATTTTTCACGTCTCTGAAATATTTCAAGTGATAATCATATAAATCATAAGGAGAGAAAATGTGTTTGTCTCCCAGCCTCCTTGGCTGAATAGTTCAGAGTCGACCCCTTCGGTTAAGAGAGTACCGGGTTCGATTCCAGGTCCGATCGGAGATTTTAATCGCATGTCGTTAATTTATCCGATTCGGGTACTGCGTGTTTGTCTCAACACACTCATCTTTATACACGTTACACTATCAACCACCGGGCGAGTTGGCCGTGCGGTTAGGGGCGTGCAGCTGTGGGCTTTCATCCAGAAAATAGTGGGTTCGAACCCCACTGTCGGCAGCCCTGAAGATGGTTTTCCCTCGTTTCCCATTTTCATACCACGCCTGGTTGTTAATAACTGAAGAAAGTAAAGGAAAGAATTAGCTTATAAGACAGCAGGGCTTGTACAAATTGCCTCGTTTTAATAAATCCTAGTTTCAGCCACCTGAAATGGAATAACATGTATTATTTTCTTCACAAAGTTGGCTGCCTCTGCTTGCACGTAACATATACATTCAATGCCAGTGAGAAACACCTGCTGAAGATACGTCAGTAAGCATTAAAAGTTAGATACGGCCTAACAACCAGTCTAGAGATTGCTCAGCTGGCCGTGAGTGTCTGCATCAGTACGTACTTCAAGGATGGTTTGCTCAGAAAGCAGAGGCCACACTTCTCACAAGTCAAACCTGTTCAAATGTGGGAAACTGAGCTGGAATTTGTACTTTCTTGCAAACACAGGGACTAACCCTCAAAACATGTACCAAACATATCCAAGAAAGAGCCACTGCAGCTGTTGAAGCAATCAGTGAAATCAAGTATTTCCACAAAGTTCAAATTGGCACAACGCTATAGATTACTTTTCTTGAAAGTAATACCAATAGCACTGAGGTGTATTTGGGAACATGGTGAATTTCGTAAACCTGAGAAAGTTGGACAGCACGATAATTACTTTCCTAAAAAGAACTCTCTGTCTATAAAAATTCACACCATCTCACCTTCAGTGTACCATTTAGTGAAAACTGATAACCACATCAGATATCATGACTATGCGCAAACCTCAGAAGAACGTCGGCCGACGTCGCTGTATTACAAGGAAGAGATCAGAAAGTAGAAAAATACAGCTCTACGGCCAGCTCCACTGCGGGATCGTGGCGCCCAGAGTACAGCACATTATGGCACCACATCCTAATGCATTATAAGTGAGATCAACAGGATATTAATAAAAATTAATATTTAATTAAAACTAGTTGATTATTGTTGTAAAAATCTATTTTGTGAGGTTAGATTAACAATTGAAAACATGTTTGTGTGAGCAGCGTAGGAATAATGCGCAGTATTCGAGTTGTCACTGGATAAGGGTGTCCAAACATTTCGTACCACCTAGGACGTTAACTGCCTGTGAAGGGTTTTTCTGTAATTCCGCAATATTTACGCCAGCTCAATCCGTATAACTTGATGTTAGATCATTATTCTCCGGGCCACCATTTGAACAGACTCAAGTGGAAGAGAGGGTATAGGCCAGGGGAAGACGCAGGTGAGAGGGTCTGCGCCTACGGTGTTGTCACATAACAGGAGAGGGACAATGGGGCGTGCGTTTCATGCCACCTGTCAGTACAAGTTACGGCAATGATGTAGCCAATGCGGAGCTGCCAAACTTCTTCAGTAGATGTTTTGACCACGTGGGTACACTTTACTAAAATATATGACGTGTAACACAGCAGTGGCGGTATGGGACTCCACTAGTACTCAACTAACTTACTTATTACTACCTATCTTCACTGGATCGGTCAAAACTGGCTAAGAAAATCGCCAGGAGCTGAATCCGGGCCTCTTAGACTTCTAAACAGAGTGAAAAGGGCACGTCCCAAAAATAATAACAAAATAACGCAGGTCTATGGTTAATTTAAATGAAACACATTTATTATCACAAACAAGGAAGAAATCAGTCCAAGACTGGCATAAAAGAACAAATAAATAGGGATATGGGAAGTCAGTTACTTACATACATGATGTTCAATAACGTTCCAAAGGGAGTGTTGCACAATCTCATAATTCTTTTGAATACTACTAGAAAGCACGGTAGAGGAATCTGTTTTATAATATTTCTCTCACCACACAGAGAGCACAGCGCTTAAGATCAGATTCCAAAGTATTTCTTTCTCGAAATAGGAAAAATAATCATCCCGAGGTATTTTATCAGAATCTATCACCTTTAAACAATCCCCATGGAGACTAAATCCGCAGTAAAATCAAAGATGCCAGCGAAATCAAGACCGGCTGAAAAGAACAAACATGGAACACAAAGAGTAAAGGGAAGGGTTGCCACAGTAACAAGAAATAAATAAACACGCGGTAGAAAGGCGTAAAAATGAGGTTAAAATCAAAAACGAACAGATAAATCGACTAGGAAGGCGAGAAATGAAAGTAAGGCAAAATGGGAACAGTGATAATAATAAATAATACAGTAGCTAGATACTGAAAGTAGCATACGCTTGGTAATCACACCACACTGACGCACACACATAGAGACCAGCATACGAAGTGTAAATTACTAGTCAAGTATAATAGCACGACACACAGCGACAAGAATCGTGCTGCATAAAATGCTTCTGTCAGCGGCACTACGTTCGATCTGAAAGCACAGATCAGAAACTCGGATTGCCGGAAAAGGGGCATGGCACACCAGTCCAAACACACAACGTAAACAACTTACTCGCTGCATAATAAGTATTCAATCGTGCAGAAAGACGAACATGAATCATACAGTATCAGCGACAAAACACAATGTAGAGCACGAACTCGAGCCAAGACATTGAAGATAGAGAAAATTAAAGATCTTCATCCGAACACAACAAGCAAACCCACCACGCACATGAACAATCGGGCCGATGCCACCTTTCGCTCTTATCCGAAATGAGCACACATAAGCAGGCATGTAAAGGAAGGGAGATAATGGAAAATAAACAAGATTAAAAAGCTTAAAAAAGTAACACAACACGAGAGACCTTGTTATAAACAGGAGTACTACCTATGGCAAACCGAGAATGATAGGAACAAACATCAAGACTGGCATAAAAGAACAAATATTTCAAACCGAGAATGATAAGAATTAACATTACCTCAAGAAGATGTAGTCATAGTTCCGACCCCAAACTCAGAGAGTCACATAGGATAACGTTTTAAAACGTTTATAATACCTTCTGTAAGAGACGAAAGCCACACAACAAAACACGGTCTCCATCTTATTATTCTTTTTCAACGTCAGACTGTCAAAGGTCACACAACAGGCAGATAACATAAAAAGAAATGCTTTGGCGATCCTCATAGCATAAGCTGCCATCTGTCTAAATAGGGATAAATTTCTTCGGGCATAGCATACATGATGCGAAGCAGCCACGAGAGACAGACATCGCATAAAATTCGGTATCTGAAGAATATGAAAACAAGACAAGCAGGTTACGAAGTGTGTCTCGGTAAGAATATGCATTAATTCTTTCAAATATGCTCAAGATACAGTCAGTGAACTGCGCTGTGTCGTAGTGCTGCAGTACTATTTCAAACGCGCGCCAGTTTATTTGGCAAGCAAGGGTAGTGTGACGAGGCAATAACGTTGTTTCCGCTTTAGTCTGTTCAAAAAGGTGGCCCGGAGAATAGGATAAAGCGTAAGACGGGCACTCCTCCCCGAGCCAGTCGACTGTATGTGTCATGTATTCACGTCATAACACTTGGTATACAGGAGTTAATTACAATTCTGTAAAAGGTCGGTTTCTTTATGTTCAGTTCATCATCGTCATTTGGGTCATCAGTCCATAGACTGGTTTGATGCAGCTTCCATGTCACCCTATCCTGTGCTAATATATTCATTTCTACATCTACATAACTACTACTTCCTAGATCTGCTCTACTGTAATCTGCTTGTCATATTCATTCCTTGGTCTACCCCTACCGTTTTTACCACTTACACTTCCCTCAGAAACTAAGTGGACATGTCCTGGGTATCTTAAGATGTGCCCAATCATTCTGTCACTTCTTCGGGTCAAATTTTGTCAAAGCGATCTCCTCTCGCCAATTCCATTCAGTATTTCTTCATTCGTGATACTGCCTACCGTTCTCACCTTCAGCATTCTCCTATAACACCACATTTCAAAGGATTCTATTCTCTTTCTTTCTGAGCTAGCTACCGTCCGTGTTTCATTTCGATACAATGTCACGCTCCAGACGAAAGTCTTCAAAATATCTTTCTTCTTCTTCTACTACTTCTTATTATTATTATTATTAACAAACACATCGCAAGTGGGAAATATCCCGGTGACAATGATCACTTATAGTAGTGTGATAATAAGTAAAGTTAAAACATAATTACCTAACAATAACAACAACATGTAAAAAGAATGGGAAAGGAACGGGTAGCAAGAAGGGAATTGGAAAGAGACGTTGAGGGAAAGAGACCAGTTGGAAGACCGAGAAGAAGGTGGATGGATCAGATTTGGAAGGACATTAGAGAAGCTGGATTGGATGTGGCAGAAGTAATACAGCAGGAAAAAGTGGAAGGACAGAAAGGAGTGGAGGAGGCTTGTTAACCACACCCGGGCAACTGGAGTGAGATACTGATTATGATGATGATGATGATGATGATGATGAGGAGGAGGAGGAGGAGGAGGAGGAGGAGGAGGAGGAGGATGAACAATAACAACAACAAGAGTACAATAAGCAATTCCATAAAGAAAATGTTACAAGAAATACTAATAGTTCACCATTCTAAATCCAGTATCATCATATACAAATTCGCACACAAGTATTTCCAGTGCTTACTCGGTCATTGCTGATCTGCATTTAGGGCAGTCGCACAGGTGGCAGATTCCCTATCTGTTGTTCTCCTAGCCTTTCCTTAAATCATTGCTAAGCATGTAATCAGCAGTTTTCGCGAGTGCAGTAGCGTAACGAGGATCGGCCGATTGGGGGTGTGTCGTGCGCGAGCAAAGTTGTTATCATAAGGACATTGATACAAGAGAATTATGTTGATATTCAGATTACAGTACATTACAACATATAATATTAATATACAGAACAAGAATAGTACGATCAAAGTCAACAGTTTTACAACAAATGGTATATTCAGTTTAAAATCTAAAATCTAATTTTCGAGGCTTCTTTGAAAATAGATTAGTTCTACAATTATGTCCCTAAATGTGTATTTAGTTTATCATTTATTGTCAGCTTCTGTTTATTTTCCTTTTTTTATAACATTTCCGTGGGGGGGGGGTCTAACCACCAGTACAGCCCACCGCATTGGCTACGCCCCTGGATGCCGCCAAAAGATTACAACAAACCCATTCTTTCAAGTGGCATGGATTGTCCTATCCTAAATATTTTAAAGTCATTATCTGACACTTAAAATTAGTGAGCAGGTCAAGTGGTACCGGTACATAATTTCCGATGGTATGGAATTTCCCTCGTACGAATTGTCCGGTATTCCTAAAAAAGCGCTGATTAATTATATAATTATAACAAAAATTAAATGCCCTATTGGCATTTTACTGCTCTGTTTAGTTCGTCATAAATAACCAAACCAAACCACATGACGTAACAGCCCCGAAGAGCCTTGGCCTACCAAGTGACCGCTGCTCAGCCCCGAAGGCCTGCAGATTACGAGGTGTCATCTGGTCAGCACGACGAATCCTCTCGGCCGTAAAATTTGGTTTTTCTGGACCAGGGCCGCCATTTCACCGCCAGATAGATCCTCCATTGTAATCATGTAGTCTGAGCGGACCTCCAACCAGCCTTCACGTCCAGATAGAATCCTTGACTTGGGCGGGAACACAACCCCGGGCCTCTGGGTAAGAGGCAGGCACGCTACTCCTACACCGCTACTAGACCCTATTGAACCGAGCTCGATAGCTGCAGTCGCTTAAGTGCGGCCAGTATCCAGTATTCGGGAGATAGTGGGTTCGAACCCCACTGTCGGCAGCCCTGAAGATGGTTTTACGTGGTTTCCCATTTTCACACCACGCAAATGCTGGAGCTGTACCTTAATTAAGGCCACGGCCGCTTCCTTCCCAGTCCTAGCCCTTTCCTGTCCCATCGTCGTCATAAGACCTATCTGTGTCGGCGCGGCGTAAAACTAATAGCAAAAAAAAGACCCTATTGAGGTAGAAAAACAGACGTTATTTATACACCGAATAATTCATGTGTGTATCATTTAACACATTCCCAGGACAGTAAGCCTGGTCGAGAAGATTCGTCGCACTAACCATTAGTCACCTCATAATCTGCAAGCCTTTAGGCTGAGCAGCGGTCCCTTGGTAGGCCAAGGTCCACCAGGGCTGTAGCAACATGCTGGCCTTTGGTCCCAGGGGTCCCGGGTTCGATTCCCAGCAGGGTAGAGGATTTTAACCTTCATTGGTTAATTGCGCTGGCACGGGGGCTGGGTGTCTGTGTCCTCTTCATAATCATTTCATCCTCATCACGATGCGTAGGTCGCCTGGTGGCGTCAAATATAAAAACCTGCACCTGGCGAGCCGAACATGTCCTAGGTCATTTCCGGCACTAAAGCCATACGCCATTTCATTTCAAGACAAGACAATAAATTATCAGGATAATACATACATTTGGAGAAGTGACGAAACTCACAATTTGCCTTACGTCGCACCGACACAGATAGGTCTTATGGCGACGATGAGATAGGAAAGGGCTAGGAGTGGGAAGGAACTGACCGTGGTCTTAATTAAGGTGCAGCCTCGGGATAAGCTTGGTGTGAAAATGGGAAACCACGGAAAACCATCTTACAAACTGTGGACAATGAGGTTCAAATCCATTATTTCCCGAATGCAAGCTGATGGCTATGTGATACAAACCGCGTGCCAATTTCTCGGTAAGTGACGAAAGTGGTAAAGAATACCTACAGTAACTAACAGTGATCAAACTAAAACTATACCGCATTTCTTAAAAATGTGGACACTTCTTAATAATATATGACGGTGATAAATATTGTGGTCCGCCTCTGTGGTGTAGTGGTTAGCGTGATTAGCTGCCACCCCCGGAGGCCCGGGTTCGATTCCCGGCTCTGCCACGAAATTTGAAAAGTGGTACGAGGGCTGGAACGGGGTCCACTCAGCCTCGGGAGGTCAACTGAGTAGAGGTGGGTTCGATTCCCACCTCAGCCATCCTGGAAGTGGTTTTCCGTGGTTTCCCACTTCTCCTCCAGGCGAATGCCGGGATGGTACCTAACTTAAGGCCACGGCCGCTTCCTTCCCTCTTCCTTGCCTATCCCTTCCAATCTTCCCATCCCTCCACAAGGCCCCTGCTCAGCATAGCAGGTGAGGCGGCCTGGGCGAGGTACTGGTCATACTCCCCAGTTGTATCCCCCGACCAAGCGTCTGAAGCTCCAGGACACTGCCCTTGAGGCGGTAGAGGTGGGATATCTCGCTAAGTCCGAGGGAAAAACCGAACCTGGAGGGTAAACAGATGATGATGATGATGACGGTGATAAATATTGTGTATTACTTATTTGTAAAATGTTAAAAAGTAACTAATATTTGTATATGATGATGCTGGATTTAGAATGTTAAACTAGTAGTATTTCGTGTAATAGTTTTTTTCCATGGTTTTGCCTGTTGTACTCTTCTTCTTCTTCTTCTTCTTCTTCTTCTTCTTCTTCTTCTTCTTCTTCTTCTTGTTTTTGTTGTTGTTATAAGTCATAGTGTAAAATTTTGAATACGTAAGGTACGTGTGAAATTGTATTAGGCGGTGTTGCAATGTTAAGCTAGGAGTAAGCTCAGCCTATAGCATTGTAAGCCGTAGTGTTAAGCACTGGAAATCCTTAAGTTGTGTGTAAATTTGTGAATGATGCTAGATTCAATGTTAATCCAGTAGTATTTATTGTATATTTCTTTCCATGGTATTGCTTGTTGCACTCTTGTTGTAGTAGTAGTTGTTGTGGTTGTTGTTGTGTAATTATGTTTAACTTTACTTTATTATCACACTACAGTAAGTGGTCATTGCCACCGGGATGTTTTCCAATTGCGATGTATTTGTTAAAAAAAATTATAATAACATTAAAATATTATTATTATATTTTGACAAACTTTGCGCCCCCAAAAATTTGTCACCTTCAAGTCCAGTCCCAACGGGCCCCCTTCCCTAAATCAAGCACTGACAACGTACAGGAATTTACAGCCTTACGAGGTTTACGATGTATTGTCTGTCTATCAGACGAACATACCGTGACAGGTTTACCTTCAACATTTAACGGACTGATGCAGCAAGACGAGGATACACAGTAGTATGGTGAACGTAGCCAATCTGAGCACGTCGACGAGTCTCAAGGCGCCTACAGACCGCCTCAACGAAAGCTCGTATCTCATCAGAGAAACTGAAAAGAACACACTGCCGAGATTAGCGAACATCGCTTCTTCGATACATTATACATACCCTAAGGGGAAACATCTGCAAACTATGGTCTTCCAGAATAATTCAATTCCTTCATTCATTGAGTAAATAGGCCCATACGGGAAATCCCACAGATATGAGCAAAATTCGCATACTCTAATAAGAATTATACAGGACGTATCGGAACTACACCGACAAAAAAAGTCCACAGTTCTAGCAAGCAACTCAATGTTGAAATCATCCTAGGGATGTCTGTCAGTCAGGTCATCAGCCCAGAGGCTGGTTGGATCCTCAAATAGCACCACCAAAGGTTATGCGGTTATAAGGAAACCGCAAAAACCAATGGCAGCACTAAAATGAGGCGTACTAGGCAAGACGAGGAGTGAGGTAGTTTGCCATTGCTTTCCTCACTGGGTCAGAAAGTGCTATTGCAGCACGTACTGGCCCTATGAGCAACACCTTTCATAACACTCAGATGCACTAGTCGTGCTCTGAATGTCATTACTCAGCACCACCCAATCCCCAGCAGCTTCCATATTGTCACAGCCATGGATGTTGACTGGGACTTCGGTGGAAGCTACACTTTACTCTGGCCTGTGCCAAGAGATGGATGCAAAAGTACTGTATCCATCAAGAAATGGGATATGAGCTACTAGAGGACCCGTACTGCACCACAGCATTCGTTATAAACAGATCAGGTAAAAATGAAATGGCGTATGGCTTTTAGTGCCGGGAGTGTCCGAGGACATGTTCGGCTCACCAGATGCAGGTCTTTCGATTTGACTCCCGTAGGTGACCTGCGCGTCGTGATGAGGATGAAATGATGATGAAGACTACACATACACCCAGCCTCCGTGCCAGAGAAATTAACCAATGCTGGTTAAAATTCCTGACCCTGCCGGGAATCGAACCCGGGACCCTATGAACCGAAGGCCAGTACGCTGACCATTCAGCCAACGAGTCGGACAACAGATCAGGTAACTCGTGTGTTGTAGTCATATTGTTTTGCCTCTCCTTTCAAATTGTTTTATGAACGTTTAATAATAAATGCCTTATGGTATGCCGGAATTCGTAGTCAGAATTCATCCATTCTGACGTCACCATGCCCTCTGTTTGGTAAAAAAAAAATAGATCGATATATTCGCTTTTTTAATCCTGCTGTTCTTGATATAAAACTTGGTATTGTGTCGTTGAAGGCAATGATATTTTTAATCGCAGTTCTTCTATACAGAGCGGTTGTCTTGTGAACTCATAGGTTAGTCTCGAAGAAGCATGCTTTTCTTTTTCTTTTTTTTTTCGCCAGAGGGAGAGCATTAAGGTACACGACCTTCACTCTTTCTAGTGTAGCTTAGTTATCCTTCAATAGCTGTTCCCAGATAATAAATAAGGCTTATGTCATGATGGGGTCTGTTTGTACGTAGACTTTTTTTCTCTTAGCACATGCAAGTTATTAAAACGCTCTGCCCATCTGTTAAATATGTTTGGAAGCTGGGAAAGGTTAGAGAATCAAAAAAGTATCTAGGAAGGAATAATATTCTTCCGTGATCTGAGGAAGTGGCTTGACAAGTAGTAATCAAACATGGCTGCATGCGATGACATCACATATAGCAGAATATTAATGCAAGTGTTTGTCGCTTAGCAACAGAATGTATTGCGGGATAGAGTAAGCCTTCACCTGCAATTATTGGAGTGATCATTTAATGATTTGATTTTATGATTAATCAAAGCTGGCTTAACTCAGAGACCTATCAATGTCTCATGATTCACCGGCAGGTAATTCTGGAGAGAATAAAACAAAAATGAAGCAAATCGGTTGAACAGAACGGACAGATTTATCAAAGATGTTTTAGTAAACTCTTAACATATATATGAGAATTTATTCTTTATTTATTCCTAAAAATTACAAGCCTTTTCTTAATCATCGTTTTCCAGTCGATTAGATTAGCAGTTTGTCTTTTTCTACCTCTACGATTGCTAATATGAGTCAATGCAGAGTTTAGCCGTCATAACTACATTCGGTGCGGACATTTTGGGATTTGAATAAAAGAGAAAACAACGAAAGAAACAAGCGATTTTGGGCTGTTTTATCGGAACTTCTTTTAAGCTGGAAATGATTTTCGAAATGTGTTCCTTTTTAGTTTAACAGAGCCATCCTAGAATCAAAATTTGAAACCTTTTTAGGCCCTTTAGCACTTCAACTTTCGGCACAATTGAGAAAATTGCTTGATTTTAAGTTTTTTTTAAAAGATCTCAGAGAATTAGAGTAGGCGAAGTTTTATCTGTCCCTGTGATAATTAAGAAGGGGAATTCCTCAAGGCAGTATTATTGTACCTTTATGTTTTCTTATATACACTGACTGACAGAGCAAATGCAACACCAAGAAGGACTGGTTCGAAAGGGATGAAAGTTGGGGAAGAAACAGAGACGGCACGGACGAATAATTGATGTTTATTTCAAACCGATATGCAGGTTACACAATGCGCACGGCATCGACTCAGTAGGATGTAGGACCACCGCGAGCGGCGATGCACGCAGAAACACGTCGAGGTACAGAGTCAATAAGAGTGCGGATGGTGTCCTGAGGGATGGTTCTCCATTCTCTGTCAACCATTTGCCACAGTTGGTCGTCCGTACGAGGCTGGGGCAGAGTTTGCAAACGGCGTCCAATGAGATCCCACACGTGTTCGATTGGTGAGAGATCCGGAGAGTACGCTGGCCACGGAAGCATCTGTACACCTCGTAGAGCCTGTTGGGAGATGCGAGCAGTGTGTGGGCGGGCATTATCCTGCTGAAACAGAGCATTGGGCAGCCCCTGAAGGTACGGGAGTGCCACCGGACGCAGCACATGCTGCACGTAGCGGTGGGCATTTAACGTGCCTTGAATACGCACTAGAGGTGACGTGGAATCATACGCAATAGCGCCCCAAACCATGATGCCGCGTTGTCTAGCGGTAGGGCGCTCCACAGTTACTGCCGGATTTGACCTTTCTCCACGCCGACGCCACACTCGTCTGCGGTGACTATCACTGACAGAACAGAAGCGTGACTCATCGGAGAACACGACGTTCCGCCATTCCCTCATCCAAGTCGCTCTAGCCCGGCACCATGCCAGGCGTGCACGTCTATGCTGTGGAGTCAATGGCAGTCTTCTGAGCGGACGACGGGAGTGCAGGCCTCCTTCAACCAATCGACGGGAAATTGTTCTGGTCGATATTGGAACAGCCAGGGTGTCTTGCACATGCTGAAGAATGGCGGTTGACGTGGCGTGCGGGGCTGCCACCGCTTGGCGGCGGATGCGCCGATCCTCGCGTGCTGACGTCACTCGGGCTGCGTCTGGACCCCTCGCACGTGCCACATGTCCCTGCGCCAACCATCTTCGCCACAGGCGCTGCACCGTGGACACATCCCTATGGGTATCGGCTGCGATTTGACGAAGCGACCAACCTGCCCTTCTCAGCCCGATCACCATACCCCTCGTAAAGTCGTCTGTCTGCTGGAAATGCCTCCGTTGACGGCGGCCTGGCATTCTTAGCTATACACGTGTCCTGTGGCACACGACAACACGTTCTACAATGACTATCGGCTGAGAAATCACGGTACGAAGTGGGCCATTCGCCAACGCCGTGTCCCATTTATCGTTCGCTACGTGCGCAGCACAGCGGCGCATTTCACATCATGAGCATACCTCAGTGACGTCAGTCTACCCTGCAATTGGCATAAAGTTCTGACCACTCCTTCTTGGTGTTGCATTTGCTCTGTCAGTCAGTGTATATATCAATGATATGTGTAAAGAAGTGGAATCAGAGAAGGCTTTTTGTTATTCTGTACAGAGTAATCAATAAGTTACAAGATTGTGAGCAACTGCAAAATGACCTCGATAATGCTGTGAGATGGACAGTAGGCAATGGTATAATGACAAACGGGGTTGAAAGTCAGGTTGTGATTTTCACAAATACCAAAATACCTTTCAGTATTAATTACTGCGTTGATGGGGTGAAAGTTCCTAGGTATTAATATAAGGAAAGATCTTCATTGGGGTAATCACATAAATATGACTGTAAATAAAGGGTACAAATGTCTGCACATGGTTATGAGGGTATTTAGCGGCTGTAGTAACGATGTAAAGGAGAGGGCATATTACTTGATTCAAGAACTGGAAATAATCCAAAGAAAAGCAGCTCGATTTGTTCTGGGTGATTTCCGACAAAAGAGTAGCGTTACAAAAATGTTGCAAATTTTGGGCTGGGAAGACTTGGGAGAAAGGAGACGAGCTGCCCGACTAAGTGGTATGTTCCGAGCTATCAGTGGAGAGATGGCGTGGAATGGCATCTGTAGATGAATAAGTTTGAGTGTTGTCTTTAAAAGCAGGAAATTTTTTTTTTTTAATTCAAGAAGACAAATTGGGCAAATATTCGTTTATAGGAAGAGAAGTTAGGGATTGGAATAACTTATCAAGGAAGATGTTCAATAAATGTCCAATTTCTTTGCAATCATTTAACAAAACGCTAGGAAAACAACAGATAGGGAATCTGCCACCTGGGTGACTGCCCTAAATGCAGATCAACAGTGATCGATTGAATGATAATAGAAAAATCCTCAATTTTCTCTCACATAGTGTCATAGGAAAATGAACGCAACGAACGTTGTTATAATGGACTGTATATCAATATCTGGCTGGGAGGTGTGACCATTCTAAAGGAAAATGTGGGGTACGCGGTATTGCTCGCGCACCGTCGATACGTTTTTCTTTTCCTTATGTTTCAGCGTTTTAAATACTACTTTGTTGTTATCTATTCACAAATTCTGTTCTCTATCATGTGCATTATGTTCTATAACATCCACGTGTAAATGCAGGATGTCTCTGTTGGTGGCATATGTTTAAAAAATATATAAAAATAGCCTACTCAATTAAACAATAGAAATGAAGGTCCTGCCCCTTCCCTTACTCTTCTATTCCTCTCAAATGTTTGTGAGATTTGACGTCTTAATTTGACTGTACGGGTTGTGTTAGTCGTAGCTTTGATTGCACTTGTAGTTTTATTTTCATCAAGTTTCTGCAGGGTGTTCTGATCTCTTTTTTAAGAGCACTAAATGAATTACGAATGATCTCCTGTAGGGAGACGCTCTTTTCCGGTCGAACCCATTAGCTGGATCATTTATGCCTGAAGAAGTGTACTGGAAAGCAACAGTCCTTGACACGCTGTAGTTAGAGAAATAAACACATCATTACTGATGTTAATGGAAATACAGCTGGGTCTTAGCCTCCGGTCTTAAGTCAAAGGATTGAGCTGATTCATCCACGGCGTAGTTGAGGCTGAGAGATATTAGTCCCGCGGGATGAGTACGTTAACTACTGTGATATCTTCAATTCTTTTGGTCTAGTTTTATATGCAAAACAAAGAGCCACCCCAGATATTTCCTGGTACAGGTATGCACTAATAGATCGAACGTTTCAGAAAACACTTGAATTTGTAGAGTGAAATGGCAGGATCATCCAACGAACATCAGTGCCATAGATGAGATTTGCTCATAGGGAATTCAATTCCCCCACTTACAATGAGCCTTGCTTGTATATAATTAACTTTACCCCGATTACAATGATCATTGCTCATACAGAATTCACTTTGTCCTACCTACAGTGATCATTGCTCATACAGAATTCACTTTGTCCTACCTACAGTGAGCATTGCTCATATACAATTCACTTTGTCCCGCCTATAGTGATCATTGCTCATATACAATTCACTTTGTCCCGCCTACAGTGATCATTGCTCATATACAATTCACTTTGTCCCGCCTACAGTGATCATTGCTCATATACAATTCACTTTGTCCCACCTAAACTGAGAATTCCTGATATAGAATTCACATCGCCCCACCTACCGTACATGATTCATTTTGCCCCACCTACAATGAACATTACTCATATAAAATTCACTTTGTTCCACGTACAATGAGCATTACTCATATACAATTCACTTTGTCCTACCTACAGTGATCATTGCTCATATAGAATTCACTTTGCCCCACCTACAATGAGCATTGCTCATACAGAATTCTACAATGCTCACCTGGATTTCACTTGTTGTTCATGAAACACTCTTTGACCCCTTATCATATAGTCTACAGTGCAGTTCAACTCGCTCAAGCAGCAAGAACTACTGAGTTTGCTCACGAACACTGTATCCCTTTACCTGAGTAACTCTTTCCAGGGAGAGGTGCGGATGTTGTTATCGGCAAGCAGTCTCCTCCGTCCAGAGAAACCGGTGTGGTCTTACAGTCTTCTGGCGGGTCACTACATGTCTGGTTCAGCAGCATTTGTGGCTGACAGGAGCCCTCCATCCTGACCTGAACACACCAGTATCACGCAGTGAAGAGGAATGTTTCACATTTCTACAAGAATTATTGTTGATTGACACCAAAACCAATGTTTCAGAACTACAAATTAATATAATACACCGGGTGTCTCACCTAAGAGTCGTCAAGTGGATTTTTTCAGGTGTTTCGGAACACAAATTTCGATTTCGTTTTTATAATGTGTAGGTACAGTCAGACCAAACAAAAAGCACTCATCACGTAGTAAAAGGATTTTTCGGCACTAATAGGTTAGAATGCAAATTTGAACAAGGCGCAAGCATCATCTAACCACTATACGGGTATGTGAGGGAGTTGCATACATGTTAGGGGTTCTGATTGTTCAGACCGCAAATCTCACTGCAGAACTGCTGTACGGGTAGAAAACACTTGCGCCTTGGTTAAATACGTTTTCATTTTCACCTATTAGTGCCTAAGATTCCTTTTCCAATTCTATGAGACATTCAGTGTCAATGGAAAACGTCATTTAGGTTCTCACTGCAAACTAAATGTTGTTTAAAGTGTAATTTTGTGTTCAATCGATAGAGCAGAATTAATTAATTAATTAATTTATTTATTTATTTATTTATTTATTTATTTATTTATTTATTTATTTATTTATTTATTTATTTATTTATTTATTTATTTATTTATTTATTTATTTATTTATTTATTTATTTATTTATTTATTTATTTATTTATTTATTTGAAAACTGTCTCCCATCGGACTCAACATACTCTCAAAATAGCTTTTAAAAAAGTATCAAGAACATTTTTTTAAATTTATGTATGTGCTGGTCTAAAATTTGGCGTGGTTTTTTTTTCAGCATTATTGTGACAATTTCGTTTCATAAATGTTGAGATAATCCGAATGTCTTCCTAAACGATTCACAGAATTTCGGAACAACACCGCGAGATCCTATCAGAAGTCCTATTATTTCTAAACGTTTCACATAATTTTTATTATAATATTTTAGCTCTCAGTCTTATTAGACTACGCAATTTGAATTTTTGAATACTGTCTTGTTAATGAGTCGCCATATTTTATATGACATTTATTACAATGTTTAATGTTTTGTTAATATTATGAACTGACATGATGAAATGAACTTCACCTGAGACGAACACAAGCACCCTGTGCTCTTCTCAGAGGAATTAACCAGGTCTGGCTAAAATCCTCATTCCGGCCGGGAATCGAACCCGGCACCCGCTGAACCGAACGTCGTTTCGCTGATCATTCAGCTACTAATTGTAAGTGAGTAAACATCAGAGACATGTTTCTGTAATGTGTTTCTTGACGAAAGACTTCAGCCATCTAATCAGGAAATTGTTAAGTTATTTTCTATTATGATAATCTAAAAACATTTTTTATATTTCTGCGATTTAATCCCTATTAAACAATAATCACCACAAATACCGCATTTCATTTCCATGGTTTCATAAACTGATAAATACTGAAATGTAATTGGTGTCAATCCAGATTTTTCTGACATCATCTATTATAAATCCAGCACTATATATATATATTTCATTTCCAGCAGTGCTTTACAGATTGTATCACTGGAGATTTGTTTCGAACTGTACTTAGAAGCTCTCCGTTTTGTTTCATTATCGCTTGTAGAATCGTTGTGAACGAGGTGACATCTTTGAGTGTTTTTCTCATGATGGTGCAATGGAAGTTTCAAGGAAAATTGTTGTAATGTAGCCTATTCTTTTCCATTTGGACATCTGAGCACCACGTTGCTTCGTATCAGTTCCGTCTCTTCTTGTCTTTTTCCTTGTCAAATATTCTTTCATTGTCATACTTTGCAAACTTCTCCGCTCTTCTGTTCTTGATGATTTTGTTCTGGGTCTAGTCCTGCCCTAAAAACATGTGCAAGCCTGATTTTTTAAAATTTAAAAATCACTTTGTTGTTTATCTCTATAGCTCATTCCAAGTTAAGAAAACAGTATTCTTGTTATGACAGCAGGGTTGCCATATCGAAAGGCTCTACTCAGCACGATGACGGGAAAACGGCGGCACACAAATTTATGAAATTCAGTATTTAAGTTCAAGACAAAATGCGGAAGACCCCAAGCTACTGGAGTTTTACAGGGACTATTTTTGCTTTATACAGAATCAGAGGTAAACTAAGGCACATGAAAAACCTCTGAATTGAAGTGTAAGGCAAACTGTGGGAGAAAATAGACAAATAATGTTTATCGGCAGGAGGGTTGCATTTAATTGCATTTAATATATTTCTCCAGATAATAAACGCTAGAAAACCGACGCAACAATTAAATACTGTAGATGATTCTACAAAAGATCACATTATTAATGTTAAATAAAGAAATCCCGCAGATAGGTTAATCGCATAACTCTCACTCAACACAAGACAATCAAACACTGATTTAAAGTCTCAAAACACGCACGCAACAAATAAATACTGTAGATGACTTCACTACAGAATTGAGCTGCCGGAGGATCACAGTGAGAGACTACACGAGGCTTGTATCGGAGCAACACAGAAGGAAAATGAAGGAAGGCAACGAAGCATGGCTGTTGCCGCAATTGTGCTTCCTCCCTACAAATGTATTTATGAAAAAGAAAATGTTATGCAGTTATTTTAATAACGCACGGGCAAAAATGCCTTATACTTTTTATCTATCTTTCGTAAAACATTACAAAATACAGTAAAATATATCTTAATCACGAGGAATTATGGGTGTCTCACAGGGGGGTTGTTCACTCCTTGTAGGTCCATAAGAGCAATACTGTTTTTTTTTAACGTGGAATGAGCTATAGTTCTTGTATTTCCATTTCTTCTGGATCCCTTTACACCACTTGGATCCAGCGTATTTTGGTTCTCTTGTTCACAAGAAACTGTATACTTTGCAGTGTTAACCTCTCCTGATCCCTTCTCTGGATGTGCCCAAAGAACATGCTCCTTTTCCATATGATGTCCGAGATTTCCTCTATCTTGGTATTAATTTCTATGTTTCTCACCCGTAAACCTCGGGTTTGATTTACCTGGATCTGAGGGCTGGTTCGAGGTTCACTCAGCTTACATGATTAGAATTGATGAGCTACTGACGGTGATACCGACCTCGGTCTCGAAAGCCACAAGTAACGACCGAAAGGATTCGTCGACACCTCGTAATCTGTAGCCTTCTCGGACTGAGCAGCGGCTGCTTGGTTGGCGAAGGCGCCATGCGGTTTATACGAATAATGTCTTATAAATTCACCAGACTATGTAACTTCTCTCTTGGGAATATAACAGCTGGCATTAAAGTGCATGAAGAACTAAACAACATCGAATATGCTGACAATACAGACCTAGGATTACAGTAGGTTGTTAACCCATTTCAAATTTATCGTAGAGTATCAACATTAAAAATAAAGTTATAGTTCTCACAGCAAGAGTCAGAACGATCCATTACCAATTCAAACAAACAGTAAAATGCACGAAAAAGAAACAGATTCAACTTCAAGTACCCTACCTGTGAGATTGATCCCCAACTAAATATGGATGTAGAAATTAGCACTAAATTTGAGTTATCGAGAAGCATGTTTAAGTAAATGAACAATTACTGTGCGGCTCGCAACTCATTTAAATCTACGAATTAGATTATTTTAAGTACTAGTGGTCTTTGAAGGTACTCAAATACGTCAGCCTCGTGTTGGTAGATTTACTGACACGTAAAAGAACTCCTGCGGAACTAAATTCCGGCACTTCGGCGTCTCCGAAAACGTAAAAGTAGTTAGTGGGACGTAAAGCCAATAACATTAGATTATTAAAATTTAGTTTATATTACTTCAAGGAAATATTGGAAAACATCAGCCGTCTATAAAAGAATAACGGTCTTATATTTAGCATCTACATTCATATAAACTTTACCTTTAGCCTCTGTGCTGTTGACAGTGGTCAGGAGAATGCCGGTCCGGCCTTAGATGTTAAGATGCTGTATCTCCACTCGGACATACCATGCAGAAGGTGCGGACCTCACAGAAAACTCACCAAGCAGCGGCGCAATGGATGAATGAATACAATTCATATCGATGCACGACTCCACGTCATTGTTGAAAGCCGGGCTGAGTGGCTCAGACTGTTGAGGCGCTGGTCTTCTGACCCCAACTTGGCAGGTTCGATCCTGGTCCAGTCCGGTGGTGTTTGAAGGTGCTCAAATACATCAGCCTCGTGTTGGTAGATTCATTCGCACGTAAAAGAACTCCTGTGGGACTAAATTCCGGCACCTCAGCCACTCCGAAAACCTTAAAAGAAGTTAGTGGGACGTAAAGCGTATAACATTATTGTTGACAATACCCTTCTCATTTTCTATCCCCTTGTGGGTGGGGGCGGTATAATAACACCCACGGTATCCCCTGCCTGTCGTAAGAGGCGACTAAAATGGCCCCAGGGGCTCTCAACTTGGGAGCGTGCGTTGGCGAACACGGGGCTCTGAGCTGAATTCTGGCATTGCTTCCACTTATTTCTGCCAGGCTCCTCACTTTGAAATGTCCTGTCCGACCTCCCTTGGTCAGCTCTTGTTCTTTTCCGACCCCGACGGTATTAGAGCACTCGAGGCCTAGGGAGTCTTTCATTTTCACGCCCTTCGTGGTCCTTGTCTTTCTTTGGACGATACCTTCATTTTTTGAAGTGTCGGGTCTCTTCCATGTTTTCTTTCTGATTAGTGTTACATAAAGGATGGTTCCCTAGTTGTACTTTTTCATAAACCAATAATCACCGCCCCCATCATCTATTGAAACAGGAAGTTCCAAGAAAGACATCATGTAATACGCTTGCAGAACCAAACTCTGACCTCCTGTAGGAGACGTAGCGGTCGCTGCCATCTCATAGATAACTTTCCTCCGTGATTTCCTGTCAGTGGCTTGCTTGGTAAAATCATACAATGTTCTTCCACATTCGAGAGATCTTGCCGAGATTACTTGTTGAAAGATACCCACTGGCATTTGCGCTGTATAGCTGAGTGTGTGAATGGCGATAGACTGAGTGTTTCTCTTGTGTATTGCAGCCTTACTCCGAATTCAACAGGTACAATATGTAGAGCTAGTTGATAATTGTGTAGTATGTGCATTTACTGTGTATGTGTTTTTGAGCTATACTATTTCATAGTGGTTAATGTACATTATATTATTTTATACATGTGAGGGCGATAGTGTTAGCATAATGCAAGCCTACTATATTATACAGAATGTATCCATGGTGATGTTACAAACTTTCACGGGTGATAGAGAACGGCACATAGATCAATTTCAGATAAGGAACCATATTACGGAAACGATCGAGTCAACAGTTATTAATAATAATCAGAGCTGTTTAAGTATGTCCGTTCTTAACAGACGTCGGGGTGTCGGAATTTCGTCCTGCAGTAGTTCTTTAGTGTGCCGGAAGCAAACGACATGGGGTTTGGTATGAGACACCTGTCGAGACTGAAGAGAATCTCTTGGCAAGAATTCTCGCTGCCTGCGACGCTGCTCAAACGACACCGGCGATATTCGAACGGGTACGACAGAACTTTGTGCGACCATGCCGTGCCTGCATTGACGCAGGGGGACGGTTTTTCGAACGTTTGTTGCAAATCGAGCAGCTTGTGAAAGCTGTGCAGGTAAACGGACTTAAATGAGTAGAAGGTTGCTTAACATTTTTAACTCGACCGTTTCCGGAATATGGATGCTTATGTCAAATTGATCCATTTGCCATCCTCCATCATTCCTGAAAGTTTGTAACATCACCACAGGTACACCCTGTAACTTCATGTATCTGCAGAAAAGTGTTGAAAAAAAGGTTAAGTGTAAGAGAGGGCCGGGCATCCTATCAATAAATAAATAAATAAATAAATAAATAAATAAATAAATAAATAAATAAATAAATAAATAAATAATCAATCAATCAAACAAACGAACGAACAAACAAACTGCTAACATGGCTTATCCACCTTATTGAGACTCTTCCCACGGCTCCTGTCCCTTAGTTTTGTCCTGGATGATCAGGTCCTCTACTGGCCTATTTTCTGTTCCTCTCCTCATTACCTGGCCAGAGTATTTAAGACGATGGAGGCGAATCTGGCCTGAGAGTCTCCTTTCAGTTTCATGCTCTCTTAGGATGGAGTTATTTGTAAGATACTTCTCGATATCCTTCTCCAAAAAAAAGTTTCGGTTGCAGCGATCTGATTCCTCTTCTCCTTTCTCAATGTCCACGATTCACATCCATACGTTAGCATGGGAAATACCAGACAGTTTATCACCACTCTTATTTTCAGATTAATGGAAACTGTACGTTTTTCCACAGTCTTGTTACCTTTTTAATTGCCACCTTAGGCAGGTTGCATATTCGTGTTTTGTATCTATTCTCTTGACAACCCAGAATTTATGCCTTTGCTGGCGGGACCTAGTGTTGACAGTGCTCTGTGTCTTCTGGTATAGGTCAAAACAAGTTTGTTACTTTCATTGATCTCTCTCTGTCGTATCCTTGGCTTTGAAAATGTGAAAGTGACTGAAGTATGAGCGATTCTAGTAATGCCATTCCTTATGCAGCCAGTCCCTGTTATGGTGTGAAAATGTTGCTCGTAGGGTCGGTTGGTTCATGCATTTCAGTGGGCTTGGCAGATTGATATATAATAGCAATTCTGGCTCAGTGAGGAAAGCAACGGGAAACTACGTCACTCCTCATTTCCCCAGTACGCCTCTTTAGTGATCCCTAGGCCATCTAAACCAGCCTTAGGGCTGAGGACTGGACATACATACACCCACAATTTGTTATCAGAGATCCAAGATAAATGTAAACCGATATAGCAGGGATAGTCGGCCTTTGCCGAGGTGCTTTAAATCCAACTAGGCACTCACCTTGGCTTCACACGGGAGCAAACTTGATACGTTGTATTCTTTGTAGTTGTTTTCCTCCAGATATATATATTAGCGTAGGTCAGGGCGACATTTTTCGAACAACTTTCCGGCCTCCCGCCCGTTACACATTACGAAATTTTCAACGTGGTTATGAAGGTGTTTAGAGGTTGTAATAAGGAGGCGTATAGGTCACTGGTAAGACTAGGGGCGTAGCCAGTAGGAGTGGTTAATAGGGGGAGGGTAGAACTCCTCACTGGAATTTTTTAAAAATAAACAAAAATTGACAATAAACTAAACAAACGTTCAGAGACATAATTGTAGAGCCAACAGATCTGTTGAATCTATTTTCTAAGAAGCCTCTACAGTTGAATTTTATGTTATAAACTAATCGCTACAAAACTGACCTTTATCGTATTGTGCTTGTTCTGTATTTTAATGTAATATTTTGTAGTGTACTGCAATCTGAATATCAAGACAGTTTGCTGGTATCAGTGTCCTTACGCAATAGTACTAGGCAATGGTATGTTGATAAACGGTCTTAAAAATCAGGTTGTGAATTTCACAAATAGGAAAATTCCTCTCAGTTTTAATTACTTTGTTGATGTGGTGAAACTTCCTTTTGGGGATCATTGTAAGTACCCAGATGTTAATACAAGGAAAGATTTTCATTGGGGTAATCACATAAATGGGATTGTAAATAAAGGGTACAGATCTCTGCAGATGGTTATGAGGGTATTTACGGGGCTGTAGTAAAAATGCAAAGGAGAGGGCATATAGTTTCTGGTAAGATCCCAACCAGAGGATGGTTCCAGTGTATGGAACCCTCACCAGGATTACTTGATTCAAGAACAGGAGGAAATCCAAAGAAAAGCAGCTCCATTTGTTCTACGTGATTTCCGTCAAAAGAGAAGCGTTACAAAAATGTTGCAAAGTTTGGGCTGGGAAGACTTGGCAGAAAGGAGACGAGCTGATCGACAAAGTGGTATGTTCCGAGCTGTCAGTGGAGAGATGGCGTGGAATGACACCAGTAGACGAATAAATTTGAGTGGTGTCTTTAAAAGTAGGAAAGATCACAATATGAAGATAAAGTTGACATTCAAGAGGACAAATTGGGGCAAATATTCATTTGTAGGAAGGGGAATACCAAAGAAGACCTCCAAATGCTGCATAAAAAACCCGAAGGCGCCTTTAATAGGGATGTCTTCCGCAAAAAGATACTGACGAATGGGTTAAACCGAGGCAAACAACCGAAAAGAAGACAAGGTACCACCTGGACAGAGGAACGCAAGCTACCCACTCACAGAGAATGAGGGCATTCAGGGCTCAACAAATGTAACAAGACTTAAAGTGGTCCTAGATGGCCCCCAAGAATAATAATAATCCGATGAGAATGGCTGAGTAGAAATATGTTTGCACTACAACATTAATTAATTAATTAATTAATTAATTAATTAGTTAATTAACTACACTACAATGGCATTCATCCATACACATTAACAGGCTAACAGCTACTATGGCACTGCACTGTTTCACTGTGAACAACGACAAGTGATAATAACGACATTCATGAAAACAAACAAACAGTGCACTCCCGAATTTCCCTCTCCGTGCTCAAATTTCGAAGCACGACAACGTATTTATCAATTTAACCACCCTAAAAATAGTGCCGTCTCGTTATGGTTGCATTTTGAATCTTTATTTTAGCTTCTTTATAGAACTGGAGTGTTTAAATAGTCAGTTTAATAGAATTCGTTGTTTTGTAAAATGTTTTGGAATTAATCTCTAACAACAATTAATGTAAGACGTGAGGGAAAAAGCCTAGGTACAATGTAAAATGGTTTGCAATGTTGTTGGGGGCTCCCCCGTTCAACGCTTACACCCTTCTACTCTCTTCCTTCCCCTGACAAGCCCAAATGTTCCTTTCGTGCTCCCCCCGCACCCACACATTTTCTAACTCGCGGCACCTACTGAGGGCTCTCCTGCCACAGCCCAAGCGCCTCAAGAATAAAGAGAAGAGACAGTGCTTGCTGGACAGCAGCCACGGGCTTAAAGCCTTCGCCATTTCCCTGAAAATAGAAAAGCGAAATGTTTACAGCCGAAATAATAAAGATAACATCGTATAACCGAATAGCACACCACGCAAGTCCGATTCGCTACATTTGTCCATCTCTTTATATAATCAATTACAGAGTGAAATAACGTTAAATGTTTTTGAAAAGGCGGTGGGGCGACGCCCAAAAGTCCTTCATGCACGAACCGCCACTGTTGTTAACAGAGGATGGTTGTCCAGTTGCCTGTTAAAACAATGATCACCACCACCAAATTATTCCATCGAGTAACAACTTGTTTACCATTTAAAAAACGAGGTGTTGTTATCATTGTATTTTGTTTACACGCGTGAACGAAATAGCACTATCGATTTACCGTGACTATACATCTTTAATGTGTTGAAAGCCATGAAGTGTATGAGACACGTTCCACGTGATTCACGACGGTGTTGAGTTCCTACCTGGAAAATGTTAGCTAAGCATTTCGCGGAATGACCGGTGCTATTGTGACGATTCCTCTTAAAATGTTCGATATCCAATAATCAAATTACTGCCGCGTTCAGTTGTGTGTGCTTACTCACGTAGCCACGTAAAGGGCTCATATTGCCGTTCTTTCCACAGAAAACGATTCTGATAACACTTACAGTTACTTGTGCTAAAGCTGATGGTGGTAGTGATGGTAAAACTAATGTTCAGCTTTTAAGCAGTGGTTTTTTTCTGGGAGGAAAGGTTGCGGTTAATCGCCATGTAGGTGCTATTACAGCCTCTTATAACATACGCTCCGATATACCCTCGCAGAAGCCATTTTTTACGAGTGTGCCGAATGATCTGACCATTCATTATCAAAATCTGTTTTCTTTTGACCATATGAATCTTCGGTCTTGGTTTCATGATCCTCTTCACCACGTGTATTTTCGGTGCTAGTTTTGTGTTGTACAGGATTACAAGTAGATTTGAGAGTTTCAACTTATTTAGACCTTGTTTTACTCAATGACTTAAATAACTTTACTCATTAAAACAATGATTGCACTGAAATGAAATGTCGTATGGCTTTTAATGCCGGGATATGCCAGGACGGCTTCGGCTCGCCAGGTGCAGGTCTTTCTATTTGACGCCCGTAGGCGACCTGTATGTCGTGATGAGGATGAAATGATGATGAAGACAACACATACACCCAGCCCCCGTGCCGTAGGAATTATCCAATTAAGGTTAAAATCCCCGACCCGGCCGGTAATCGAACCCGGGACCCTCTGCACCGAAGGCCAGTACGCTGACCGTTCAGCCAACGAGTCGGACAATGATTTCACTGATTTAACATAAGGTAGATTAGGATAAAGCAGGAACCTCCGTGGCTCAGACCGCAGCGCGTCGGCCTCTCACCGCTGGATACCGTGGTTCAAATCCCGGTCACTCCATGTGAGATTTGTGCTGGACAAAGCGGAGGCGGGACAGGTTTTTCTCCGGGAACTCCGGTTTTCCCTGTCATCTTTCATTCCAGCAACACTCTCCATTCTCATTTCGTAGCATTTATCAGTTATTAAGAAATCACTTTGGGAGTGGCGACCCCATATATATATATGATTCATTCATTACATCCCTGACCCGATCAATGACTGGAAAACAGGTTGTAGGTTTTCATTTTCAGGATAGAGCAGATATAGAATTGATAGTCTGGCATTGGGAACAATCT
Organism: Anabrus simplex; assembly: GCF_040414725.1. Taxonomy (NCBI): domain Eukaryota; kingdom Metazoa; phylum Arthropoda; class Insecta; order Orthoptera; family Tettigoniidae; genus Anabrus; species Anabrus simplex. Next base: position 21,022,736 of record NC_090275.1, on the reverse strand, counting down.
GAAAGTGAACACAACTTCCTGTTTGCGTTACCAGCCTATGGAGCCTATGAAAAATGCGAGCATGGTACTGAATTGCGAGAATCGAAACTGGAAATTAAATTCGTGAACACACTAGCATCTGGTGGAATATTTACAATCAATGTTTCTGTCAATAAAACGCAGTTCTTCAACAAAAATAATTGGGAAAAGCAAGTGCCGATACCAAGGGACCCGTAAACTTAATAACAATATGGCGAAAAGTAATTGATGCTATTTTTAGCTCGGATCGCTACTAGAGGAGAGGTGTGTTCATTACGAATGCCAGGGACCCACCAACCCACCCCTACAAAAACTGTATACATTATACTTGTATAACCTAATATAATCAAGCTTAAGCCTCCGTAGCTCAAGCGGCAGCAAGTTGGACTCTTACAACTGGGTTCCGTGGTTCCGGGAATAACATCAATTAGATTATTTATTTGAGGACGCACGTACTGTATCGTACTGTATATCTATTTGGTAGATGCATTTACATCGTTGTACTTACATTACGGATAGTAAATTTCTGTGTCCTCACTCGTGATGAAATTCCTCGCCATTATCATCGGACGCCTAGTGAGTTTTAAATTCTATTTCCAGAAATTCAGCGAACAGGGAAATTCAAATAACATTACAACAATGTGCAAAATCAAGCAGTAAACTTATTGAATTATATAAAATATATACTTCGTTTTTCTGAATGAATAACAGGAATTTTACTTCCTTTAAATGGAAGTACTGTCATTCCCGTCCAAGGAATTAAAAATTGTACCTTGTCGGTTTTCTTGCGTTTATGTATGTTTAGTCCTCAGCCCGAAGGCTGGTTGGATCCTCAATAGCTCTGCCATCAGCTGTCATAGATGGCCTAGGCATCACTGAAGAGGCATACTAGGGAAATGAGGAGTGAGGTAGTTTCCCGTTGCTTTCCTCACCGGGCCAGAAGTTGCTATTACATATCAGTCTGCCAAGCCCACTGAAATGCATGCACCAACCGACCCTATGAGCAATATTTTCACACCATTCATAGCAGGGACTGGCTGCAGAAGGAATGGCATTACTAGCATCACTCATACCTCAGTCACTTTCATTTTGTCAAAGCCAAGGATAAAGCTGAGACAGATCAATGAAAGTAACAAGATTGCTCTAGCCCATACCAGAAGACATAGTGCACTGTAAACACTAGGTCCCGCCAGCAAAGGCATTCTTGCGTTTATAGAGTCTTAAAATAATATATAAAAAATACTGTACCCCTCCCTATCAACATTTCGCTGAGTAGTGGGGGAGAGCTTCGTAGTCACAATGGAACGACACTGCTCCACTTCCTGCAAAGTGTGTTCACTCTCTCCCTTCACTGTGACGTATGTTTGCTACGTTTGCTGCCCCCATTCACGTCACGCCAGCCCGGCCGCACTGGGCTAGCCTCAACGGGCGCCCAGCTGAGCACCTCTGTTCGACAGGTTTGTGTGTTTCTCCATAACAAAGATTATTAGTGTAATCCCTATATTGTACTCTCAAGGTCTCCTCAAGTATTAAAAAATATATATTTTCGTTCCAATTATTACAAACAAAATCTTTAAAACAAAAAGTAATGGTTTAATGAAAATTTCAGCGAATGTTCCTATAAATATGTTTTAGTTCCCTGTAAAACATCGTATGCCTGAGACCGAATGTTTAAGGACAGGAAAAATATTTATGAAGTCTGCAGCTGTTCTTAAACTTTTGGTAGAACCTCTACTATACTTAAAAAAGAAACAACTTAATTGAAATAGAATGGCAGGTTTCGTTCTTAAAATCACACTCAAATATTTCTTTATAAACAGTTGTAACTTAACTGAGTCGAAACTGTCAAGAGATGGCTTCAAAAACCAAACCAAACCCCATGGCACTACAGCCCTTGAAGGGTCTTGGCCTACCAAGCGACCGCTGCTCAGCCTGAAGGCCTGCAGATTACAAGGTGTCGTGTGGTCAGCACGACGGATCCTCTCGGCCGTTATTCTTGGCTTTATAGACCGGGGCCGCTATCTCACCGTCAGACAGCTCCTCAATTCTAACCACGTAGGCTGAGTGGACCTCGAACCAGCCCTCAGGTCCAGGTAAAAATCCTTGACCTGACCGGGAATCGAACCCGGGGCCTCCGGGTCAGAGGCAGGCACGCTACCCCTACACCACGGAGAGATGGCTTCAGATATTACAAAATAAACGAACTGGGAGCAGAACAAGATTTATAGAAAACATCCGAAAAACTAGGTCATGCTTTCAGAAAGAAGATTGAGAATCTTTGGTCACCTGTACAGTATGGACAGAGACAAATTAACAAAACAAATTTTTGAATTCTTTGCAGATAAAAAACTGAACTAGTATTTTTTCAAAGAAGCCGAAGAAGGTTTGGAACTACTCAACATCAAAAAGGATCACATTTCAAATAGAAAGGAGTTTAGGAAAGCAATATCTCATCATGCAGAAAAAGGACGGAAGAAAGAAAACAACAGCGAAAAAAAGATGAAGTTTAGGGAACACTAGAAGGAGAAAACTGTTTCATGTGGTACTAAGATGACCTAATCCAATGAATGAATCAATGAATCAATGAATGAACGAACGAATAATAATTTCATGGGACTCTGGCCTGATGCAGGACGAAACTGCGTGTTATTGTGGTGTATGGTGTATGAGTTGCAGGAAATCAAAGCCGGTGCCCTCTTAAATGAAGGTCACTACGGTCACCACTCACCCAAGGGTCCGGAATTATTATTAATATTATTATTATTATTGTTATTAATAATAATAATAATAATAATAATAATAATAATAATAATAATAATAATTAAACCGGAGGTACACCTCCCTTCATTTGCACTGCTCGTCTTCCAGAAGGCCATCTGTGTTGGGAAACGTAAACTGTGTATTTGAAGAAGTTTGGATCTTTAATCCTTAGATGTCTCTACTATAGACTCCTCTGCCGGGAGGACGGGTAATTAATTTTTAAGAGTATGTTCTATTATCAATATTTGTGAACCTGAAGTGTTTGTAGATTGTTTTTTTGTGTGCTAAGGTTACTAGCACAACCATCACTTCCTTCTTCCTAAAGTCATTAACAAATCGGAAATGTTTGTAAATATTTTTGTAGCCAATTAAAATTGGGGTTGTGTACAGACATTCTGCCCAGAAAGTTCTGGAACTTTCCCCTCTGCTATATAAGCTGGGCGCTTTTCGATCATTTTGTCATCTTCGTCGCTCCAGTCTTAGAGTGCATAGGTGTAAGTGGAGCCAGGGGCAGCCTTGCCCGTCGTCGGAAGGCCCACCAGCTCAAGGTAATGGCAGACATCTTTTAAATATGTAATAGCTCCAGAAAGTTACCTCGAGGGGAAGATTTCAAAATTAATTCTTAATGTAAATTTCTTAAGTTCAATATCCCCTTTTAAATGTAAATTTTAAGGCAAGTCTAAGGACTCTATTCAAATCCCTGCTGGGAAATATGTAACTTAGGGAGTAAAGAGTGTTCACCCTCTATTATTTCCCATTCAACTTTCTATTGGGGTGACTATGATTTTCGAAAATTCTAAATTTTTTACTCTATTTTGGAAGTTAATATATCGCCATCTAGTCACATGTTTAGCATGTGTAACTTCAGGGCCACAAGCCCATACAGGATTTTAAGTGTTTTTCAAAAGCTTTCAAAAGTAGTGCAAGTGTTTCGCCTCCTAGCATTTTGTTCATGGCCGATTTCTTAACCCTTTTTCTTTGTACATTTAGGCCATTTAGAAAGGGCACTTATTGCCCCTGTTTAAATTCTAGTTATTCAGAGACAACTATGGATCAGACTGACGAGCAGAAATGGCAGTAAACACTGTTTTAAAGGTTTATCTAGGGTAAAATTTGGATAAGAAACTTGTGCCTTGAGAGGCTGGACTGTAGTAAATTTTGGAGCTCAGTCTCCTAAAGGGTAATTGAGTGGAGGAAATGTTTTTTTTCAAATAGTGTAACTTTAGAGCTACAAACCCCATCTCTTCGAACTTATCGTGTCAACAATTTTATCTTCTTCTTCTTAATCAATTTACCCTCCAGGGTGGGTTTTTCTCTTGGACTCAGCGAGGGATCCCACCTCTACCGCCTCAAGGACAGTGTCCTGGAGCTTCAGACTCTGGGTCGGAAGATACAACTGGGGAGAATGACCAGTACCTCGCCCAGGTGGCCTCACCTGCTATGATCAACAGGGGCCTTGTGGAGGGATGGGAAGATTAGATGGGACAGGCAAGGAAGAGGGAAGGAAGCGGCCGTGGCCTTAAGTTAGGTACCATCCCGGCATTTGCCTGCAGGAGAAGTGGCAAACCACGGAAAACCTCTTCCAGGATGGCTGAGGTGGGAAATCGAACCCACCTCTACTTAGTTGACCTCCCGAGGCTGAGTGGACCCCGTTCCAGCCCTCGCACCACTTTTCAAATTTCGTGGCAGAGCCGGAAATCGAACCCGGACCTCTTGGAGTGGCAGCTAATCACACTAACCACTACACGACAGAGACGACAACAATTTTCTCTATGGTACCTAATTGTTTTATGACTTTAAGTCATTATTCTTATAAGGGCTGAAGCAAAAAAAAAAGAGCAAGTCACCTCCATACAGGCCATGAAGACCCTTGGAGGAGTGGCTTCCACCATTATTAACCTCGGCACGTGATGGGGTACAGTGGTTAGCTCTACGCCCGACCGCCTTTGCCCCCAGGAATTAAGTTGGTACTCATTTTTGGTGTAGGCTGAGTGAACCTCAGGGCCAAATGCACCTCCGGAAGTGGAAATCTCGTTTCTTAAATAATACGACTTCCTGACTGGGATTCGAACCCACGTCCTTCCGGGCGAACCAAGCACGCCTTTACCGCCTCGGCCAGGCAGCCCCTTAAGAGCTGAAGAGCTCATCGTTATGCCATTGCAATCTTATTATTTATCAAAGTAAAAGGAAAGAAATAAAATTTCAGGATTTAGTGTTTTAAATTATACTTTGACCTTTTCCCTGTCCACCTATTAAAGCCCGCACCTTCTTACACCTATGGAAATTACTTAATCTCCGTAATAATAATAATAATAATAATTGTTACGGGGTTACCCGTGGAGCAGAAAGAGGTTAAAGAAGGTGCCGGGGTGAATGGGTCTAACTACAATATCAAGAATTGAATTAAAACTTTAACAAAGGTTATATTTCTTTAGAATTTCAAAATTTAACAAGTAACAACATGACAGGTGCAATCAGCAATCTTGAAACAAGACTAGGAAAATCCAAGATTAGTGAATTTTATAGATTCTGGGCTTCAAGTCCCTAGTTTTACAATTCCAGAGATACCGGATCCAGTTTACAACTTTAATTCAAAACAAGGAATCATTTATTCAAGGGCAGAAATCCCCTAATTCAAGAGCACTTGTTCCCAAAATACAATATCCAGCCTTTCAGAGGCACTCGTTACTCTCAGAAAACTTTGAAAAAGAGCTAACAGGCTCTCAGTTCCTTACGGCCCACTCAAGGCAACATTACATCAAAATTTACAATCTCTGGCCTCACAAGCCACAATTTACAAATTGAACTATTTTTACACAGAGGTATCTAGTGCCCAACCTACTGAGCCTTTGCAAAAAAGAACAGGTTGAGTAAACGGCCCGAACACAAACTGAATGGAGGCGAACTCTGCGCTCCAGATAATGAAATATTAAAACCTACAGGGCTCTCGGCCGATGAAACTGGGGCTATTCCCAAGCTACTGAGGTGGCTCGAATGGAAATAACTTTAATACACGACAGAAACGAAAGGTTACGAAAACGTAGCCACCTCAAACCAAGATGAAGGGGAGCTCGAGAGGGTAACTCACTCTCTATCCCCGATTTACACTTAAAAACTTTGTGAAATTTTTACGTTAGCCGAAATAAGATTTACGTTTTAGAAAAGTTTGTTACATACTTAAAGATTCGGACCTTCCCCTCAGATAAAGTTGCGGAGACAGTAAGAAAGACAGAATTTTATGTGGCCATTACCTTATAGATGTCCTGCTGACCGAAGAAAGAGGCGCCCCGCCTCCTGCCTTAACGCACACACTTAGAAAGACGGTGATCAATTGACAAGGAAACCCGAAAAGCCGCAACTTATATACCCTCAGGGAAGGTTCGAGAGAATTCAAGACTAAACCGGCCATACCCTCTCAATTTGTATTGGTGAACAAGTGAACAAGAAATGCGGGATTGGTTGAAAATTAATTTCAAAAATTCCTGATTGGCTAGATTTAAAACTGGCGGAAAGAAAAGGAAGTGTTGCCAACCCAAAAATAAATGAACATAGATTCAGTTATGGAAAACCTAGGTATACGAAACTTCTTTATGTTAGGAGTTCTTCCACCTTGCACCAGAGTGCATGATCAGAATTTTTTGGCAGTGACATCTGTGGAAAAAAAGTTCAAACTTCTTGAAGTATAGCAAACAAAACAAGGAGAAATTCCGTCAGTTTAGGAAACTTCACAATAACCAAATTACTTAATATTTCAGAGGTGACATCTTCTGATTAAAGTTCCAACTTGTTGTGTTATCAGTTTCACTTTTTGATCGATAGGGGAGTTTATAAAGGCGGTTATTTGAATGAGTGGAGTTGAGGTGTACCTCCCGGTTCAATTTTTTTTTTTTTTTTTTTTTTTTTTTGCTAGCTGCTTTACGTCGCACCGACACAGATAGGTCTTATGGCGACGATGGGACAGGGAAGGGCTAGGAGTGGGAAGGAAGCGGCCGTGGCCTTAATTAAGGTACAGTCCCAGCATTTGCCTGGTGTGAAAATGGGAAACCACGGAAAACCATCTTCAGGGCTGCCGACAGTGGGGCTCGAACCCACGATCTCCCGGATGCAAGCTCACAGCCGCGCGCCTCTACGCGCACGGCCAACTCGCCCGGTACAATAATAATAATAATAATAATAATAATAATAATAATAATAATAATAATAATAATAATAATAAGGCCTCAGCTACCGCCTTGCGGGCATTTTTATTTGTTGCAATTTAGGCCGGCTGCTTGTTAATTTCGACGTATCGTTTTACTGTTCCAGTTGGCATAGAAACCGGATCTCTGTTGGGCGACCTGTAGTTGAGTTTCAATTAATTTTGTGTGGTAAACACCAAATGTGACACCAGAGATCTTTTACATGGTGACATTTTTTCAAGTTGCGTTTACGGCGTCGACGGGATTGGAAAGGGCTAGGAGTGGGGGAAGAAAGCGGCTGTGGCCTTAATTAAGGTACAGCCCCCAGTATTTGCCTGGTGTGAAAGTGGGGAAACCACCGAAAGCCATCTTCAGGGCTGCCGGGAGTGGATTTTGAACCCACCATGCTGACATCATACGACATGGAGTGTCGAATAGTCTAATCCCCCCTCTTTCAAGAATTCAGCTCGTATGGGCAGGTTTGCTCTCGCGACTTTGAAATCCGAAGGCCGACACTTTTTTTAATGCTATTTATTCGGGGCGCCGACCTAAAGAGATCTTTTGCTCCTACTTTGCACCATATGTTGTGAACCTGCGTGTAAGTGGAAATGGCGGGAGTGTAAAGTGTTGAATGTGAGGAAAGGAACATTAAGGACGACACAAACACTCAGTCCCCTGACCCGGCCAGGAATCGAACCCGGTGCCGCCGGGTAACAGGCGGACGCGTTGCCCCCTACACCGCGGGGCCGGACGGGCCGACATCTTAGAATTAATGTCTCATTTCTTGGCGACCCTTCAAATGAAATAATCGTATGTCACGAGGTTGAATGCAATAATTCAATTTCGAGAAATTCACGCGGATCTTTCCAAGTTCTCAAAGACCACAACGTCAATAACCAACCATCATTCACCCTCATTTAGGGCAGTCACCCAGGTGACAGATTCCCTACCAGTTGTTTACCTCGGCGTTTCTTAAATAACTGCAAAGAACTTGAAAATATCGAATTTGATTCATTATTCCAATCCCTAACTTCTATTCCTATACAAGAGTATTTACCCCAGCATTTGAATCACGACTTTGTATTCGCTAATGTCATTCCACGCCGTATCTCCACTGAGAGCTCGAAACATACCACTTAGCCGAACAGCTCGTCTCTTTACTCCCAAGTCTTCCCAGTCCAAAGTTTGCAACATGTTCGTAACACTGCTCTTTGGTCGGAAATCACCCGTACTGCTTTCCCTTGGATCCCTTCCATTTCTCGTATCGAGTAATTCCGCTGTGGGTGCGATATCACTTGGAGTACAGGCTGAACTGAGACAATGTTTGGTGCGAGGCTAGTATAGTGATGTATGTAGGTCAATGATTTGCGGTATTTCTTCAAGGTGACGTCTCACTAGCCTTCGACCGTGGTACCAGCCAGCTTGTCTGACAAACCCCGTGCGAGCACCATATTAGGAGAATGCAGCGATCCGGGGAGTTAAGACATCAAACGCCTGTCTTCTACACGGACGATGCTACAGCGCGCTACCATTCACACGTCTCATCTCCCCATTGTTCTGAGTTCCCGAGGTTCATAGTGGAGAGAATAGTGGCTACCGGTCTCTTGCGATGTTGTGTGGGACGAGGTATTAGTCACCATTGCCTCCCGTCTGGACTAGACATGGTTTCTAACATAGAATCGAATAGAATAAAATAGAATAGAAGAGAAGATATTTATTTTGTCTTGCAAGAGTAAGGTCATAAGGACTTCTCTTCCAACTAAGTAGAAAATATAATATTTACACGAGCAGAATTCAAACATCTCACAGCACCTAAATAATAATTAAAATAGGAAATAAACGATCATGATGATCATGTACACTATAAAAACATGACTACAGTATTCACAAAATATTAACTTAGCTAGTTGATTGTGATTAAGATGCTTGTTGTTTAAAGGGGCCTAACATCTAGGCCATCTGCCCCTAATAGCACGAAATGTGACGAAATGTAATGACAATTTAAAATTCCAAAATTCATCCACTGACCAGAATTCAAAACTTGATGATAATGAATGAATAGGCGAATATGAATGTAAAAATATTCAGCAGATCCAACTCACAATATTTAAAGTTTAAAATAATTCAAAAATCAATCAAGTATTATAAACTTAAAACAATCAGTGGATTCGACCCGCAATGATCTTCCCAGAAGCAAACTTAAAACAATGGTATAGACTGACCAAAGGGCTGCTTCCAAAGCACAATCCTGATGCTTGTTGTCTAAAGGGGTCCAAAATCCACGTCAACGGCCCCTCATAATAGTACTTACGGCTAGTATAGTAGAACCATGGTATTTCTCATGTAGCGGTACTAAACACAAGTAACATAGAGTCACAGTGTTCCACACAGGTAAGGCAGACCCATGATGTCCACAACCAGATGCTGAAACACGCCAGTGAGGATAGCCTCTTTTTATCTCCTCGGGATATTCCAACCGTACCTGGACAGATAGGAGCCTCCTAAATAGTGGCGAATACTACGCACCCATAGTGATCCACCCTCACACCCAAGGTATTCCTCACATAGTGGTACTCATCACAGGAAAATTCGACTCATGGTGTTCCTCGCGTGATGTTATTAATCACAGGTAATCCCATGGTTCAAAATTCAGCATCCCTTGGTCGCCCCTTTTAGCCGACTCTTACGACAGGCAGGGGAAGCGTAGGTGTATTCTTCGTCTGTTTCCCAACCCACAGGAGGTACTTAGCTAATTTCTATGATCCGTAATAATAACAGTTTGTTTATATATTAGAGTATTATTGATTATCCATATCTTTTTGTTACTGGTTTTACGTCGCTCCGACACAGATAGATCTTATGGCGACGGTGGGACAGAAAAGGCCTGGGAGTTGGAAGGAAGCGGCCATGGCCTTAATTAAGGTACAGCCCCAGCATTTGCCTGGTGTGAAGATAGGAAACCACGGAAAACCTTCTTCAGGGCTGCCGACAGTGGGATTCGAACCCACTATCTCCCGGATGCAAGCTTACAGCCGCGTGCCCCTAACCACACGGCCTACTCGCCCGGTATTGATTATCCAAGTACAACCCCTGTTTTACACATCATATATTAGGGCTTAGATTCCCACTCCGTAAAGGGCATATTATAATCCTCTGAAGCTTGAGTGGCAAAACTCAGACGATGGCATTCTGCCTCCCGCTTCAGAGCCAGAAAATCAAGATGGTAATTCCCGGAACCAGACTCATCTGCGAAATGACTTGCTAGATGGTTAGCTACCGTGGGTGGATCAGTGATGATACTGCCTGCAATGGAAATTCCCGGTACTGAGGATGGTCCTTGTACATCCGAAATGAGTCGAAATTCAGTCCATACTCGAGATGACGGTGTATGTGACATCGTGGACGACGCATACCTTTTCCATGAAACTTTCTCACTCTGGCAAATAAGAACCCGCGCCCTAGCGTGAAGTTTTTTTAAAATGTTACCAAGCTGGCCACAGTAGGCTGCCCACGATAGCGTTTATGAGCGCGACATCGTTCTTTTATAGCTGCTGCAATTTCTTCGTTCCACCAAAAAATACCACAGAAAAATGGAATGGACTCCTCAGCAGCAGCAAGAATGATTTGTATGATACAAGTTACATCACCGTCTATGATCCGGTTATTCGCGTCGTTAGAGGCAGCTAGTGATGTGAACTTTGGCCAATCAGCACGTTTTAAAAATCCATCGGGGAGGAGCTTCGTTGGATTTCTGTTTCAACAAAGTAAGAGTAATGGGGAAATGGTCATTGTCACAGAAGTTGCCGTGTACACCCCACGAAAGCAAGGAAACGAGCTCACCACTACACAGATTAACGTCAATGCGCGAGAAGGTATCGTGCGCTTCGCTGAAGTGTGTTGGTTTCCCTGTATTCAAAATTCATAAATCTAGCTTCCCCATGAACTGCCCCAAATCTCTTCATCCGAGGCAAGGCAATTCAGAGCCCCATAAAGGGCGATAGAAGTTAAAATCACCCAATACGTCTGCGAATACGTTTGCGGCATAATAATTTTACGAAATATATTGTTAAACATTGGATTTACAGTTGATGTGAGGTGTTATCAACATTTTAATTTTTTATAAATCAAACGTAAACACTTCAGGGGGCCACATAAAAATATCGTAATAAACAGAGTGGGACATTCCATACGACGGTTGAGAAACACTGTGCTAAGGTCGCAATATTAAAAGATAAATTCTGACAGTTCTTAGAGGGAGGTCCGTTTACTGCCTTCCTGGGTAGAAATAAGGGAGTAGGGGGTATGGTTACCATAGAAACGTGGGCTGGTCCATTGCGGTTGCCATGTAGATAAGCCTGCTGGCCTGGTCGTGTTGGAGTTGCCGAGCCTCTCACTTCTGAACGATCTGAACGAACTAACAAGTGAGCTGGAAGCGAGGAGATGGAGAAAGGAATGTAGTAATGTGGCAACACCGTAAAATGCTCCTCCCTCCAACACTGTCACAATGCTTCTTTCAATATTACGGGTATAGAGCCTCCAGATAACAATCAGTGTACTTCTCCATCCACTTCAAATCCCCAACATTCCCGGTGCTTGTTTCTTTTACCGAGAATTCGATTTATTTGGACTTTGCCTGGATCAAGGGGCAGCAGTCTAAATTCAGTCAGTTCTTCTTTCAAAGATATTAATAGGTAGGGATGAGAATTTGCCTGTTTGCCTATTTAATTCGTATATACGAAAAAGCAGGCTTTGAAGATAGAAATCCGTTTGAGATTTAGCCTATTTGCGTGTTTAATTCCTGTGTACGGAAAAATAGATATAAATCCCTTTTAGGCTCTTTTCAGCAAGAATTTGTTCGTTTTATTGTGCCTATAAATGCGTATTTCAGGAGTTCGTGCCTATTTGAAGTATAATTTCCTCTTCTGTGCTTCTTCTAGTCTTTTAATAGTCTTTAAAAGAAGCCAATTTACTTCCACTGCATTATATTCCAGCTAGTATGGTCGGCAGAATTATTTTCCCGCTTCTCATCACCTGTTTACGCTACTAAAAATAAGGAGAATTCTCTGAAATATCCACAAATTTTGGGGAGTTTACTGAGGACAAACAAGGAACAATTTGACCCTGAAACTTCCCACCCTTCCCACCTCCTAAAATTATATGCGAAAACCAATCAACGTCGAAACCCCCCTCCCACTACCTCCCTCTTGCTGAAAATACTTATACGGCTTGATTGCGGCCAGTATCCAGTATTCGGGAGATACCGGGTTCGAACCCCATGCTGTGCTGCCTTGATATATAAATGGGGTTGGAAAGCATCAGCTGCTTGTGGCTTTGGGAATGACAGTCATATAATCTACCACATCACCTTTGAGTGTCCCTTCAAGTGCATCCAGGCGAGAGACAAGATTTTATTGATGAAACACCTGATGTACTTGAATGGCTCAAGAACCTGGACTGTAATTTATAAGGGCTGCTGAAAAGTGCCCATCATGAACTTGTGTTCTTTTCATTGCTTTTTCCCCATTGATTTGTTCTTTATGTAAGTCATACGCTAAATAAACTGAAGTTTTGTCTCATCACTTCATCTGATGTTGAGAGATCCTTCTCACAATAATGCCTAATTATGTGCCCATTTTGGCTATTTTAGTGCCTGTATGCCTGCCTATTTGAACTGATTTTAGTGCCTATGAAACCTGACCATACTGATAGAAATGCTGTTTGAAGAGTTTATGATCTCGTACTAATTTCAAGTTAATTGTGTCATAAAAAAGGAAACGTATTACCATTATCTACTTAAATGGAAAATTATAGTCGCTAATCTTTAATGTTACCGGACTTTTTTATGAAAACTGTTAGTGTATAAGTCTGCTATTACGGTGATATAATGCTATATATTAGATCGGACACAAAAGAAGAAGTGTTAAGTGTGAACATATCAAGTTAAAGAGGTGAAAAGAAATGGCGTATGGCTTTTAGTGCCGGGAGCGTCCGAAGACATGTTCGACTCGTCTTTCGATTTGACACCCGTAGGCGACCTGCGCGTCGTAATGAGGATGAAATTATGATGGGGACGACACCAACACCCAGCCCCTGTGCCAGTGAAATTAACTGATGATGGTTAAAATTCCCCAACCCTGCCGGGAATCGAACCCAGGACCCCTTTGATCAAAGGACAGCACGTTAAATATATAGCCATGGAGCCGGACAGTTAAAGAGGTAATTTTTAGTGAAGATGCTATGTGTGTGTAACTTGACATATCCTCCCACTGCTACTTGTTTAATAGACATCAGAATATTCGCTCATATAGAGGATTCTTTAAAAGTCGCTGTCTGTGCCGAAATACTACCGTTGATTGTTGCATCAGTGTCTATAACCAGTGACGTAGTGAAGCTTCGATCCGGCACTGCAACTGAAGTTGAACGGGTTAATCACTTTTAAAGTAAACCATAGAAAGATTATGAATGCTTATTTAGATTATCTTTCAAACTGCAAAACGGTTCCTGAGGATTTGACGGCTTAACCCATGTACTGTAGTTCTTCAGAATGGATTCACTCACATGAATAATTAATTAATTAATTAATTAATTAATGCCTTTCTCTACATGGCGGGGCTCAGGCTGTTAAGTCTGTTGCTATTATGCCAAACCATATAATGATACACCTCCATAAACAGAACATAATGAGCACTATAACTATTTAAATTTAAAAGTAAATTTAACATAGTTTAAAATTAACGTAAAATGGGAGCATCTACAACCAGGGCACGGCTTTTGATCTCACGCGTTTCACGTCAGTCGCATTAATATTTAATAATAATAATAATAATAATAATAATAATAATAATAATAATAATAATAATAATAATAATAATAATAATAATAATATTTGCTTTACGTCCCACTAACTACTTTTACGGTTTTCGGAGGTCCCGGAATTTAGTCCCGCAGGAGTTCTTTTACGTGCCAGTAAATCTTGTTGCTTGTTGTTTAAAGGGGCCTAACATCGAGGACATCGGCCCCGCCAGTAAATCTACCGACACGAGGATGATGTATTTGAGCACCTTCAAATACCACCGGACTGAGCCAGGATCGAACTTGCCAAGTTGGGGTCAGAAGGCCAGCGCCTCAACCGTCTGAGCCACTCAGCCTGGCTGTATTAATATTTAAAATTAGACTACACTTCATAATGGACAACTTTCAAGGTTATCTTTCAACTAGTAATTCCAATATGATACGGTAAAAGGAGTAGCCTCCGTGGCTCAGGCGGCAGGGCGCTGGCCTCTCACCGCTGGGTTCCGAGACTCAAATCCCGTTCACTCCACGTGAGATTTGTCCTGGACAAAGCGGAGGCGGGACTGGTTCTTTTCCGGGTACTCCCGTTTTCCCTGTCATCTTTCATTCCACCAACACTCTCCAATATCATTTCATTTCATCTGTCACTCATTAATCTTTGCCCCAGAAGAGTGCGACAGGCCTCGGCAGCCGGCACAATTCCTATCTTCGCCGCTAGATGTGGGTTTCATTCATTCCATTCCTGACCCAGTCGAACGACAAGGAACAGGCTGTGGATTTTCAAACAGTGAAAGGATATATATGTCCCCTACATTATCTAATATATAAAGAGGTAAACTTGGCTAATCTCAGGAGCTACTGCACCGATTCTAAAACTTCCTTGTCTAATGTAAATATTCATTATCCCTGAGGGAGATGAGCTGTATATTATTTTCAAAACAATTCGTTGGGTGGGGGGAGGCACGGGTTTAGATATAATAATAATAGGCTAATATAGGCGAAATATCAAATTTGTCGTACAAGGACGAGGCAAAGCTCAATTTGAGTCCCTTGACGCAAAGAACAAAACTCGGTAAGCCCTACAGGCCCGAAAACAATGTTTTAAGGCCCTAACCAACCGTTATGGAGATATTGGCACCACACTACCCCTGCTCTAGGAACTGCCGTAACCATGACGTCAGCTCCAGGATTTTACAGCAGCGAAATTATCTAAAATATATCACAAAAACCTAACATGTTACAGATATGAAAACCGGGCGAGTTGGCCGTGCGCGTAGAGGCGCGCGGCTGTGAGCTTGCATCCGGGAGATAGTAGGTTCGAATCCCACTATCGGCAGCCCTGAAAATGGTTTTCCGTGGTTTCCCATTTTCACATCAGGCAAATGCTGGGGCTGTACCTTAATTAAGGCCACGGCCGCTTCCTTCCAACTCCTAGGCCTTTCCTATCCCATCGTCGCCATAAGACCTATCTGTGTCGGCGCGACGTAAAGCCCCTAGCAAAAAAAAAAAAAAGATATGAAAATTGGTATTTGGAATCTTTAAAAATAAAAGAACACTTTTGTTTGTTTCCAGAAAATTCACTTAAGAAGTGATGGGGTGGGGGTAAAAAGAAGTGATGAAGGAGTTAAATTCTTTATATGAGGATACATATATCTCAGAAACTGAAGATGTTACAGACATTAAAATTGGTACTTGAAATCGCCTTTAAAAATGAATGAACACAACTTTTTTTTAAAAGCGGGTGAATTATTAAAACGAGTATATTCTTCTTCTATTTTTTCCCACACCTGTGGGGTCACGGGTGCTAACTGCGGTGCACATGTGATTTTACCCTGTTATACGGCTGGATGCCCTTCCTAGCTCCAACCCTATGTGTAGGGATGTGATTACTATTGCGTGTTCCTGTTGTGTTTGGTAATGTGGTATTTTGAGTGAATATGAATAGGAGAGTGTTGGGACAAACACAAATACCCAGTCCCCTAGCCAGAAGAATTAATCGCACGCGATTAAAATCCCCGACCCAGACCGGAATCGAACCCGGAACCCTGTGAACCGAATGCCTCAACGCTGACCATTCAGCCAAGGAGTGAGGCAGTTTTTAAACTGAGTATATCTACAGTATATCTCATAAACAGAACATGTTACAGACGTGAATATTGGTGCTGGAAATCAATAATAAGTGAAGAAGGAGTTGAATTCTCTTTATGGGGATACTCATATCTCAAAAACTAAGATGTTACAGACGTTAAAATTGGTATTTGGAATCTGCTTTAGAAATAAAGAAACCCTTTTCTTTACTTAAAAGAGGACTGTTTCTCACATGTAGATAGAGTTCCATGTCGCATGTTCCAAATTTAGCTCTGCCAGTAGCCTGGTCATCTTAGCCCCAAAAGGCAATGCCACTAACGTGGTTTACAAAAAGGTTCTGGGGTAAAATAAATGCACTGTGTCGGTGAGTTTTTATACTTCAGGGATTGTCAGATAATGTCTTAGTGCGGTACCGAGGAACAAATCATTTTTATTAAATTACGAAATCCTCGCGAGCGAAGCCGTGGGTAATAACTAATAATAAATATTTTTTACCGAGGGCACTGACCATACGGTTAGGGCCACCCATCTGTACGCTTGCATTCGGGAGAAAGTGGGTTCGAATCCCACCGTCAGCAGCCACAAAGATGGTTTTCCGTTGTTTCCCATTTTCACACCAGAAAAATGCTAGTGCTGTACCATAATTAAGGCCACGGTCGCTTCCCTCCCAATCCTATCCCTTTCCCATTATTCCGTCGTCGAAAGTCTTCGATGTATTAGTGTGACGTTAAAAAAAGTAGAATAAATAAATAAATAAATAAATACATTATAGTGATACTGATGGGAATGCAATACATTTAAAAATATGATCAGAATGTTGTTGTAACCTATCGTAGGTCCCTTTTGTTTTAAGGTTTTCCGTCATAAATGGTCATTTATGTCCACGGTTTTTATTGTAATTTCCGCTTAACCACAACAGCCAAGCTCGTGTTCCGATTTCGTGGCCTGTTCGTATATCACTGTATGACGATTTCCGCTTAACCACAACAGCCAAGCTCGTGTTCCGATTTTGTGGCCTGTTTTCGTATATCACTGTATGACGATTTCCGCTTAACCACAACAGCCAAGCTCGTGTTGCGATTTCGTGGCCTGTTCGTATATCACTGTATGACGATTTCCGCTTAACCACAACAGCCAAGCTCGTGTTGCGATTTCGTGGCCTGTTTTCGTGTATCACTGTATGACGATTTCCGCTTAACCACAACAGCGAAGTTCGTGTTCCGATTTTGTGGCCTGTTTTCGTGTATCACTGTATGACGATTTCCGCTTAACCACAACAGCCAAGCTCGTGTTCCGATTTCGTGGCCTCTTCGTATGTCACTGTATGACGATTCTCCTTGTATCCTTTTCTAACTACCCTACAATCAGCTGATCGTGGTGTTGGCCTCGTGACACAACATGGATGAACTGGCGCTCTTCGCACACTATGATTAACAATGCTCTACATCAGTAGACAAACACGTTTGAATGGTGTTTTTAAAAGTAGGAGAGATCACGATATGAGGATAAGGTTGGGATTGGAATAATTTACCAAGGGAGAAGTTCAATAAATTTCCAAATTCTTTCAATTATTTAAGAAAAGACTAGATAAAAAAAACAGATAGGGAATCTGCCACCTGGGCGACTGTCGTAAATGTAGATCAGTGGCGATTGATTGATTGATTGATTGATTGATTGATTGATTGATTGATTGATTGATTGATTGATTGATTGATTGATTGATTGATTGATTGATTGATTGATTGATTGATTGATTGATTGATTGATTGATTGATTGATTGATTGATTGATTGATTGATTGATTGAATGGAGATACACCCAGCCCCGGCAAGCGAAATTAACTAATTATGGTGAAACTTCCCCACCCTCCCGGGAATAGAACCGAGGACCCTTATAACCAATGGTCAGCACGCTAACCATTTAGCCATGGACACGGACAATCAATTAAAATAATTACATGTTTGCATAAAAATGCATGTCTATGCTATAATATCACAGCCTTAAACACAATACTACATATCTTGAACTAAATTTAATGGAAACTGTCACAAATATATTTAAAAATGCAGTTAGTGGGACTAACTAACTGTCCCACTAACTGTTACTGAACAACTTTGGCATTCCTTTCAAATACTGATAAAACTGTAGACTGTTTTAAATGTTATTGAAAATTTAAAATATTTTTAGTAGAATCACGAGTTACCCCATACCCTCTCAACATTGCCCTTATGGACAAGCTTCAATAATTGAGAGTGATTAATTTGAGCACTTCTGCGACACGTGGGAGACGATATTGTTTTCAACTGTTTTAAGCAGTATCGGTCGATTGATCACTAACAACAGTTTACGAGGATCAATTTTATTGATGTTCGCGATCGTAAAACGTTAACCGATCTACCTTGGCATCTAGTGGGTTATTACTTTCTGCTTTCAACATTTTAAATTTTAAACTTCGTTAGAAAACTTTGAAAACAGGCCGAACGCCCCTGTTTGTTAATGAAAAACGGTATATGTCCGGACAAAAGATAACGTATGGAAACCCTGTTCTTGGTAAATTATTTCCTTCTTGTTCTTCTTCTCCTTCTTCTTAATCCGTTTACCCTCCAGCGTTGGTTTTTCCCTAGGACTCAGCGAGGAATCCCGTCTCTACAGCCTCAAGGGCAGTATCCTGGAGCGTGTGACAATTGATCGGGTATACAACTGGAGAGGAGGACCAGTACCTCGCCCAGACTGCCTCACCTGCTGTGTTGAACAGGGGCCTTGTGGGGGGATGGGAAGATTGGAAGGAATAGACAAGGAAGAGGGAAGGAATTGGCCGTGGGCTTATTTATGTACCATCCGGGCATTTGCCTGGAGGAGAAGTGGGAAACCGCGGAAAAACACTTCGAGGATGGCTGGGGTGGGAATCGAACCCCCTCTACTCAGTCGACCTCCCGAGGCTGAGTGGACCCCGTTCCAGCCCCCGGACCACTTTTCAATTTTCGTGGCAAATCTGGGAATGGAACCTGGGTCTCCAAGTGTGCCAGCTGATCACACTGACCACTACACACATACTGTAGGCGGACTGGTAAATTCTTCCAATCTCTAATTTCTCTTTCCATACACGAATATTTGCCCAGACTTGACCTCTGTATCTCTCCCCTGACAGCTCGGATCTTAAGTCGAGCAACTCATCATCCTCTTCTTTCTCCCAGGTCTTTCCAGCCCTAAGTTCGTAACACCACTCCTTAAACAAATCACGCTACTTTCCTTTGGATATTTTCTACTTTTCGAAGCAAATAATCCAGGCGAGGGTCCCATATAATACAATGATCGTCAATTAATACTAGTACTGGCGCCTGCAGATAGTACATCACTGAAGTCTCTCAACAGCATACGTGGTACCAGAATTACATTACGTACGGGTGTTAGGAAATTCAAGTCAAACATGACAGTGAAGTCATGTCCGTGCGGATGTGAAGGATGTTAAAAGAGTTCACTGGCTACAATGAACGTGACCATGCCGTGATTGGTACGAATGCATGAAAGGCCTCGCCGTCAATAAAGCTTCCCACCAATGAGTGCGGATCTAACACTCAAAGTTGTTCTTCTGCTCCACCGCCGTCTCGATCCTGGGTCGAGACGGCGGTGTTCTGCTCGGACGTGTAGCGTATGGACTGTCGAGTGTCATGAAGTATACAGCATCGTACACTGGCGTATTCAACCAAACTAATTTGATAATATAATGCCAAACGTTAACCTCAGGCGGCAGTGCGCCGGACTCTCACCGCTGGGTTTCGTGGTTCAAATCCCGGTCACTCCATGCGAGATTTGTGCTGGACAAAGCGAAGGCAGGACATGTTTTTCTCCGGGTACCGCGGTTTTTCCTGTCATCTTTCATTCCAGCAACACTCTCCAATATCATTTTATTTCATCTGTGAGTCATTAATCATTGCCCCAGGGGAGTGCGACAGGCTTCAACAGCCACGGCCGACTTGATGCTTCGCTCTACGCAGCGAGGGATCCAGTCGGCCGTGCGGCAGCCAGCATAGTTCACATCATCGCGGCTAGATGGGGGCTTCATTCTTTCCATTCCTGACCCTGTTGAAAATGAAAACAGGTTGTGGATTTTCAACGTACAGGTTTCACGCCATGGTTGTTCTTCGAGAACATCGTGTTTGCAAACATAACTACGTGTGTTGTGTTGCCAAATATAACGCAGCTTATTATTATTATTATTATTATTATTATTATTATTATTATTATTATTATTAGTGAATAAGGCCATAAGGATTACGCAAACTACTTATCGGCGTACTTTTGCCTTCCTTTGTGGCCATTCTTTTTCATTCTTTTAGTGTCAGCTTCCTTTCTATTTTCAGATCAGGTTGTTCCATTCTCCTTCTTTGGTCTTTCCTCTTAATCAACTTGCCATTTGTGAATTTTGGATCTGAACATTGCCCGATTTTTGACATCTCCTGGTGTGATTCCTACCTGTTTCAGATCGGTTTTGATTTCGCCAATCCATTTCATTGTGTCTGTTTTGGCTTTACTCCCGTGTTCATAGAATTCGACTATTTCTTTTGTAAATCTGTTTGGATGCATTCTTTTAATATGTTCTTCCCTTAGCTACGCCTTAACCCTGATCCCGGGCGCCATGCTTGCGCGTGCCTCCCTTTCTTTGATCTTTGGCTCGGCTATATTTTATTCTTTCGTCCCTCTTGAAGTTCGTTGGAAACCATTGTTGTGTGCAGCATTCCCATATTATGGCTGCGTGCCGTGATCTGTAAATACTCGTCCTGTTCATACGGATATAAAATGATTTATTTCTTTGGGCCGAGGTCCGCGTAGTGGAATTACTCTGTTTTGTTCCTAAGGTAACAATTTCTTTTCTTATGTTCTGAATAATTGGATTTTATGAATGTTTGAACCTGTTGACCGGATCGTATTATTGGGTAGACATGATACTATGATGATAGTAATTAGGTTATTATGCCTATCCATTGTTTCCACCAGGGCCAGTTTTCTTTCTTATTATATTTCTCCCTGATTTGTATGGCCATTTATAATTTTGGTCTAATGTGTATTTAATAAACTCTTTGTTTCATACTCGGCCTTATTACTTTAGAAGTAGGAGGGGTAGCCTTTTCAATTTTACCCTTTTGATTTAACAGGCTCGAGTTCAGTTCATGACTTGTCTCTGGTCATTTTCGACCCGATCCGCGCGAACATGATAGGTAAGTATTTATTTATCACCCTGTTACTCTGATTGATTGTTTTTCGTTATCTTTCTACCTGTGTATGTATTGTGTTTTCCGGCTATTTATTCCTCGGTGCTCATCGTGTCCAACCCTGCCGTGGGCATGCGAGAAGAATAAGATGGGACTGGTCTAATACAACCACATACCGTACAAAGGGTGTATTCTTCATTGTACGATATCATATTCAGCGAGGGGGTGCAATGTTCATAGAATATTAATCTGCGTTTTCTGATGTCGCTGTGAATATTTTTGTATTATTTGATTTCTTGTTTGCTTCTGAGTTGCCATTGTCCGTTTTGGACCTAGAATTTTTCTTATGATTTTGCGTTCCTTTTCCTCAATATTTTCAGTGTCAACGCCAGTTAATATTATTCGTTTTCCCCGTTATCCTACCGAACCATACCAATGGATGTTTCTGTTTAAGATGTGTCTTCCTTGCTACTCCTAAATTATCAGCCCGTCGTAGTCAGTCGATACTCAAAACTGTATGAGTGCGACCAGAGATAGCCGTGGTGTGACTCATTGCTCTGAACTTTACCTCAGCACGGCGCTTTCTCGGCACTTATTCTCACGACTCTCAAGATTAGACATTATCTGGCCACGGACGGTATTCACTTTTGGTATTACATAACTGACGCTCCTTCTCACCTCTCAAGAACTGCAAACTGTGATAGAGCGCTCCAGCCACTCAGATGTAATCTTTGAACGAAATTGGAGAGTAATAGCTCAATGAATTCCGATGTAAGTCTGATCAGTAAGTCGCATTTGATATTCCAGAATGCTTAACAAAAAAACCTCTGCCTCCACTCCTTTTTAATAGCATTGTGCCATTATCGTACCACAATTTCCTTCCGCAGGCTTCCCAAGGAAGGTAAACAAAAGTCAGCTTATTTTGCTGTGAAGGTTTACAGGTCTTCAACGTATGTCGGTTATAGATAATGTGTCCGTCATACGACTCGACCTCGTAACACTATAAGGAACCACACTTTGCGTAACGCAGTCCACATACAAATTCAGGAATAGATAGCGAACAACAATTGGAGGATGCTCTTCGGTAAATCTGCAATGTAACTTACAAGATAATTATTTGAACTGGACCACACATATTTCAATGAAATGTGCGTGAATGATCAATTAGCATATCCAAAATTGGACGGAAATAATCAAGGGTAATATAACAAGCGTGCGCGTTCGTGAAATTATTGGCAAGATGAAACCACGAGTTGTACTTGGTAAGACTCTTTCAAAGCAACATAGCCGGACTGAACATATAAACAGACGTTACTGACCATGCCACTTTGCCGGCATTGTGAAGGACTGTTCGAGAAACATGATAATGAATTTACGTTAGTACCCTCGCCCTCAAATAGACCGGATATGAACCCAACTGAATAATTTTAGCTTGACTGATTGATTGCTGGCGTGGTTGTTTTTACAACCTTCAAAACAGAGTAGCCATTACTGCTATTGATCAGGAAGGTAATGGAGTTATTTGACTATCGAGATAAGAAGTACAACGTAATCAATCAATCAATCAATCAATCAATCAATCAATCAATCAATCAAACATTGATCTGCATTTACAGCTGCCGCCCAGGACAGATTCCCTATCAATTGTTTTCCTATGGCTGGAGGCCATCCGAAAATCTGTGTAACATGACGCGACAAAATGTCTGACGGAAGTGTAACCATAGCAACCGTGCAGGCAGTGATGTATTATGGTCAGACAACGTTACCTAGCAACCCCACAGGCCATGTCTTATAGCCGTTGATAACACAGACAGACCACGCGTCTCAATGGATATGCGGGCTGGAGCCCGGATCCTTTGAGCCATTTTAGCCCTTCGACCTTCCGGTCTTGAGTGCTGCTTTCGACTGATGTTAACTAGACTGCATTGATGTGGATGGTGGTGGTACCTTGAACGGAATCGGACTGGTCAGGATGTGACCTGCACCCCGAGGGGTGGTTTACATTAGGATGGCCTTGGGTCTCTTATGACGGAGACCCTCGGTTTCATAGTTTCCAAGAGTGGAGATAAGGGGGTTTTTGTTTGTGCTGAGACCAGAATAGAATTTCTTTGCGGATTTTTGGATCCTGGTATAAATTTCTTGAATATTGAGGTCAGTGTGGATGTCACGATTCCGTTCAAACCATTGGGCACCTGCAATCATGCGAAGGGCACGATTTTGAAATCTCTGGACTTGTTGCAGGTGCGTTTTGGCTGCGATCCCCCAGACGGGACTGGCATACTCGAGGATTGGCCGAATGGAGGATTTGTATAACAGGAGTCTGTTTTCCAAGTTGAGCCCATTGTCGGCTTTCATGAGTGGAACAATTTCATGGAGGCGGCGATGTGCCTGGGCCGAAATTTTGGCAACATGATGTTTAAATGTTAGTGCTCTGTCAAGGGAAACACCCAGGTACTTAGTAACATCAGACCACCGAATTACTTCGCCGAAAAAATTCAGTGGTTCAGGGTCAGTTCTTGTTCGTTTTGAAAAGAGAGTAGCACAACTCTTATTGACGTTGATTTTGATTCTCCACTGTCGAAGCCATGGTTCGATGGTGGAGAGAGCATCTTGTAGGTAATTTTGAACTCTGGGTGGTTGCCAAGAAACAGCAGAGATTGCAGTGTCGTCTGCATACATGTAGACATTCACGCGCGGTGGGCGGGGTATGTCAGCCATATATAAGTTGAAAAGCACTGGGGAGATGACTCCACCCTGGGGGACCCCAGCCTCGATAGGGCGGGGGTCCGACAGGGAGTGACCCACCTGAACCTGAAATTTCCTATCAGAAAGGTAGCTATGAAGGAGTTGGACCAAGTAGCCGGGGATTCCGAAAAGCTTGAGTTTATAGATAAGCCCTTGGTGCCATACCCGGTCGAACGCGCGTGAAATGTCTAAGAAACACCGGGAAATGTATTTATGATCGTCTGATTTTCGCTAAGGCAAAAGTAGTTTATTTTTTCTTAAATGATTTCAAATAACTTGGAAATGCCTCGAAGTTTTTCGTTGATAAATGATTCCAATTCCTATAAATGAATATTTGCCCTCTTGAATTTCAACTTTATCTTCATATTATGATCTTTGGTACTTCAAGTTTATTCATCTACTAATGTCATTCCACGCCATCTCTTCTCTGACAGCTCGGAACGTACCGCATTGTCGATCAGGTCGCCTCCTTACTACCAAGTCTCGAAGAAGGAGCAGGGAAAGGAATCATAAAAGGGGACGATGTGTTGAACGCCGTGGCTTTGAATGTCTTAACATCGTAGAGCCAGAAGAAAATGAAATGTGACTGCCTACAGTGTCCTAAAACAATAACATTACACTGACTGAATGTGCTCTTCTTTCCACTGGGTGGGAGCACAACAGGGCAGCAAACCTTGGGAGTAAGCAGATGAGCTGCTCGACAAAGCGCTATGGCAGTGGAGAGATGTTGTGGAATGACATTAGTAGAAGAATAACCTTGAATGTAGTTTTTAAAGGTAGGAAAGAGTATAATATGAAAATAAAGTTGGAATTCAAGAGGATAAATTGGGGGCAAATATTCGTTTATAGGAACAGTAATAGGGATTGGAATAATTTACCAATGGAGACATTCGAAATACTGTATGTCAAAGTCCTATGAAATAATTTAAGAAAATATTAGGTACAACTGACAGGGAATCTGTCAACTGGGCGACGGTCCTAAATGCAGATCAATGGCGATTCATTCATTCATTCATTCATTCATTCATTCATTCATTCATTCATTCATTCATTCATTCATACCTACTTCAACAAGCGCCATCTCGTCTAAGAAGGTTGGCAATCATCACAGCAATCCAATCCTTAGATCTAGCAGAGTTGAATGTTCACTGCAAGTACTGTACAATTAAACTAATGTTTAAGGCAGTCCATCCAAGAAGTTCGTCCTCTACAGCGGCTCCTTTTTTCATCAATCTTCGCTTGAATGGTTACTTGCAGAAGACGATATAGTATTTCGCTCCCCTCTACATTACCTCAAGGTTCGTGATTTTTTTCCATCCAACCTACTCACAGAATCCTTCGGTAAGTCCACATTCTGAAATGTCTACAATCGGTCGACCATGTCTTGTTTTAGTGTCCAAGCTTCCATTCCATAGAACAGCACCGGAAACACAGCATCGTAGTAGTCTGATTCCTAAAACCAAACTTACGTTTCTGCTGCATAATAGGCCTACATTTCTCTTTTTAGTAAATGCACGTCTGACTTGGCCAATTCTGACTGTAACTTCTTCAGAGCAGTCATTAACAATGGTTCCTAAATATGTATATTTCAGGACTCTGATTGATGCCAAAACCAAACCAAATCCCAAGGCGCAACAACCCCGAAGGGCCTTGGCCTACAAAGCGATCGCTGCTCAATGCGAAAGCCTGCAAATCACAAGGTGTTGTGTGGTCAGCACGACGAATCCTCTCGGCCGGGGTCCCCATCTCACAGTCAGATACTTCCTCAATTATAATCACGTAGGCTGAGTGGACCTCGAACTAGAACTCAGATCCAGGTAAAAATCCCTGCCCTAGCCGGGAATCGAACCCAGGGTAAGAGGCAGGCACGCTACCCCTACACCACGGAGCCTGCTGATTGATGCCAGGTATTACTAAATTAAAACGTATTAGTTTCACGTTGTATTCCATTCATTCTGGAAGGTTTATTGCCCGTTAAGGGACGATATGTAATGGTAGTAACCTTCAACAAGAACACTGCTCCACATACATGTATTACTGTGCTCTCGTAATGGCCTTCAGGCCTGTATCATTACCTGACCAAACAGGCCAACGCTCTCCTTCTTGCCTCATTCAAAATTAAGTAGCAAAAAGCAGGCTCAAGGAGTAAGTGTTGCTCATTAGCTTCAAGAATTGTTATTTGTTGTTTGTCATGATCACTATCATCAGGCCGTACTTTCGTAGCACGGATCACATGGGCCCGGGCCAGGAGGGTAGTACTTTTGACATCGATACCTTTAAAGACCCAAGGCCAAATTTAACATTTAAAAAACGTCTTTAATGGACAAATCGGCAAAAATATTATTTCCGGGGAACTGGGGAGGGGATCAAACGTTTGGCCACGGGGGGACCTTCGGGGGGTCTTTGGGGGAGATTTCGACATTAACTTCAATTTTTTCTATTCATCTTGATCTTAAGGGGCAAAATACGGCATAATTACCTAAAAAACAGCATTTTTGGAATATTTTGGGGAGGGTTTCTAAGGTAAAAAACGAAAAATGTAAAATTAATTAATTTCCTCAATTGTGCCGAAAGTTGAAAGGATAAAGGCCCGGAAAGGTTTCAAATTATGAGTCTTGGATAGCTCTATCAAATTTAAAAGAAACATTCGAAAATCATTTCCGAAAAACAGTCTAAAATCGCTTGTTTCTTTCCTCTTTTTCTTTTTTATTCAAATCCCCGTCAAATTAACTTATTTACATAATTATTGCTTTAATGTCTTCCTTGGTTCAATACCCTAAGGCGTTTTATTTTTATTTTTCGAGAAATGTCCACATCAAATGTAGTTGTAAGGGCTTAAGTGAAACTCTGCATTGCCTCACTTTAGCGCTCGTAGTGGTGGTTAAGTGAAACAATGCAATGACTCGCATTAGCGCTCGTAGTGGTGCTTAAGTGAAACAACGCATTGACTTACATTAGCGCTCGTAGTGGTAGAAAAAGGCAAACTGCTAATCTAATCGACTGGATAACTATGATTAAGAAAAGGACTGTAAATGTTTAGGAATAAATAAAGAACAAATTCTCATACTTTTTTATATCACTTATGATAAGTCCGGGACTATATCAAGTTTTGACATTTACACTGTGCAGCCTCCTATATCTTGCAACAGAAAAAGACAACAATTACGGATATAAAGAGCACAATGCATCGTTATTCAGAACACGTTGGAAGGTAAAATTCTGGGGGGCGGGAGGAAGACCAAGGAAGAAGTATCTGTATTCCGTGAATTTCAAGAAAGACAAATGTGGTTGCAGCGACAAGGATATGAATGAATGAATGAATGAATGAATGAATGAATGAATGAATGAATGAATGAATGAATGAATCATTTACGTTCCACGAAGACTTTGCTCCCCGTCATTAGGAGAGATACTCCACCGAGCAAGTGGTTACGTAGCTGTCAGTTGCACCGAATTAATGGCACGGTCGCGTCCTTCTCCTGCTAGTCCTGATCTAAGAATGAATGAATCATTTACGTTCCACGAAGACTTTACTCCCCGTCATTAGGAGAGATACTCCACCGAGCAAGTGGTTACGTAGCTGTCAGTTGCACCGAATTAATGGCACGGTCGCGTCCTTCTCCTGCTAGTCCTGACCTAACCAGTCGTCGCCGTGGGAGTTACCTGACTCGGCACAACGTAAAATAAGTAACAAAACAAATAAACTTCACACTCGCGCATTTTCCCCGCTACATGGAAAAGTATACAATCATGGAGTGATGAAATGGCGGATGGCTTTTAGTGCCGGGAGTGTCCGAGGACATGTACGGCTCGCCAGGTACAGGTCTTTTGAGTTGACACCTGTAGGCGACCTGCGCGTCGTGATGAGGATGAAATGATGAAGACGACACATACACCCAGCCCGCGTGCCAGCAAAATTAACCAATGATGGTTAAAATTCCCGTCCCTGCCGAACCCGGGACCCCTGTAACCAAAGGCCAGCACGCTAACCATTTAGCCATGGAGACGGACATCATGGATGTGTTTTGGGGCTTAAAAAGCGAAGGAGCGAGTACAGATAATGCATCCAAACACAAGGGAGATAAAGAGTTCTGATAAATCCGAAGAAAAAATTAGTGTATCCACAACAGAAGGCTAAGGCTCATGAATTAACAACTCGTGGTGGAGTAAGCGAAGTAGGACTTTGTGTTTAGTGGTTACAATTCACCAGCTGTTACTCTGCACGTGAGTAGAGTAAATGTTGCGACTGTCGAGATATCTGTATATTACGAGCAGCGTATCAACGTCCACTTCTGCTTCAAAGTATGAAACACACAGCAGTGTGGAACAATTCGCCAAGACTATAGAAAGCGCAGCAGGTAAAGTGGAACGTGGAAGTCGGTAGTGGCGCTAAGAAGATCATTCCCCCCACCCCCCACCCGCAATAATCGAAAATGGCCCCCTCGTTTCCTGATAAGGAACGTAACAAGATTACTTCGTAGTACAAGGTCGTATACTATTACAATGTAATAATAATAATTTACACAATTTAGTTTTCAAATCCGAAGGAATTAAAATAATACACTTACATGGTACGAACACACACACACACACACACACACACACACACACACAAGAAATACATATTCCAATTACAGTAACCAAACACACAGACCGTCACAATATTAAGAAATAATCTCTTTCCTAGGACCAAACAATTTACAACTCCACAGTCTATCCTAGGCCTACGTAGCTACACTGACTGTCGAGAGTTATAAACAGGCCCGAAACTTCAGTATTAGAGTTCAGATAAGGAGGATGTCTTTTTTATCGCATCTTCGCTGACTACTGGGTTCTCAGAACTGGCTAATTACTTCAAAAGCCTTGTTGATTGTTGTGAGTGGCAGCAAGGAATGGTTATTATTGGAACAGGTTGGCAAACCCACATTCTTTCAGAAATAACTACCATACTCCTATTGACGAAAGAAGCTCTGCACGACGACGGCCAAAGTTTGGAATAACCCTCTGTATTACAAATGATACGATTTCAATCAACTGGAGAACCCAACTAAAGTGTCAGGCAGAATTGCGCGTGGTCGCCAAATTCGCCATCAGGACTGCTTCCATACGTGGTAAAGGCGTTGGGAGCGCTATACGAGGGCTTCAAAGGAAGTAGTGGACGATGGGCGGATGCATTTTTGGAAACAGTGCCGCAACCTGTGCAGAGCAGACGAAGATCATGTGTGCTGTAACTTTATCAACATCAGCTACTGAATTAAGAAACTGTCATGGGCCCCTCATGAGCCATTCCCCACTCCACCCCCCGCCCCACGGGGTCTGCGGGATCCTTATCGCCGCACTCATGGAAGTGTTGTCGACGGACTTTTTCGATATGCACGGTGTTGTGCATCACGAATTCCTACCTGAGGGACAAACAGTGACGATACCTACTGTCTCGAAAACTGTAAGTTTGAAAGAAAATAACAAACTTATAGAGAAACAACTCCTGGAGCCTTCAACCATGACAACGCGCCACTTTACTCAACGCTGTTAATGCCCAAATCTTCAACGAACATGGACATAACTGTGCTTCATCATGCCCCTAACTCACCTGACCTAACCTCTGCAGACGTTCTTCTATTCCCCAAACTGAAAGACTCCCTGAAAGGACGATTTCAATCAACTGGAGAACCCAACTAAAGTGGCTGGTAGAATTGCGCGTGGTCGCCAAATTCGCCATCAGGGCTGCTTCCATAAGTGGTAAAGGCGTTGGGAGCGCTATACAAGGAATCCAAAGGAAGCAGTGGACGATGGGCGGATGTATTTTGGAAATAGTGCCGCAACCTGTGCAGAGCGGACGAAGATCATGTTCCAGAAACCTGCGGTAGTATCCGGCATTCACTGTTTGCTTGGGGTGAACTGCATGATGCAGTATGACATCCTACACATCTCACGCCACAATCAGATCAGTTCCACCCTTCCTGGTTCCTGGTGCTGTTCCTTTTGTCGCGGAGTGGTTATGACTGACCATGACCCCATTTGTAAACACACCCATCCACTAGCCTGCACGATGATATCCGCTGTCACAATGCTGCTCCTGTGAAGGAATTGTTGGCACGATGGAGGTGGGATGTTCTGGAACATCCCCCCTATTCATCGGACATGAGGCCCTGTGACTTGGATCTATAGCTCAAATTCAAGGAACTACTCAAAGCGAATCGGTTCCATACACAAGACGCCATAGTTTAAGCGGTAAGGCATTCCATAGCGGACATCAACAAAGACAGCACTGCTACTGGTATCCTACGCCTCCCGCACGGGTGCAACATGTTCCAGGGAATGACTTTTTTTTTTTTTTTTTTTTACAATTTGTTTTATGTCTCACAGGCAGATTTTTGGCGCCGATGAAAAGATGATGTTTGTTGTTTAAAGGGGCCCAACAGCTAGGTCATTGGCGTCTAACTGAACAAGGTACAACGAAATGAAAATTAAAAGTTCAAAATGTATCCACTGACTAGAATCTAAAACGAAAGATGATGAAAAAACGGTGAAACAAAAACGATCAGTGGATCCAAGAAGATATAAACATGAACTGTATAATTTATATAACGAACCAAACATTGTTAACTGTATAAAGATCAGAAGGTTGGAGTGGGCAGGACATGTGTTGCGTGCTAATGACAGAATGATAAAGAAGATATTTAATGCAGTGCCGGAAGGAATCAAGAAAGTTGGCAGACCAAAGTTAAGGTGGGAAGAAGGGGTGAGAGAGGATGTAAAGATAATTGGAATCAAGAAATGGAGGAGCTCTGTACTTAACAGGAAAGAATGGGGAAAACTTCTTCAGGAGGCCAAGGCCCACAAAGGGCTGTCGCTTCGATGATGATGATGATGATGATGATGATTATGATGATGGATCCAATTTACAATGGCTAAATTACTGGGATGAAGCTTATTATCTAAACGGGTCTTAAATCCAGGTCAACGGCCCTTCATAATGGTACAAATCACTGATAACACAGAACTATGGTGTTCCTCAAATAGTGGTACTAATCACAGGTAATGTAGACCCATGGCATATCAAACACAATGGCACCACTCGCAAGTAACACAAACCAATGATGAAACTCTGCATTGCCTCACTTTAGCGCTCGTAGTGGTAGAAAATAAGCAAACTGCTAATCTAATCGACCGGCTAACCATGGTTAAGAAAATAATTGTAATTTTAGAAATTAAAAAATATATTCTCATACTTTATTGTATTTTATTTACCTAATATTCGTAGCTCATATCCCTAGGATGTTTTCAACATTGAGTTGCTTGCCTGAACAGGCCTCGTATGTTCTGCTCTTTGTCATTCTCTTACCGCACGAAGTCTCGGATGTTTCGAGTGACGTTGAACCTCCAGCACCAGATCTGCTAGCATCAATTTACTATTGAATAAAATATTTGAAATATCCCTCATCTGATCAAGACCACAATGGAGAAATACGAATGAAACTTATTGGAGTAAGATAATGAAGCGACTGTAGGGAGGTGAGTATATAATGAGGTCGCATCGCCAGGCATGCGGGCCGAGCGTATCGACCCTGCTGATAAAGAAACATGTGTGCATACGCACACCCACATCACATTCTATTCGCTGGCCTACGAACTTATCAAACTTCCAAGAACTAATTCTAGTGGAACTGAATGTTATGATGGGCCACATGTTTGGGGTTAGATATCGAACATTCATTGGCGGAGAGATCGAAGGGGTGGGTAAGTTCAGACGTGTTTATATTCGACACAGACTGAGAGGTACTGCTTCATTTGATACTGAACTGCATGCTTCTATTCCAACTCTACAGTTATCCAGAAGGATATTCTAAAACTTACCTTGTTTCTCGTATGACCGCGACCTGATAGGCCAAAACTATTACAACGCTCCTCTCTCGTTAGTAAAATAAAAATTGTACGGTAACAAAAAACCAACACACAAGTTAAATTTTTGACAATAACATACCTGTAAAAATCACCTTATTAATACCCCCCCCCCATGGCACTAAGTCCTTGAAGGGCCTTGGCCTACCAAGCGACCGCTGCTCAGCCCGAAGGCCTGCAGATTACGAGGTGTCGTGTGGTCAGCACGTCGAATCTTCTCGGCCGTTATTCTTGGCTTTCTAGACCGGGGCCGCCATCTCACGTCAGATAGCTCCTCAATTCTAATCTAATTAAGAAACTGTCATGGGCCCCTCATGAGCCATTCCCCACTCCACCCCCCGCCCCACGGGGTCTGCGGGATCCTTATCGCCGCACTCATGGAAGTGTTGTCGACGGACTTTTTCGATATGCACGGTGTTGTGCATCACGAATTCCTACCTGAGGGACAAACAGTGACGATACCTACTGTCTCGAAAACTGTAAGTTTGAAAGAAAATAACAAACTTATAGAGAAACAACTCCTGGAGCCTTCAACCATGACAACGCGCCACTTTACTCAACGCTGTTAATGCCCAAATCTTCAACGAACATGGACATAACTGTGCTTCATCATGCCCCTAACTCACCTGACCTAACCTCTGCAGACGTTCTTCTATTCCCCAAACTGAAAGACTCCCTGAAAGGACGATTTCAATCAACTGGAGAACCCAACTAAAGTGGCTGGTAGAATTGCGCGTGGTCGCCAAATTCGCCATCAGGGCTGCTTCCATAAGTGGTAAAGGCGTTGGGAGCGCTATACAAGGAATCCAAAGGAAGCAGTGGACGATGGGCGGATGTATTTTGGAAATAGTGCCGCAACCTGTGCAGAGCGGACGAAGATCATGTTCCAGAAACCTGCGGTAGTATCCGGCATTCACTGTTTGCTTGGGGTGAACTGCATGATGCAGTATGACATCCTACACATCTCACGCCACAATCAGATCAGTTCCACCCTTCCTGGTTCCTGGTGCTGTTCCTTTTGTCGCGGAGTGGTTATGACTGACCATGACCCCATTTGTAAACACACCCATCCACTAGCCTGCACGATGATATCCGCTGTCACAATGCTGCTCCTGTGAAGGAATTGTTGGCACGATGGAGGTGGGATGTTCTGGAACATCCCCCCTATTCATCGGACATGAGGCCCTGTGACTTGGATCTATAGCTCAAATTCAAGGAACTACTCAAAGCGAATCGGTTCCATACACAAGACGCCATAGTTTAAGCGGTAAGGCATTCCATAGCGGACATCAACAAAGACAGCACTGCTACTGGTATCCTACGCCTCCCGCACGGGTGCAACATGTTCCAGGGAATGACTTTTTTTTTTTTTTTTTTTTACAATTTGTTTTATGTCTCACAGGCAGATTTTTGGCGCCGATGAAAAGATGATGTTTGTTGTTTAAAGGGGCCCAACAGCTAGGTCATTGGCGTCTAACTGAACAAGGTACAACGAAATGAAAATTAAAAGTTCAAAATGTATCCACTGACTAGAATCTAAAACGAAAGATGATGAAAAAACGGTGAAACAAAAACGATCAGTGGATCCAAGAAGATATAAACATGAACTGTATAATTTATATAACGAACCAAACATTGTTAACTGTATAAAGATCAGAAGGTTGGAGTGGGCAGGACATGTGTTGCGTGCTAATGACAGAATGATAAAGAAGATATTTAATGCAGTGCCGGAAGGAATCAAGAAAGTTGGCAGACCAAAGTTAAGGTGGGAAGAAGGGGTGAGAGAGGATGTAAAGATAATTGGAATCAAGAAATGGAGGAGCTCTGTACTTAACAGGAAAGAATGGGGAAAACTTCTTCAGGAGGCCAAGGC
This sequence comes from Anabrus simplex, assembly GCF_040414725.1. Lineage (NCBI taxonomy): Eukaryota > Metazoa > Arthropoda > Insecta > Orthoptera > Tettigoniidae > Anabrus > Anabrus simplex. The sequence goes on along the minus strand of NC_090275.1, from coordinate 20,989,170 downwards.
CCACAAAGGGCTGTCGCTTCGATGATGATGATGATGATGATGATGATTATGATGATGGATCCAATTTACAATGGCTAAATTACTGGGATGAAGCTTATTATCTAAACGGGTCTTAAATCCAGGTCAACGGCCCTTCATAATGGTACAAATCACTGATAACACAGAACTATGGTGTTCCTCAAATAGTGGTACTAATCACAGGTAATGTAGACCCATGGCATATCAAACACAATGGCACCACTCGCAAGTAACACAAACCAATGATGAAACTCTGCATTGCCTCACTTTAGCGCTCGTAGTGGTAGAAAATAAGCAAACTGCTAATCTAATCGACCGGCTAACCATGGTTAAGAAAATAATTGTAATTTTAGAAATTAAAAAATATATTCTCATACTTTATTGTATTTTATTTACCTAATATTCGTAGCTCATATCCCTAGGATGTTTTCAACATTGAGTTGCTTGCCTGAACAGGCCTCGTATGTTCTGCTCTTTGTCATTCTCTTACCGCACGAAGTCTCGGATGTTTCGAGTGACGTTGAACCTCCAGCACCAGATCTGCTAGCATCAATTTACTATTGAATAAAATATTTGAAATATCCCTCATCTGATCAAGACCACAATGGAGAAATACGAATGAAACTTATTGGAGTAAGATAATGAAGCGACTGTAGGGAGGTGAGTATATAATGAGGTCGCATCGCCAGGCATGCGGGCCGAGCGTATCGACCCTGCTGATAAAGAAACATGTGTGCATACGCACACCCACATCACATTCTATTCGCTGGCCTACGAACTTATCAAACTTCCAAGAACTAATTCTAGTGGAACTGAATGTTATGATGGGCCACATGTTTGGGGTTAGATATCGAACATTCATTGGCGGAGAGATCGAAGGGGTGGGTAAGTTCAGACGTGTTTATATTCGACACAGACTGAGAGGTACTGCTTCATTTGATACTGAACTGCATGCTTCTATTCCAACTCTACAGTTATCCAGAAGGATATTCTAAAACTTACCTTGTTTCTCGTATGACCGCGACCTGATAGGCCAAAACTATTACAACGCTCCTCTCTCGTTAGTAAAATAAAAATTGTACGGTAACAAAAAACCAACACACAAGTTAAATTTTTGACAATAACATACCTGTAAAAATCACCTTATTAATACCCCCCCCCCCATGGCACTAAGTCCTTGAAGGGCCTTGGCCTACCAAGCGACCGCTGCTCAGCCCGAAGGCCTGCAGATTACGAGGTGTCGTGTGGTCAGCACGTCGAATCTTCTCGGCCGTTATTCTTGGCTTTCTAGACCGGGGCCGCCATCTCACGTCAGATAGCTCCTCAATTCTAATCACGTAGGCTGAGTGGACCTCGAACCAGACCTCAGGTCCAGGTAAAAAATCCCAGACCGTTCGAACCCCACTGTCGGCACCCCTGAAGATGGTTTTCCATGGTTTCCCATTTTCACACCAGGCAAATGCTGGGGCTGTACCTTAATTAAGGCCACGGACGCTTCCTTCCCATTCCTAGCCCTCTCCTGTCCCATCGTCGCCATACGACCTATCGCTGTCGGTGCGACGTAAAGCAACTAGCAAAAAAATCCCAGACCTGGCCGGGAATCGAACGCGGGGTCTCCGGATAAGAGGCAGGCACGCTACCCCTTCACCACGGGGTCGGCAAAAAGGGAATTGAGCCAACGGCACGCGGTGTTCCCAAGCGGTCACCCATCCAAGTACTGGCCACGCCCAATGTTTCTTAACTGTGGTGATCGGACGAGAACCGGTGTATTCAACATGGTATGGCCGTTGGCACAGCACTTATTAAACAAGGAATAAAATCACACACTATTAAACAAAGAATGATATGTTTCGCTCTTAAAAGAACATCATCAGATTCTATCAAGTCACGTTCAGAATTTATAATATTTATGTTTATTTCTCTCCAAACACCAAGGAATTTGAAATTTGGAAGTTATATTGATGAAGTCCTGCCTTGTTTCAACTCCAGCAAACACTGCATGGCCTTTGAAAAAATCCACAGTTGTAGCCTTTCAGGCCGCCTCTGTGGTGTAGTGGTTAGCGTGATTAGCTGCCACCCCCGGAGGCCCAGGTTCGATTCCCGGCTCTGCCACGAAATTTGAAAAGTAGTACGAGGGCTGGAACGGGGTCCAATCAGCCTCGGGAGGTCAACTGAGTAGAGGTGGGTTCGATTCCCACCTCAGCCATCCTGGAAGTGGTTTTCCGTGGTTTCCCACTTCTCCTCCAGGCGAATGCCGGGATGGTACCTAACTTAAGGCCACGGTCGCTTCCTTCCCTCTTCCTTGCCTATCCCTTCCAATCTTCCCATCCCTCCCCAAGGCCCCTGTTCAGCATAGCAGGTGAGGCCGCCTGGGCGAGGTAGTGGTCATACTCCCCAGTTGTATCCCCCGACCAAGAGTCTGAAGCTCCAGGACACTGCCCTTGAGGCGGTAGAGGTGGGATCCCTCGCTAAGTCCGAGGGAAAAACCGAACCTGGAGGGTAAACAGATGATGATGATGATGATGAAGCCTTTCAGGCAAGCAACTCAATGTTGAAAACATCCTAGGGATATGAGCTACGAATAAAATATAATAAAGTATGAGAATATATGCTTTATTTATTACTAAAAGTTGCAATTATTTTTTTAATCACCGTTATCCGGTCGATTAGATTAGCAGTTGGCCTTTTTCTACCAGTACGAGTGCTAATGACAGTCAATGCAGAGTTTCACTTAACCCCTTATAAGTACATTCGGTGTGGACATTCTTCAACAAATAATAAACGTCTGAGGGTATTGAATCAAGGAACACATTGCAGAAAGAATTATGTAAATAAGTTAATTTGTCTAGGATTTGAATAAAAAAGAAAACGAGTAAAGAAAAAAAAGCGATTTTAGTCAGTTTTTCCGGAACTGCATTTAGGCCGGAAGTGATATTCGATTTTTTCTTCTTTTATTTTGATAGCGCTATCCAATACTCACAATTTGAAACCTTTCCGGGTCCTTTAGCCCTTCGACTTTCGGCACAGTTGAGAAAATAGCTTAATTTTACGTATTTTCGTAATATGGGGAGGGAAAGTTATTTTTTAAAGTTGGATAATCTTAGTTTGTGAAGATTGTTTTGTTCATGTATCAAAGTTGTCAACACGCCTACTGCTTCCTTCTTCTTCTTTAGTTATTAACTAATTAGGAATTTTTGGAATATTTCCTCTAGCCAATTAAAATTGGGGGGTGTGTACAGGCTTCCAGCCTATCTGTAAAGAGTTCTGGAAACTTCCCCTCGAAACGCCATAAAAGCTGGGCGCTGTAAGGCCGTATTGTTATCCTCATCGCTCCAGTTGATCGTGTGTTGTGTGTTTTAAAGAGGTAGGGGACGCAGATCGGCGCTAGGAAGGCCCAGCAAGTAGGTAATGGCAGAATTTGCTTAATATGTGATATATCCGGCAGATAGCTTGAGGGGAAGATTTCAAACTTCTTTTATTTTATGTTAAGTCCCAATTTACGGTTTAAATGTAGATTTTCGGCAAGTCTGAGGACTCTGTTCTAATCTCTACTGGGAAACATGTAAACTACGGGAACAAAGATTGATCACCCTGTGTTGATTCCCATTCAACTTGCAACTTCGGGCGATAAGTCCACTTAGAGTTTTAGGAGTTTTTCAAAAAGAGTGCAAGTGTTTCGCCTCCTAGCCTTTTGTTCATGGCCATTGACATTAAACCTTTTCTTTTTCACATTAAGGCTATTTAGAATGGGCACTCATTGCTCCTGTTTATTTGTAATGGTTTATAGACCAGTGTGCAACAAACAGTTGAGCAGAAGTGACTGCAAGTACATTATTTGAAGTTTGTCAAGCACAGCCTTGTAAGAAGCTTGTGCCTCTGAGAGGCTTGACTACACTAACTTTTGGAGCTCAGTCTCCTAGGATGTAAATTAGTGGAGCAGACATGCTCTTATGAAAGTGTACCGGGGAAGAGCTATATTGCTCATCCTTTGTAGATTATCGTGTGGATATTTTTCTCTTGTTCTTGTACCTGATTTTTGGACTTATTGTTCACTGTTGTTATCAGAGCTGAAGAGCTCACCTGTTGTTGTTTATTCACATTTTCTATCTATCATATTTTAAACTAAAAAAAGAGGAAAGAAATAAAATTTCAAAATTTAGTGCTTTAACTTATGCTCTGGTCATTTTCTTGTCCGCCCATTCAACCTGGCACCTCCTTACATCTCTGTGATCCACGATATTCCCATAACAATTATTATTATTTCTCGTGCCGTATTACAATTATTTTTTTTAAACTACGCAAGGGTTCTTAATGGGTATTTAATGGTCTACCTATCATTCCTTGTTTAATAATGTTACGGTGTAATATTTATATTTAAGTCGTGTGTTCAACAGACTGAAAAGCTTCTCAGTTACATTTCACAGAGTCGATACTGGAAGGTGTGGCTTCCTTCTTAACAAAATAAAATGAAGGTGACTCCACGGTTTTGTTGTTCACTGTGCATTCTCTTCTCTATTGAGAGACAGAGTGCTTTGACGTCACTCGGGCAGTATCAAACGCAGGCAAAATGGGTTGTAAAGGAGCAGAAACCACCCTGAAGGTTCGAAACATAGTTCTACTTCCATTCAATAAGGGGATATTCTATGCTGTTTACTACGTAAATGTGGTTTAACAGGTGATTCTTATTATAATAATTATACTAACAAAAACAATCAAAAAATGCCTGGCACTTGCAGATGACATAACCAGACTTAGGAGTGAATTTTGACAGCAAATTGTTGTTTGTCTCGCACATAAACAGGGTTACCTCACGTCCTATGTCTCTCCTTGGTTTACTCTACAGGTTTTCTGACATCACAGATGTAAATGCCCTCAGAGCATTCTACGTTTCCTGTATCTTACCTACTGTTGAATACGCCTCTCCAGTCTGGTCCATTTCGGCTTCTTCAAATCTCAGCCACCTTGACCGTGTACAATATATTTTTCCGTGCTATCGTCAGAGCTAGGGTCCCTGCATGTCGCAACTTAAGCACTATCCAAGTGCTTGGGAAACTGAAATTCAAGACTCTTTCTGCTCAGAAGAAAGTAGCCGACCTAAAGCTGCTATACAAAGCAGCTAATGGTCTATTTAGGTCTCCAGATTTAGTTTCATTATTCCCCCCTCCACGTCCCATCCCGTAGTACCAGAATGAAGAAAGACCCTATTCTACATTTCTTACTCCCGGCTTTCTCTCACCCAAAGGTCCCTTTCTGTACGTATTCCAGCAATATTTAATACTTTATCTATAAACATGAACCTAGACATCTTCGTAACGTTTCCTTCCTTCTGTCATGATATTTCTCATAAAACTTAATTTTCCTTCTTGTTCTGCTCCTGTATTTACTGCAAATGTATTTTCCTTTGTTAATGTCGTTGTTTATGTAAATATGTATTATATATGATTGTACAGCTTTATGGTGTATATTTGTGTCCTTTGTAAATATTTATATATCTTTAATTTTAGATTAATATCTATTGTACATAGCTTGGATCTTTGTAATTCGCCGTTATGCTGTTGCTGATCTTAAATAAATCTATATAAATAAAATTGTTTCTGTTTGTCTGTTTGTCTGTCTGTTTGTCTGTTCCACCATCACGTCGAAACGGCTGGATAGATCTCAACCAAACTTCATATTTAGAGTATACTGACCCCGGGGAAGGTTTCGATATGCATATCATTTTAAAATCTTTGAAAAGACGGGGGTTTTATAGGAAAAACGGTTTTCCTCCATTTTCTCTTATACTATTATAGGCAAAATATCGAATTTGTCGTATAAGGACGAGACAAAGCTCAATTTAATCCTCTTGACGCAAAGAACAAAACTCGGTAAGCCCTACGGGCCCGAAAACCATGTTTTAAGGCCCTAAAACCAACCGTTACGGAGATATTGGCACCACACTACCCCTGCTCTAGGAATCGGATAAAGAAGTGAACTGCCGTAACCATGGCAACGTCAGCTCCAGGATTCTAGAACAGTGAGATTATGCATGTACGTTTGGGCATAGCTGTCAACCAAAATAGGTACAAATAAGACTTAATATCTGGGAAAAAAATATACTGTTGTGTAAGGCACTCATAGGACTCCTTTGGGCGGGGATGGAAAGGGGGTGAAGAACGAGTGTAAAAATCTATATAAATAAAATTGTTTCTGTTTGTCTGTCTGTTTGTCTGTTCCACCATCACGTCGAAACGGCTGGATAGATCTCAACCAAACTTCATATTTAGGGTATACTCATCCCGGAGAAGGTTTTGATATGCATATCATTTTAAAATCCTTGAATAGACAGGGGGTTTATAGGAAAACCAGAATGGTTTTTCCACCATCACGTCGAAACGGCTGGATAGATCTCAACCAAACTTCATATTTAGAGGATACTCATCGCGGGGAAGTTTTCCATATGCATATCATTTTAAAATATTTGAATATATGGGGGGTTTATAGGAAAATCAGAATGGTTTTTCCACCATCACGTCGAAACGGCTGGATGGATCTCAACCAAACATTGTATTTAGAGTATACTAATCCCGGGGAAGGTTTAGATATGCATATCATTTTAAAATCCTTGAATAGACGGGGGGTTTATAGGAAAACCAGAGTGGTTTTCCCACCATCACGTCGAAACGGCTGGATAGATCTCAACCAAACTTCATATTTAGAGGATACTCATCGCGGGGAAGTTTCCATATGCATATCATTTTAAAATATTTGAATATATGGGGGGTTTATAGGAAAATCAGAATGGTTTTTCCACCATCACGTCGAAACGGCTGGATGGATCTCAACCAAACATTGTATTTAGAGTATACTAATCCCGGGGAAGGTTTAGATATGCATATCATTTTAAAATCCTTGAATAGACGGGGGGTTTATAGGAAAACCAGAGTGGTTTTCCCACCATCACGTCGAAACGGCTGGATAGATCTCAGCCAAACTTCATATTTAGAGTATACTCATCCCAGGAAAGGTTCCGATATGCATATAATTTTAAAATCTTTGAATAGACGGGGTGTTTATAGGAAAACCACAGTGGTTTTCTTCTATTTTCTCTTATACTATTGATTTTCTGTAAACTTCGTTTACCGTACGTGAAACGTCTCTTCATTATAAACAACTTTCGTTATGTTCATAATTTACCTTACTCTTCACATGACGGAGAAATTTACAATTTTCTGCTGGTATCATGCTCTGCATTTAGTGACCGACAGACCGACAACGAACCTACAGGTTACCATGGCAACGTCTCTGACTGCATGCCAGTAGGGAAGTAACGTATTGCCATTTTCCTCATCATGCTTTTAAATTCGTGGTTGTTCCTTGGGTAGATGGCAAGAGAGGCATCAATCGGCTCATCTGCGGGATATTGGCGGAATATCGTTGGAGGTTATAACCGCCCTCGAATAGATTAAGTAATAACACCATTAGTCATCTTCATATTTGTTTACCTAAGAATCACTGAACCTAAATTTCTCCTCTGTTAGCGCTTTATTATATCCATAACTCACGGCATTTATTTATTTGTCGTTATCCGGCTGTCCTCAGTTATAATCCATTTTCTATTAGTTTCAACATTCTTAACTGTATTATTTTCTTCCTTAATTACGCCGTATGTACGTGAATGCTAGAAACTACTGGATGCATTTCCACCAAGATTCGTATTTAGAATACACCTGTCCTTGATAGGTTTCAGGGCAAATATTGTTTCTAAATCCCTGAACTAACTGGGGGTTTATACGAAACCGAAACAGTGATTTTGCACTTCCAAAAAATATACACAACAAAAGTTTATGGAAGTCTACCTACCTTGGTAGAAATTAATGTCTAAACCTTTTTTTCTCATGTGCATCATTTCGATACGAGGATCAATAAGGGAGATATCATTAAAGGACCGTTTTTCTGTACAAGTCCCATCGGACTTAACTCACGAGCGGGTGCGTGTAAAGCGTATTCCTTACAACTTGAAAACTACTGAAGACATTCGAAACAAAATTTATATTTAGCATCCACCTGTCCAAAGGTAGGTTTTAAACGTAAATAACATTTCATGTTCCGGAATGGACTGGCGGTTTATAAGGAACCGAAATGGTGATTTTACTCTTCCACAATATATACAGAACAAGACCAACCTGACTGGAAATCGACCAAACCTGATGGAATTCCACCTCTAAACCTTTTTTTTCATGTGCATTTTTTCGTCAGGAGGATTAATAAGGGAGATATCATGAATGGTCACTTTTGCAGGTTAAGTCCAGCGGACATAGCCCAAAAGGTGTTATACATGGAGCAGATTCCTTATCTATATAAATCAAATCGTAACGACTGTGTACCTCTACACTGACTATTTTGGCGAAATTTTCGTACACCTTTCCGTTTAAGGGGTAATAATAACAATCTCCATAATTTTTGATTTCCTGAAAGTCCTAATTTTTACCCGCCTCGCCCAAAATCCACATGGTGGCATAATCTGCCAGAAGAATAAGAAGATAATTGAAATTTGACAAAATTATACGTTTTAGCCTGTAACGAATGAAAAATCCTATATCATTAAATTTTTCATTTTTTATCCCCGAAGAATATCGAAATATGCAGGCAATTTTAATGATGGTGCAGACCTTCGGAAATTCCTATCACGTAACGGATTGCACAATCTCCGTTCAATTTGGAATGATCTACAACCTTGGTCTTATGACTTTATGCCGTATCTGTATCCCTTTTACGTTTGATTTTTCTCTATTAATCGATGTTAAGTCAATTTGGAATTTTCACATGCATTATTCATACTTTCAATTACTTATATGAAATACAGAATCATCAAACTCTTCACGAAAATTGGCCCACTCAGTAGCCATATGTGAGCCAAATGCTACGTATGTAGCTGTCACATTATTATCCGAAAAGTAATGTAATGTGAGATGATCTTACAAAACCTTTACCCTGTTCCACGTTTCTAAATCTGACCCAAGAATAGATGACATATCATTGGACCAGCCATTTAGGCCACTAAATCCGGCGTGTCTTATGGTATAATCCTTTGTCGATATGACGTACGTTTAGTAGCAGTTAATCTGTAAATGAAGGTCTTCAATATTGTAAACACGCATATACTTTCGTATGTCGATCTATATATATTCACTGATGTCGATTTAGCGATCGAGAAAGGGTCGGTCTGCTATTGTAATCAGTACTCCCCACACCGACTTTGACTGGCAGTAGGAAAGGGTTCCTTCTCCAACTCCTGTGTAACTGTCATTAGTAAGGAATGCCTACAATTGTAATGAATAGTTCCCTTCTCGATTTGACTTGCAGAAGGTAAGTGAGCATGCAGTTTTGTTTAAAACTCCCCTACCCGATTGTGTTTGGCAGTAGGCAAGGGTGCCCGCCATTATAAAGAAATGTACTCATCTAAAATGTGACTGGCATTAGGCATAGTGGCCTGCTATTTTGATGGAAACTCACCAACTTGGTGTGACTGGCAGTACGCTGGCTGGCAGTAGGAAAAGGGGCCTGTCATTATAATGATAACTGCACAACTCAATTTCGAGTGATAGTAGGGTAATTGCCTGCCATTATAATAAAAACTGTAATCTGTCTGGAGGTAGGAAAGGGGGGCTGCCATTTTAACGAAAACTCCCCAAATCGATTCTGTCCGCATAGTAGGCAATGGGGCCTGCAATTATAATGTAAACTTCCCAACCTGATTGTGAATGCCAGTAGGCAAGTGAGCCTGCCGTTATATCACAAATCCGTAACAAACACTTTACATTGGAAACGTACGGGGACCTCCCCATGCTCTTTCTCGGATAACGCTAAGAGACATGCAATTTTAAAACTATCTTATTTACTGCATGTACACTATTTACTTCGATATTCGAATACAATGTAGAATACCGTAGCGAAGCACGGGTACATTCGCTAGTAAATAAATAAATACTCACAAATAATACACAGGAGGCAAAGGAAGCACAGGAACGCTTGCATGAAATAGCTGCCAAAACAGGTCTACAGATATCTTACGAGAAGATCCAATACGACAGAACAACAATGTGCAACCATGCATACTGTATATGGATCCGTTAAAACAGTCAACATTTTTTTAAGTATTTGGGGGAATACATACAAATAGGATGCTCAAACAAGGCGTCTAACATAGAACGAACAGAACAACTCCAGAAAGCATACAAACTCACATGGTTTCCTTATAATAAGGAAAGCATATCGAGACACTTAGAGACAGTCGTATTACCAGAAGCATGTTGATGACATTGTTGTGAAAGCATACAGATCGTTACATGTCATAATGAGACTACATAAAGGATGCACCAAAGTATTAAAAGAGAAAAGTTACTTAAGTATGGTTCGTCCATTATTGGAATATGCAAACAGTGTTTGGGATCCTCACCAAGAATACCTAATAAAAGAAAGAGATGGTGTGCAGAGGAAAGCAGCAAGATTTGTAACAGGGGATTTCAGGAGAAAAAGTAGTGTATAAGAAATGTTAGAGGAACTTGGGTGGGAAACTTTAAGTAAGAGAAGGGAGAAAACTAGACTTATAGGATTATATAGAGCCTATACAGGAGAAGCAGCATGGGAGAAATCCGTGAGAGGTTTCAGTTGGAAAATAATTATATCGGCAGGACTGACCACAAGTATAAAATTAGAAGAAATTTTAGCAGAAGCGATTGGGGTAAATTTTCATTCATTGGGAAGGGCGTGAAGGAGTGGAACAGTTTACCAGGGGTAGTGTTTGATCCTTTTTCCAAAATCTGTACAGATATTCAAGAATAGAATAAACAGCAACAGAGAAAATAAATGAAATGTTAGAGGGAATTCGACCAGTGCTGGTTATTGTAAATAAAAATGTGTGTGAATAAATGAATTCCATCCCCTGGTCTATGAAGTTTAGACAGCCGAAGTAGGGAACTGCTTGTAAGGGTGAAGTACAGTGGGGACTTCGAGGGCCCTGGAACCGCTACGGTAGGTGTGAAGGCCCTTCAGGAACTCTGAAAATCGGTGAGAAAAGGGGCTCTGGTTAAGACGCAGCAGGTCGTTATGCTACTTAGGTTCCAAAATGGGTGAACAATAAATAAATAAATGCAATGTAAATTTTAATCTTATACCAGTTGTATAGTATTATTTGAATAATTTCACATACTGTATATATGTGCTGACTATGTTTGTAAGTACAGGAGTATTATAAGTAGAATTTTGTAAACAATATAAATTTATTAAGGATGAGCTGTGTGTTTAATAGGAAAAAATGTTAGTGTAAATTGTATAATATTGTTTCTCTTGTTAATTTACAATTTAGTGCTTGACAATAATGTATTTTAGTGTACCATTTGCCACCGAGGTAGAAACCTCATTTGAAAATAAAGAGATTTGATTTTGATTGTATGCGTCAGAAAACCACAATTGAAGCATCAGGCATCATAGAGACAGAAAAAATAGAACGTAAAATTCTCAGAAAAATATGTGGACCAATACACAGAGATGGCATATGGATGAAACGACCTACCGAACAACTGTACCAACACACTGACAGACTCACAGACATGATAAGGAAACACAGACTAACGTTCTATGAACACACACAGAGAATGGACAATAACAGACTTACAAGAAAATCTTTGATGTAGTAAACAGTTCAAGCAAGAAAACAAATTGGTATCATGAAATAGAGGAAGACTTAAGGCAGGTGGGGATCAACAGTCAAATGATAGGAGACAGAAAAGAATTCAGAAACAAAACTTGGAATATAAAATTTATAGTACATGAGAAGAAGAAGAAGACAGGAACATTGTGGACAGAACAAAGGAGAAAGGTGCACAGCCAAAAGATGAAGAAATTTTGGGAAGAGAAGAGGAAGAAGGGAAAGAAGTTAAAATTGTGTCATCATGAGATATTAGAGTTCAAACACTGTCCAGAAGGGCAAAAATGATATGAATAATAATAATAATAATAATAATAATAATAATAATAATAATAATAATAATAATAATAATAATAATAATAATAATAATAATAATAAAGGAAGTTCCTGAGAAGGATATTAGGACCAAGGATCCTATCAGATGGAAGGCGATGGTACAAACCAAACCGTAAACTCTACGAATAACAAGAAACCCACACAGATGCCATCAGAAGAAAATGGCTGGCTTCCTACAGACACGTGTAGAGAATGGATTCCTACAGACTGTCCCATAAAATCTTCAGTGTAGCCAGCAAGGGTAAAGCCATTGGATCGCTGTGGATCCAGCAGGTAGAGAAGGATCTGGCAGAACTTAATATTAATAATGCTGTAATAATTAAAAGAAGCCACTACTGTTCAACTATCAAAAGGAGACCCTTCTAATATCCCTTACAAAAAATATTCACAGTGAGACCAGGAAATGGTCTGAGGAACGCAAAATAGAGTTCAGCAAGAAAACGAAGGACTATTGGGCCAACAGAAAAGGTCAAGGTACCAAGAAGAAAGCAACAGCCAAACCTACCATTAAGAACACTAGAAGAGGCAACAAACAACAACAACACCGCTGAAGCACAAGCAACGTGGTCCTCAGGCAGCCCAAACGAACTAAATAATAATAATAATAATAATAATAATAATAATAATAATAATAATAATAATAATAATAATAATAATAATAATAATTGTACCGGGAGGTGCACCTCAACGCCGCGCATTCAAAACTAGCGCCTAAACGAACTCCTCTATTGGTAAATCAGTGAAACTGAAACTACACCAACTTGGAACTTTAATCAGAAGATGTCACCACTAAATATTATGTAATTTTGTTATTATGCAGTTGCATAACCTGAGTGAATTTCTCCTTGTTTTGTTTGCCATTCATCAAGAAGTTCGGACATTTTTTTCCACAGATGACAGGAGTTTGGTCACCTGGGAGCGCCTACCTTGAAATTAATATTTCGTTTAATGTGATATTTCGCAGTGTTTAACATACTCCTATATAATTGAAATACCTACCACACTCCTCGCTGTTACATTTCCTTCGTACGTTCCATGGTTTGAGTCCATAGGCAGTGGCGTAGTGCTGGGACTTAGAGTTTAGTTAAAGTTTTAATACAACGTTGTTCAACCTTTACATTTTGGACAAAAGTTAGAAGTAGCCCTGGTGCTAAGTGAAAAACTTATGATTTAAAGAAGTTTTGTATTTCTAGGTTTTTGGTAACTGATTGATGCTCATTTATTTTTGGGTTCGCAATTCTTCCTTTTATTTCCGCCAGTTTTGAATCTAGCCAATCCCTAATTTATGTAGTTAATTTCCAACCAATCCCGTAGTTCTTCTTCACCTTGTGTTTAACCAATAAAATCAAGAGGGCGTGTCCTGATTCATCTTGAATGATCTCGAACCTTCCCTGAGGGTTTATAAACTGCGGATTTTCACGTCTCTTGGCCAATTGATCGTCATCTTACTAAGAGTGTGTGTCAAAGCAGGAGACGGGCGGCCTCTTTCATCGCTCAGCAGTACATCTGCAAGGTAATGGCCACATAACATCTTTCTTCCGTGCTAACTCCGCAGTTTAACCCGAGGGAAAGGTCCGAATCGTTAACGATGTAACCTACTTTTCTAAAAATGTAACTTTCTGCCAGCTAATGTAAAAACTTCATATAATCTTTAACTGTAAATCGAGGATAGAGAGTGAATTACCCTCTCGAGCTCCCCTTCATCTTGGTTTGAGGTGACTACGTTTTTCTCTGACTGTTTTTCCTACTGTAATGTGTTAATGTAATTTATATACGAGTCACCTCAGTAGTTTGGGAATAGCCCCTGTTTCATCGGCCTAGAGCCTCTTAGTCTTTCTGTGTACATATCTAGGAGTACAAGTATACGCCTCCATTCATTTTACCTGTTATTCTTATTCCACAAAGGCCCAGTAGGTTGGGCATTTAATACCCCTGTAAAAGGAAGTTCAATTTTGTAAATGGTGGTTTGAGAGACCTTGAGTAGGCAGTAAGAAACTGAAAGCCTGTTACCTCTTTTTCAAATTTTGTGATTGTAAGGAGTGCCTCTGGAAGGCTAGATATTGTATTTTGGGAGCAAGTGCTCCATGAATTAGGCGATTTCCGCCCTTGAATAAATTTGTGCTCTTTGTTAATTTGAGCTTGTAGCTCAGAAAATGTAAATCTAGGGGCTTAAAGCCCAAAGTGTTAAGGTTCTGAATCTTGGATTTTTCCCAATCTGGTTTAATGATTGCTACTTGTACCTGTAATATTGGCATGAAGAAAAATGGTTAAATTTAAAGTTCTGAAAATATAACCTTAAGTTTAAGTTTTAAATTATATTCTTGACATTGTAGCTAGACCCATTCACCCCGGCACCTTCTTTCGCCTCTGCGTTCCACGGGAAACCCCGTAATAATAATAATAATAATAATAATAATAATAATAATAATAATAATAATAATAATAATAATAATAATACGGGGCAACAAATTTTCACTTTTAGTTTACAACTTGTTTCTCCCCCTGTCTTCCTTTTGTCGTAAAATGAAGCAAAATCAATTGTACAGCGGTCCTGATTTGATTTGTGATCATGGAAAAAGCATCGTAGAACCGTCGCGGTGCGAAAAAGAATTGTATAACCTTATTTTTGGAAACAAATAGCTGGGATTTTTTTGTTTTCTTACGTTTCACCGACAGAGATAGGTCTTATGGCGACGATGGGAGAGGAAAGCGCCAGGGGTAGGAAAGAAGCGGCCGTGCCCTTAATTCAGGATAATTCTAGGGCTTGAGAAAGTTCCTCTAGCTCGCCTGTGGTCAAACAAGGAGCTCTATTGCAATTTCCAAGGGATATCAGTCAGTATAAGAAGGAGAAGACTGATGTTTAATGGCTCATCAGAAGAATTCGAACCGACAGGCAGTAATGAAACAATAAGCTACATAGGCTGAAGTTTCTAATGCTTGAAGGGAACAACAACTTCGAGAGAAAAGTGTGAAGTTGATATCTGGGTTTAATCTGGAAACGCAGAAGACTACAGAGCTTTATATTTGATTGCAAAAGTGAACATACATTCTAGCTGGCTAAATACTGTATCTAACCATTAGCCAAATCCAAATCAATAATTTTAAAACCGACTACAAACTCCTGCGTTTTGCTGTAACAAAAGTTTTAAAGTACCAGTTACAAGCGTAGTCTGTTGTTATGTTGTGAAGGACAACAGTAATTACCTCAAAGCCTTCACGCAAATCCCTGCTGCCACTGCTGCTCAACCGGCAACAAGACATTACATTTCTACTACACAAGTGGATGCTGGATACCAGTACTGCCTGCCACCTTAGCGACCTTTACAGAACGGACATTTTAGTAACTGCAGCATTATGTCGAGTGTAATGCTCACTTGCCTTCAAAATCAGCACCTTCAATTTTAAAACTCGTACATCTCAGTGTATTTTGTAACAGGGCAAATCCTCCTAAAACTCAAATCTACGCCTATAATTGGCGACACACTGTCGCTATTGTAAGGTGGTCGTAGTGATTATGTGTTAAGAGGAAGTACACCTAGGCAACCACCCTCTATATAACATTAATCGGAGAAAAAAAGAAAGGGATCGGACACTTCGATAAATGAAGGTATCGGCCAAAGAAAGACAAGAGCCACGAAGGGAGTGAAAATGTTTTTTTCTTGGAAGCTGCTTTACGTCGCACCGACACAGATAGGTCTCATGGCAACGATGGGATAGGAAAAGGCTAGGAGTGGGAAGGAAGTGGTCTTGGCCTCAATTAAGGTACAGCCCCAGCATTATCCTGGTGTAAAAATGGGAAACCACGAAAAACCCTTTTCAGGGCTGCCCACAGTGGGGTTCGAACCCACCATCTCCCGCATGCCAGCTCATAGATGCGCGCCCCTAGCCGCACGGCCAACTCACCCGGTACGTGAAAATGAAAGACCCCCTAGATCTCGAGTGTTCTAATACCGTCGGAGTCGGAAAAGAACAAGAGTTGACCAAGGAAGATCAGATGGGATAGATGAAAGTCAGGAGCCTGGCAAAAGTGGAAACAATCCCAGGACTCAGCTAAGGGCCCCGTGGTCCCCAACCCTCGTTCAGAGCCCCTGGGGCCCTTTTAGTCGTTTTTTACGACAGGCAGGGGATTCCGTGGGTCTTATTCTATCGCCCCACCCAGAGGGGGTTCACTACTGTAACGGCCGCACGATTTTGAGGTTTTCGTAGACTTACTTATTAAATTGTTTTCACTGTTTCAGCTAACCTCCAACTGAGCGCGCGAGTCAACACAGCACCATCTTATAACAGAGTATGCGTGTGACGTCACATACTCAGCACAAATTTTGCCTTACTTTGAAGCGCTATTTTATGAAAACTACGTATCAGTTGTTGTTGTTTTTTTTTTTTTTTTTTCAACAGGTATCCACCTCTTTTGTGTGTCTATTGAGACATTAAACATAATCCTAAGTTAAATACTCTCGGCGCCGGGATGAGTGGCTTAGTGCCGGTAATACAATGAGGGTTTAAACTGAAGATTGAGTTCAACTGCAACTTAAGTTTAAACTCATGTTGAGTCTTATAATGACCCGCCTAAGTTAAACTGAGGTGAAGAAGAAAATATACGACCTTGGTAGCAGTGACCTGCGAGAAAAGACGACTATCAATAATGTTTTGTTTACTTCTTGTAGGTAAAATGGCGGATAAAAGCAATAAACTTTGTGTGAATTTTACTCGTAAGGAAATAGAATTGCTTGTGCAATATTAGTACAGAAATATTTATATAGTCCGTGAAACAATGGCCTTATGAATTCCTCCAAAATCTCCCATTTTAATAAACATACTACGGGAGGCATAAAACCGCAATGCTATTAGTAGCTGACTGACGGGTTACTTTATTTTCTAAAATTTACACTTTTGACATTCCAACAGTTCAAAACATTCTTACCTTTTCGTTGCATGTTTTATTCTAGCACCAATTTGCTGAAATAGGGTTATGCAAGTCCGTTTTGTTAGCCTAAACCTATTTAAAATTATTTTTCATTCCATATATGAAAATGACGACCCCTTGCTCGGAGAACTCTTAGTGGCCGTGGTCGTTCAATAATTTGAACCACTTCTTTGTCATCGCTTAGTATTTCTTCAAAACACCTCAAAAGTATCTTCGAAATCCATCCGTTCCGCCATGTTGTAAGATTATGTATTCTTAAACTTCAGTTTAAACGGTAGATGAGTGTCAGTAAAATTAATCTCTAGTTAAACTTAAGATTAAGTTTTATAATACACGGCTAACAGATCAACCGAAGTTTAAACTGAACCAACAGTTTAAAACTCTATTATAATACCGGCCCTTAGACGATTGAGGCGCTGCCCTTCTGATTCCAACTCGGCTGGTTCGATCCTGGATCAGTCCGGTGGTATTTGACGGTGATGAAATACGTCAGCCTCGTGTCGGTAGATTTACTGGGACGTAAAAGAAGCCTTGCGGGACAAAATGTCGGCACATCGACGTCTCTGAACACTGCCAATAGCAGATAGTGGGAGTACAAATAACAACATTATTATTATTATTATTATTATTATTATTATTATTATTATTATTATTATTATTATTATTACCATGTTTTGGTGGATCAGCAGAGGTGGAAGAAGGTGCGGGCTGGAATGGGTCTAACTACAAGTCCGAAAAATGAATTTAAAATCTAAATAAAGGTTATATTTTCAACAGACAACAAAATTTAACAATTTTTTTACATAGAATTCGAAAACTTAACGAGTACAACAAGTCAAATCAGGTACAAGACCAAGAAAGCCGAGATTTAGATAGATTTTAACAATCTGGGCCACAAGCCCTAATTTTTACAATTCCTGAGCTCTCAGCTCACAACCAACATATTACCAAAGGGCAGAAAACCCCTCATAACATGGAGCACTTGCTCCCGCCTAGTAATATCAAGCCTCCTAGAGGCACCTTTCAAAATACCATAAAGAGCTTACCGCTCTCAATCTTTCAAGCCTATCAAAGGCAACAACCAACATTACTATCAACTGCCCTCAAGGCACACTTATCACGAAATTGGGTATCTAGTACCCAATCTACTGGGCCTTCATGGAAAAGGAACAGATTAATTAAATGGCCCCCAGGAAAAAAACAAGATGAATGGAGGCGTGTACTTGCACTCCTACATGAAAGCTTGTTAAAACCTAAGTGGCGTTAAGCCGATAACAGGGGCTATTCCCATACTATAGAGGTGACTCGTATAAGAAAATGTTTAACACATTAATGAAGAGAAGAAAATCGGTTATGAAAACGTAGTCACCTCAAATCCAAATTGAAGGGGAGCTCGAGAGGATAAAGCACTCTCTATCCCCGATTTACAGTTAAAGTAATAATAAAATGTTTACATAAGTCGGCACTAAGTTACATTTTTAAACAGATAGGATTACTTTGAAAGGTTTCGAATCTTCCCCGGGGGTTAAACTGCTGAGCAAGAAAGAAATAAAGATGTTAAAAGGCCATTACCTTTGCTGAAGAGCTGCTGCTCGAAGGAAGAGGCGCAACCCGCCCCCTACTATACTTCCATACACTAAGCTAGATGTTGTTGAAGTGGCGACGAGCCATGAAAATCGGCAGTTTTTAAACCCTCATGGAAGATTCGAGACCTTTCATGAATAATTAAGACACACCCACAGGCGTTTATTGGTTCCCCAAAAGTTACAGATCAAAAATTGAGGAAGAAGGACACTATTGGTCCAAAATTAATTACAGAAATTCGGGATTGGCTAAGTTCAAAACTGGCGGAAAGAAAGATTTATATTGCCAACCTACAAATGAAAGAACGAAATTTAGTTATAGGAAAACTTATGAGTATAAAATATCTTCAAGAAAAGTTCCATCACTTTGCACCGGGGTGCATGATCATGGTTTTTGGTAGAGACATCTGTGAGAGAATGTCCACACTTCTTGATAATTAGTAAACAAAAACAATTCGAAATTAACACAGTGACATCTTCAGATAAACGGTTGAATTAATTCAGTTTTAAAGTTCAGAGTTTCAGCTGTAGAGGAGTACTTAAAGGCGGAAAATTCAAATGTGCGGCGTATAGGTGTACCAACCGGTACAATTATTATTATTATTATTATTATTATTATTATTATTATTATTATTATTATTATTATTATTATTATTATTATTATTAATGTAATTGACTTTACGTCCCATTAACTACTTGTTTTACGGTTTTCGGAGAAGCGGAGGTGCCGGAATTTAGTCCCATAGCAGTTATGTTACGTGCCTGTAAATCTACCGACACGAAGCTGACGTATTTCAGCACCATCAAATACCACCGGACTGAGCCAGGATGAAACCTGCCAAGTTGGGGGCAGAAAGCCAGCGCGCGCCTCAACCGTTGAGCCACTGAGCTCGGCGTCATTATTATTACTATTATTACTCTCGGTGATATACGCGTTCTACCCAAACACTCTTAAATGTTTTCTTGCCATGTATCCATTGTCGAGGAACGTAAGTCTACGTTAATAAAAAAAAAAAAAGAAAGAAACCACTTTTCCCTTTGCGAAAATCAAATGATCATAAATATGTCTCTCGGCCATGGCTTTCCATCAACAGCTGCTAATTTCAGATGGCAACCAGCCGTAAGACAGCCTGCACGGTTGCTATGGTTACACTTCCGTCACACATTTCGTCGCGTCACGTACACAAATGTTCGGATGGCCCCCAGCCAGAAGACATATTTAAGTCAAAATTGGCAAGAAAAAAATTGAAAATTACAGTATGTGAAAGTGTGTACATGGTGGTGAGTAGTTCGGTGAACCGTGCTATATCCAAACAGCAATATGGCGTACAAGACGAGCGCACGTATCCACATGGTCCTTTTTAAATTTTGAGTAATGTGTAGGCAAAACTCTTTCTCTCTCTCTCTCTCTCTCTCTCTCTCTCTCTCTCTCTCTCTCTCTCTCTCTCTCTCTTTATATACATATATATACACACACATTACTCATAATTTAAAAAGGATGGCACTTCTGTATCGGTCATGTCGTCAGTAACAAGGAAATGCACTTCTTTTAATTTTCCGTCATCTCTGTCTGTCTGTCTGTCTGTCTCCATGCATGCATGTATGTACGTGCAACACGAGAAAATGGCTGAAGAGAACATAATGAAAACCGGTATTTAAAATCGGGGAATGAGCCAATACAATCTAGGCTATAAATAATTTTATTCACGCTGAGTGAAATGGTAGTTTAGGGGAAAGCCTAAAATCCAATTCACAAAAATCTATGTTATTGGTGGTGCTATCGATCAATACTGCATAACTTAAGTTATATTAAATTAAATTTCCGATCCTGTATGTCTTATATATTTTTACCGTATCGGCCATTATAACGGAGATATTAAAAATTTCGATTTTTGTTGCTAAGTCCATATCAACGCCGAGCCACGAGAAAATGAGTGAACAGAATTCAATGAAAATCGGTATGTTAAGTCGGGGAATAAATCATTACAGTGCAGGCTATACATAACTTTATGCACGCTCGATGAAATGTTAGTTTAGGGGAAGGCGCCTAAAATTTAATTCCTAAATACCTATGTTATTATGCAATTTAAAATTCTTATTCACAACGTATATATGACTTCATCTAGAATTATGTATAGAATGTATAATTCCGTAGCCAAACACGGCTACATCAGCTAGTTTTATATATAGAAATATTTTGTAATATGTTAAGTTCGTAAGTATTCGTTTTAATCAAAACAAAATAATCCAGAAATAAAAACACACACTTGAAATATTTTACTTCCTTTAATTTTAGTATAAAGTGTCTTTTTCTTTAATAGGTGGTACTTCTGACCTCTGCGCACTTGTTCAGTGTATCTCAAGAAAAACAACAATTTGCTTTTACGTCGCACTGGCAGAGATAGGTTAGGAGTGGGGAGGATGCGGCCGTGGCGTTAATTGAGGTACAGCCCTAGCGTTTGGTGTGAAAATGGGAAATGACGGAAAACCATCTTCAGGGTTGCCGACAGTGGGGTTCGACCACTATCTCCCGAATGCAAGCTGACAGCCACTCGCCCGGTGTCAAGCCAGAACAAGGATGTTCTGCCATAGCAGGGTTATGAGAGCAGCAGAACAGGCATACCACGTGACTTGTACGGTTGGCATGGTAACTAGTGACGCACGAGGACTGAAGAGGCAGAAAAAGGAAAAAACATTAATCGAGGACTTCACAAATAATCGCCATGATGAACGTGCATTATTTTTACCTTATAAGCACATTTCAATTAGTGGCCATTATAGTTAATATGTTCTGTGTACATATTTAAATGCGACGTTGCCCTTGTGAGAGAGAAACATGACAGGAAGAAAACTGGAAAAGTAAACAGTCATTGCTTATATAATTATCTTCTTGTCCCTACACTTTGAATTTTCGTCCCAACTTCTCCTTTTATTACAACTAATGTTGAAAATTTGGTGTAAAATGTCTGCTGTTTTTGGTTTTACGCCCCACGAACTTCATATTTGTAGTTTCCGGAGACGCCGAGGTGCCGGAATGATGTCCCATATGAGTTCTTTCATGTACCAGCAAATATACCAACACGATGCTGTAATATTTCAGCACCGGACCGAGTCAGGATCGAAACTGAAACTGCCAAGTTAGTCTCAGGGGGCCACGGTATCCCTTGTTTGTCGTTATTTTATTACAAGTTGCTTTACGTCGCACCGAGACAGAAGGTCTTATGGCGACAATGGGAGAAGAAAGGCCTGGGAGTGGGAAGGAAGCGGCCATGGCCTTAATTTGCCTGGTGTGAAAATGGGAAAGGAACAAACTATCTTCAGGGCTGCAAACAGTGGGAGTCGAAATCACGATCTCCCGGATGCAAGCTCACAGCTGCGCGCCCCTAACCGCACGGCCAACTCGCTCAGTGCTTGTTGTTACAAACGACTCGAAGGTGTCCCAGGTGCTCGTAACTTAGCAGCGTGAGTTGGCGACCACGGTGCCCTTAGTTGACTGCTAGCATTGATTTTACGTACTTGTGCCAGGCTCCTTACTTTTCATTTATCCCATCGGACCTTCTTTTCCGACCCCTGCGGTATTAGGTTTCCGAGGTCTAGTGAGTCTTTCATTTTCACGTCATTTATAGCCCTTGTCTTTCCTTGACCGATATCTTCATGTTTCGAAGTATTAATAATAATTTCGTGTGACTATTTCTAGCCGAGTGCAGCCCTTGTAAGGCAGACCCTCCGATGAGGGTGGGCGTCATCTGCCATGTGTAGGTAACTGCGTGTTCTTGTGGTGGAGGATAGGGTTATGTGTGGTGTGTGAGTTGCAGGGATGTTGGTGACAGCACAAACACCCACGCCCCGAGCCACTGGGGTTAACCAATGAAGGTTAAAATCCCTGACACGGCCGGGAATAGATTCCGGGACCCTCTGAACTGAAGGCCAGTACACTGACCATTCAGCCAACGAGTCGGACATGTTTGAAGTGTCGAACCCCTTCAACGTTTCCCCTCTGATTAGTGTGAATAGAGGATGGTTGCTCAGTTGAACTGCTTAAAAGAATAATCACCACTATGACAACCACTCCGAAGCCCAGTGCTTTACCAGCTGAGCTACGCAACTGTAACATCATTTAATCAATCAATCAATCAATGAATCCTGATCTGCATTTAGGGGAGGTGGCAGATTCCCTATCTGTTGTTTTCCTAGCCTTTTTCTTAAATGATTTCAATGACATTGGAAATTAATTGAACATCTCCCTTGGTAAGTTATTTAAATCCCTAACTCCCCTTCCTATAAATGAATATTTGCCTCAATTTGTCCTCTTGAATTCCAACTTTACCTTCATATTGCGATCTTTCCTACTTTTAAAGGCGCCACTCAAACTAATTCGTCTACTAATGTCATTCCACGCCATCTCTCCGCTGACAGCTCGGAACATACCACTTAGTCGAGCAGCTCGTCTTCTTTCTCCCAGTTCTTACAAGCCCAAACTTTGCAACATTTTTATAACGCTACTCTTTTGTCGGAAATCACCCAGAAAAAATCGAGCTGCTTTTCTTTGGATTTTTTTCCAGTTCTTGAATGCAGTAATCCTGGTGAGGGTCCCATACACTGGAGCCATACTCTAGTTGGGATCTTACCAGAGACTTATATGCCCTCTCCTTTACATCCTTACTACAACCCCTAAACACCCTCATAACCATGTGCAGAGATCTGTATCCTTTATTTACAATCCCATTTATGTGATTACCCCAATGAAGATCTTTCGTTACATTAACACCTAGATACTTACAATGATCCCCGAAAGGAACTTTCACCACATCAACGCAGTAATTAAAACGGAGATGACTTTTCCTATTTGTGAAACTCACAACCTGACTTTTAACCCCGTTTATTATCATACCATTGCCTACTGTCCATCTCACAACATTATCGAGGTCACGTTACATTTGTTCACAATCGTGTAACTTATTTATTATTTATGTATTACTCTACACAGAATAATACTGCCTTGAGGAATTCCCCTCTTAATTATTACAGGGTCAGATAAAGCTTCGCCTACTCTAATTCTCTGAGATCTATTTTCTAGAAATAAAGTAGGGTCTGTGTGTCCAGGGTTACCAAAGTGTGTGACATTTAAAAGAAAAGAGGACATTAACAAATTTAAAATTACATTTTTGCATGAAAATGCATGTACATGCTAAAATAGTTAACCTTAACCATAACTTTTCATTGTACACATGCTAATAAGCTTATGGAGTGTCAGAAAACAAGTGAAACCCTTTACGTTCCGCAGATAACTTTGCTCCGCATCTTAAGAAGAAAAGCTCAACTGTTCACGATCAAGTCTTCAATAATAATTATTAATTACATTCTTTAAGAAAATTTGCTAACTTCGAATTAGAAAGATGTTCTTTAAGACTTTTGTCTGGAGCGTAGCATTGTGTGGAAGTGAAACATGCGACGATAACTAGCTCAGAAAGAAAGAGAATAGAAGCTTTTGAAATGTGGTGTTACAGCAGAATGCTGAAGGTGACATGCGTAGATCCAACCACAAATGAAGATATACTGAATCGAATTGGTGAGGGGATCGATTTTGGCGACATTCGACCAGAGGAAGGGGCAGAATGATAGGACACATCTTAAAACACCTAGGTCTTGTCCAGTTAGTTTTAGAGGGAAGTGTAGGTGGTAAAATCGGCAGGGGATAGACCAAGGTAGGAATATGATAGTGTTCTCCCTAGGACCTGTTTTACTGGGCGCACCGCCCTGTCTTGGAGCAAATGTTCGTACAGATAAGGGGTGGCGTGTAGATAAGTATAACGAATAAACAAACTTACTTTTGATTTTATAGATATAGAGGATTGTTTATAAACAAGGATTCGATAGCTTCCTGTCCATAAGCTATGCCACTTTGGATTTGCGGGAATCTTATCTCCGCCTATGAACAGACAATTGGAAAACCTTCCCGGAACAAGGATGTAACGAACAAATCAGTCATTTTTCAGGAGAAAAGAAAATTATTTTGGGGGTTAATTTCATGGTATACACTACTTGAACAAATTGCATATACAAATGTAGAAATGAGTTAATCTATTAAAAATAAAATTTTATTGTAATCTATATATTAAAATACTGTAGTTCACTAAAAAACCTTGGCAAATCCGCCCGTCCGTTCTACTGGACCGATTTGCTTCATTTCTGTGTTATCCTTTTCAAAATTACCTGTCATTGAATCATAAGATATTGATAGGTCTCTAAGTTCAGTCAACTCTGAGTAATCATTTATTTTTTTACAACTTGCTTTACGAAACACCGACACAGAGAGGTCTTATGGCGACGATGGGATAGGACAGGCTTAGGAGTGGGAAGAAAGCGGCCGTGGCCTTAATTAACTCGCGAGTGGTCGCTAGCCAAAATGTAACGTGAGTGGTCGCGCGTGAGACTTTCTCTCACATTAAAATAAATATGACATTTTTCACAGTTTTGTGGGGCGTAAGGCTGAAATTTACCATTGAAATCAAACGCAAGTTATATATTTTAGATAAAAATTAAGTGAAGAAATGGCGTATTGCTTTCAGTGCCGGGAGTGTCCGAGGACAAGTTCGGCTCGCCAGGTGCAGGTTTTTTATTTGACTCCCGTAGGCGACCTGCGCATTGTGATGAGTATGAAATGATGATGAAGACGACACATACACTCATCCCCCGTGCTAGTGAAATTAACCAATTATGGTTAAAATTCCCGACCCTGCCGGGAATCGAACCCGGGACCCCTGTGACCAAAAGCCAGCACGCTAAGCATTTAGCCATGGAGCCGGACATAAATATGAAATGATTAGCTGTTTATTAAAGACACAAATTGCTACTTAAAATAGCATATGCAATGTACATAAAAATAACTTCCGTCCTGGAGTTGTAAAAAAATAAAATCTTACACATGCATTATATCTAGTAATATTTACGTAAACAGCAAGGTTTCTGAACACAAGAACATTTTCATAAAAGGTAGTGCTCATAATACAAATACTAACGCGTACAACAGGAGTATGTTTTCCGCTCCACTTCAACATAACACCAACGCCATTGGTCGCGCGATGAGAGAAACTCTCACGCAGTGCGCACGGTCATATAGGAACCTTTGTTCTGACTAGGGGAGGGGGTGCTTACCCTTCAAATGTGAATCGCTCTACTCACGACAGTTATAAACTCAGCTAGAAGAGGGAACAGTCACCTCCCTTTCATCACTGTGAAGTAATATCACAATAAAAAATAATGTGAGAGAAAATCTCATATAGCGACCACTCGCGGGTTAAGACACAGCCCCAACATTTGGTAAAATGAAATGGCGTATGGCTTTCAGTGCCGGGAGTGTACGCGGACAAGTTCGGCTCGCCAGGTGCAGGTCTTTTGACTTGACTCCAGTAGGCGACCTGCGCGTCACGATGAGGACACATACAGCCAGCCTCCGTGCCAGAGGAATTAACCTATCATAGTTAAAATTCCCGACCCTGCCGGGAATCGAACCCGGGACCCCTGTGACGAAAGGCCAGCACGCTAACCATTTAGCCATGAAGCCGGACATTTACCTGGTGTGAAGATGGGAAACCACGGAAAATCATATTCATGGCCGCCGACAGTGGGGTTCGAACCCACAATCTCCAGGATGCAAGCTCACAGCTGCGCGCTCCTAACCACACGGCTAACTTGCCCAGTAATTATAAAATCAAATCTTTAAATGATTACTCCAATAACTGCAGGTGAAGGCTTGCCCTAACCCACAATACACTCTGTACTTAGCAGGTTGCTAAGCGACTAACACTTTCGTTAATATTCTGATGTGTGATTTTCATCCTAAGTAATGTCATTGCATGCAGCCATGTTTGATTACTACCTGTCAAGCCAGAGAGTATACACTTCCTCTGGTAATGGAAGAATACTACTCTTTGATTCTCTGACGTTCCCCAGCTTCTGGATAGACTGAACAGGTGGCAGAACGTTCCTAATAACTTACATGCTGCTAAGAGAAAACGGTCGACTTACAGACAGACGGGAAGGCATCAAGTCGATAGCCTTCTGCATGACCATTAGTAAGGCGCACGGACAAACTCTCGAACCATTATTTAGCCAATTGTATGTTTCATTATCTCGAGCAAGATCGTTTGAAAATGTTATGGTCCAGATACGGCCGACGAATGCTCGAAGCACACAGGATACTGTATGGAAAGGAGTGTTATAAACTACATTACCGGTAATAGCCAACACACACACACACACACACACACACACATACACACACACACACCGAATCCCGTGAGATCTCCGAAGTTAAGCAATATTGGGCGTGGTCAAGAAGTGGATGGGTTGCCACGCGCTATTGGTGGGTGGGGGTGGGGGTAAAGGAATGGAGGAGCGGGAAGGAACTGGCCACGCTACCGTACGTAATCTCCGGCTCAGGCACACGTCTGCGCAGGTTCGGACCTCCTTCGAACAGAATACACCCTTACCTTACCTTATCTTAGCGGCATTAAATGTTCATAAAACTAATGAAAAGGGCAGGCAAAACAATATAACTACGACAGGCTTATCGAGACGAGTTATCTGACCTATTTGTAGGGAATGCTGCGGGGCAGTGCGGGTCCACTAGTAACTTAAGAACAGGGCGAGTTGGCCGTGCGGTTAGGGGCGCGCAGCTGTGAGCTTGCATCCGGGAGATAGTGGGTTCAAATCCCACTGTCGGCAGCCCTGAAGACGGTTTTTCGTGGTTTCCCATTCTCACACCAGGCAAATGCTGGGGCCGTACCTTAATTAAGGCCAAGGCCGCTTTCTTCCCATTCCTAGGCCTTTCCTATCCCCTCGTTACCATAACACCTATCTGTGTCGGTGCGACGTAAAGCAAAATAGCAAAAAAAAACTAACTTAAGGTTTTATAAATGATCTATGAGATATAGGTGATACAATGGAAAATAATCTGCAAGTATGTCTCAGGCTTGTATATAACAGAAGAGAAATACTGTACATACACTTTTGAACAAAAATAATAGCAAATAATATTAGTGTAATAATAAAAATAATACATACATACATACATACATACATACATACATACATTACATTATCATTATAGACTGTTATGCCTTTCAGCGTTCAGTCTGCAAGCCTCTGTGAATTTACTAAACGTCGCCATAATCCTCTATTTGCAGCTAGTGTTGTGGCTTCATTTAGTTCTATACCTCTTATCTTTAAATCGTTAGAAACTGAGTCTAACCACCGTCGTCTTGGTCTCCCTCTACTTCTCTTACCCTCCATAACAGAGTGCATTATTCTCCTAGGTAACCTATCCTCCTCCATTCGCCTCACATGACCCCACCACCGAAGCCGGTTTATGCGTACAGCTTCATCCATCGAGTTCATTCCTAAATTAGCCTGTATCTTCTCATTCCGAGTACCCTCCTGTCATTGTTCCCACCTGTTTGTACCAGCAATCATTCTTGCTACGTTCATGTCTGTTACTTCTAACTTATGAATAAGTTACCCTGAGTCCACCCAGCTTTCGCTCCCGTAAAGCAAAGTTGGTCTCAGAACAGACCGATGTAAAGATAGTTTCGTCTGGGAGCTCACTTCCTTCTTACAGAATACTGTTGATCGCAACTGCGAACTCACTGCATTAGCTTTACGACACCTTGATTCTTGATTTTTTAAACATTTTCTAAAAATAATAATAAAACATATTAAAATATTTCAAAATACAGATGTGATTTCGTCTATGGCCTTTATTTAAATGATCTATTACACCTGGTGATGAACCAACACAAGCTGACAAATGTTCTATCTCAGACCACGGAGGACAAAGTTCTGCTGGCTGTGAACCAACCTGAAGTTGAAATGTAAGACATAAAATGACACCACAGCAGAGAGGCGTGATTATACTCCCTATTTCCACTAAAAATCTTACTTTTCAAAAATGTGTTAGTTACATTCTTATTCCGGGGAGGTTTTCAATTTATGAGACGTCTAGTTCCTTCGCACAAGCATGCAGTACGAAACGTGTGGAACATAAGTTAATTTTTAAAATACGGGTAATGCAATGCTAACAGAGTAATTTACCCTGGTCGTAACCCTCTCTCTGTAAATAAATCAGCTCAAGAGTCCAATAAATTTCCTACCAGTTGCTTTTACCTTTTCGGTTCCCGGCAACTTAATTACTGTAGCAGAACTTGCATAGGATAAAACATGTGTTCATCAAATGAACTGGATTCATTGAAGCATTACATGCGCAACGAGTAGGAACAGAACCTGCCTCCTTCATGCCACCAAATTCCACGGCCTTCATTTTCAATCACAATCACGAACTCTAGAAAGGAAATGAAGAATTACACCTAGATAAAGGCTCACGGCGCCTGTTCGGCTTATCATATGGCACCCAGCGCACGGTGAGAGATATACGGCGTAAAGGATAATCACTACATCATTTGAAGGTGTTATTTTAATAATGGCACAGCTCTAATGGCGGGTACATTCGAAATAAAAAAATCCACAGTTCTAACCCTTCAGGCAAGCAATCAATGTTGAAAACATCCTACGGATATGAGCTACGAATTGAAGGTAAATGAAATATAATAAAGTATGAGAATATATTCTTTATTTATTCCAAAAAATTACAATCCTTTTCTTAATTAATCATCGTTATCCGGTTGATTAGATTAGCAGTTTGCCTTTTTCTACCACTACGAGCGGTAATGTGAGTCCATGCATTGTTTCACCGAAACACTACTACGAGCGCTAACGTGAGTTAATACACAGTTTCACTTAAGCATCACTACAAGCGCTAATGTGAGTCAATGCATTGTTTCAATTAAGCACTACTACGAGCGCTGAGTGAGTCAACGCTTTGTTTCACTTAAGCACTACTACGAGCGCTAAGTGAGTCAATGCTTTGTTTCACTTAAGCACTACTACGAGCGGTAACGTGAGTCAATGCAGTGTTTCACTTAAGCACTCCTACGACAGGCAATGTGAATCAATGCAGAGTTTCACTTAAGCACTCCTACGACAGGCAATGTGAGTCAATGCAGAGTTTCACTTAAGCACTCCTACGACAGGCAATGTGAGTCAATGCAGACTTTCACTTAAGCACTCCTACGACAGGTAATGTGAGTCAATGCAGAGTTTCACTTAAGCACTCCTAGACAGGCAATGTAAGTCAATGCAGAGTTTCACTTAAGCACTACTACGAGCGGTAACGTGAGTCAATGCAGAGTTTCACTTAAGCACTCCTACGAGCGGTAACGTGAGTCAATGCAGAGTTTCACTTAAGCACTCCTACGAGCGGTAACGTGAGTCAATGCAGAGTTTCACTTAAGCACTCCTACGAGCGGTAACGTGAGTCAATGCAGAGTTTCACTTAAGCACTCCTACGAGCGGTAATGTGAGTCAATGCAGAGTTTCACTTAAGCACTCCTACGAGCGGTAACGTGAGTCAATGCAGACTTTCACTTAAGCACTCCTACGAGCGGTAATGTGAGTCAATGCAGAGTTTCACTTAAGCACTCCTACGAGCGGTAACGTGAGTCAATGCAGAGTTTCACTTAAGCACTCCTACGAGCGGTAATGTGAGTCAATGCAGAGTTTCACTTAAGCACTCCTACGAGCGGTAACGTGAGTCAATGCAGAGTTTCACTTAAGCACTCCTACGAGCGGTAATGTGAGTCAATGCAGGGTTTCACTAAGCCCATACAACTACATTTGGTGTGGACATTTTTCAAAAAATCAAAAAGCACCTGCGGGTATTGAACCAAGGAACACATTACAGAAACACTTATCTAAATACGTTAATTTGGCTAGGGTTTGAATAAAAAAAGAAAACGAGTAAAGAAACACGCGATTTTAGACTGTTTTCTTCCGAAACTGCATTTAGTCCAGAAGTGATATTCGATTTTTTTAAAGTTCGATAAAGCTATCCAGGACTCACAATTTGAAACCTTTCCGAGCCCTTTAGCCCTTCAACTTTGGCCACAATTGTGGAAATGCTTATTTTTACGTTTTTCTTAGTATAGGGGACCCCTACTTTGTCTACTAAGAAATGTTTTCAACATTAAAACACTACAATATTGTCCTATGTTTCATTTTGCATATTGTACCGTATAGTATTCACCATTTACTGCTTAGTGAAAATATTAGTTACAAGACATTTGAAAAATAAATACAAGGTCTTTTTTTTTTTTTTTTTTTTTGCTAGGGGCCTTACGTCGCACCGACACAGATAGGTCTTATGGCGACGATGGGATGGGACAGGCCTAGGAGTTGGAAGGAAGCGGCCGTGGCCTTAATTAAGGTACAGCCCCAGCATTTGCCTGGTGTGAAAATGTGAAACCACGGAAAACCATCTTCAGGGCTGCCGATAGTAGGATTCGAACCTACTATCTCCCGGATGCAAGCTCACAGCCGCGCGCCTCTACGCGCACGGCCAACTCGCCCGGTACAAGGTCTCCTAAAAGTATACCCAGTCATTTTCACATGATACTCGAGCGAACAGACAAACATACATCAATTTGTACAGCAAATGAACCGGAGTCTCATAGGTCTTTATACAGTACATGGATAAAATAAAATTATAATTTTCAAAATATGGCAATGGTATGATTGTTAACGGGGTAAAAAGTCAGGTTGTAAGCATATTTATTTATTTATTTATTTATTTATTTATTTATTTATTTATTTATTTATTTATTTATTTATTTATTTATTTATTTATTTATTTAGGCCTATTTATTTATTTATTCATTCATTCATACTTCCCAATTCACAGGCTGCCACAGGACAAAGTGTATTACTCCAGTACGCAAGTCCGCAAACATGTTGCATTTTGAATTTAGAAAGATTATGCAATGTTGACCAAGGCAGTATTGTTGGTTGTAAAGACGATGCCTTATGGTATTGTATTTATAGAGATTTAAAAAAATAGAAAATGAAGCGATCTGGAATCGTTAACCCCGTTATCAGTTCTTGTAATAGACGAGAAGTGCTGTGTGGTTGGGCTACAGTACGCACGCAGTGAACATAAAGAGTACTGTGGCTTTGACGTCATGAGACGTCCTTGTGTGTCAGAGGTCATCATTATTCACTTGACTCAACTCCCAGTGGAATAATAGCCACTTTTAGCCGACTTTCGGAACAGCTTTATCACCTTGGTGGTGGTGGTGATTATTGTTTTATGAGGAAGTACAACTCGGCAACCATCCAGTATTAACGCTAATCAGAGGAAAAATGGGTGAGGACCGACACTTCGAAGAATACCGAGGGAGTTGGCCGTGCGGTTAGAGACTCGCAGCTGTGAGCTTCCATTCGGAAGAGAATGGATTAAAACCTCACCGTCGGCAGCCCTCAAGACGGTTTTCCGCGGTTTCGCATTTTCCACCAAGCAAACGCTGGGGCTGTACCTTAATTAAGGCCACGGTCGCTTCCTTTCCACTCCTAGCCCTTCCCTACGAATTTTAGGTAAATAAAATATAATCAGGTATAAGAATATATTATTTAAATATTCCTAAAAATTACAATCCTTTTCTTAATTATCGTTACCCGGTCGTTAAATTAGCAATTTGCTTTGTTCTACCACTACCAGCGCTAATGGGAGACAATGCAGAGTTTCACTTAAGACCTTATAACTACATTCGGTGTGGACATTTTTCAAAAAATGAAATAAAACCTGAAGGTATTGAACCAAGGAACACATTATAGAAAGAATTATGTAAATAAGTTAATTTGGCTAGGAATTTTTTTGCTGGTGGCTTTACGTCACACTGACACAGGTAGGTCTTATGGCGACGATGGGATAGGAAAGGGCTAGGAGTTGGAAGGAAGCGGTCGTGGCCTTAATTAAGGTACAGCCCCAGCATTTGCCTGGTGTGAAAATGGGAAAGAACGGAAAACCATCTTTAGGGCTGCCGACAGTAGGTTTCGAACCCACTACATCCCGGATGAAAGCTCACAGCCGCGCGCCTCTAACTGCACGGCCAACTCGCCCGGTGGGACATGTAGGGTAAATAAGGATACAGGTTCCTGTCCTGTTTCAAGATATTTTTATAACGGAGCGTTTGTCTCCCTTTCCCATCTTGTAGTCTACTTCATTTTCCATTCGAACGGCATATCCCGTCCATCGTAGTTCATTCTATACAAGGTACATAAAATAACAACACGGTCCATCCCGGAAAAATAACTTAATAGTAAATAAACAGACCACAGAGGCTTTATACGCAGCTGAAAGTTTGAACCTGATAAAAAAAAAAAAAAAAAAACAGGATTGGTCAAGAAGTTGGAACTAGTGAAGATAAAGATTCTGAGGAAGATAGTGGGACCCCATTGAACTGAGGATGGATCATACAGAAAGAAAGGAAACCAAGAATCATATCTCAAGATGGAAAAGGTCTCAAATACCATCCGGAAGAGGAGAGCCATGTTTTTCGGACATATCTACAGAATGAACCCGGAAAGACTGGCCAATCAGATAATAAGATTTTTTGAGACCAGGAAATCTACGGTGCGCTGGTATCAAGTGAAGGAGAACCTGGTAGAAATGGGAAAACAAGGAACGGAAATCAGCAACAGGGATGCTAACAAGTCGAGGATCAAGACCACCAAGAGATTTCAAGAAAAAGTTAGATTCCGTACCCAAGCGCCGTGGACAGAAGAAAGGAGGAGATGCAGAGTGAAAGGATGAAGGAGAACTGGACGAGGATTAAAGCCCAGGAACAGATGAAGCTGAATTAACGTGGTCCATGGTCAGCCAAAACGAAAAAATGAAGAAACAGACCATAGAATCTACGATAATTCCTTCGTCTTAGTAATGAAGCCGAAGTAAGGTGGATGATAGAGCAGTTCGCACGTTCACCAATAGAATCATGTGTAACATGCGCTCAAAGGTTATCATGCCAGGTGATCTCTGGATTCCATAGAAAGAGTGACCGTTTTTTTTTCTTTTTTTTTTTTTCTTTTCGAAGCCAGTCGCAGATTACGTTCCAAGAATTTAATGTAATACTTTCCCATCGTAAGGCCGAGCGCATAGTGAGACGCAGTTGGCCGCAGAGCAGGGCAGTGGTGATGGGGCGTTCGATTCATTTCTCTGTTTTGATTCATCTTATTCTATCCACGTCAATGACTCCAGTAGCGGCGATTGGGTGTTAGAAGTGGGGGAGGGGGGATCACAAAATGTGTAAGCCTTTTTAATGCTCTCTGAGCGAATTTCGATAGAGACGTAAAGGTTGAGTCTACCAACGTCAGTGCGGTAATAATAGTAGCGCACTATACAGTACAATAACTATGGACCTTTGTTTTTCGCGTTTGCGATAACACCGACTTTTTTAAAAATAGTCCCTATAATGCTTGGGAAACAATTATCTATACATAACGTTGTTAACAATTCGATAATTGGTCAGATTTAATTCGCGAAATAGAACGAAATGAGACAATAACGCGAATATGTCAACTTTATAAATTTTATATGCAGAAGTGTTTAGTCCAGTGTTCATCATGTCCGATTCGTTGGCTGAATGGTCAGCGTACTGGCCTTCGGTTCAGAGGGTCCCGGCTTCGATTCCCGGCCGGGTCGGGGATTTTAACCTTCATTGGTTAATCCAGTGGGCCGGGGGCTGGGTGTTTGTGCTGTCCCCAACATCCCTGCAACTCACACAGCACACATAACGCTATCCTCCACCACAATAACACGCAGTTACCTACACCCTCATCGGAGGGTCTGCCTTACAAGGGCTGCACTCGGCTAGAAATAGCCACACGAATTTTTTTTTTTAAAGTGTTCATCATTAACAGAAATGTCGATTCAGCACTAGTGGAAAAACTGAAGTCTATTCCATTCTTTAAAAATGAGAATCATTCAATGATCACAAAAGGGTACAGTGAACTTCAAGAACAAACCAATCAAATTGCGAGATGGAAAAATAAATATGTGGAAGTTCTGATTAGTTTACTTGACAGTCATGCTGAATTTAGTGGCAGAACTCTCCAATCAGTGTAGTAACCATGTGCTAATGTTGACTGTGAATGTTTCTCTTCTTGCTACTCAAGAGTTTTGAGCGACTTGCGTTGCAACAGGAAAGTGGCAATGTTCTCCTTTGACAGCTACAAAATAAATTATGTATTTTTCTTTCATATTATGCCTTCTTCAGTGGCAACTGAATGATAAAAATGTGTGTGTCTTTAAATAAAACTACATATTGTTGTTCAATAATTTACATTAAAAAGTACCTTTAGAATCCCAAAATACCATAATAATATGATAAAAAATTACTCGAAATTCTAAAAAATAACGCGAAATTCTTCAAAAATAATCCCGATTTCCACCAAAAAATAAAACGACAAATGCAGATCCCTAACAATAACACTTTCACCAAAGGGACAATAATTACGTATGTATTACAATTAAATAGAAGTTCGGCGTGATGATACAATTAGTATTTGATTACACACTAAGAAGGTAACAGACACATCTACTGAGCGAGACTGCCAGAATACTACACGCTGCTGCGCTGCCTGAATCGGTTAGCCGCAACGAACGACATTTTGTGAGTATTTCCACTACGTATTATTCTTAATAATTAAAGAAATTAAAGTAAGGATTTAGCTGAAAAAAACAGAGGGAATGTACAAATTGCTTTTTTTATAAATCCTAGTTCCAGGTGATTTTTTTAATTAACTCTTAGGTTCTTCATTCTCTCGAATCTTAAAAATTAGACAGGTGGCTAAAATGACATTTTAACAAAATTCTTCACAAGTGGTGGGGACTACCCCCCTCCCCGCCCCTAATCGCCGCTACTGGACTGACTCCATACGGTGATCCGGTACACGTACTGCATCTCCGTTCTGGTCGGTAGCAGCAAGAATGTACCACTGCTGCCATCTAGTTTTCATAAACTAAACTGCTTTCCTACGCATGACAAAGCTTTCAGATTTCTCCCGCAGTCACCTCGCCACATAAAGTTTCGATTTGAAATAGCTTATAATCGATAGCAGCAACTCCATTAAATATTCAGAATTAGATCCAAAGATATGTAAAATTTAGCCAAATCAACATCGAGTGTGGACCCCCAAAAATTGTAGAGAAAAACCGGGATGTAGAAGAAGTCTATTAAAAAAAAAAAATATGGGAAAATTACTGGCCTGTTAGGCCTACATCGATGTTTCCTTATTAAATAACAGTACAAAAATTACGTCTTAATAATGATAATAATAACAACTTACAAAGCAAAAACAAAAACCTCACGCAACTCAAGTTTTATACACTTAATTTGTTGTTTTCCACAGTTCTGAGAAAGTTTGTGTACTGGTGTAAATAGGCTGCATGGCAATGCATATTAGAAACTGTTTCAGATCTATATTCAATAAATGTGTGCATTAATTTTAAGTGAGCTGAGAGCGAGAGCCCGTTATTAAGAAACAACCGTACGAAGCTTTAAGTGAGCTCTTTAAGTCTGGCTTCTAAGCAATATTGTTAGTTACCGATAATGAAACACGTGTCGTATCTCACTGATCCCCGAATGCGCCGCCCAGCACTATCTGCAGCGAGCGAGTCTGCTGAATCGTTTGTCGTGATCTGGCCGTTGCTGTGTTCCATTCACTCGGACAGTAAAATGAATCGATTCACTGCTTCGAAGCATACATTCACTAGCCAACACTACAGTGTAGAGCTAGCGAAGTGCATGTGAGAGCACACTGCCACTCAGTGGCTCGTCGGATTTCAGAAAGAAAGAAAGAAAGAAAGAAAGAAAGAAAGAAAGAAAGAAAGAAAGAAAGAAAGAGATAACAAGGTTTTCTTCAGACTCCGTGATATTAGGGCATCCTTCTTCTTCATTTCATGACGACTCCTTGTCTTATTCTTCAACCGTTCATTCCTTCACGATATTTTATCATTTTTCATAGTTATCATCATAATTCAGTGTCCGACTCCTTGGCTGAACGGTTAGCGTGCTGGCCTTCGGTTCAGAGGGTCCCGGGTTCGATTCCCGGCCGGGTCGGAGACTTTAACCTTAATTGGTTAATTCCAATGGCCCGGGGGCTGGAACATCGTCATTTCATCCTCATCACGACGCGCAGATCACCTACAGGCGTCAAATAGTAAGACCTTCACCTGGCGAGCCGAACCCGTTCTGGGATATCCCGGCACTAAAAGTCATACGACATTTCATTTTCATTTTCATCATAATTCAGTCAATCGATGATCTGCATTTCGGGCTATCACCAAGGTGGTAGATTCCCTTGACGACACGGGCTGTTGACCACGCGGTTATAAACCTTAAGATAATCACGACAAAAACCACCACAATCACCAGTTAACACGATTGAACATCATTTCCATGTTAACGATGTTTGGCGCTTACAGTCCGCGAAACTTTTAGTGATACTTCGTTTTACGGGGGTGAGGAGTAAGGAGGGAGCTACCCCGGTTCCGGTAATACTGCCAACTGAATGGAGATGAAATCTGAATTGACTCGATAGTATGATCCATCGATATGAATTTTCTAAACCTTAAGCCAACAACTGTGTCACACACACACACACACACACACACAGTATACAGGGTGAACAAAAAATGCCGCACGTGGAGGTCGGCATGCGGTTCCTCGTCGAAATTCACGACAAAAGTTTATCTCGCAAAACCTAGTTCCACCAATAGGTATAATAGAAATGCGAGTTAAGAAACGAGGCTCTGGCAACGTTGTAACGGCGTGCAGCGTGGGCAAGCACAGGTCGCATAAACTCGGCACTCTGCTGGAGCTGTCTCATTAGCTCAGTATGACGAGGTAATTTTTTTTTTCAAGTTGCTTTACGTCGCACCGACACAGACAGGTCTTATGGCGACGAAATGACGAGGTAATGTCATATATGCCGGTTGTGCGGACGCGCCGATGTTCAAGTCGCGTTCGCGCCATTTTTAAAAGTTAATGTACCAAATTTTATCCAATGTACACCTCCACTATGCAATACACTATGTTCTGTCTTACCGTTACAGTTACCTTCATTTAAACAATGAAACATAACATGAACTTCTTACAGACGTAAACGACCACTTTGTTTCGTTCATGGCACAAATAAAGCCAATACGTAGAACATAACAGTGGACCGGATTGCCCATTATGCTACGCACAATAAATCCATAGTGTACGTGTGACGTCCAGACTTATCTTCACAGAGCCGGTACGTACATTTACGAGCAACGTTCACTTCACAGCAGATGTTCAAAGCGACCATCTTGTATTTGCAAACACTTCGCCACTCGCTGAGCATTCTTTGCCGGACCTTAGGCAACACACCTGCATCCACCAATGCCGATGCAGCATGCACGCGAGCTTTAGGTCTTGTACATTCATAGGTGGAGTACTATAAACATGTTCCTTTAAGTGTCCCCAAAAATAAAAACATATTGGATTAAGGTCCGGGGAACGTGGAGGCCAGAACATTGGACCTCCCTGACCAATCTATTTCCCTGGAAACGCTTCATTTAACCAGTTGCGCACAGTCATTCCAAAGTGTGGCGGTGCACCATCATGCTGAAATCATAGCTGTCGCCGAACACCAAGTGGAACGTTTTATAAAGTGTCAGGCAAAGTACTGCGCAGAAACGTACAATAGCGGGGTGCATTCAACTTGTCCGGCAATAGGTAAGGGCCTAAATGCACCCCTCCCACGATTCCAGCCTACAGGTTTATGCCAAAGCGTGCCTGAAAGCCACGTTCACGGGGGACATGTGGGTTGTGGTCAGACCAATAATGGTTGTTGTGATGGTTGAAAATACCTTTCCGAGTGAAGCTACGTTCGTCACTCCATATCACATTCTTTATCAAATGTTCGTTATCTTCAACTTTTTGCAAAAGCCATTCACAGAACTGTACTCGTTCAATGCGGTCTTCTGGCCACTGGTGTTGAGTTAAAGTGTAATGATATGGATGCAGTTTTTCGTCGTGCAACACGTCAACAACCAGTGTTTGAGATACCTGGAACTGCCTTGCAATATCACGGGTACTTCGCCGAGGTGATTGGTTAACGGCTTCAAGAATGTCGTCCTCTGTTTGTGGAGTACGTCTAGTCCTTGGTCGACCTCTGTCCACTACTTGTGGACGAAGATTACCGGTTTCCCGCAGGCGTTGCTCAAGTCGACGAAAAACATTTTTATCAGGATGGCGCCTTTGAGGGTACCGTACTGCACGAGCAGCAGCAGAAGCTTGGTTATCGGATGAATCCAACGCTAAAAGCATATCGACGTATTCGCCGTTTGTGTACTCAATCAGGAAGCCGCTCTCTACATGCACTTGACAGGACCAGTTATGGTTGTGCACTGCGTGGTTAATCGACTCATGCATTCAGTTGAATCGATCATATTGTCATGTGTTCGACTATTGTCATGTGACAACAGGATGCCATGCTTACAAACGCAGTTACACGACGGGAACTAGGGACCTGACGTCACACACACTACTCGGTGAGCTGCGACGGCGGGTACGGTAGAGCAGGATGATGCACGTTTCTCTATTACATTCCGATGCGCTGCAGGATGTGACAGTGTTGCCAGCTTCTCGTTTTCGACTTGTTTTCCAACAGCACCAGATCCGATTTGGCTATAGAAACTTTTGTCTTGCAATGGGATGAAGAATCGCATGCCGACCTCCAAGTGCAGCATTTTTTGTTCACCCTGTATAACATTTCTGGATGCAAATCTTGTTCCTAGCATGAATTCTCAGATGTCTCACGGCGATGCATAATCATAGTTTATGCGTCAGAGGTTGCCAATACGAATCTCGAAGATAACCGAGGTCTACCGATTCAGCACTAGGGAGCCGAAGTATCACTAAAAGTTTGCATGCCTTTGCTGGTGGGATGTAGTGTTTACAGTGAGCTATGTCCTCAGGTATAGGCTAGAGCAATTTTGTTACTTTCATTGATCTGTCTCAGTCTTATCCTTGGCTTTGACAATATGAAAGTGACTGAGGTATGAGCGATGCTAGTAATACAATTCCTTATGCAGCCAATCCCTGCTATAAATGGTGTGAAAATATTGCTCACAGAGTCGGTTGGCACATACATTTCAGTGGGGTTGGCAGACTGATATGTAATAACTTCTGGCTCGGTGAGGAAAGCAACGAAAACCTACCTCACTCCTCATTTTTCTAGTACGCCTCTTCAGTGATGCCTAGGCAATCTATGACAGCTAATGGCGGAGCTGCTGAGGATCTAACAAGCCTTCGGGCTGAGGACCGAACTTACATACATTTTTTTCTATTTTTACAGAGAAACATTTCAGTTTTTATAGGTTAAATTCAATTGTTTTATTTTGCAAATGCCTGATTTCTTAACAGTTATCATTTAATGGATTGCATATTTGAAACGCCGCACCGTTCTGTACGGGGTAGGGTATGAAGCGAGATGAATCTTCGTAGCGAGCTTTTTACGCCCAGATGCCCCTCTTGACGTCAACCTCATCAGAGGAGTTAATGAGATGAGATTAAATGAATGACGTGATATGAAAATAGGAAGGGAGAGAGTGAAATACGGTGCCGACACATAGCCTACACCTGTCGAATGGCACCAAAGGGTCTGCTGAAAGCTTTACGTCCTCATCCGACGGACATATCACCATCAATAGCACCATATGCCCTCACTCCATATGAGCTCTGCGGAGAGGTTTGGAATTTAATCCAGGTTTTTGACACTCAGTCTAGTGATTAGAAATTGTACACCACCTCCTTTCCTACCCTGCCGGCCAACATTCTGATGGGGACATTTTTTCGACCAACGGGACTCGAACCGGCCAACCACGGTGTCAGACCAGATAGATTTCACGCCTTAACGATCATGTCCACGTGCTGTTTAAATTCGTTGAGCTCTCTTACTTGGAGTGGGGAGAGTGTTTAACCCTCATACACCCCCCCCCTTCCACATACACACTCTGGAACGGCCTTAAATCAGCGCTACAACACGATACTTGCTTCTTTTTTTCTTTTTACAAATCTCCAAATGAATATGAGGTTATGAAGCACCTAAAGAGTCATATTTGTAAAGATGGTGACAAATATTTCTTTTGGGCGCAAACAGTAAGAAGTTTTTAAAAACTATCTAGAATTCTAGATGATATTGGGCGCCGAAATACATATATTCTTGTTTACTTTTCTTTATTGATGATTGTTGTTTAAAGGGGCCTAACATCGAGGTCATCGGCCCCTAAAGGTACGAAATGAGACGAAATGAAATGACAACTTAAAAGTCCAAAATCCTCCACTGACCAGAATTCAAAGCGTGAGGACGAAGAATGAATGGATGGACTGATATGAATTTAAGATGATCAGTGAATCCGACCCACAGTGCCTTACATGTACAGAAGCTGGCACAAAACAATAGTATTACTACCAAGGGACTGCTTCTGTAGCACGATGCTGAATCGATTATGCTTATAGTCGAAATGGGTCCAAAATCCAGGTCATCGGCCCCTCATAATGGTATTTATTGCTAGGAAAGTAGAACCATGCTATGTGTAATGTTGCTGTACTAATCAAAAGTAGCGAAACTCGCGGTATTCCACACATTATGGTACTATTCATAGGTAGTGCAATGCGCACGTGTAACACAGACCTATGGTGTCTCGCACATTGCGGCGCTATTTACAGGCAAAGCAAACCTATAAAGGCAACGCAAACATATGGCGTTCCTCACAGAAGTGGACTAACCACAGGGACTCGTACTATCCCGTGGAATTCCTCACATAGTGGGAACTGAGCATAGGTAAGGCAAAACCATGGTGTCGCTCATGTAGGAGTACGAATCACAGGTACTGTAGGACCAACCTCCTGATTCAAACAATATCGCTACTAAACACAAACCTATTGCGTACCTAACATAGTGGTACTACGCGCAAGTCAATGCCACCCATGGTGTTCCCTGCGTGATGGTACTAATTACAAGTAGTCTCATGGTTCTAATTAGATCATCCATTGGTCGCCCCTTTTAGTCACCTCTTACGACAAGCAGGGGATACCGTGGGTGTATTCTTCCTCTGCGTCCCCCACCCTCAGGGGGGTTTTGTGTTTGGTCCGCGAGAGGTATTTTATTTCCCTCAAGTCCGCCGGCAAGCCGGTTAGGACCCCCCTATCCGCCACCTGGGACGCGCCACGTGGGAGTATCACATCTCCCCCTGCTACGCCAGCGTAGTAGGTTCGTGGTATTTTTCTTTAATCATGAGCCACGGACAGCAGGAATGCGAGTCAACTTAACTGAATTAACATTTCTTTCCCTTTGGGGAAGAAAACCAAGCAAAGATTTTGAGTGATGAGCTGCGACGAACTCAACTGCTCTCCTCTTTGTTTACATAACCGTCTGCGTGTTTCTGAGTGCATCCACGCTTCCAAATAATTCAGAAAGGAAAGGCCAAAAATTACGACAGGAAAAGTTCAAGTGCAATTTGAAAGTACAGTAATCTGAAAAATTATACGACTGTCCTATCGTCATACCTCTTTGCAAAACTAAAGAACATTTCCGCGTGTTATTGCCGTACGCCCCTTTACTGTGGATGAAGGTTTTTGTAGACTTCATCGATACACGAACTCAGGTAACACACGGAATTACGAATGTGACATAAGCTGATTTTTGCAATAAAAGATGTATTTGGAGAAAACATGTGTTTTAGCTTCCCAATTGGTTCATTAGAGATATTCAGACCTTGAAATTAATAAGAAATGTAGAATTCAGAAAGTGATTCAGGTGTACGTTTTTCCGAACAAATATTTTCATCTGAGAAAAGTTTATAGCATTTGTAAGTCCTATTTTTGTTATGTTCACCTGAGTGAAACAATTTCAAAATGATTATTCCTCAAAACATGCCCTTGTTGAGTTGACCCTTTGTATAGGTACGTAACGCCGCGTATGGCACGTGAAGGTAATGTCGGTCGTGAGGTTATACAGATCTTTTTCTGGTTGGTCTCAAGCGTTTCAAATTCTCGGTTAAGAAGGATTGTTTCTACTAGCATAAAGCAACAAAAAATGCTGGATTCTTTAACGTTATTACAGTATTTTAAAATATCAGTTTATACTGATTTCAATGTATTTTCTCTGTAGTACGGTACCTCAGCACCTTTGCGGCCAGTCAAAATGAAAAATATTTCGTCGCATGATGATATTCTAAAGCCAAGCCTTAATTCTTTCGTTCTGTAGCTAAGGATTTTCAAGCAAACCCTCGTCCTGCTGTGCTCCATAAAACATGAAATGTTTGAGGTATACACAGCAGCAGCCGGTCCAAATGGGACAAGCGGGAGCTCATGCCAGGTGTTTAAAATTCTACTCCACCAAGACACATTAAACTAATATTTGCCTTGAGGAAACACCACTCGATGTATTTACTTTCAACTGATCTCTCCCAATTGCATGGCGAACATCCGCCTCTGAGTACACAATCATTTGAATTAGGGAGGAAAGATGAAGAAAAAAAGAACAACTACTCACCACTCCATGTCTTCACAACATCCGGTTCAGGATGGCTCGATTGGTCGCCATCCGGAGTCAAATAGCTACGTTGACTGCGTACTGTATGATTTCACAGAACACACGTATCACAATTTAAATCGAAAAGAACTTCACTCTTTAGTTACAGAAGTGAATTATTAACTGAATATTGTCCCATAAAATCTGACACATTTCACTGATAGCAACACCAAATTTGAAGTTAACACGACACAAATTCACCCAGATAACTATTGTGGTTCCACAAAATTCAGTCACACTAACACACATTTGATGCAAGCGTGTACACGAGGGTACATTGTTGGGTTTGACGTAAATCCGTAAGGGTTTACAAACACACAGGTATACTAACTCTCACACACGTGTTTTCACAGAGTTTTTATATCATATTCTTGATTTTTTTTTAATCCGATTGTTGTGAATACTAAATAATGAAGTCAAGAGAAAGAACTGACAGGCTTTCAAGGTAATAGTTGACGCACGTAACAAGCGCATGCCACGCGGTTCCCAGCGGACTATGGCTCAACCTACTCCACTGGGCTAAGCGCTATGACTGCAGTCAACTGTTCGGTTTACTCGATTCCAGCTGCTCACTCGACCTCTTCTCCCACCAGCTGGCACACCGCTGGTCGGGAGGCACGGCCGCCTAAACACAGAAGGCTTGACCCTTTATACCGCACGATAAAATAACAATTTGACAGCAATCATAAAACTTTTAATTACCTAATATTATGCATTGCGTGTACTTCTAGTACTACGTGTGCTATCAACTACAGCATTTTTTAAATACTGATCTTCTAAAACGTAATTAGGTCAATGTTCCTTTGAATTGCAAAAAGATGTTCTCACTGTATTCTGTTGATTGAGCACATGTTTCAAATCCAGTTTCCTCCCAGCGAAAGAAATCGATGTATTAAAAAATGTATGAAAACTAAAGTCAGTCAGTCCGGCCATTCTGTCAGGTCGATTTCCTTCATTTTCTTTTTAACTGAAAGGTATTCATGCACAGATTTGTCATCAGGTACTATAAATCACTTAACTTCCGCCTTCCTCAAATTATTTGATTTTTTCAATTTTTTGTCTCTTTGAAGCAATCATATATTTAGTTCTAATTGAGGTACGGAGTTCGTTTTGATTTAAAAACACTCAGTGGATCAAGCTCTTTCATTTCAACTCTTAACTATTCAAATTGGTTGATTCTGAGGAAAGTTATGAGTGCACATTCAATTTGACGTCTCACTTCAACATTTTTTCTCATTGAATCAATCATATCTTTCGTTCTAATTGATGTACTCAGTTCGTTTTGGTCTAAAAACATTCAGTGAATCAAGCGCTTTCTTTTGAGGT
Organism: Anabrus simplex; assembly: GCF_040414725.1. NCBI lineage: Eukaryota > Metazoa > Arthropoda > Insecta > Orthoptera > Tettigoniidae > Anabrus > Anabrus simplex. Next base: position 20,944,775 of record NC_090275.1, on the reverse strand, counting down.
AATAACTACTTAAATTGGTAGATTCTGAGAAAAGTTATGAGTACATTTGTCTCCATGACGAAGATCTTTGAAGGACTTTTTAACAGTTCGGCGCGGCGCGTAGTGTTGTTCCAAGGAACGTTTAATTCAATTTCTTTGTATGATGTATTTTCAAGTGTTTTGTTAACATAATATTACATTCTATTACCACAGCAGATCATGTGCTTTATTTCATTAACTCGAAACTTTGCAAATACACCCGTGAGGATAGTAACGAACAACACTATACTTTGTACATTGCGGGCGGAGCCAGCGGGAAATTGCTAGTAGAGTTTTTAAGCAATAAACTAGAGGGCACGTGAGCAGTTTATGTTGTTATAAATAACGTGTAGTAATATGAAATTGCTCCATGCGTTGCCCAGGTACTTGTTTTAATGTTTACTTCTAACATTTGTATTGCCTGTTAATTATACAGTGTGTCAAGTAAATTTTGGCGATTTATTTATTACTAGCACATGTATCCGTTCTTCGCACGGGAATTGATAATGGATTACACGATTCCTTCATGAATTTATGCGAACTTAAATGCCTGTATTCAAACGTTTAATACGGCATGTTAAACTGATATTCTTCTACGAAAACACGTGGCAGTAACCTGAAATACGATAAAACTGAACAAAGTGGAGACAGAATGGGGTAGATCGCAGAGTCCGAAGTTAAGCGTAATTCTCCCTATTTCTCATATTGATTGTTCACCTGAAACCGGGAGTGGCACTGTGGCTCATGACGACAACCTCCCTTATTATCGAAAAGAGTAAAATGGTTCTTTAGTTAAACCATTTAACCCAACTTGAAACGACACGACAGCCTGTAAAACAGTCCATTGATGACAACTCCCTTACCAGGTGAGTTGGCCGTGCGGTTAGGGGCGCACGGCTGTGAGCTTGCATCCGGGAAATAGTGGGTTTGAATTCCACTGTCGGCAGCCTTGAAGATGGTTTTCCGTGGTTACCTATTTTCACACCAGGCAAATGCTAGACCTGTTCCTTAAGGCCACGGCCGCTTCCTTCCAACGCCTAGGCCTGTGCTATCCCATCGTCGCCATAAGATCTATGTGTGTCAGTGCGACGTAAACCCACTAGCCAAAAAAAAAAGATAACTCCCGTGTTATCCTGCTATCGAAAATGTGCCCACGAGAAAAACATTTCTAGAAATGGATTTCCATTAAGGCTGATAGTTTTCCATTAAGGTTCGTCATGTATATTTTGTGGGAAAGTAAAATCACTGTTTCGACATCCAATAAACCCCCAAACCAATCCGGAATTTAGAAATAATGTTGACCCTAATATCTACCCAAGGACATATACAAAGTTTAATAAAAATATACAGGGTAGTTGCCCAATTATAAGAACTCAACAAACGGACGAACAGACAAATCGACATAAAAGCTTTAAAAAAAGTCCGCTCGAACTCAGACAGAAAACTGGTCCGTTATTAACCCTCCTATCGAAATGATGCAAATGAAAAAAAAATGTTTTAGAAATTGATTTCCATTAAGGCAGGTATATTTCCATTAAATTTGGTGGTGTATATTTTGTGGGAGTGCAAATCACGGTTTCGGTTTCGCATAAACCCCCACTCATTTTGAGGCATTTAGAAACAATATTGACTCTAAAACCTACCCAAGGACAGATGCATTCTAAATACGAAGTTGGTAGAAATATATCCAGTAGTTTTCGAGTTATAAGAGCTCACATAAACAGACAGACAAACAGACAAACACCATAGCTTAAAAATATGCAGATGGTCGTTATTACACCTGAAACGGATAACTGAATGAAAATTTCGCCAAAATAGTCAATGTACAGAAACCCGGTTGCTACGATTTTATTTATATAGATAATTATTTTATGAACTATTTTGTAGCTTTAAAGTTTTTGTTTTATATTATTTTGTATCACGTGGAACTTCGTCTTTGTTGTAGCCCATATCGTCTGGGAAGTGTACGACAGTTGCACATCGTGTAACTTTGCTTTAGTATGCAGCAGTTCGTGGCATCTGTGAGCACATGGTACTCCTGCAGAGTCTAGCGCCCCTGGGCAAAAAGAAACCTCCCCTTATTTCGAAATGAATGTATGCAGTTACATCTGTACGTAGCTGAATAATAATAATAATAATAATAATAATAATAATAATAATAATAATAATAATAATAATAATAATAATCTGAAGAAGGAGAAGAAGAAGAAACAGAGCGATTCGGTCGTGCGGTTAGGATTGCACAGCTGTGAGTCGGGAGATAGTGAGTTCGAATCCATCCATCCGCAGCCCTGAAGATAGTTTTCCGTGGTTTCCTATTGTCACACCAGGCAAATGTTCGGGCTGTACCATGTTTTAACAGGTGTGTTTCTTTATTTGAACTGTAAAGCCACACATATAAGCCGAGCAAAACTAAATTTCCATGTCAGTTTAAAAATCCTATAATAATGAAAAATGAAAATCCACAGCCTCTTTCCAGTCATCTGACCGGGTCAGTGATGGAATGAATGAAGCCCCATCTAGCGGCGAGGATAGGAACTGTGCCGGCTGCCGAAGTCTGTCACACTCCTCTGGGGCATTGATTAATGAATGGCAGATGAAATGAAATGATATTGGAGAGTGTTGTTGAAATGAAATATGACAGGGAAAATCGGAGTACCCGGCGAAAAACCTGTGCCGCCTCCGCTTTGTCCAGCACAGATTTCACATGGAGTGACCGGGATTTGAACCACGGAACCCATCGGTGAGAGGCCGGCGCTCTACCGCTGAGCCACGGAGGCCTAGGCCTTAACGTATATGTAATTATTTAATTTTAACCGTCCGCACTTCTTTGATCATTATAGTTTCTATATTCCCATTACAGACTTTACAGAACTTGTGTACGGAAACGCACCGTCCTCCCTCTACCCGTAAAAAAACCACCACAGCACATGTTCAAATCTCCTGCATTGTACGCGCCACTGACTAGAGTACGTACGTCAATGAACGATCACGTGATGTCTCTCAGCTGAGTGTGTGATCCACACGGAGACGTGTTGTACCTGATCTTCGTTCATACTACAGTACAGTAGTACTACGCACACAGCAGTAAGCTGCGCAATAGTGGATAGGTCGTGGAGGCCCGATTGCTTGGCCTGCACGTTCACCTGACTTGACACCGCTAGACTACTACATCTTGGGTCACATGAAAACTTCATTTACGAGACCACTGTGGAATCCGTGGAAGACCTACTGGCGCGGGTTTTGGCTGCGGTGGATGTTGGAGGACATGGGATTGGTGACCGTGTGTACGAGAACATGATACGGAGGTACCATGTCTGTATTAGCGTCGGTGGTCGTCACATCGAGCCCCATCTGTAAGTGGACCTAGACGACAAGTAGCAGGAGTCGGGCAGTCCGCCGAAAATGTGGGAGCTCTGTAGGTGTGCTGTGATGGTATTTTGCGGGTAGCGGGAAGACGGTACTGTTCCGGACACAAGTTCCTGTGCTAAACTTAACCGTCTTGGTCCCCAGTGCAAGCCATCAAAGTCTGTAAAGGGAATTTAGAAACACCCTGTATTACTTTTTTTCATACTTAGGTACCCTAAATTAGGCCTACTGGCTGAAAAAATTATCATAATAACTTTGTCATATAGTCTGTATTTAATGCCATTGCAACTGTTCACAATACATGAAAACCGAGTTCATATAGATGACAAAATATACATCTTTATATTATTTCACAATTCGCAGGCTACAGGAAAACTATTAATTTATGTAATCAAAGGCAAAAAATCTCATTTTAACAGCTTTTGTGTTCATAAATTCATTTTTTAATCCGAAACTCGCCTATAGTCCGCCTCTGTGGTGTAGTGGTTAGTGTGATTAGCTGCCACCCCCGGAGGCCCGGGTTCGATTCCCGGCTCTGCCACGAAATTTGAAAAGTGGTACGAGGGCTGAAACGGGGTCCACTCAGTCTCGGGGGCTCAACTGAGTAGAGCGGATTTCGATTCCCTCCTCAGCCATCCTCGAAGTGGTTTTCCGTGGTTTCCCACTTCTCCTCCACGTAAATGCCGGGATGGTACCTAACTTAAGGTCACAGCTGCTTCCTTCCCTCTTCCTTGTCCATCCCTTCCAATCTTCCCTTCTCCCCCAAGGCCCCTGTTCAGCATAGCAGGTGAGGCCGCCTGGGAGAGGTACTGGTCCTCCTCCATAGTTGTATCCCCGACCCACAGTCTCACGCTCCAGGACACTGCCCTTGGGGCGGTAGAGGTGATATCCCTCGCTTAGTCCCAGGAAAAAACCAACCCTGGAGGGTAAACAGATTAAGAGAAAGGATGGTTGCCCAGTGGTACTTCCTCTTAAAACAATAATCACCACTACCACCACCAGAAAGAAAGAAAGAAAGAAAGAACTCGCATCATGGAAATGCTGTGGGAAACTCCCAGAATTAGTCTCAAAATGGCAGCTCCATAAGTAACATTCGTACCGAGCTCGATAGCTGCAGTCGCTTAAGTGCGGCCAGTATCCAGTATTCAGGAGATAGTAGGTTCGAACCCCACTGTCGGCAGCCCTGAAGATGGTTTTCCGTGGTTTCCCATTTTCACACCAGGCAAATGCTGGGGTTGTACCTTAATTAAGGCCACGGCTGCTTCCTTCCCACTCCTAGCCTTTTCCTGTCCCATCGTCGCCATAAGACCTATCTGTGTCAGTGCGACGTAAAGCAACTAGCAAAAAAAGTAACCTTCGTGTCCTGACCTGTGTATATAGACCTTGATTCTGAGATCCTCGATCAGGAAAGATGCCCTCTCTAATTCGAAGGCCAGTCTTTAGACAGTATATTTTGATAGGCCAAGGGTAGCTTTCGGGAGGAGAATTTTAACTTTCTCTTCGGACTTAGGCCAGATTATCTGTTCCAGAATCGCCATTACCTTGGCGTAGAACAGTCATGGCTGTTTCTATTGATAGCTTTTGAATGTTCTAGATATCATACACCGATGAGCCACATTAAGACCATCTACCTGATACGATGCACGACCACCTTTTGGCGCAGAAGCAAACCATTGGCGAGGTATCGATTCAGCGAGGTGGTGGGACGCATCCTGGGGTATCTGGTATCGTGATACCACGGGCGCAACATTAGGTCTTCCTGTTGGCGTATACTGCTGGGCGGTAGTAATGTGGCACGGACCCGCTACTCCAAGGCGAACCACAAATATTCAATGAGGCTAACTGAGGGCACGGCATTAAAATAGATTCCCTATCATGTTCCTCGAACCAGTCCACAATCATGGCAGTACGGCATGGGGCATTGGCCTGTTGGAAGTGGCCGTCACCATCAGGGAACACTGGTAACATGAATGGGTGGACTTGGTTCGCAATAATGCCCAGATATCGGATGACTGTTTGGGACTGGTGAACCGAAATTATAGGCCCCAGTATGTCCCATGAAACTACAGCCCAGATAATCTCATCTCCTCCACCAGCTGGTCACCCCCCGACCGTGCAACCAGGGGACCGAGCGGGTAGGGTTGCGCAACTGTGAGCTTGCATCCGGGAGATAGTGGGTTCGGACCCCACTGTCGGCAGTCCTGAAGGTGGCTTTCCGTGTTTTCCCATTTTCACACCAGGCAAATGGGCTGTACTTTAATTAAGGCCATGACCGCTTCCTTTCCACTCCTAGCCCTTTCGTATTTCATCGTCGCGGTAAGACCTATCTGTGACGGTGCGACATAAGCCAAATTGTTAGTTTAAACCAGTATTTCTGGTGCACTAAGCACTTACGGAGTGTTACGAATTAAAGTTTGGTCTGATCCATTAGAAACCTGTACGGAATCGAAGCAAACGATTTTAGTTTTGTGGGATTTCTTTCTTTCTTAATCTGTTTATTGTCCAGGGTTGGCTTTTCCCTCGGACTTAGCGAGGGATCCCACCTCTACCGCCTCAAGGGCAGTGTCCTGGAGCTTCAGACATCGGATCGGGGGATACAACTGGGGAAAATGATCAGTACCTCGCCCAGGCGGCCTCACCTTGCTATACTGAACAGGGGCCTTGGTGGGGGATGGGAAGATTGGAAGGGATAGACAAGAAAGAGGGAAGGAAGCGGCCGTGGCCTTAAGTTAGGTACCATCCCGGCATTTGCCGGGAGGAGAAGTGGGAAACCACGGAAAACCACTTCAAGGATGGCTGAGGTGGGAATTGAACCTACCTCTACTCAGTTGACCTACCGAGGCTGAGTGGACCCCGTTCCAGCCCTCGTACCACTTTTCAAATTTCGTGGCAGAGCCGGGAATCGAACCCGGGCCTCCGGGGGGTGGCAGCTAATCACACTAACCACTACACCACAGAGGCGGACTTTGTGAGATTTGTTGTTACAAATGTTGTCTCCCCCCTTTTCAACACTTTACCCAGTATTGTAATTACCTTCCCATATATCAGGTGGTCCACCGGCCCCTTGCGATCCAGTTTTATGCATCCCTTCACATTTACTACAATTCTGAAAGACATCGGTCCCTCTCCCTAAACCGGGGTAATATAACGAGATGTGTGTATTTACGGGCTAGAAGATAGCAGGAATCATGAGCGTCACTACTAATTCATTATGGGTACCTCGAACGAACCCGTAAAACGAGTACAGATACGCAGAACACGTACTTTAAAACAGGTAGTGGACGCGCAGACCGGGAGCACAGTACTGTATAGGCTAGGAAGTGGGCGCCGTAGGTCAAGTGTCGCAGTAGCTCTCATGGCAAGCGGGCGGGGAGATATGTGATAGTGGACAGTACTCGAGGTAGGAGGTTCGAATCCCACATAAGAAGCGTGGTGGTGGTGGTGACTACTGTTTTAAGAGGAAGTACAACTAGGCAACCATCCTCTATATAACACTAATCAGAGGGAAAAAATGGAAGGGATCTGACACTTCGAAAAATGAAGATATCGGCCAAGGGAAGATACGGGCCACGAAGAGCGTGAAAATGAAAGACTCCCTAGCCCTCGGAAACCTAATAGCGTCGGGGTCGGAAAAAACATGAGTTGACCAAAGGAGGTCGGATAGGATAGAAGTGAGGAGCCTGGCACAAGTGGAAGCAATGCTAGGACCCAGCTAAGCTTCCCGTGATCACCAACCCACGCTCCGAAGTTCAGAGCCCCTGGGGCCCTTTTAGTCGCCTCTTACGATAGGCAGGAGATACCGTGGGTGTTATTCTGCCGCCCCCACCCATGGGTGGAGAAAGTGACTGAGGGTCCCTAGTTCGTTTGCCGTCCGAGCCGCCTCTGGTTAATTCTTCTAACTCGGGAACTGGGTATTTGTGTTTATCCCAGTAGGCCTACACTCCTTTGTATGCTAGGTACAACACACCACAGAAACACGCGGTAGTGACCACATCCCTCCGCATGTGGTTGGCGTCAGGAAGGGCACCCGGCTGTAAAACAGTACCAACACATTTCGCAATCGCGATCCCTGGGTGTGGGGAAAACGGCGGAAGGAAATGCGTTTCATTGTACCAAACCCACTCTGTGGACAGCCCTGCACATTTCTTAATTTCGTTAGAAGTTGAACGTGGGAACTAATCGTCTAGACCCTATCTCCATTGTTGTTTTATTTCCTTGCTGGCCATTAAAGCTGGAGATACACTTTCTTTTTACGGCTTTGCTGACGTCAATGGTTTCGACAGTGCTGTGCTCTAGTGGGTGTTTTAACGCCTCATTTTCATCTCGTCCAGCCCATTAGGCCAGTGCACAGATGGACGATAAGGTGCACTTGGGAACACTGCGATAAGATTTTTATGATATTGACTTCATGTTAAACGACTTAAGACTTTTAATGATATTGTTTTGAAGTTGTTGACTCGCCTCATGGCTTTAAAACATCGGTCTTATTATTGTTTAAAGAGCTTAGGCAAGGAATATTTTATAGCTATGAATCTGTATTCTTCTTAAGGATAACTGGGTTTAAAATAGAACACATCTTTTTCATAACTCCATCCGGTGGAGTTATGCCAAGAGGAAAAGGCGTTCAAGGATAACTGCATCCCCTTATATCTTCAATGATGAAATACAATTGGTAATCGAGTGAAAAATGTACCTCGTTTTTAAAGTTCTCGAAAATGTAAAATGTTCTAAAATAATAAATGTTTGGACAGAATTATGAGCGCCTAGAGAGCATTGCAAAGGAGTGAACTTGCACCCCTCTGGCTTATGAATAAGGTTGGCAGAAGACGGGAAGTCCACAAGAAGAACAGATTATGTACCGTCTTTCTAAATACACTGAAATTATTGGTGTGTGTGTGTGGGGGGGGGGGTATGATTAACATGAACTTGGGCGTGTGGAAAGGTGAACAACTATTAGTGCAAACATTCCTATATATTAACAATATTCACAATCAAACAGTAAAGCAGAACAATAACAGAACTTGTTTCTCAAATACACAGAAGAAAATGGAAACTGCAACACCCAGAAGGAGTGGTGCTACATTGCTGCAATTGAACATGCAGGACGAGTGTTCGGTTGTGATTTGATGATTACACTTTCAGGCCCCTCTGAGCGCAAGTTTGGACAACAATCAACACAGGATGTGCCCACACGAGCTCCAATACATTGATGAATTCGTCGAGGCGTGGAGTCAATAAGGCCCTGGATCGCTTCCTGAGGAATTGTGGCCCATGCTTGCTGCACTGCACGGGTCAGTTGTTCCAGAGTTGTGGGTGGCTGAGGACGGTTGACCAGTTGTCGACCCATCATGTCCCACACATGCTCAATAGGACTGAGGTCCGGGGATCTGGCGGGCCATTCTAAGGTTGTGATGTCGTGGAGAGCTTCTCTGGAGATGCGTGCAGTGTGAACCCGGGCATTGTCCTGCTGAAACATCCCACTAGCAATGTTCGCCATCATAGGGACAACCACTGGATTGAGTACCCTATCAACGTACTGTCGAGCAGTCATAGTGCCCTCAACAAGCACTAATTGTGATTTCACATTAAAGCCAATAGCTCCCCAGACCATAATGCTTGGTGTTGGCCCTGTGTGCCTCTAGACAATAAGATCTGGGCGGCCCCTCTCCCCGGTACGTCGGCGCACACGATTACGGCGATCACTGCGGGCAAGTCAGAAGCGCGATTCATCACTAAAGACGACCCTATGCCATTCGTCGACCCACGTCGATCTTTCTCGACACCAGGCCAGTCTTACACGTCGCTGTTGTGGGATCAATGGAACACCTTCCGCAAGGACACGGGCTCGTAAGCCACTGCACGCAGGCGATTACCAACTGTTTGTTGAGTAACGTGGGGTGCCACAGCTGCTCAAATTTGCGCTGCTGTTACATGGGGTTCCATCCGGGCCATCCGAATGATGCGGCGATCCTCTCTCACAGTTGTCCCTCGCGCTGGGCCTGTGCCAGGTCTACGAGTGTGGGTCCCTTCATTTGACCACTGCTGACATACACGTTGTACCGTAGATGCCTGTCGGCCAACAGGTGCAGCGACAGTCCTTAGCGATAATACAGCCTCACACAGCCCAGTTATCTGAGCCCTCTCAAACGGCGACAGTTGTTGATAGCGTGCTTTTCTCTGTCGTCGAGGCATGTTTGACGGGGAACACTCCATTGCACAGACTGCAAGTCAACTACGCCACACCAGAGTCCGTATACTGGAGTTGATTCCTCCGCGACCAATCACGTGGGGAGACCTGTAGCAACAATTCAATGGTTCTGAAACTTTGATCGTTTACATACCTACATGGCATCGTTCCATATCTTGAAACTCAACACAAACGACCAATGCCTTCATGGTTTTGCAATTTCCTTTTTCTTAAGTATACATTTTCTGAATTAATCTTATATACGGACTTTTCAATAACATTCACAAATAAACAAAAATAGAACTTGTTACCATTGATGCTTTCACGGTCCACACTTATAGACATGATACACGTTTTTATGGGCAATTTCAATCCATCTAACACCTTCTCTGTGTATCTGCAATGTTTATATTCCAAACAGTTATTTGTTTCAAGGTGACGATCTACGAAACCTTATCCACCAACTACCTAAACCATTCATCCCAATGGGTGATTTCAACAGCCACAACACGTTATGGGGTAGTCATAGTTCAGATGCAAGAGGAAAAGAGATAGAAAATGTACTTGATGAATTTGATATAATTCTTATGAACTCTACTGCTCAACTCGCTTTGACAAAACCTACGACACCCGTAGTAGCATAGACCTAACCTAACCATCTGCACGCCGGACATAGCAACCCTTTTCAACCGGTCTGTTTATTCAACACTCCAAGGAAATAGTGACCACTTCCCGATACTAATCAGTAATGAAAATTCCTCTGTCAACTCATTTATCTTCTTCTTCTTCTTCTTCTTTATATGTTTACCCTCCAGGGTCGGTTTTTCCTCGGACTCAGCGAGGGACCCTACCTCTACCGCTTCAAGGGCAGTGTCCTGGAGCTTCAGAGTCTGGGTCGGGGATACAACTGGGGAGGATGGCCAGTACCTCACCCAGGCAGCCTCACCTGCTATGCTGAACAGAAGCCTTGCGGGGGGATGGGAAGATTAGAAGGGATAAACAAGGAAGAGGGAAGGAAGCTGCCGTAGCCTTAAGTTAGGTACCATCCTGGCATTTACCTGGAGGAGAAGTGGGAAACCACAGAAAACCACCTCCAGGATGGCTGAGGTGGGAATTGAACCCACCTCTACTCAGTTGACCTCCCGAGGCTGAGTGGACCCCATTCCAGCCCTCGTACCACTTTTCAAATTTCGTGGCAGAGCCGGGAATCGAACCCGGGCCTCCGGGGGTAGCAGCTAATCATACTAACCACTACACCACAGAGACGGGTCCTCGTTTATCAACAACCCTAAATGGAACTTACTGTAAATAAAGCAGACTGGACGAAATTTAGGCAGACAGTCAATAATCAATGATTTCCCTTCTAAGCACATAAATACAATTGTTCAAGATTTCAAAGAAGTTCTTGTTAAATCTGCGGACATTAGTGTTCTAAAAGTAATCTCAAATTCGTTTAAGGAAACAGTACCTTGGCGGAACGACACCTGTAAGGAGGCTATTAAGAATAAGAATCTCGCTTTCTACCTCTACAAAAGAAAACCTACACCTGAAAATAAAGGCCAGTTTTAGAAATGTAGAGCAATCGCTCGAAAAGTAATCAACTCAGCAAAAAAAAAAAAAAAAAAAAATCTTGGCTATCATTTGTCTCCTCGCTAAGTTCCCAAACCCCACAAAAGGAAATATGGAATAAACTTTAAAGAACAAATGGCAAATAAAATCACTTCTGCATTACTTCCCTCAGAAACTCGGTTGATGGACCCTTCATAAACTAATCTCAAAACAACGCTGACGAATTAGTTGACATATTTGCCGAGATCTCTAGTGACAACAATTATGATCCCGAATTTCTCCATACAAAGACATCCAGTGAATCCATTGATCTAACGAAATCCATCTCTGACCCCAACTATAATCTAAACGATGCTTTTCAACTACAGGAAATAATTATTGAACTTGACAAATGTGGCAAATTTAGTCCTGGTCCAGATAAGATCCCTTATGAATTTCTAAAACAGCTTCCACTAAATGCAATAAATTATCTTCTGGCCATTTTCACCCACTTTGTATGGAGTTCTAAGACTTTCCCTGATCAATGGCGCAATGGCTTTGTAGTTCCAATACCCAAACCAGGGAAAGACAACTCAATTACAGAAAATTGTCGTCCTATTGCTTTAACTAATGCGATGTGTAAACTTGTGGAGAAAATAGTCAACGAAAGATTACGTTGGTATCTCGAGCACATACATTTCTTCAGTAATGTGCAAAACGGGTTCCGTAAAGCACACTCCACAACATACACTTTGTTGAGGCTGGAATTTGAAATACAGGAAGCGTTCCTCAATAACCAACACCTAATAGCAGTCAGTTTAGATAATGATAAGGCATATGACATGGTTTGGAAAGATTATGTAATCAAAGTATTAATGACACATAACATATCTGGAAATATGCTATATATCGTTTATAATTTTCTCCAAATGCGCCGAATTCAAGTTAGTGTAAATGGAATGCTTTCAAAGGAAGTAGTAATTAATAATGGAGTCCCACAAGGATCAGTTATCAGTGTAATACTGTTTCTCAGTTAGTGTTACCTTTTTGCTGACGATTTGATAAACTTCTGCCCAGGGAAAAACCCTGCGACGACTCAACTCCTATTACAAGAATCAATAGTAAATATTCAAAACTGGACTAAAACCACAGGGTTCAAATTTTCTAAAATTAAAATCAAATGTATTCTCTTCTCCAAAAATTAAACATACCATCCCTAACACTGAATTATATATGGAAGACGATAAAATTGAATCAGTTAAAACTATTAAAATTCTAGGACTTCTATTCCATAACAAACTCACCTGGACCCCGTACCTTAAAAATCTTAAAGACGAGTGTCAAAGAAGAATGAACATCTCCTTCTGTGAGTGGAAGGGGAGCCGGAGGTGGCCAAATAAAAAAAAATACGATATTCCATTTTTACTACTAAAAATTAAGTGGAGTTATTGATGTTTCTATACGTGCTTGCAGAGGAAGTGGGCAGCCGCTAGATGGGGCTTCATTCATTACATTCCTAACCCGGTCGAATGACTGGAAAGAGACTGAGCAATTATTATTATTATTATTATTATTATTATTATTATTATTATTATTATTATTATTATTATTATTATTTTCTAGCCTGGTGCAGCCCTTGTTAGGCAGATCCTCCAACAAGGGTGGGTGGCATCTACCGTGTATGGGAACTGCGTGTTTTTGTAGTAGAGGATATTGTGTGTTAGTTGCAGGAATGTTGGAGACAGTACAAACATCCAGTCCCCGAGCCGGGGAAAATTACCATTTTGTGGTTAAAATCTCTGACCCGACCTGGAATCGACTCCGCACCCTCTGAACCGAAGGCGACTACGCTGACCAATCAGAAAGAAGAGAAAGGGGCATGAAATATGATGGAACAACAGGACAGAAAAGAAGAATAATCCTCTTGGAGGATGAAGAAGAAGACCCTGAAATCCATCCTATAGTGCAGGAATGTATTGATAAACTTTGGAGGCCATTTCCCGTAAATTAGATTTTTTTAAATTTAAGGAACATTTTCTCAACAACCACTCAAGATAGCCAGATGAAACTTTTATATATTGCTCTTTGTGCTAGAAAGTATATTTTAACACAGCCATTTGACAATATGTTCAGTAGTGTATAAGTAACTTAATCAAATATAGCAATTTTTTTTTAAATTACGGTTGGTAACAAAAAATATTTAAGGGAAACTAAAAAATACAGTAAAAAATCCCCCCGTCCGGACTTCAAGACTGAACCACTGTATTTCTTGACGAATTTTCAAATTATTAGAAGTAATAGTTTTCCCATAAATGTTCCTTAAATTTCATCATTTTAACATGGGCAGCATAGGCACCTCCGGCTCCCCTTAAAGATGAGTGTCAAAGAAGAATTAACATCTCCTTCTGTGGGTGGAGGCAGTAGAATAGCATCCACGGTATCACCTGCCTGTCATAAAACGCGACTAAAGGAGGCCCTGCGGGCTCTGAAATTTGACCGATACCTTCATTTTTCGAAGTGTCGGATCCCTTCCATTCTTTCTCTCTGATTAGTGTTATACAGAGGATGGTTGCCTAGTTGTACTTCCACGTAAAACAGTAATCACCACCACCACCACCAGAACGAACATCATGAACATTCTCTCAGCAAAAACTGGGGAGCAGACTACCAAGTCCTAATTAACTCATACAGAGCCACAATCAGAGCCAAACTGGATTATGGTAGTATAGTAGGCTATATTGTTCTGCCAGATTATCTACTCTCAATATTCTTGATACCATCCAATCCTCAGCTCTTCGAATTGCCCTGGGAGCCCATCGCACCAGCCCCATAGATAGTATAGAGATTGAAGCCAACGAACCACCACTTGAAATCAGACGTAAACAGCTGAGTTTGACATACGCACTCAGGATAGCTGGCACAAGTAACCACTACTTAACATCTCTCCTATTTTCAAAGAGACTGAATCTCAACCCCAACCCTTTAACATCAGAATATACAATCTTCTCGAAGAACCAAACCTCAGCTTTGCACCCATTTTACTTCCACACAACTCCCTAGATTCCCCTCCATGGAAGACTCATTTGCCTTCAATCAGTTGGGAACTGGACAATAATCTTAAAGATCAAACTGATACAGCGAAATCCCAAACGTTATTTCATAAAATTTACAAAAGATACTCATCATATAGTGCAATTTATACAGATGGATCAAAATTCAATGAGAGAAATGGTTGTGCGGTGAAATATAAACACTATAGTATGCTATACTGATTACTAGATCTTTTCAGAGTTTTTACAAGTGAACCGTATGCTCTTAAACAGGCCATAATTCATATTTCAAAAGAATGCTACAACAACGCATTCATAATATTATCTGATTCCAAAAGTGCATTAACTTCAATACAAAATCCATCAACAACATACCTCCTTGTTGAAGAAATTCAAATGCTGTACCACAAGATCAAGACTGTAGGAAAAAATGTTATTTTTAAGTGGATACCATCTCACAGAGGAATACCAGGCAACGAATCAGCTGATCAAGCAGCAAAAGAGGCTACTAGTCTTCCAATCAACGATCCTCAAATTGCCAATCCACATTCTGATATCATCGCGAACATCAAAATCAAACTATACGAGAAATGGAAAATGAACTGGCTTAAAACTGCCACTAGCAAATGATATCTACGAGAATATATCCTCTCCAAAACCTCACCATACATGAATAAGTCCTAATCTCCCGACTAAGGAGAGGACATACCAAGATCACCCACAACTATCTCCTAGAAAAGAAAAGAAACAAGCTCCCACCTGCACTGTCAAGCATATCATCTCAGAATGTCAACTGTATCACCATTGGCGCCAACACCGCAACGTACCTAAGGAAATGGAAGTGACAGTGGCTTCACCAGCATTGAGTCATTAAGTCATCAGTTTCCTCAACGACACTGACTTGCACTCAAAATCTAATTACATTATACTTATATATGTTTTCCATATAATTACAATATTAGTATTACTGTTAGTCTGTAATCATATGTAATAGTCGCGATAAGACCTTGGAGTTAAAGCGACTATAAACAACTCTAATAAAAAATATTCGAAAATCACTTCCTGCCTAAATGCAGTTCCTGAAAAACAGCCTAAAATCGCTCGTTTCTTTATTCGTTTTCCTTTTTATTAATATCCGAACTTATTTACATACCGTAATTCTTTCTGTAATGTGTTCCTTCGTTCAAAAGGCTCAGACATTTTTTGATGTTTTGAAGAATGTAGTTGAAATGAAATGGCGTATGGCTTTTAGTGCCGGGAGTGTCCGAAGACATGTTCGGCTCGCCAGGTGCAGGTCTTTTGATTTGACTCCTGTAGGCGACCTGCGCATCGTGATGAGGATGAAATGGTGATGAAGACGACACGTACACCCAGCCCCCGTGCCAGAGAAATTAACCAATGACGGTTAAAATTCCCGACCCTGCCGGGAATCGAACCCGGGACCCAAAGGCTAGTATGCTAACCATTTAGCATTGGAGCCAGACAGAATGTAGTTATAAAGGCTTAAGTGAAACTCTACCGTTGCTTACGTTATAATACAAGGCCTGGAAATAGAGCCCGTAAAACGTTATGGAAGTGGTTACACTAAAGTTCAATGCCGGGCCGCTAGGATCGCTATCTTGCCCCCTGTCTACCAGGCTCGCGCCTTTAAACGTGTTCATTAACCGAGTTGGTTGTGAATGTATTATGTATTTGTCTGATGTTAAGCATTCGCAGTTCCAGTCATGGTTTATTCACGAGAAATTAAAGGTAGTGTAATTTCGTTTCACAAGTTTCCAGTGAATGTTCAATGTTCGAAACATTATACAGAGGAAGTATTACGCATGAGATACGACTTCAAGCTAATCGAAGTAGGCCTCTGTTCCTAAATTTTGATCCGAGTTACATCATAAGAATCGGGCGATCCCAACATTTGTCACTGGACTTTTTTAAAACTATGCTACCGTGACCGGCAATCATTTGAGAGGCATCTTCAAACTCAGAAATCTTAAATTAGGAAACCAACGAGGAAAATAATTTGCCCAACAAATTTCACGAAAATGAATGTAGCAAGAGCTAAAAATATTGTATTTTCCCCGGAAACAATCTCTGGTTTGTAAAGTATGGAGGTGGTTTTGTCCCGAGTGCATAAAATACAGTTTAAAATAAGCCATTTGTTTCATGGAGCATTTTATTAAATTGTTCAATGCGCATAACGTTTGAAACACCTCACATGGGACATATTCAGGAACGAGAACAAACGAGCATCTTTTAACCGGGCGAGTTGGTCGTACGGTTAGGGGCGCACGGCTGTGAGCTTGCATCCGGGAGATAGTGGGTTCGAATCCCACTGTCGGCAGCCCTGAAGATGGTTTTCCGTGGTTTCCCATTTTGACACCAGGCAAATGCTGGGGCTGTACCTTAATTAAGGCCACGGCCGCTTCTTTCCAACTCCTAGGCCTTTCCTATCCCATCGTCGCCATAATACCTATCTGTGTCGGTGCGATGTAAAGTCACTAGCAAAAAAAAATAGCATCTTTAAGTACTGAAGATGAACTCCTCAGATGGTTAATTAATGATTTCCTGTCATATATTAAAATGTATTCAGAGAAAGTAAAAAAGAATCATGAGAGAAATGTATCAGGCATAGGTCTTGACTACCCAGTCCACTGTGGCCTGCGCAAAATACCTCATAAGTATACATTTGCATTATGCATTGATGAGGAACCTAACGAGCTATGACATCGAGCTCTTCTTCAGCTACCTAAGACGCTAAGCGGAATACAATGACATGTGGCAAAAGAAAAAACAGACTGTAAAGGCTGTTTAGAACATATCTGTTCTCCAGCTACTCAAAGTCCAACATTGTGTCTTATTCGTTTTCAAAATCGAGGAGCCCTCAGATACCGAAAATCGTCTGTGGCACTTCTGCAGTGAATGACGGAATTTGTCACTTCCGCTACGAAGTACTTGTCCCGAAGAGAGTTACTAAAAGGTGTACGTTTATTTTTTCGAAAGACATGTTCAACAGTGAAATTAAATGTGGAAAGTGTAAAGGCGAGAAACCACCTCTTTTTTTACTATGAACATTTCTGAGACCTCTGTTAGACAACATTGCTTTGAGCCACTCAAGTAGAAGAGAGAAAGTTTTGAAACTTCAATGACATATCCAAGCCAATGCAGCACCGCTCTATAAATAAAGTACTGTAAATACTCGCAAAAACATTCAGTTCTTTTTATTTAGGATATTATACTTTACTTATTGACATATACGGCCATGCGAATACAAGGGGGCAAGACCGCGATCCTAGCGGCTGAATAGTGAACTAGGAAGCAACTCGTTTCCACGAGTGCATTTCAAGGCCTTGTACTATAGCGTAGGCAATGAACTCTACCAAAGCCTACTAGATACTAGAAGGCCTGGACAGAAAGCCAATTTCTTGCATTAAAAGCGGGGTAATAGTTTTTCTCTTTTCCACCGCTAGATTCGCGTTTATGTTCTGTTGTTTGGCGTGAAAACTGCAACATGTTTTATGAGAAGAAATAACATTTTAAACTTCATTTTATAAGGTAAGGCCTTATCTAACATGAAATATGAAGAGTTTTGTCGTTTTTTAATGTATTTGGTCTCACGATTTGCAATATATGGATGGTTGCTGAGATGCATTTAACATTTGTTTAGTTATGTGCTTCCAAATTACCGTCAAGGTGGTGTGGTGGTGGTGGTGATTATTGTTTCAAGAGGAAGTACAACTAGGCAACCATCCTCTATACTGTATAACACTAATCAGAGCGAAAAACTGGACGGGACCCGACACATCGAAAAATGAAAGTATCGGCCAAAGGAAGACAAAGGGCCAGGAAGGGCGTGAAAATGAAAGACTCCCTAGCCCTCGGAAACCTAATAGCGTCGGGGTCGGCAAAGAACTAGAGTTGACCAAGGAAGGTCGAATAGGATAGATGAAAGTGAGGAGCCTGGCACAAGTAAGTGGAAGGAATGCCAGGACTCAGCTAAGGGCCCCGTGGTCACCAACCCACGCTCAAAATTCCAGAGCCACTGGGGCCAATTATCGTCAAGTTTCTTTTTCTATTCTGTAGGTTAAGATGGTTTACTGTTGCGTGTCTAACTACACATCTGACACAGCGAAGAAATATACACAAATATAAATGTTCATCGTTTTCCTAAAGATCCCAGTTTACGGGAGAAATGGAGGCTTGCTATTTCTCGACAGGGTAGCAGAAAAGGATCTCTTCGGGCTTCTAATGGTAACTCCAAAATATGTAGCTTGCACTTTGTCGAATCAGATTACGGTGTAAGTACTGTGAGGGGAATTCTCCTCCCCGACAAAGTACCGACGCAAATTCGTCTTCTTAAAAATGTATTAATATTTACAACGCGGGCGTTAGGACATCTCGGAAAATGTAACCTTGTCCGAAAGCTGAAATTCCTTACCACTCCAAAGTTTTTTTTTGGCTAGTTGCTTTCTCTTTCTTTTTGCTATTTGCTTTACGTCTCACCGACACAGATAGGTCTTACGGCGACGATGGGATAGGAAAGGCCTAGGAAGTGGAAGGAAGCGGCCGTGGCCTTTTAAGGTACAGCCCCAGCATTTGCGTGGTGTGAAAAAGGGAAACCACGGAAAACCATCTTCAGGGCTGCCGATAGTGGGCTCCAAAGTTTAAAGAGATGTTTCAGTGCCGCGACTGCGATCAAGCACACATCACGTATGTTATAATTACAAAATTGTTCAGGCCTGCTCTTGATAATAATGCAAAGAAAGTGACTAATGACTGATTAATGAAACAAATTCAAGAGCAAGCCTCTGAGCAGAGAAGTGTTGAAATTATAGAAATAAGGAAAAATCGGGTGAGTACTTCTATTTAGGCCTATTTCTCTATTCTTTACTCTTGTGTGATAAACAAGTACAAAATGAAAGAAATGTATTAAGTGTAGTGTGTTCTAAGTTGTTTTATATATACCTGATTCACACCGGGCATAATGATAATTAAAATATATTATTTCGCGTTATTGTATGAATCTTCAATATAAGGAACATGAGAACAACAGAACATAAACGCGATCCAAGCGGCCATTGCCTGAACTACTTTGTTCGCCCAGAAATATGTCGGCTTGTCCAGGCCTTTTATTATAGCGTAGGCAACGACTCTACATTGATTCACGTTAGCGCTCGTAGTGGTGCTTAAGTGAAACAAAGCATTGACTCACATTAGCGCTCGTAGTGGTAGAAAAAGGCAAACTGCTAGCTAATCGACCGGATAACAATGATTAAGGAAAGGATTGTAAGATATTTAGGAACACATAAAGATTACATTCTCATACTCTATTATATTTACCTAAAATTCGTAGCTCATATCCCTAGGATATTTTCAACATTGTGTTGCTTGCCTGAAGGGCTAGAACTGTGGATTTTGACCTTAGCGACCTTTTTGCGATAAATGTCTCGTTAAGTGTCTAAAACATTTACCGGTATATTTTTTTGTTTTGCTTCTCCCTCGTTGGTCGGCAGAGAGCATAGCCCGATCACACCATGTGAGGACATTCTCTCAATTTAGAAGTATCGTGGCTGAAAGGGGGCACACATTTTTAATAGAAAACCTTGTTAAATACTGAGTAGTCCACTGTAATGCAGCTGGGGAGTAGCCTGAGCTGTTTCATTCTCTCCGGTTCCTTGACTGAATATTCAGGAGGCTCCGCTTCAGTTCGATTCCCCGTCACGGTGGTGATTTTAACTGCGTAAGGTTAATTCCTCTGGCTCGGGGACTTTGCCCTCATCTTAATGCGCTTTCTTCTACACTGAACATACTACTGCGATTCGACTCGGTTAATTTGTAATTGTCAGGTTCTTCAGTCTGACGAAACTAATAATAGACCGTGCTCAGAATGGAATACTCCCCTGCCATCTATTATCACTCAGTGAAACTACTGGACGAAAGACAGCGACAAAGAAGAGAAATAAGGAGCTAGTTCAACGGAAGCCATGTTAATGAGTAATGACATGACAGATAGAAAGTAAACAAACCCTAACTTGAGACCATTGAACTATCTACATTTCAATGCCTGAGACATACTAAGACACGCTTTGCAGTCCACGGCTGCCACAACAAAATATGCATCACCAAACACTTTCACGAGCTAGACGAAGACTGTGTTCGTAAACTGTGCAATGGGCATTGTCAGCTACTAGTGAGATTTTTAACAAAGTTCTGTACTTATGCAAGCTGTGCGTTTTTATTATTATTATTTTGTTAAAACTTCACTAGGGGTTTAAAAAAAGAGAGGTTAGGAGTCCAACAAGGCGTGCTCGCATGGCACCATAACACGTTACACAAAGCTGCGAACTTCGGTGCAATTAGAGAAAAAAACCATTGGTCTGGTTAAAAAAATGTATATATTTCAAAGGGGACCTGAGCTTATAGGCTACTCGTAATGGTGCAGTACAAACATCCAATTACGCAGCAGATCTAATCTAAATGATATATAAACAGTGTTTGACATGGGATACTTAACTAGTTTAAGATTGATTGATTGATTGATTTATTTATTTATTTATTTATTTATTTATTTATTTATTTATTTATTTATTTATTTATTTATTTATTTATTTATTTATTTATTTATTGGTTATAGAATGTCCCAGTGAGCTAGTGGCTCAAGGAGGGACTGCCCTTTACAATTACAGCTTGGCAGCTTTAAGTTTCCTTTAACAGATAAGGCATAGGCCTACATATATAACAAGGAATGTTTACAATTATTGATTTACATCATAATATCATTATTTTACATGGAAAAAAGAAGATTAAAAATAAACTAAACTTAGGTGGAAAAATAGGTACACAGTGGTTATCGATTTATTCTCCAACATATTGTTCAAGGAAGTACCTACGTACTTCTTTCTTAAATCTGTACAACTTCATGATTTGTTTTAATTTGGGAGGTAGATTGTTATAGGCTGTGCTTGCTGAATAAGAAATGCTTTTAACACTATATTTGGTAGTGTTGGTGGAATCTTTGTAAAACTGGTTTGCTGATCTTGTGTTATGGGTGTGAATGTCCTTGCTGTATCGTAGTTCTGTATTAACAGAAATCATATTAATTTTATACCTGAACAGTTTGTTTGTTTTCAGGGAGTTTATTAAAAATATGTACCTACAAATGTTTGCATAATGAATTTGTACCAAACTTACAAGTACGGCATGTATTTGAGTAAAAATAATTTTTGAAGCACTTCTAGTGAATCTGAATTCTGAAAATTGAATTGACCTTACAGGAAGTATTGGAGTGTATCAACTTATAAGCATGATAGCAGAGGCTTTTTGGCGGAGATTAGTGAGTGACAGGATGTTATAATATTTGTACATCTATGGAACTGGAGTCAACATGGGTAGGTTGAAAAATATTTTCAATGCTCTTTTGTTCAAGATATTGATTTTTTTGAATGGTTCTCCCTGCAACGTGTCCAAGTATGGATCATGTAAGTGAAGTGCCGGTGGTTCTTAGTAAGTTCATGGTAAATACTCTTTAGCAGACCACGAGTTATCTTGTATTTCAGCCCGCTCAAGATACCCATAGCAGGAAACACCTTATCACAAATGGCTTTAACATGGTTATTCCAAGAGAGCGTTTCAGCCGTAATTAATCCAAGAAATCTCGTAGACTTTACACGAATTAGATATTGGCCATAGAATGACATTGCCATGTTTAAAGGAAGGTTGTATGAAGGTATAGTATGTGTAAAACAATACAATTTGACATCACCGGGTTGATTGTTAATCTGTTTTCATTCAGCCAATATTGAATTAAGGTTACATCATGTTGCAGGAAATGCCAGGTTCGGTTAGATTATTAGCTAGTGACAAGACCATTGGTCTGAGAGCGAAGTAAAGGGGCTCTTGGGTGTAAGACCCCAGATTAGAGCTGCAAAGCGGCCCACAGGCCTCTAGTATCCCCAGAGACAATACTGGCTAGTGACAAGAACATGAGGCTATGTTCGACAGTGGACAAAACTTACCTGATGTGACCGCTGCTGATGTAATTTCGACTGTGGCCAGTTTCCCAGTGACCTTCAGGCTGCGGAACATGTACCATTTATAGGGTAAAGGTTCCACTCCAATAACGTACCCCTCGTAAACTTGCAGGCTTGTTTCTGGCCCACGAAATTTACTGCAATTTATTTCCCGCCCGTCCCATTTTCACTTCCAGATTTCTACCACTATCTTCACAACAATTCAATCACTTTAATAACTCGCAACTAACTAAAAATCGGTTAATTTCAACCGTTGTTTACTTAATAAATGCCGCGGATACTGCAGTTGCATCCGACACACCACACGTCACTTTCAAACTTCGCGGTTTTTAGATTTCCACAGTATGTGGCAACTGTGGCAGCCGTAGGTCATACGAGCTCTATCGGACACAATAACAAACTCCTCTCCAGCCCACTCACCACTCATTCTCTTTGCTCCAGCCAATAAGAAAGCTTTACGTCGCATGGACACAGACGTGATGTGAGTATATTCACATCACGGACACAGATAGGTCTTATGGCAACGATGGGATAGGGAAGGCCTAGGTGTGGGAAGGAAGCGGCCGTGGCCTTAAGTAAGCTAGTAAGCTAGAAACGAGCTAGAATAACATAGAGGGGCTGTATGCCTGTCATCACGCTCCCTGCTTGAAGCAAGTTGATAAGGGGCAGCCATGTTAATATTTGTCAAAACAAAGCGAATTGGCGCGAGAGCATATGTTGAGGTGACAGGGAGATCGTGCATGCCAATTTAATTCCCTAAGTTTTAAGAAGTGAAAACATAGATTCTCGCTTTCAAGAATGCCAGCCGTAAGCTCAGCGTATGGTTGTTCTAATCGGAGTAATAAAACCAAGGATATATCGTACTTTAAGCAAGTATTACTGAATTATAGCCGAGATTCCTTTTTGTAATTTCTGTTTGTAATTAAATCCATTTTATTGTTTACTTAGCGAAAGTACGGATAGCCACGGTAATTATTTGTCGAATTTTGTTTCAGATTTCGTTTAAAGAACAAGGGATTAACGGAACAATGCATTGTGAGGGCGAAAAGAAATAAATGGTATCCCACTCAATTCAGTTGCTTATGCTCTGTACATTTCCAGCCCTATTTAATTTTCATTCACATTTACAAATAAAGGAAATGGGGCGCCCACCACCAAGAAAACGTAACCACAAAAACACTTATTTCGTTCAAACGTACACTAAGTATGATAAATACAGCATTTTACTGCTATTTTTGAAATACTGTAGATGTCTGTTGCCTTGGTTTTTAAAACTATGCAACACTTCATAATGGACAACTTTCAAGCTTACCTTTCAGCTAGTAATCGCAGTATGATATGGTAATGGGAGAAACATGATATCCCCCCTATATTATAATAAATAATTACACTAAACGATTATTGTGGTAAAGTATTCATGGGCCGCCTCTGTGGTGTACTGGTTAGTGTGAGCAGCTGCCACCCCTGGAAGCCCGGGTTCGATTCCCGGCTCCGTCACGAAATTTGAAAAGGGGCACGAGGGCTGGAACGGGATTCTATCAGCCTGGGGAGGTCAACTGAGTAGAAGTGGGTTCGACTCCCACCTCAGCCATCCTCGAAGTGATTTTCCGTGGTTTCCCACTTCTCATCCAGGCAAATACCGGGATGGTACCTAACTTAAGGCCACGGCCGCTTCCTTCTCCTCCCCTACAAGGCCCCTGTTCAGCATAGCAGGTGCAGCCCTTCCTCACAGTTGTATCCCCCAATGTCTCACGCTCCAGAACACTGTCCTTGAGGTGGTAGAGATGGGATCCGTCGTTGAGTCCGTGGGAAAAACCAACCCGGGAGGGTAAACAGATTAAGAAAGGAACACAGTACTCATGAGGATGCAATCATTTTAAAAATATGAACAGAATGAGGTTGTAACCTATTGTAGGTCCCAATGATTTTAAGGCTTCCTGTCATAAATATTTATGTCCATCGTTTTTATTCTAATTTACGCTTAACCACAACAGCCAAGCAGGGTAACGCTCTTGTTCCGATTTCGAGGCCTATTCGTATGTCACTGTGCGATGATTTCGAACTATCCTACAATCAACTGATCGTGATGTTGGCCTCGTGTCGCAATATGATGAAGTGGCGGCATTCGCTTTAATGCTTCAAGCTATCGGCAACGGTCTTTAATTCTCCCCCAGTGATTCTAAAATGCGTATTTTATACACTTTTCGTCATTTAAAGGCCATGCCCCCTTGCTTGTGTGACCACTGGAAACATGGCGGACTTTCGTTCTTAGCTTCACCCAGGCAGCGCTTCCGCCCCTCTATGTTATTCTAGCTCGTTGGTGCAGCCAAATACAGTAGAGACAATACGCGACACTTACGGATTTAGCCTTGTTAAAATGGGAGACGGTGGCGCTCCTAGTGACTTGACCTGAAAAGTCGCGCTTAATTCAAATATCAAGGAAATGCATATACGAAAATGGACAAATAAATTATGTCTAGAAATAAAGTATTACTGAGATATTAACTTCGAAGTTGCTAAAGCAATTCTGGATAAATGAATGAAGAATTATTTAAAAGGTTATTATTTAAAGACTGAAATTAGACATATAAACAAGGTGTGAAATGGACTGCTGTGAAATGGGTTGATCTTTCATTTATGCATTACTTTTTTTTGCTTTAGCATTCCTGCCTGAACTTTTATGGTTAGATTTGTATTTTTTCTCGTTTAAAAACATTGTATCATCACATTTAAGACACTTGTCAATAAAAATATCGGCACATTCCTTACACACATGATGCAATGAATTAACATTTAAAAGCTGGACAATTTTCCTCTTAACACGAAGCCTACTAACAGAAAGAAAATCTATAAAATCCCGGCTTTAATCTGAGAAGAGGGATAAAAGAAAGAAAAGTGTGAAAATGTTGTCGATAGTGATGCTTTGAGGAATATTTGCGTACAATTAGAGTAAAAATGTAACATGCCCTTGGCTGTAGGCCTATAGTAGAGGATTTTTAAAGTTGCTGGCCTGGAAATGATCTGAACAGATCTTACAATTCTTATATAAGCGTAACGTCCCTTCTTTCTTGAACACCTTATCCAAATCACTTCTGTGACATTTCAAAACCCACAGATCACATCTACAACAACACATCGGTATTGAAGGTTAACTGCTGCACTATACAATAAAATACGCGTATTATATTTTAAGCCAGTTAAAATATGGGTCGAACAGGTCAGAAGATTATGAAGTACTATAAAAATATCTTTGTCACTGGAAGAATATATATGCAAACACTATATTACTTACATTTTCTTGTCACGAGGGTAGCGAAAGAAAGACCGCGCGTTCTTCTCTACTTCATAGTTACTGCAGCCAAACACAGCACATACCTTTCCCCTCATGTTGAGAGGAGATATCAAGGAATGACACACGCTACTACTTAATTATGTCAACTCACTGAAAACGCATAAATAACACCAAAAACTTCACACACAAATACACGTGCTCTTATGACAGAATCAGTAGTTCTTAGGTCTACCCGCCAGAGAGAGCTCTAATAGCTGTCCCTCGATATCTCGCTGAGTGTCGCGTATTGTCTCTACTGTATTTGGTGCAGCCCAGCATTTGCCTGGTGTGAAAATGGGAAACCACAGAAAACCATCTTCAGGGTTGCCGACAGTGGGGTTCGAACACACTATCTCCCGAATACTGGATACTGGCTGCACTTAAGTGACTGAAGCTAGCGAGCTCGGTCCAGCCAACATGAACACAGAAAATGGTAACTTTTCACAGATTAACATAGTCGCCGTTTTATTTTGGCTAAATAAGAAGGGATACTTCTAAAACAAGACGCGGGTTGGTGGTTCCCTGGCAAGCTCAAGGGAAGGATTTCTCCTCTCTTTTACTTTTTTACTCTTTCTACTTTTTCACATCATTTTCAGTGACGTCAATGATGAGTTCAACAGCTAGTAATTTGTACGTAAAAGCCTCGAATTCATATCTAACTAGCAGTTTCCCGCTGGCTCCGCCCTCAATGTTGTTGGTTACTTATCCTCACGGATGTATTTGCAAAGTTTCGAGTTAATGAAATAAAGCACACGATCTGCTGTGGTCATAGAATGTAATATTATGTCAACAAAACATGTGAAAATACATCATACAAAGAAATTGAATTGAACAACACCACGCGCCGAACTGTTAAAAAGTCCTTCAAAGACCTTCGTCATGGAGACAAATGTACTCATAACTTTTCTCAGAATATACCAATTTAAGTAGTTATTACCTCAAAAGAAAGCGCTTGATCCACTGAGTGTTTTTAGACCAAAACGAACTGCGTACATCAATTAGAACGAAAGATATATGACTGCTTCAATGAGAAAAAATGTTGAAGAAGTGAGACGTCAAATTGAATGTGCACTCATAACTTTCCTCAGAATCAACCAATTTGAACAGTTAAAAGCTGAAATGAAAAAGCTTGATCCACCGAGTGTTCTTATGCCAAAATGAACTCCGTACCCCAATTAGAACCAAAGATGTGATTGCTTCAAAGAGACAAAAAATTGAAAAAAAAAATCAAGTAATTTGAGGAAGGCGGAAGTTAAGTGATTTATAGTACCTGATGACAAATCTGTGCATGAATACCTTTCAGTTTAAAAAAAAATTACGGAAATCGACCGGATAGAATGGCCGGACTGACTGAATTTAGTTTTCATATTTTTTTAAATATATAGATTTATGAACTCGGATGCGGGAACTACACTTATTTTTTAAATCCCTAATAGCTTAGGGTCGGCTACCAGAATATGTTAGCATACGCGCTGACCTTGTTAAATACCAGTACATACAACCTCGGCCGTGATACAACTGACCGACATATCTTTGGCTATATACTACTATACACCACCCCTATATCAACGAGGTCAATGCATCTTGCTATATACACTAAAGAGGATAGACCACAAAAATACGTTTTCCCAACGAGCTGGAAAGCAGCTGATTAATTCAACGACATAATTTCAAGTTTCAAGCCCGCAGTTGCTTTCCGTTACATTCTCTTTGGCTCTTTCCTTGTTACTGCCACCTAGGTGGCATTGCTATTTCCGACATGCTCAGCTGATCAAAGCAGGTTTGCCACATATAGTACTTTAGTACTAGATTTAGTATTTCATGATCATTTTTAGTACGTTAGTTCTTTTAATGGAAATCTAGTACCTTTTACGGAGGTAGAGCATGCATTCTTCTACTGCAGCAAAAGAACAAAAAATGGTTTCCTTCTAGGAACCTTATTTTTGATAAGAAAGAAATGATAAGAAGTTTCAGTGCCAAGTGCCTGTCTTTTCATGTTCAAGTTTGCGAACAGATTTTTAAGACGGTCGATTTTCGCGATCCTATTTTAAGAAATCTGTCCATGGTGAGCCTAAGAATCACCTTCATCAGTATAATCCCATTAGCTATATATTTCCGTAATGTATTTACAGAAAGTGTTGATGAAGTTAGATAGGAAATGGTGGTTATAGCTAAGTCCACAGAAACTTAAAAGCTTTTCAGACTGTCGAACACACAACCTTCACGTAAATATTACACTATGACATAGCTGTAAAAATACCTGTAAAAACACACTGTTAAACAATATGTATAATATATGTCCCGTAACTGAGTCGACAGTGTCTTCCTTCTAAACAAAGAAGACCACAGAATCGCTGAAAGAAAACTAAGAATTTATGACATTTTGGAACTCTGTTTTTGAAATTAAAAATCTTGTAGGCGACTACATCTTTCCAAATTTGACGAATTTTGTGAAGGCGGTGTTCTGTTTACTATATTTTTCTGCTGCAACAGAACAGGTTTTTTCTGCAGTTACCGGTACTATCAATAAGATCAAACTGAGAAACAAACTCCAATCCTGTATGTTGAATGCGCTCCTACTGACAAAACATTCGCCTGCCCATAATTTTCACATTTCAAAACATTTTATTGCTTTGGCAATGTTTTCCAAGAATTAAGAGAAGAGCAAAATGTGAAGATCAAAAGTGGTAAGTTCAGTTCTCATTTAATAAATGTGTATTATGATAAGTATGCTTTGCTTTCTATAACATACGGTACTGCCTTTATAAATAATCATACTCCATTGTAAATAAATGATTTAGTACTTTTTTCATAATCTAGTACCTTTTTAGGGGAAATTTTAGTACGAAAATTGTTTGCCCAGTGGCAACCCTGGATCAAAGCAGTACTAACAAAGATGAAAAACTGAGTCTCGATCGAGACGGCGGTGATACGGAGTGAGCCAGATTGACATTTTTATCATTTTCATTTTTAGTTCAGTAATTAAAAAGAAGAGGTCTTGCCAGGTGGAGTGATGAAAACATAACCTTAATGTCTACCAATACAATAAATGCATTACTAATTAAGTGTTTAAATGAAGGGAATGGAAATTCGTTCTAGTCATCTTATGTCATTTTGTTTACTTATTTGCAGATCATTTACGAAAATTTCATCTACAGCACCACATGAAATTATCCCTTCTGTTCAACTGGTGAGACGATAGAATGGCGAAATTAGAAGACAGAAATTTTAACGCTGTTTTAGTCATTACGTTTTTTACTGGTGTTTTTGTAGGTTATAAATTGAAAGAATGGAGATTGTGGTGGATGAGAAGAAAGCGAGATTGGCTTGCAGGTAAACTGAAAGAGACGCAGAAAAAGATTGAAGTCATGTAAAAGTAGAGTAATATGAAAGGTGTGTGATAGTTGGGACTTTTGTAAATACAAAGTAGCCTACAGTAGGCTTAAGTGTCAGCTGGTTTGATACTTTGTACACAGGAGCCTGATGATGTTAACAAATTCAAGAATATTTATGTCATCTGTTAATAAAATTAATTGTGCCTTATGATTCATATCCTTTCTAGATTTTTCCGTGTCATATCCTGAGTGACACATAGAAATATAGAGACGTACATAGTGTATTAAGCCCAATCAATCATTGACTCGAATATCAACAGTCTACTTTCCATCTTATCTTGTGCTATAATCTAAGATGATGTCTGATTACCTTTAGTTTCTAGGTAAATATTGTAGTCAATGTGTGTTTTAATCTCTTAATCTCTTACCCATATTCATGGCTTTGTCGATCCCTTCCATTTTGACCCCACACCTCCCTCCTGAACAAAGTAAATAAGCCCCGCATGTTCCAGTTTTGTGAGTGTGGTGATATGTGTGTAATGAAACAATGGCTTGATGATCAGAGAAAGACTTTGAAGGATTTGTTTTGTAAAATAGGCTAACTTACTGAATAGTGGTTTCACCCCTTTGCTACAGATATTCAGTTGCTCTGCCGTCACCAGTTACGACCTGAAAAATCTCTGCAGCAATGGTGACAAAGATGAAGTTAATTGATAATATTTTTATGTTTCAGCTGCAGAGCTTGCGAGGCATGATGATGATGATTATATGATTATATGCAAGGCTGCAATGTGTGTACACATGCAGCATCCCACATCAATGATTTTCCCATGGACAATATGAGTAGGGTTATTTTGTCTGGCTGTCACCGTCAGATTAACAAAACAATCGTATGGCCTCAGCTACCGTGTGCAGACATTTCAATTTGACGCCATCTGGCTGTCTGCTCGTCAATTTCGACGTTCCGTTTTACTCTAGGCCCCCACTAGATGGCAGATCGAGTAAACCGAAACTCTCTTGGGCGTCTATGGCTGAGATTTAATGAATTTTGTCGGGTAAACACCAAATGTGTCACCAGAGATCTTTTACATGCCGACATTGTACGACATGGAGTGTCGAATGGACTTTCTTCCGCCCTTCAAAAATCCGACTACCTCTGCCGGGTTTGAACCCGCTATCTTGGGATCCGGAGGCCGACATTCTACCGCTGATCCACAGAGGTAGCTACTGTCAGATTGATTTAACTTATTGCAGTAGGTTCCATTACTGATGGGATAGATGTTGTTAATATTCTTTTGATAAGGTCATTGAGTGACCACTGGCTCGAGCATGTTTCATTGCTTTTGACACAGGTCAAAGAATGATGTCCAAATTAATCAGATACTGTTCAACAGACACAATTATGAGGTACGTTTTACACCAGAGACATAGTGCTGTTATTGTTTTATTTAGGTTTTTTAAAAATGTGTGATAATGTCCAATTTCAGGTTGGTAGGAAGGCTCACCTTTGAACTATTATTAGTATTAATTCCTCACCATAAGACCTATCTGTGTCGATGCGACGTAAAGCAAATAGTATTAATTCCTAGCATTTAACCCTCATCCGATAAGATGCATGTCAGTTCGCTCACGTGGTCACATGCTAGGTTGTCCTTTTTGTATTCTTCCATTTAAAGGTATCTTGTTACCAATAGCTGTCTCCCTCATCCCCTTCAGAAGTGAGGTGTTCTCCAATGAAACTTCTTGTCCGCTGATAGCACACCTGGATCTGTTTGCCATTGTTGTTCTTTCATATTAGGTGGGTATTTTTATGACCCTCTTTTGGTTATGTTTTGTCGGGGAGCGAGTGTCTCGTGGGGAATAGATATTTCCAGACTCTGTGGCAGGCATTTCAAGAAAAAATATTGCATTCAATGAGAAACAAATTCTTGCTGCTTTAGGTGAAACTGATATAGATGTTATTACCGATGTAGAACACAATGAGCAGTCGGCAGATGAAGACGAGGGAGTCTTGTAACACATGTTAGCAATGGATATGCAGGAAGTCTGCCATACAATATTGCACAAACTGTGACCAATGATACACTGAGATGTGTCATTTACAAGCCTAGATATCTTTGTACTTTCACTCACTCATTCCAAAAACATCATATGTTTGATTCTTAATTTGATCAAAAGATTTTATCAGGACTTGAAGAAAAGTACTTGTTTCCACAGATAATTTGATGATATTTTTATTTTGAATGTTCACAAATCAGTCTGTGACATCATCAGCCCATAGGCTGGTTGGATCCTCAAATAGCCTGTCGTCCAGTTATCAGTAAGGTTCAGATGTTAAGGAAAAGTCATATTTCATTCCTGAGGCGATTTTACCCAAAATCTGAGAAATAACTATGAATGATGGGTGCCTGATCGTTTCAAGCAATTTTATTTTGCATATAAATGCATGTTTTGGCCATTTTTATTGATTTTTTTTTTTTGCTAGTGGCTTTACGTTGCACCGACATAGATAGATAGGTCTTATGGCGACGATGGGATAGGAAAGGCCTAGGAGTTGGAAGGAAGCGGCTGTGACCTTAATTAAAGTACAGCCTGGTGTGAAAATGGCAAACCACGGAAAAACATCTTCAGGGCTGCCGACGGTGGGATTCGAACCCACTATCTCCCGGATGCAAGTTTTTATTGCTTTGGTCATATTTTGTTCACTTTAGAGATTAAAGGTCATATTTGATTATATTTTGAAAGCTTTTGTTCAAATTGAGGCATCTGTTTTTAACAAGGCCCATATTATCTGTGTTGATTTTCAAACACAGGATTTCAAAATACTGTAGTAGATGTATGCTGGCCCTACGGTGTACGGGTAGCATCTCCGCTTCTTACCCGAAGGCCCCATGTTTGATTGCTGGCCAGGTCAGGGATTTTTACCTGTATCTGAGTGCTGGTTCAAGGTCCATTCAGCCTACATCATTACAATTGAATCTGACAATGAGATGGCGGCCCCAGTTTAGGAAGCCAAGAATAATGGCTGGGAGGATTTGTCATGCTGACCACGACACCTCATAATCTGCAGGCCTTCAGGCTGAGCAGCGGTTGCTTGGTAGGCCATGGCCCTTCGGAACTGTTGCGCCATGGGGTTTGATTTGGTTTAGTTTTGGTCATTTCATTGACCTTGGATTTGACAATATGAAAGTGACTGAGGTAGCATTTTTTTTTTCCCATCACCACTGATCTGCATTTAGGGCAATCGCCCAGGTGGCAGATTCCCTACCTGTTTTTTACCTAGTCTATTCTTAAATAATTGCAAAGAATTTGGAAATTTACTGAACATCTACTTTGGTAAATTATTCCAGCCCTAACTCCACTTCCTATAAACAAAAATTTGCTCCAATCTGTCCTCTTGAATTCGAACTTTATCTTCATATTGTGATCTTTCCTACTTTTAAAAACACCACTCAAACTTACTCGTCTACTGATGTCATTCCATGCCATGATACCATCAGGAGCAGGAACCAAGAACAGTAAAAAGAGAGAGTATAATAATAATAATTTAGTGTGACTATTTCTAGCCGAGTGCAGCCCTTGTAAGGCAGACCCTCCAATGAGGGTGGGCGGCATCTGGCATGTGCAGGTAACTGCGTGTTATTGTGGTGGAGGATAGTGTTGTGTGGTGTATGAGTTGCAGGGATGTTGGGGACAGCACAAACACCCAGCCCCCGGGCCATTGGAATTAACCAATGAAGGTTAAAATCCCCGACCCGGCTGGGAATCGAACCTGGGACCCTCTGAATCGAAGGCCAGTATGCTGACCATTCAGCCAACGAGTCGGACAAGGAGAGAGTAGCCCAACACAAGTGGAAACAATGCAAAACTTACAACAAATGTGGTGTTTTTTAAAAGTAGGAAAGATCACAGTATGAAGATAAAGTTAGAATTCAAGAGGACAGATTGGTGCAAATATTCGTTTATAGGAAGTGGAGTTAGATGAGCGATGCTAGTAATGCCATTCCTTATGCAGACAGTCCCTGCTATGTATTGCGTGAAAATGTTGCTCATAGGTCAGTTGGTGCATGCATTTCAGTGGGCTTGGCAGACAGATATGTAATAGCAACTTCTGGCTTGGTGAGGAAAGCAACAGGAAACTACCTCACTCCTCAATTCCCTAATACGCCTCTTCAGTGATGCCTAGGCCATGTATGACAGATGATGGCGGAGCTGTTGAGGATCCAACCATCCTTAGGGTTGAAGACTGAACATACATGGATACATTTTTTTTTTTTCTTTTCCTTAACGAGATAGGTAATGGGTTTAGAAGACATTCCGAGAAGAAGATGCTGTACGCTGACAGATACCGAGAAGCGTGCTAATACTTCATTTTTGGTTATTTTTTAGGAAAACAGAATGAGAACTGTGCTCCATTATTGTGATACTGAATGGATGAATAAAGTTTTAATTTGCCTACTGTGACTCTGTCAGTTTGCATGATTAAATCTGTCCGCTGTATTATCGCTTATCACTTTTTGGCACGTTTAATGTTAATAATACTCCAATACTTGCTACGTAAAATGTTTGTTATGTTTTACTTTTTTTAGGTCATATTTAGTAGTTTTTAGGGCATATTTGTTTGCGTATTTTGTACTTCTTGAGGTCATAAACTTCCGAACCCTAGTTATCACAAATAAGCATTCCACTTCCCTTCCTTCCCTTAGTTTATATGCAACCAGGCTAGTCCTGGCCAGATGTCCATCACTGGTCTAAAGTTTCGGACCGTACCTGGGCTGGAGGAAGGATCAATTTACCTACTAACAAGAGTATGTCATCATCAGATGATGAAATAAGAGACACCATCTTGAGGTAGGTAAATCACCGTGTCGCGCGGCTAACGATTAGTCTAACTCTGGACTCCGAGGTAGAACATCGCGTGATTTGTCTGAGTGAATTCTACCCATGTTCAATGAAAACAAATCAAAGATGATTTGAGATAACTGTGATGTGAAAAACTTCTTCCTTTAGCAAAATGTCAGGAGTCATGACATACGGACAATAAATGGCTTCAAAATGATCAAAAACACATTCTGAGAGAAGAGTGGCTTGTCAGAATTCCAAGAAGACTGAAATCACCGTCATGTGTTAAAAAGGCTTATCAGGAGCGTCTCAAATTTAACCTCTTAGGCATAAAAGCCTGAGTATACTCAGGAATGTCGCTCACTGATCGGTACCTAATTTAATGGCCCGAATATACTTGTTTCTTGTTTTTCAGTATTTCCACCAGATATTTATAAAATTATTACTTCAGGTTCCTGTTTTTCACAAAAGATGTCTTGGACTTAACTGTAGTGGATGCCTGTGACTCAGGCAACTCGTTTTCCATATTTATTGCTATCTAAGTGTACTTTGTCTGTTAGGTGAAAATGGAGAGTGAAGAAGAGTTTGACATTGAGTTTAGCGAGTCTGATAGTTCTGTGTGCGCGATGCTGGAGGGAAGAAGGCACAAGGGAATCCAGGTATATGTATAAGGAGTGCGATATAGCATTGTGTGTTGATCCTTGTTCTAGGGCATTTCACACAGCCACAAACTTTGAACAATGTCTTTCTTGTACAGTATTGAGTGTCATGTTATCTTACTTGCCATCTGCTTAGTGCTGTGTTATTTATTTTACATGTAAGTTAAAAGAAGAACCCATAAAAATATCATGAGTATACTTAGAATTTTAAAATGGGAACTTTTCACCAGCTTATATTTCATTGTTAAGTTCGCAAAATTTACTTTCATGGATACTACTGTCACTGTTTTCATTATATTGTCCATTTTAACAATTAAAAATTAGGTAGAAAAGAATCAAAATTTTGTAAATACAGTAGAACCCCGCTTAACCAAAATGCTCTGGCAAAAATGTATTTTAATATTTTGTTTTTACCATCTCGCTCTTAGCCGTTGATATTAGTAATTCTCTTGCTATATGTGCTGAGAGCTACTAGGCAAACCCTATTTTTATATTATGACTTATGCCAGAATGCACGTGTAGCATAAAACAAAAGTTTCTTACCCTCTAGTTCGTACCACGATACATTTTTTCTTGAACAAGCAGGTATTATTATTGCTACTGTATTATTATTACTGTATCATTCGTCATGAAGATTATGCAGACTCCAACTTTAACAATAGTAATTCTGAGTATCAAGTTACAGCAGATGATGGATTTAATGCATTGGAGGTAAGATTGATTTCGAATTTTTATTAAAATACAGTACCACACGCTTTAATTACAGTACTGTAATAAAATGACTGTATACAGTATTCAGTTCAGTAGTAACAAAAGAAATTGTTTTATTTCAGATTGCTTTGTTGAACAAAGAAATTAATTTTTCTTTTTGCTAGTTAATTTACGTCGCACCGACACAGATAGGTCTTATGGCGACAATGGGACAGGAGAGGGCTAGGAGTGGGAAGGAAGCACCTGTGGCCTTAATTAAGGTACAGCCCCAGCATTTGTCTGGTGTGAAAATGGGAAACCACGGAAAACCATCTTCAGGGCTGCCGACAGTGGGGTTCGAACCCACTATCTCCCGAATACTGGCTGCACTTAAGCGACTGCAGCTATCAAGCTCGGTAGAAAAGAAAATACAGAAAAAAAATCACTGATTTTATACGAGTGACATTATGTAAACATTTAATTTTAATATACAGTATGCACCATTGCTTAACAGAGTTTATACACTTTTATTTTGACATTTAACTTCCGAAAATATTTACCACGTGTCATCCACAAAAACGTGTCAACCGAAGTGGCTCCGCCCACTTTATTTCGGATAAACAAGGTTCTACTGTAATTGCTATGTTAAGAGGTTAAAGTGGCCGACTATTGTTTTGAGTTCCTCGTTACGGGATTACATCTATGTCCCAGCGGTGAAAAACGATTTGGACTACAGGATGTGGATACAATGATAATCCTAATAACGAAGAGGTTCTGGTGCACTCACTGAAGCTGCTATGGCATTGCGTGGTATGAATATAGACTAAACTTTCACATGTAATACGTCATCTCTTTCCATGTGTAATGTTACTTCTCGATCAAAGATCCATTGTGCATCGACTTTTTTTTTTTTGCTAGGGGTTTTACGTCACACAGACACAGATAGGTCTTATGGCGACGATGGGATAGGAAAGGCCTAGGAGTTGGAAGGAAGCGGCCGTGGCCTTAATTAAGGTACAGCCCCAGCATTTGCCTGGTGTGAAAATGGGAAACCACGGAAAACCATCTTCAAGGCTGCCGATAGCGGGATTCGAACCTACTATCTCCCGGATGCAAGCTCACAGCCATGCGCCTCTACGCGCACGGCCAACTCGCCCGGTTGTCCTGAAGATGTGAAAATTTTATTAGAATTATGAAATAAAATTACAAATCCATACTGACTAGATATTCTATTTCGACAATACCTATTAGGTGGCATGTATTTTACGGGAAAATC
Source organism: Anabrus simplex (assembly GCF_040414725.1). NCBI lineage: Eukaryota > Metazoa > Arthropoda > Insecta > Orthoptera > Tettigoniidae > Anabrus > Anabrus simplex. The sequence goes on along the minus strand of NC_090275.1, from coordinate 20,908,446 downwards.
TGTGGCACTGATCCGACACAATCCCAGTTGAATATCTTTTTCCTTCTTCAATTCTCATTACACATTCTTAAACTACCTTACTCCAGATATTCTCTGTTCTTCAATTTTTCTCAACTGATATTATGTTGCTAACAATCACACGGTGAATAGAGAATATTTGAATAGGCTTAAATGATAACGTGCAACGCCTCTTTTAGGTACACACATTCTTATCCTACTGTAAAGATCAATGGTGATTGGGGCCAATGACCTAGAGGTTAGGTCCCTTTAAACAACAATCATCATCAATGGTAAACTCAACATAGAAAAAAAAAGTACTAACTTTTTAAAATTACAACTTATGTCAGAAAACTTCCAGGATTGTGGTCATAAAAATTGAAAAGTTGCACCTACCAAGTAATGATCTTAGCTCCTTTCGAAGCAGGGATGTTTGTAAGCTCGTGTCACAGCCCGTTGGATGTTTGCGATATGTTGATGAAGCTTTCCCTTCAGTCGCAAATTCACTCGCAGAAACACAAAAAAATCGCAAAGCAAGAGGTTGGGAGAAGATAGTGGATGTGGGACGACAGTGACAGAATGTCTGGCCAGATACTCGGTAACAGATAAAGCAGTGCGAGGCCTTGCATTGTGTGCAGTAAGAACCGGTCCTGTGACGTTGAATTGCTTGTCCCAAATGTTTCAAGAATTCAGTGTAAAAAAGTTTGATTCACTGTTTCACCTGGTGGAATGTACTCATGGTGAATTAACCCTTTACTGTCTAAGAATGCGATCAATATTGTCTTTGTTCTCTAAGGTTGAAGTTTGGCTTTTTTCGAGGCTGGTGATCCAGGAGTCTGCCACTCTGCACTTTTCGACGCTTCATGTGGGGGTTATACTGGTAACACCAACTTTCATTCCCAGCAATATTCTTTGTTGGAAATGTAGGATCACGCCTGGCTCTCTCCAATAGTTCCGCAGAAATTTTTCAGTTTTCCTCTTTCTGGTCGTCTGTTAAGGTGTGCGGGATGAGTTTTGCATTCAGTTTCCATCTCTGTAAATCATCGCTAACATCCTGTGACACACGTTACGATTCATATTAAGATTTGATATTACATGCACTGTTACACGACGGTCTTCTTGCAATAACTGCCTTACACGCTCCACATTTGCATCAGGATGTGCTGTAGACGGGCAGCCAGTTATGGGATCGTCTTGCACTGAATCTCTGCCATCTCAAAACCTTTTGTGCCACCCGAACACACGACTTCTTGACAATGCATCATGTGCTTGTGTAATCATTGTCCACGTTTCACTAGGGGTTTTCCCGAGCTTAATGCAAAACTTAATGTTTACTGTTTGTTCACAATCAACGTCCATTGTGTCACCATCACTAAACCAAACAGAGTGTTGCTAAGCACAGCCCTCCCACCTAATGTGTGTGCATGGTAACATGGCCAAGGCCATTTCAGAACATACACGTACCAGGTAACATAAAACCAACATTTGTTTCTTTGTTCCCATTGCAACCTCAGATATACAACATTTGTCCCCGGAACTTTACTGACAATGGGTGTACGACTTTACAGACAAAATTTAATATGTCGTCCTAATTAATACATACACATCTCCATTCAGCACATTCTGATGCAAATGTGGAGCGCGTAAGGCAGTTATTGCAAGAAAACCGTCGTGTAACGGTGTATGTAAAATCAGATCTTAATATGAATCGTAACGTGTGTCACAAGATTTTTGCGACGATTTAGGGAGATGGAAACTGAACGCAAAACTCATCCCGCACACCTTAACAGACGACCAGAAAGAGGAAAGATGAAAAATTTCTGCGGAAGTATTGGAGAGAGCCAGGAGTGATCCTACATTTCCAACAAAGAATATTGCTGGGGATGAAAGTTGGTCAATACAGTCAATATGGAATGTTTCTAATATCTCGCAAAGGGTGTATGAGCCATGTAGAACAGTAATGTAAGTCAACTTTACTGAAATTTACACTTCTTTCCTTTTGATAAACTCAAAGATTTTGAGTGATGTGGCCACGAGTACAAAGGGCAAACTCAACAGTTCTCCTTGTTTGCCCTAACTTGGATAACACAGGAACAAGGACAACAGTAACGATGACACGACTGACTACAAACAAGTGACATAGTTGTTTAATGAAAGAATTTCGCCAATATAAAAGTAAGAAAGTGTGAAGACAGCTGTCATGACCTTAACACAGCCCAGGCATTTTCCTGGTGTGAAAATAGGAAAATACAGGAAACCATGCCGATGGTGCAGTTCAAACCCCCCACATCTCCTGAATGAAGGAAGAGAACAAGCAATATATTTCTAGCATTCTTTAATGACAAACATTCGAGTAAGACAAAAACATAACACAGCTGATAAAATGAATGGAGAACAGCCTCTCATCCACTGCATCCATACTCTTGAAATTACTTTCTTTCTCTTATAAAACTTGATTTTGAATCATACAAAATAACATTTTAAATTTGATTTCTTAATTGTTTTTTCTCTTGAAATCAATATGCTCTTTCTTATCCATCTAGAATAACAAGTTATATACAGTATGTACAGTAAATAAACACATTTCATTCTTTTCCATACTTTGAACAGTACACCTTTCTTTCACACTCACATATGTTCTTGTTTTATGCAGTAAACTTTGTACATTTAGTCAGATTCATGCCAGTCTTAAAAAATTTGTTTATAAGGGAAATGTGTTACCACCAGTTATACCAACATTTTTCATTTTTGCCACTTCGTTCTTTCCACAATATTCGTAATACTTGCATTAAAAAGTCACTTATAGCCTTGATAAATGTTCAACAAATTAATATGCATCAAAATATATTTGAAAAAATTATTGAATCAATAGAGAGACATCAAATGGAACAGAAATGTACACTGTACATCAAAAGTAGGAAGTCAGGGCGAAGGGCCTCCTTAATTTTGATGTATATGAGTGCACTTGCTTGACTTCTATTCCACACATACATAGATAAATTCACTTTCTTCCACTTCTTCCACCTTCTTTATTCAAACTAAAAAAAAAAAAAACAGAAATGAAAATAAAAATTTAGTCTGTTTTGTACATTTCCTGTTTCCATGGTTTATCTCAATTTTATACAGCTGTTTTGTTTGTATTGTTGGTTGCTGGACTCGGGTAATACACACGCATTCTGTACTCTCATTTAATATTACTCTGATTGGCAATGCCTTTCTAATTTATGTACACATATATACAATTCAAATACAGCTTGTTACGAGAACTTCGACGTGTATTACGGTAATTTTTGTCACAAACTCCCCAACTTGCAAACATTGTATGAAACCGGAAGATATTCCTTTCAGCAGAACAGATACTAATGTTATGATCTGAATCATATTTTCTGTAAGCTTTGCTTAACCTGAAAAAAACTGTGAACAATATAAAAATGTAATTCCAAATTTTGAGAATATGCATCACAAATGAAGATATACCAACAAAATATACATAAATTATATTTTGGAAGTGTTACAATATTGTTTCACTTATACATACCTTAAATAATAATCATTATGATTTGAATTGAGGACCATATTTTCAAAAGCTGGTAAAACTGCACGAGTAGTAGTTTTGAGATATTAAGTTTTCGTTTACATCAAAAAGATGAGTTCTCTTCAATGGTGTTTCTGCATTTCAAATATTCAATCTGACATCTGAAATGCAGAAATATCATTAAAAAGAACTCGTACCTTTCTTATGCAGATTTAAAAAAACCTAAATATCTCAAAACTACTTTTCAGGCAGCTATTAGCTTTTGCAGCTTTAAAAAAAATGCTTCTCAATTACTGAACTCTTTGCAAAGGAACTGGCAGTATATCAGTTAATAAATAATAATAATCGTATAGCCTCAACTACCATGAGCAGACATTTTGTTTTGGCGCCACCAAGGCGGCCTGCAAGTCAATTTGGATGTTCTGTTTTACTCTAACAGATGGCAGAGAAATGGATCTCCGTTGGGTGTTCCATGGCTTATTTCTAATTAATTTTGTCTCGTGAACACCAAATGTACCACCAGAGATCTTTTACATATTGTCATCGTACAACAGACTTTTTTTTCCTGCCTTTCAAAAATACCCTCTGCCACATTTGAACCTGCAGTCTTGTAATTTGGAGGTCAACACTCTTATCAGAGTCCAATGAGATAACTACATCTGAGCAAAGCTACATTACGATGCTCATAATAGTTTGGAAATGCATTTTTCAGGAATGCACATTACAGAGAATGTTCATCATCTGACCAATATATTGCACATAATTAAGCAGTAATTTTATGCATTTTAAAGATTAGTTTCATGAACTAGTAGTCCATTCCAACATAAAATAAGTCATACATTACAACAAAAGCAATACATACGTACATATAACATATTTAGAATTTAATTCAAATTAGTTATATTTCTGAACATAGAAAACAAATTGAAATTTAAAAATTTTTGGAAAACAAATTTAAAAAAGGACGGTGAATCCTGAAGTCTCCTTTGAACTGCACTGAAAGTTATTAACCATTTCCTTTTTATTTTCCTCTTTCTTTCTTTCTTTTTAAATTACTATGTCCTGTTTAAGGCCATTCTGAATGATGCACTGGGCAACCTTCATCAGGAGATATTTTCCAAATATACATCCATCCCAAGAAGAAAGTTTTTACTCAATTTCTTGGTTAATACTTAAGACAACCTTCAACGATCAATACTAAATATAATTTTGTATAACGTCCTCGTCTTCATCTGCAATGGAACACTACTGTTAAACAAGCTGAATGTCCCAATAATGTAATTCAGGATCTTATGGCGTAGCTTCAGTTGTTCGTTGTAAAGCCGCTGGTAAAATCTTTGAATATGTTCAAGTCTGTTCTATGGAGTAAAATGTCCCAAAACTTTATAATCACAATTACAGTTCTTCCAGTCCATTCTTCAGACAACTTATTGTAAAGATTTATTAAAAGAAAAATCAGATATTAAAATAAATTCTCCAACCTATACATAAGAAATATTTTGTTTTTCCCACAGGAAAAAAATCTTAGCAGCTCACTGCAGGGACTGAAGAGACCAATATTATTAATTGCATTTGATGAATAGTGCAGAGTTGTCCAAATCTGTTGTTATACATGCACATTAAAAATGTCATGAAATATTCTAATTGTACATGCAAAGGCTGGTAACTACTGAAATTGTGAACTTGTTAGTAATGCATATTACTTATGTATGCAAGTTGTCCAGAAAAATCTTGCAGAAAACAAAACGATGATCTATGGATGAGAGTAAAATATTTGTGAAGGAACTCTGTGGTATATAGCTCTAGGCTTGCTGATTTGATCACAGCTATTAAAAATAATTTTATTTATATAGATGAGAAACAATAAAGAAACAAAATGAACCTATTTTTGAACATTAAGTACTAGTGATTGGAATAAATAAAATTAAAGTACTTACATAAAAGTATTCAAAATAATGATTTCTTATAATTTAATACTATTGGTTTTCCGCCTCAATAACTACTTTTACGATTTTTGGTGATGCTGAGCTGCCAGAATTTTGTCCCGCAGGAGTTCTTTTATGTGCTGGTACATCTACCAACATGAGGCTAGCGTTTGAGCATTTTCAAATAATACCAGACTGAGCCAAGATCAAGCCCTCCAGCTTGGACTCGGAAAGCCTACTGCCTGAGCCATGCAGCCCAGCAAATGCTATTGACTTAAAAGCCCTTTTACTTATGCACTTTTAATTGATAACTGACTGTACTGAAATTCGATGCTGCAACTTTGACCACAGGAGGCAAACATCACACCAACTGTGTTATACAGCTGACCATTTTGAGGGAGACTCTGCTATCCTGTGCCATAATTCCATACACTAAACTTCATCATGAAGACGCAAATACATTTTAGAAAATATTTCTCTAGCATGACATGAGAACAACTGGTCTTACAAATCAGAAATGATGAAGTATTTCAATTTCAACAAGTGGACACAAATTGAGCTTAATACCACATACTAGCATCTGTATCCTACAGAATATTTTAATGACTGGAACAACGTACAATAAATCATTTACGGATCAACACAACACATTTTTCAACATATCAGAAATAATGAACTAGACTAACAAAATCTTAATTTAACTGACAAAGATACAATTACTTTACAGAAAATTCAAAAATTAACAAGATGGAGATATAAAAAGACCACAAATTTTAGGCAGACGTAAATTTAATCCACCAAGATTGAACAGATAAAAATGTATTCATTTACGTTCTATTAAATGAAACTGTGATGAAAAAATGCTCCAATATTAATTACACTTTTTTAATGAACTAGCTGCAGGCATCAGCTGCATGTGAGGACAGAAAAGTGCGACTAACAGAGGAGATCACAAGGCACAAATTCACTTCAGAGTAAGACATGGAAAGAAAAAAGCCTTCTGAACTACTGTACTTCAAATTACATTGGCGAAGTAAAAATGTCTTGTCCAGGTTAGTCTCTTTCCTTTCCACCTCAACAAAATTACAAAAATATTCACGTATATCAGTAATTAAAGTGAAACTACCATTATATATTGTCCTCCAACATACTTGACTATTCTTCACAATCAAATGGGTATGTGAGGTAAAATTAACAACCTCAAAAGTATCAAATTTTATTCTAGAAGCTGAAGAATATTTACCGAAGTTCCTTACACTAGGCGACATGAAGAAAAGAGTGTAGTATTTTTGAACAAAGATTCAATTTACAACACATGTTGGTTTATTCTCAGATCACTAAACTATGACTAATGAAAGTAAACAATGACTTAGTTGCACTGAAGAATACCCTCATATTCATTTACATACTGAATTTAAAATATTATAAACAGCTAAATTCTTATTTTCCCATTGTAAATAGACCTATGATGGCTACCATACAATTTGAACCCAGACTATGATTGAAAAATAAATCAATCAGCAGTCAGAACATGTTTTCACAAACCTGATGGTGCTGAGATGTTTTTCAAATGTCTATAAATGTAGTATTAAACCAACAAGGACCTAACTAAATTACTGCTCCTTGTATTTTCACCATGCTCATATATCGGTGAGAATATGGCTCAGGTAATGGGACAGTCTGAACCATGCTGCAACCTTTTATTTTTGGTTGTTCGTGATTTTGCAGATGCATACCACAACTGTCAATGGTCATGACAAAATGATTTCGCAGGGTTCGCCGGAAAGCACTATTTTCCCCGAACTGTTTACAGAACTTAGGAAACCATATTAGATGGGACAACTTCAGCTCAAACACAAATATGAAATAAATGTCTTAAAAGCAGCTCTAGACTTCGAGGGCAACACTTGCCTTCAAGGATTATTTTTAAAAAATCATTATTTTTACCATATTAAAGTGAAACAACTTTCACTTTCATATCTAAGGGGCTTTTTCCTTCCAGATATCTATAAAACTGACGAGTTATGAATCAAAATGTAATCCCATGTGGTCAGATTTAATGGATCCCTAGCCAGCTGTCTGTAAGTTTATCACTCGCTTTCTCAAAATTGCATTTAAAAAAAAAAACCTGTAACTTCTACAATTTTAAAAATGACCATTCTTCATAGTACTATCTAAAATCTGAACCCCAATCTTTACCAAAAGGCTGGTTATAAAATATTTGCTGATTAAAAAATGTCATAGTTTCGAAGTTTTAAACATTCCTTTTCCTCTTGGTGTATAAATATCTTAAACCTCTGAGGTTCAGGTTGTCAATGTGACTACTGACTTAATGAAAAAACAAAACAGAAATTACTTCATAATGTTACAAATTTTGGAAGAAATTTTAGTGCAACTTTTACAATGAAAATTTGGAAGTTAGCAATAAAAAGCTTTTACATATGTACAGAAACATGTTTTTCTGGAGACTGAAGACCAGCTTGAAGACTCTTACATCTGACAAGCAGATTTTAACTCTTGTCTTCTCGACAAACCAGTGGCTAAGTTCCTAGACGATTATAAATTAATGTTATCTGTCATCAACAGTTATATTATTGTTGACATCTCTTTCTATGATTTGATAAATGAAATTCTTGACTTCATGCATCACCAGTGTAAGGCAAATCAATTTCAATTTTTGCTACTTTACATAAGAAAATAAGTATGAACTAACACATACTATTAATATTATCAAACAGATTAACAAGCCTAATTATAACAACAGTGTACTGGGAATATTCATAATAGTGACTTCAATTTTGAAAAATATACAACTGGTTTTTTAACTACACTAATCTAATTTTCCCCTCAGACCCATTTGTTGGAAAATAAACTTGGTCTTTTAAGATATATATATAATTGTGGGCAACACATTGAGCTCTTAATTACAAATCAACAATTTCAAAAGGATACTACATCTGAGTTGAAGTAGGACCAATAGTGATGTCATTTTCAATTATAAAATAACTTTACAAATTGCCCATTTTAATATGACCTGCTCTGTCATTGTACCCCTGAAGTTGCAACTAGACCATGAATTTTTAGACACTGATAGGTTGGATTGCAATATTAACTAAGCAGCATATCCAGAAATGTCTGTGAAAAGTGACATACCTTCGATTTCCATTAGATTGCAGCAACAATGCAATCCACAAACACCATAACTACAATTTAAAAAGGGAAAAAGTACTTATTCTTCTGAAAATATGGACTACACTGTATTTTTAATACAATACAATCCATATGAACATGCTTAAATAATACCTACAATTCACTTTAAATTTTTCACTACAAACAGAAAATATTTTCCTATAAAAATACAAGATCAAGACCAGTACATTTTACTGCACAAGTTACCTAACAATATTGACATCTACCCTATTAGTGTCTAAAAAACTGAAGGTTAAGTTATAATTAAAATTGCCTCACAATAACAAGGAACACAAACAGTACCAAACGGTCATCACTTTCTTTCTCTTGAATTTCTGAAGATTTTAATGTTGCCATTCTAATGTTTTCCCAGTTGATTTCTGCTCTTTTATGTGCATATTAAACAAGAGTATGTAGGAGGCATTAATTTTTTTTTTAAAACATCAGAAGAAAACATTTTTAATGCTCATTCCTAGCTGGAATTTTGTTCTCCAGACTACCATGGTTCACACTACAGAGATTACCTTTGAGAAAAATACAGGCAACATGATCACAGCAATGCTGATTAGAAATTTAGTTCTGAAACTTAGTAGCTACAGAATTATAAAACTACATTTAAAACCCTTAACATTAAACTAAAATGTAATAACTGAAAATTACCTTTCCAACCCACAATTTAGAAAAAAATTAGCTAGGCCGAAGCTATAGAAATGGATTCAACCATCTGTGTTCCTGCTACTCAAAACTGTTTTTAAAATTCTAATGCCACAAATTCATTATGATAATAACAATATTGTAACACCTCCTTACCTGATAAAAACAGGGATTAAATACACTCTACTAACCATATAATGTTTAATGGAATGTATCATAATAGGAGGAAAAGATAAAAGTCATTTCCTTATTAATTAAAAGAAAAGAAAAGAAAATGGTAACACATCTCCACGCCACGATCAATGAACGACAAACAGAAACGTGCTTTGATTTTTTTTTCATGTCTCTCTGATCTTCATCAGTCATTATTTCTTTAATATAAAATGACGAAGGTGGACAAAAAACCCATGTGATAACAAAGGGTGAGTTATTCTTCTCTTATATCACTAACATGGAGATACACAAGACACTTACATCCTATATTCATTTTGTAAAAATGTCCTTTCTCTTAAAAGAGATTCACAACAAACTAAAAATAAGCTATTTAACAAACGCTTCTGAAGGCACTTTCCCTTGTTTAAAGAGTTCCGTGAAGACAAAGAGAGCCTGCTGGAAGTCCCATTGGGAATCATCTAGACACCTGAAACAGACAAGAGGAAATCCTTAAAAAATTAGTGGGAAAGGATGAACTCGGCCAGCTTGTCAGCATGTCAGTTCACAGGTTATAGTTGAATGGGTGTTTTGAAAAACGGACATGTCTAAACAAAAAGTAAGTACAGGCATAAACAATTTTTTTTAAAAATATCATAAGAAAACACTTTTTGGGAAGAAACAACAGATGTACTCACTCCTGAGCTGGAATTTTTAATTTTGTTTCACAAACTAACATGATTCACTCTACAGAGATACACACATCCGTTTTAATCCACAATGGTTTGGAGATGGTGTCATGGAGCTTGTAATTAGCAATGGGAGCTAGAGGTGAGTCAAGAAACAATTATACTCCCTTGGCACCTAAGCCTATACACTAAGGTACAACCCTACTCTTTCTCCCCAGTTAATACTGAAGGTAGTGATTTTTAGTTACAGTAGAAGTCCGCTATAGTGAGTACGGCATATAACGAGAACTTCGTTATAGCAACGACTTTTTTCTATCCCTTCAAAATTCCTATCTTAAACTGTGTATCGTCCTTCGGTTACAGCGAGCGCCCTATCACTGGGGCATCTGTTATTACGAGCGATTAAGAGCACACGATTTTTTCTGTTACCGATATTTATGCACCCCAGCGATGATACTGCATGCGATCGATTACCTTTGGCATCGTTTCCTCGCTATGTGCACTAGCGATTTCTCTCGTCGACATTCGAAGGCGATGTCAGAGTCGATTAGTAATATCCGTCGACAGCTGTTCCATAATAAATGCCTAAATAACGTGTCCGATAATGGTTGCTAACTCGTTAAAAATTAAGGCTGACTAAACGACCGCTTAATTTTGAGGCGACATACTGCAATTAAGTAAGAATGGGATACACCTAGAGATATGGCAGAGTGCTTAATTGATTTCAGAGGTTAGTTTATATTTTGTCGCGTCTGGTCAAATTACCGAAAGGCTATTATGAAAATTTATAGCGAGAAAGGTATAATTTCTCTACTGGCGCTTGAAGTGTGTTTTCATCATACGTATAGTACGGTTAAGTTAGGATACGTGACGCTGTTTGAATAAGAAAACTGAAACGTTTGAAACAAAATGCGATCGATCATCTTCGGTACGGTGTAGTTTTCTCACTTTGTGCATTTGCGAGCTCTCTCGCTGACATTCAAAAGCGATGTTGGAGTTGATTAGTAAAACCCATCGGCTGCTGTTCTCTAAAGAAAAATCGAAATGAAAGAGGATAACACGTTTTCTTAATAAATGCGTAAATAACGTGGCCGATAGCAGTTGTTAGTCGTTAAAAATAAAGACTGAAGTAAACAATATCTTAATTTTAATGTTATATACGGAAATTAAGTAAGAACGTATTACACCTCAAGATATGGCAGAGTACATCACTGATTTCACAGGATAATTCATATCTTCTTGCGTCTAGTTACAGTTATTTACATGCGTTTCAAATATGTTTTCATGATAGGCTACATATACGGTTAGGTTAGGTGCCCCTGTTTGAAGAAGAAAGCTGAGGTGTTTGCCACAGAAATCCCTGGAGTGATGCCGTATTTCTCCGAATCCAAGACTTTTTTTTCCTCAGAATCTCATGTGAAAACTCACGGGTTGTTGCATTCGCGGCTTAACATGGATCCCACTGGCAACTACCGCGGTAACCACGCTGCTTCTTTTCACACGCGCACAGAACTCGTTGACAATAAACGACCGCCTCTTCACTACACATCGCTGGCCGCGACAACCGGTTGTACAGTGCCTGTGTGTTTCTCAAATCTGCAGAATGGTATCAAAACATGCAACCCTTCGAATTCTTAGAAAAGCCATGGTTACTCAGTGGCAGAGTCATAACGCGTCTATTGTACTTCACGCTTAGTAAAATTAATTTTTAAAGACAGCAGGAATATTTTCATGATGGATAGTCGTATTGTAAAGATACGTGGAAAAGGTATTGCCGGCAAATTTTCAACGGGTTCTAGTCTATATTATGATGCTAATTTTAAGTTAATGTTTATTAAACACTTGGAAATGTAGAATAATTGTGCAGCCGCAAGAAAATACGGCATAGGCCTAACTAAAGTCAATATTTGGCGTTAGCATGAAGACAAAGAGCTAAAAAAAATGCGTACTGTACAAAAAATGCATTCAGTGGTCTGCAACAAGGACGCTTTAAAGAAGTCGAAGATGAAATTGTGAGGTATGTGCACGAAAAACGCAAGGGCGGAATGCCCATACCGTGACGCAATAAACTTGTTCGGGGTATGATGCGCAAAGGTATCACCCAAATATCACTATAAAATTTGTCACAAATGGAACATAATAATTGCTTTTACACATATCAAGTGAAAAATCCCTGGCAAATTAAGAAATACCGTCGTTATTTGAGAAATTTGAAAACATACTTAAGGCTTGTAGACAGGACTGGTCTATGTCGTACTACGCTGCTGGTGCCGTCTTTTGTTATTTTCTTCAGGTCCAGGGCTAGCACCGTGAAATGGGAGGGCTATGTCTGTGGATTCTCATTATCTTTGTCCATTCGCTGCTGGTGCCGTCTTTTGTTACTTTCTTCAGGTCCAGGGCTAGCACCATGGAATGGGAGTGCTATGTCTGTAGATTCTCATTATCTTTGGCCAGTACAAACAGCAAAATGGAGGTCAAAAGAAAAATAGCATGATCACTGGACCAATAAATATTTTTATTTCTGTTCGAAAGAAAGTAGCTCGATCCCTGGACCAATAAATCACTAGTCCACTGAATTTTTCTTATGTACATTGGCCATACCATTTTGTCGCCTATTAAATATAGCATATCGCGATACAATTCATGAAATGATGTCATTGACAAGTGAAGAATGAAACGAAAGCAAAGAACTTCAGTGAACACAGATATCACACACGGAATTGTTCAAAGTGTAAGACAAAAGACATACGTGTGTCACTACGAGCGCAACACCAAATGTACTTGCAAAGTTGGTAAGTACGTATTAATATTTTCCAAAAAACATATTTCTTAATTTGCCAGGGATTTTTCACTTGATATGTGTAAAAGTAATTATTATGTTCCATTTGTGACAAATTTTATAGTGATATTTAGGTGATACCAATGCGCACTATACCCCTTGTTCGTTGACTTTCAACGTTCGTGATTAGGCCTATACATCGTTAGCCGCTGAATTTGGCCGAACCCGACAAGCGAGACGTGCGTGTAGCGGAAGCCGGTTATACCTGATGATGCGTAAAAGTAACAGTTTTATAGACAGCAAGAATAATTTCCTGATGGATCGTGGTATTACAGAGGTGCATGTAATAGATATCGCCGGAAAATTATTTTTTTTGCTAGTTGTTTTACGTCGCACCGACGCAGATAGGTCTTATGGCGACGATGGGACAGGAAAGGGCTAGGAGTGGGAAGGAAGCGGCCGAGGCCTTAATTAAGGTACAGTCCCAGCATTTGCCTGGTGTGAAAATGGGAAACCACGGAAAACCATTTTCAGGGTTGCCGACAGTGGGGTTCGAACCTACTATCTCCCGAATACTGAATACTGGCCGCACTTAAGCGACTGCAGCTATAGAAAATTTTCAACGAGTTCTCTTCGGTATTATGATGCCAATATTAAGTTAATGGTCCTTAAACCAGCGGAAATGAAGAACAAATGTGCTGCCACAAAAAAAGAAATACGGCATGACGAAAGTCAATGTTCTGCGTCTAAAAATAGTCTAAAAATGCGTAGGCCTACTGTACAACAAGGCATTCATATGATTTTACAAACTTCTTTCTGAGCCTGATTTAAATTTTAAGGAAAAAAGTGGGGTTCATCTTGGATTCGGAGAAATAGAGTACTATATTTTTTTCAGATGAAATTAAACATACACTTTCATGTAGTATCGGATTACGAAAAATAACCAACAAGTAAGCCGTAGTGTGGATATCATCTGCGGAAATGCAAGTTTTGAACAAACTGATTGCCGTTTCATACCGATTTCAAAGTGCATGAAGGGTTTTCCGACTTTTAGACAAAAATAGGATATAACGACAATCCGTTATAGAGAGTAAATTTTTCGCTGTTATGAATTCTCGCTATAACGGACTTCTACTATATTTTCTAACTGTTGGGTTTGATTCAGTGTCTCTAACCATACAATTTAGGGTCTCTAATTGCCGATACAACTCTTACAGTTACTGTTAATTTGGCACGTTGGTGCTATAGTCATGGTTTATTTCATGTTTTGCGAGAATTACGTATTGCCACTATCGTATTAAAATCACTTGTGTTACATTTGTGCGTGTAATTAAAGCATATTTTCTTTTTCTATGGGATTGTGATCTATTTGGGTAATACCATGAAGTAGAATTGTGGCATGTTGGAATATTGCATTTAATAACATAGTTGGGTGTGAAATGAACACAGCATTTTATTAATTATGGTCTTATTTCGTTCAATACTTACGTAAAGAATTCGATTAGGATATCTAAGCAGCCAGAAAAATTTGCAAGAACTCCTCCGAAAAGGAAAACAACATTACCTCATCTATAAAGATCAGTTCAGTTCAAATGGAAGGAAATTTCATTATCAACCCAACTTAAACTAACCTTGTCTTGTTATGACTTCGGTACTGTTTGCAGACTTAGCCTTCGTGTATTCTTATTGAGTTACAGCATATGTACATATATATGCTTGCGTGTATTATTACAGCGTGGTTTTCTCTTCAGTCCGACAAATAATAGCAAATTTATTTTAGTAATGCCTATATCAAAATAAAGGCAGAAATGTATAATTAAAACGAGTGGAGGTAAGAGAGAGAGAGAGAGTGTATTTCCTTAATTCCTCATTAAGCTTGAAAACAGACTTAAATATGAATATCTTCACTGATCATTTATTTATTTCTTTACTTGGGTAAGGGAACCTCCATTATTGATACACTGAGGTTAGTTTGTTGATGGTTATGTCTCATGATTTCAATATGTAAGTAGTCAAATTGGCTGGCAGCAGTGATGAGCCATTAAAACAAGAGAATAGAGCGGTGATATTTGCCTTTTAGTGTATAACATGTGACGAGTACTATACATCGTAAGTTCGCTATGGAATGTGGTCATAAATCTTGTTTGAACGTGTTAGAGACAGCTCCTTTTTGAACTTTACAGAGAGATAATTGCAGTATACAGGTTTACAGGATTGTTAGGTACATAAAAAACAGTATCATGTACATACATGTTTATTGACAATGTACTGAAAACACAACGAAAATCAAACTACACCATTACTGAGCTGCTCAAACAATGTCGCAATCCCGCCTATCCTACTGAATGGTAACATTATTCCCTACAGTAAAACAGTTTAAAATCTCAGCGTAATTATGAATGAAACACCTGATCACACTAAAGAAATTCTTAAAAAGATTGTTGGAGTGCTTCACCCTCTTAAATGGCAGAGGCAAGTATTTCCATCTGAGCTAAAGGCCAAAGTAATACAGACACTGGTTCTCCCTATTCTTGATTATTGTGAAGTCATTTTAGTTGATATGATGAGAAGAAACACCTAAACTTTAACGAGCACTGAATTACTACCTACGATTTATTTACAATATCGGGTACGATGTTCATATCACCCCATACTATCAGGCTCTCTCATGGCTGAAGCCTGATAAACGTCGGCAGCTACACATTTTAACGATGGTGGTTAGAGTGATAGCTGAAGGTCAGCCACTGTACATTTCTTCTAAAATCACCTTTTTATCATTATTTCACAACTTAAATACACGTTCCAGATCCCTTCTTTCTATTCCAGTGCATCACACAAATAAAATTAATAGACCACTTGTGGTGACTGGGGCCAGATTATGGAATTCCCTGCCAGCTCAGGTCAGAGAAACTAGCTCCTTAACAAGATTTAAGGTCACCTACCGAGACTACGTGGTTAAGTGAACGAGAGGGCCTCGAGCCCTAACTTTGCCACTGTAAAAAAGGCATTAATAAATAAAATCAAATAAAATAAAATAAATAAATAAATAAATAAATAAATAAATAAATAAATAAATAAATAAATAAATAATGTTCGGTACACTTTATTCACCTTCACGCTCTCCATCCTCTCTAGGCCACTGGCAGTTTTGTGATCTTTAGATATGTACTGTAGAAACTTTGGAATATCTTCTATTTTATTTATGTTTTGAAATATCTTTGTTTTCATTTTTATGACTTTGAAGTTCTGCTTCTTGGACGACGAGCTTATCAAGTCCTGGACAGAGCCCCTTCCTCAACTCGATGCCAGTTCTGCGGGGATTTCTAAAGCACGTCTGTCGATGCGACATGACCCAGTCACACCAAATTATATGTGAGCACTCGAGGAACCCAAATCACCTTTATGTGCAAAATTGACACAAAGTGGACATGACCCCTTTTCCAACTCACCAATTAAGGGGCAGATTTCTATGACCTAAAAATGAGGAAATATGCATGCATTTAGACCAGAAAAACCTATAATAAAATATCAATAAAATTATAATTGTATGCGTATATTTCAAATGTTTACCTCATACTTTGTGAGGGTCGTTAAACAAATACCGAAGGGACTGACTAAGAAACCGCAAGCTGACCCCTCAAAAATCAATGTCTATTTTCTGTCTTTTGTTTCCGTTGACAATGGTCCTGTTGGAAAGGCCTTCAGTTAGTCTTTTAATAGTATCGCAGTGTGCACTGTATGAAACTGAAAGAAGAGGAGTCACTGGAGAGAAAAAGAGACACTAAAATAGTAAAGGTATAACAGTTGGAAACCTTTTCTCTGACAGTATCTGTCTCTCCAAAGCAGTGATACAAGGGCAGGGCTCTTATGTCGTGAAACAAAGATAACTTATCTCAAATCAGGAATACAAAACTAAAAAATAGGTTCAGTTCAATTTTTGTGTGTCTGGGAAAATGGCTTAACAGAATTTCCTGAAACTCAGTATTCAGGTTTGGGAATAGCTGAGGTGTGAATTAAGCTATATTTTATTGATTAGTATACAGTGACGTAGCAATATTAAAGGGTGCAAAATATCAAAAATTCAATTTCCTCTATTAACTGTATTGAAAATATGAATATCATAAAAGTTGTGTCAAACGTGATTTCTGATCTATTATGTTTCATGGATTTCTGCAGTGAGGAATAATAAACCAAGATATTCGCGATTCATATGGTTTTAATAATTTAATGTTATTTGCTTTACGTCCCAGTAACTACTTTCACTGTTTTCGAAGGTGCCGGAATTTAGTCCCACAGGAGTTCTTTTATGTGCCCGTGAATCTGCAGACACGTGCCTGACATATTGGAGCACCTTCAAATACCACCGGACTGAGCTAGGATCGAACCTGCTACGTTCGGGTCAGAAGGCTAGCGCCTTAACCGCCTGAGGCACTCAACCTGGCAATTTATATGGTTTTCACAAATAATTAAGTATCTCTGAAAATATCACTTCTATCTCAAAATTGTACAATACAATAATTATTAAAAATATAATTTCGAATCTTATATATTGGAATATTTTTACCATATGGTTGCAGGTTTGTGCTACCCCCATTAAATTTTTATGTTTATTTTAGGTAAAGTTTCATAATTTGGATTACTCAACTACTGTATTTTCATTCAACAAGACAAACCTTTCAAGAGCTTGAAAGAGCAAATATTGACTACACGATAATTTACAAGCCGGTACTCTTAGATGTTCACTGCAGGAGCCACAAAGTTTGCAGCGGGAAGTCAACCTGAGGTAGGATGAAAACTAGGCTTCTCGAGGGGTGCGCGGGGCTGCGAGAAGTGTGCTTTTGGGCTGCTAGAGGGGTGCGCAGGGAGAGGAAAAGATAGGCGTGGCTTCTTATGCATTGCTTAAATGGAGGTTTATCAACCTGGCTCCTCCTACCACGGCCGACTGGATCCCTCGCTGCGCTAAGGAGCTAGCTAGAGCAAAGCATCAAATCGGCCGTGCTCCTACGTAACCAACTACTAGCAAAGTCGCTAGAGACCGTTGCTGCTCAATGTGAGATTCTGTTATAGAACAGGAGTGTCATCTAGCGACACCGGATGGAAGTTCATCTGCGGGATCACGGCTGGTTGGATTCCTCGCTGTGCTCCGTAAGGAGCTAGCTAGAGCTATTCATCCTGGCTAGAGTGACGCATCAAGTCGGCCGTGGCTGGATATATAACTAATGGCTCTAAATTTGAAAATAAACACCGCCATTTCTTTCAGTATAGTCGTAAGCTTTGTTATGTGAGTACAAGCTAAGTAGCTTATTGATTTCATTGTGTAAACATTAGTGTCAGCATGTGTGTTTTTATTATTGTGCATTTTTATCAGTTAGTGGTGTTTTGCCAGATCATGAATTCAGTGCAGTCTTTAATGTCTAGGCCGTTTCTGCAACGGACTGCCGAGGAAAAATCCGAGGTGAAATGAATGGGTAGGCCCACGCGACATTTAATTTCGAAACCAGATACATTACAAAAGGATATTTTTTCAATACCGGAATTAGGATACCTCAAAGGGTTTCGTTTCAATATGGTAAAAGAGTTTTTAAATGAAAAAATGTTGATGCATTGTAGTAATATTCCTGAAAATAAAAATGTAAAATGTTTGTTTTATTTTTAATATTAAAAAGTATTGTTGATGTATCTAGATTTGAAAAATAGCCTGTAATCATATTATATCATTGGTAAAAATTGTGCACCATTGAACTTTCAAACCACCAGCCGCCTCTGCATATGAGACATAATAAGGGAGATATTAACGAATTTAGATTTTTATTACCAAATCCATCAATAGCGAGTACGTCTAATGTGGAAATATTGTTCACTAATTGGCAATGGAAGTGGGGTTTGTTGCAATTATTTACACAAGGTGTAAAACCGTGTGGTCATTAGCCCCACCTCAAGAATGTGAATGAACAATCAATCACTTGAAGAATTAGGGGAGAAGGGAATCATAAAAAGTGAGGGGTGTATATGAGAAGCCCTAATATTGCTGAGCTGGAATAAAATAAAATAAAATACGGTAGAAGTCCGCTATAGCGAGTGTGGCATATAACGAGAACCCCGTTATAACGATAACTTTTGTCCGTCCCTTCAGAATCCCTATACTAAACTGTGTATTATCCTTCGGTTACAGCAAGAGCCCTATCACTGACGCATCCGTTATTACGAGCGATTATGCACGCTCGATTTTTTCCGTTGACGATATTCATGCACTCAGTCATTATACTGCATGCGATCGATCATCTTCGGTACCGCATCGTTTTCTCGCTATGACCACCAGCGAGCTCTCTCGTCGACATTCAAAAGCAATGTCAGAGTCTATTAGTAATACCTGTCGACTGCTCTTCGCCAAGGAAAATGAAAGGAGAGAACATGTTTTTGTAATAAATACGTAAATAACATGTCCGATAACCGTTGTTAACTCGTTAAAGATAAACGCTGAATAACCAATCGCTTAATTTTAATGCTGAATACCGCAATTACGTAAGAGTGACATAGGCCTACACCTCAAGATATGGCAGAGTGCGTCATTGATTACGAAGCTAGTTTATATTTTCTCAAGTCCGTTAAATTACGGAAAGGCTATTATCATGTAAATTTATACCGAGAAGGTTATTAATTTTTTTTTTTTGCTAGGGGCTTTACGTCGCACCGACACAGATTTACAAATTCTCTACTGGTGCTTGAAGTATGTTTTCATCATACATATAGTATAGTTAAGTTAGGATAGGACACTATTTGAATAACAAAACTGAAACGTTTGCCATAAAGTGCGATCGATCATCTTCGGTACGGTATAGTTTTCGCGCTATGTGCATTTGCAAGCTCTCTCGTCAACATTCGAAGGCAATATTGGAGTTGATCAGTAATACCCGTTGACTGCTGTTCTCTAAAGAAAATTCGAAATGAAAGAGGATAACACGTTTTCATAATAAATGTGTAAATAACGTACCCAATAACAGTTGTTAACTCGTTAAAAATAAAGGCTGAAGTAAACGATCTCTTAATTTTATCGGTATACCGTATACCATATACATCATCAAAATACATATACGGCACACAAGCCATTCCATTGCTACACATTATACTTTAATATCACCTATAGTATAACATTAAAATTTGTGATTTAATTCATGGAATTCTCTGAATCTGACGTAACAGTTTTAGGAGATGAGATACAATGAATGCTCGTACAAGATGCTGAAAGGAGAAAGACAAAGAGTACACAGATAACAGTCAGAAAATCCTCCACCCCTATGAAATCAGATTTTATGTTGTAAAATGTATCCGAGTAGAGAGCTCACAGTAAATCCTACCTTCTACTTGAAATTCTGCATTCTACAAGTATTTGGAAGAAAATATAGGCATTTAAAAACATTCTGAAAAATTATTTTACTTAAACTCAGTGCATCCTGGTAATTATAAAAAAAAAATTTAAAATCGAACGTGTTGAAACTTTTGTGATAAAAATGCTACATGCTTATTTCACGTGTCAAGATCGCCATCGAGCGCTACTCGTTTACGAGAATGCGTTTTTCTCCTGCAATTCTTCTTAAAGTCTGTCGGCTCTATGGAGATGTTGTTGATTACAAGTAACTAATCTCATTTTGTTCCGTACTGAAGATACAATAAGTAAATTCTTTATTGAATAAAATTACTGTGTCCACCTATTCAATACAATTATATTTTGTAGTGATTAAATTCTACATGAAATATAAACACTAGTTAGGGACATGTTTCGCCCTAGTTTTGGGCATCTTCAGCCTCATACTAATCTTAAGGTCAAGTCTTAAATCTATTGACATTGGAACTTAATACTAAACCTAAATTAATATCAAATACTAAATACAATGGTCTTATGCTTATTACATATTTACATAGCTTACAATATGTACATCAACTAAATGCCAGAATTTGTGAACAAGGAAGCAATAAAATAATTATTTTACAATGACTAGAAGACGTTTGAGACGTCTGGATGAAAGTTTATGCAAATGTGTACGTATTGGCTAGAGATTGATCACAGCGTGAATTGGGGCTTCTCAAACTTTATGGATGAACATTAGGTTGAAGGTTTTTTCAAAGGTGGTTATGGTTATTATCATAAGTATATTGTTGCAAAACCGGAACCGTGGTTAAATTCAATCGTGTTGGATTTGAATATTCCTTTAGAAAGAAGCATGGTTGGTGGGTAATGTTTAATAGGCTAAAGCATGGATGTTGGAAACATATTGTTGGTATTGTTAACTGGAGCTCATCTGATTAAATTTGAATTTTGTGCCAATCTTGTCGATTAACGTTCCCATTGGTGCATTGTTCAACCTTGGGAGGAATTATGAGATCTCCGTAACTGAATAAGAGAAAAAAGGAATTTAGAATGTGAATGTAGAGCCCAACTAATCATAATTGTAAAGTGTAAGTGTTTGCTGCAGGAAAATGGACGAACTTACTTTTCTTGTCGATGTTAGCTGGAATCGCCTGTTCCCGCTGCGTCTGAACGACTAACCTTACTACTCCTAGTGAAGTATTTATGCGGTAACGGAGGGTGGAGCGTAGAGGGGGAGGGGGAGCGAGTTTCAATTTGTGCGTCTGTGTTGTTGCTTGAGAGGCGTTACTCGAATTGGATTGGACGGGCCCAGCATTAGGCATGGCAATTGGAGCGCATGCGTGCTGTGATTTAAACAAACTGGGAACTTTATTTTGATATACGGCCTGGATTAACCTCGGAGGTCTGCGACGTGTCTGCTTGAACAGTGAGATACCTTCTGCAGTAGCTTTGCACCAATAAACACGGTTTTGTGCAGTTGTTGCCCAGGTGTTAGCATTTATATTGGTGACATTCATAGTCTTTTTAAGCTGGTCTTTGTAACGTATCACAGAAGCACCTTGAGGCCTTTTGCCATGATCAATCTCACCGTAGAGAAGTTTGAGAAGCTGCTATCGTTCATATGCTGGACGTGACCAACCCATCTAAGCCAATGAGTGGTGATGAGGATTCTATGCTGTTTATATGAGCCTTGTCAAGAACTGCCACACTGCTTGTGTAGTCATCCCATTTGATGTTCATGATGGATCTAAGTTTCTCCTGATGGATGCGTTCCAGTTTCTTTATGTAATGACGGTAAAGGGTCCAGGTTTTACATCCATATAGTAATGCTGTTATGAGTACAGCTTGGTACACCATTAGTTTCGTATATATTTTGAGATCCTTATTAAAAAAAACTTGGTGCGAGAGGCGGCCGTAAGCTGCCTGAGCAGAGTGTATTCTATTTTCTACATCCTTTTTCTGAGCTGCAGCGTGTAGTTAGAATACTACCAAGGTAGGTGAATTGGTCCACCTGTTGAAGAGGTGTTCCTGCTATGGTGACATTTAGTGCAAGGACGGTACCACCTTGTGCCGGCTGTGCAAGTACTTTAATCTTATGGGTGCTGATGGTCAGACCACATCGTTCATAAACATGTCAAGATATTCAAGAGGATACTGGAAGGAAGACTGAGGATGAAATTAGAAAAGAACAATATCGCTTTAGGAAAGACAGATAAACATTTGACCTCATCTCCACACCAAGGCAAGACTGAGAAAAGATGACAGTGTAGAAAGACAGCTGGTTTGGGAAGCACTGAAGAGAGAACAGGTAGACAGAGCAGAAGTGAAAATGACAGAAGTTTTGTACAGAAAATATGTTAGAAGGGTAAAGACCAAGACAGGAGGAACAAAATGGTTTGATGTAGAAATAACTTTGGTAGAGAAGCACACTGTACTCTATACTCTTCAACTGACATAAGGGTGAAATCCACAGGTGTTAAAAACAGAAACCCCTCCTGTTTACAGAATAGTTTGGAATGAGAATAAGCATACAGAAGTGTAAAACAGGAAGGAAGGTAAAATACATGAATAACCAGAGAAGTTGTTGTAGTTATATATATATATATATATATATATATATTTTTTTTTTTTGCTAGTTGCTTTACGTAGCACTGACACAGATAGGTCTTATGGCGACGATGGGACGGGAAAGGGCTAAGAGTGGGAAGGAAGCGGCCGTGGCCTTAATTAAGGTACAGCCCCAGCATTTGCCTGGTGTGAAAATGGGAAACCATGGAAAACCATTTTCAGGGCTGCCGACTGTGGGGTTTGAACCTACTATCTCCCGAATATTGGATACTGGCCGCACTTAAGCGACTTCAGCTATCGAGCTTGGTGTTATATTATTTTGCCTGCCCTTTTCAACAGTTTTATGAACATTATCAGTACATAATTGAGTCACTCACAATGTACTTTGTAACACTTCTTTCCATACAATACTCATTGTGTTTTGACCATTTGGGCAAATCTGGATCTTAACACTTTCAAATGATCTTGCTCGAGATAGTGCAACATACAATTGGCCGTGACTAAGTTAGATACCCACTTTTTCAAGATTTTGTCCCTGCGCATTATTAATGGTCATACCGAAGGCTAGTCGACTTGGTATCTTCCCGTCTGTATGTACGTTGACTGTTTTCTCCTAGCATCTTTTAAGTTATTAGGGATTTTCTGCCATCTGCTGAGTATAAATATTTAGAAGCTGGGGAAGGTTAGGGAATCAAAGAGTATCTAGCAGAGAATAGTATTCTTCCATGATTAGAGGAAGTGTATACTCTCTGGCATGACAGGTAGTAATCAAACATGGCTGCATGCAATCACATTACTAAGGATGAAAATCACAGATATTAGAATATTAAAGAAAGTGTTAATCCCTTAGCAACCTGCTAAGTTCAGAATGTACTGCGGGTTAGGGTAAGCCTTCTCCTGCAATTATTGGAGTAGTCATTTAGTGATTTGGTTTTAGGATTACTCAAAATTGACTGAAGTTACGAGACTTATTGTCTGACGATTCACCGGCGGGTAACTCTGGAGAGAATAAAAGGAGAATGAAGCAAATCGATCCAGTAGAACAGACAGACGGATTAGACAAAGCTGTTTTTAGTGAACTTTTTTTTAATATATAGATTACAAAAATCAGCCTTTAAATAAAATAAAATTGTCCTTTTCTCTGCATTTAGGATGATGCCTGACATTTCTTTGGTTTCACCAACTTAATGACGAAAGGAAAAACTGTTTGAGCAGAATGAATACGTAATCCCACCTCCAATGCAACATCGGACAAACACAACCTAGTTTTAATCTCATTCAGTTGTCTGCGAAATTTGACTTGAGCTTGCTCAAAATATACAGAAAAGGGTGTCATAAAATATTTCAATTCAGACGACATGTCTTCGATACTTCTAAACCATTCTCTAAATGTTAATGAGCTTGACAATTACTATCAGAGATAAAACTGGACAACTCACAGTCATACGGTTTTAAAGACGGGAATTCTTCAAAATCTTCTTCTGTAATTCTTTTTCGAAGTGGAAATTCCATTTTAAAAGGCACAAATTCTGTTCCACATAGCACCAATGAGCATATTTTTGCCTTGCAAAGAAACATTGACATCACTCAAAGGATTTATAATGTCATCTGTTTCAATAGCTTTAATTTCTTCCCTATTTCATGTTTTACTTTTCATTAACCCGTGCAACATTTTCTGATTTTCTTTACTATCTTCCTCAATTCTTTGGGTGAACAGTGCCACTAAACAACAACAACAACAACAACAACAACAACAACAACAACAACAACAACAACAACAACAACAACAACAACAACAACAACAACAACAACAACAACAACAACAACAACAACAACAACAACAACAACAACAACAACAACAACAACAACAACGACGACAACAACGACAACAACAACAACAACAACAATTGTAAGGCATCAGCTTCTATGGTGATCTGAAGCAGTGCCACCTAGGCGGCCTGCCTACCAATATTGATTTTCCGACTGTACTAATGATGAAAGTGGAATTCTACTGAAGGGATACTACGGCAAGTTAATTTGATTTTGATTGGTGACATCGAGTGCGCCACCAGGTATATTTAATATGTCGACAGCAAAGACATGGAGTGCCAGATTTTTGACCGCCCTTCAAATCTCGACTACCTTGGCCAGCATTGAACATGTGAACTTGGGAACATGACTCGGACACACTAACATGGATCCACCAAGGCAGCTCCCACAATCCCCATGATGGCCATCATCTATTCCCTTGGTACCCTGTCATATGCCTTCCTTCTGCAGAGAGTGAATTAAATAAATTATGAACACCATGCAAATCCCTCACAAAGACATACAGAGAAATTAAATAAGGTATTAGACATATTCCTGATGATGGAGTCGAAAGTTCTTATATTGTCAGGTACATGGACTGAACGTTAGCAACGTGGAATATGTAACTTGTACTTACTTTTTGGACCACAACAAATTCATATTTGACTGCTCTGCCAAAGCAAGTACCATCTGTTCCTTGACACTATTATCCACTGGTTGCGGAACGACAGGTGCTGGCGGAGAAGACACTGGAGTTGTAGTTGGTGTAGCAGCCACAGGACGTTTAAACGCCACCTAAACCGAAAAACAAAGTATGTTATGGTAAAAAGGAAGATTTGGTCTTAACGAGCTACAGTTATAGTACATTAATACTTGCATATTTCTTCCAGAATTTAGCAAAGAAAAACAGTGGTGCATGCATTGTTTGAAATCCAGTTGGAACCACATTGCCTCAAATGATGGGTCCATTATACCAAAGTGTCGTATGACCTTGGTCTGCGTAGCATGTTTTTTTTTTTTTTTTCCATCACCACTGATTTGCATTTAGGGCAGTCGCCCAGGTGGCAGATTCCTTACCTGTTTTTTACCTAGTCTATTCTTAAATAATTGCAAAGAATTTTGAAATTTAATGAACATCTCCTTTGGTAAATTATTCCAGTCCCTAACTCCACTTCCTATAAACGAATATTTGCTCCAATTTGTCCTCTTGAATTCAAACTTTATCTTCATACTGTGATCTTTCCTACTTTTAAAAACACCACCCAAACTTACTCGTTTACTAATGTCATTCCATGCCATGATACCATTAGGAGCAGGAACCAAGAATAGTAAAAGGAAAAAGTAGTCCAACACAACTGGAAACAATGCAAATACAGCAAATTCCACATTTGTAATTCATGTCTTCTGCAGAACTACCAAGTTTATTTTATATCCAACTAAATGATTCACTTACCTTCAGTTGCTCATCAGTCGGATTTGTGATTAAGAGCATATCATTGGTGATGCAGAAGCCTGTACCCCACGGTACAATCACAAAAACCCTGCTGAAAGAACGGACTGGGGTCTTTGGGACGTCTGTTTCCATGAACATACCGGTCAAGGATACGATCATGAGCTGTGGCTGTAAAAAATCAATCACAAATTATATTATAACCTGAAAAAAAAAAGTACAAAGATTCTATAAATGTGACTTTTTTATTCAGTGTACGGCTTTTAGTGCTGGAAGTGTCCGAGGAAATGTTCCGCTTGCCTGGCACAGGTCTTTCTATAGGACACCCGTAGGCGTCCTGAATGTCTGGATGTCCAATGATGAGTTAAGGAGCAGGTGAAACCTGGTGTCGGATAAGACCAAGGTGCCTGCTGAAAGCTTAATGTTCCATCCAATGGACGAATTACCATTTTTTTTTGCTAGTTGCTTTACGTCGCACCGACTCAGATAGGTCTTATGGCGACGATCGAATTACCATTGACAATATCAAATGCTCTATATGAATGCTGTGGGGAGGTTTGAACTTGAATCCCAGGCTTTGGCACATGATCTAGTGATTAGTCTTTTTAGTGCCAGGTGAAAATATAAAGGTGAAGTCTAAAAGTGCCAGGATGTTTTAACCCTAGAACTCCTAATGGGAGTCTCTCAGACTCACCTCTTTGCGCTGTTTACTCTTTCGTTTTCTTTGCAGGAACTTCTTCTTCTATTTATGCTCATGAATACCATGTTTTTGTAATATAATGGCTTCATTCATTATTTTATTAGCCATTCTTCATTATTAGGCGCTTTCTTTTCTCGTTGTTACACGGACACCCAGGCTGAGTCTAATGGACTTGCAAGTATTGTCTGGCTCATCTAGAATATATCAGCAGTATTCTGTTGGCTGTTCTGTTGTGACAATGTGCTAGTTTCTATTGTAACAGTACCCAAGTAATAACTGAATCTTGCAAGTAACCGCTCATACAAAATGAGTAAGACGACGCTGACAGAAACTGAAATCGGTGTGATGATTTGAGTGAAAGTGTTTTCAGTGAAGATGAATCAGATATATACCAGAAAGTGATGGAAATGGCAGTGAGGAGGAGGATCATGTCAGTGTAGTGAGTGAAATAAAAGATATGCATAAAGTCGTTGATACTGATCTTCTTGACACTGACAGTACACTTCAAACAGACAGTGTGTATGTGAGAAAAATGGCTTTGTTTGGAATGAGCACCCTCCAGAACAAAGCAAGGTAAGGAAGCATAACATCCTCAAATCTCAGACTAGAGTTGTCAAGCTGCCACCTTTGAAAACATTTGAATCTTCTATAAACACTTTTGAATATACTGTACTTAACATCAGATATACTTGAACATATTGTCCTTCACGCCAATTAAATAGGTTGAAATTGAATAAATTCTCTGTTTTGTAGAAGTAACTCTTAGTTATGCTACTGCATGAGCAGTAAAACTGAATTTTACCAATCTTAAAACAATATGAGTCCGAGAGACTCCTCTTGGGAGTCAATGTTCCTAAAATAGCTTAGGAGTTCTAGGGTTAATAGAATATGTAAACTTTCATAAAAAAGAACGTAACTCCTCTATTTTTTTAAGATATGAAAGTGAAACTTTATCAGGGAGTGCAAAACATAGTCATCTAAATTAAGGATAACTTTGACCATGATGAAATTCATTCCTCACGTTTTTAATTAATTAAAAGAACTTACTGAGGAAAATAAAAGTTGGAAAACATGATAATTCCTATTACCATACGCTTACAAATGGAGTAAAAGCAAACACTGGAGGGCACACATACATAAAACAAGTACCAAGAAATGAATTTTGTTTGTTCTAAAAACATCTGCTGGGGTGTGTCAAAATCTAAAATTCTAAAATCTAGCATATTGAAAAATGCACAGGCAATGGCGATCACACAAGGAGAAATAAATGACAGCGAAAATAAACAGCCATATAGCTGATGACTGGCGGGTAAAATGGTGACCTATTGGACTTGGTGGACTGTGATTCCAATCTTGGTGACGAATCAAGAGTCGATTTCGCCTCAGACAATGAATTACATTACTTCCACGCAATGTGATTGTACATAACCACGCAAATTATAGTGATAATGTTGATACTAATAGTGACTGGGAAGAAAGGAATGCTGACCGGGACAATCCTACACAGGCTCCACAACATTTGCTGGACTCATTAGTTCTTTAATTTCCACCTTTCTAACACTTTGACACTATGCTTTTACGAGTCAAGCGTAAACAAGTCAAGGAACTTTAAACATCACTCAAGATTATCGATAGAAAACAAGAGAATGTTATCAGAACATGGTAGCTTGGACTCTGTAATGTTTTTAAATATTTTATTAATAAGGTCCACCTTGTCAATATAAACTGTACAATGTTTCACATTACATTTATGTTCAGGGACTAGTTTCGACCTAACTATAGGTCATCAGACTTAAAGCAAATCACACAAATATACAGAAGAAAATAAACAATGTATAGACACAAAGGTCTTAAGCTGTATGCAGAACTTATAGAAATAAAGATAGGACTGGTTACATAAAATAAATTCTGTTGAAAGTTCAAGCAATTTAAGACACAGTGCAGTGTCAATGACAAAAATGATATGTACATACCATGTATGAATTAAGGTAAGGTTCAAGAGATGCGCTGCACTACGTTGAAAAGTTGCTATTTGATAAGAGATTCATAAAATGCTGGTGCGCTGCACTACATTAAAATGTTGCTTTCGGTAGAGATTCTTAAAATGCCGGTTAAAGATGATGCATAGAAGTTCAATTAAGGTTGGCTCCTTAAATATGCTCCTTTCTATTCAAAGTTCAACTGAGTCGAAGTTGAGCTGTCTTTTCAAGATATTCACATATTCTCTGTAATGGTCGTGCCAAGACTAGGCGCCATTTTCGGTCTAGAAACCTATCAAAGAATAAAGAAACCAAGCATCTCTCAGAACGACGCTGGCACTAAGAGGGTTAAGAATTGCATACCACCATCTTTACTCTATCGGCCAACATTCCGATGGTGAAACTCTTTTCAACAGACGGGACACCAATCGGCTAACCACGATGTCGGACTTTAACAACCATGTCCACCAAGCGGGCTAGCACAATTATGAAAGAAAGATATACACACGAATTTCCCCTTGACGTTTATTTCATTTATTTTTTTGCCACTGGCTTTACGTCGCACCGACACAGATATGTCTAATGGCGACGATGGGACAGGAAAGGGTTAGGACTGGGAAGGAAGCGGCCGTGGCCTAAATTAAGGTACAGCCCCAGCATTTGCCTGGTGTGAAAATGGGAAACGACGGAAAACCATCTTCAGGGCTGCCGACAGTGGGGTTCGAACCCACTATCTCCCGAATACTGGCCGCACTTAAGCGACTGCAGCTATCGAACTCAGTCGTTCATTTATTTAATTTTTTTTTTAACCTACCTCACAATTCACAATCTTTACTAGTACATACAGGCCACCATAAAAATAATGCTAATGAGGCTTCATAAAAATGTTACTGGTTTTACATTCCACTAACTTCTTTTACAGTTTGTAGAGACACTTAAGCGCCAGAATTTTGTTCCACAAGAGTTATGTTGTGTCAGTAAATGTACCCACAAGCTGAGGGTCAGTGCCATGATGTACAGTCATGTGCAATAAGTTTTAGCGCTTGAAACTAGTCTTGAAATTTTTGACGTTTTAATCCAGCCTCAGATAATCCTGTGAAAAATTAAACTAGATATTCATGAGAACAAGTTGAAACAGTCAAATTGTCTTAAATATTAAGTATGTTGTTGCATCAGAATACCCAACTATAAAATGAAATAGATTTTAAACATAACAATGTTTTAATTTAGGCCTTTTCTGTGACTGAAAAATTTAATACTGTTATGAGTCACAATTTTAATTCATTTGTATTCTATAACACATTTCTGAGCTTAAAGTCTCTCGTCTTGCAAGAGAAAAACAACATAGAAACCAATGCAAAATAGTAAGCACCAAAAACAAAATATGCATTATCACATCATACCATTCATTGGTTAAAGCATCCTACCAAATAGGCCTCAAGAAGCTAAATATTTTCATCAGCTTCTTATCCATAAACAATCTGGGTCAGAATCTATCACACTCAGTCAATACACCAGATAGATTCAAACAGACTTGTGAACATAAAATCATCTGTGAAAACTGTGAATGTTTTTACACTGGACAAACTGGAAGAGGATTTGACATCACATTTCAGGAACACCTGGTGGCACTTCAGTTACATAAGCATGAAAAATCACACCTACGTGACACAGGTCTTGAAGTATCAAATATACAAAATTCTCTCATCATTTTACACACACATTCAAAAGGGATAAAAGTGAACATCTTAGAAACTCTAAAATCTTACCAGCATCAATTAATTCATTGGCGCCAGCTTGCAGAACCGTTCCGTACACCATCGTGTTGGACCGAAAGCTGACTTTTACGGAACTGTTCCGCACTAACTTATAAACGCTAATAGTTTAAGCTATTGGCAAAAGATGGGGCTTGCGGCACATACAGATTATTCCTTGAAGTTCAGAGAATCTTCTAAATAAAATGCACCCCACAAAATTCACAGAATGCTGTATAAAAAGACAAAATGCGATCTGCCTGCGCTTGTAGTAAACATGATGATGATGCTTGTAGTTTAAAGGGGCCTAACATCTAAGGTTTTCGGCCCCTTGTAGTAAACAAACATGGCTGGTGGTGAAGATTTCATGAAGTGGCTAGAAAGTGATGACGATTATTACTTTTCATCAGGGACGAGTATGGGGCCATTTTTCACTTCCTATTACTCCAATGGAAAGGAAAAAGCCTCCTTCCAGGTTCTGCAAAGTTTGCAAGGCTTATAAATTCAGGTCAGAAGTTAGGTGGCTATGTAAAAATGTAGTGTGACCCTTCATCTGGAGAGCTGTTTCAAAAAATATCACACAGTGATTCACTATTGAAGAATGAAAATTTAGACATCAATCTATGATGAAAGCAGCTTTCTAAAATTGTACTTTTAAAAATAATTCTCAATACACTGAGCAACTGCATAATTCTCAAAAAACAAAGAGTTTTCTGTCCTACAGGTGGAACAATTATTCAGGTTCCAATGAGCTAATAAATCCTTAACACATATTCAATGATAAAAATGAAAATTTAAAAAGAACTGTATATTTTTGAGACAAAAGCACATCTACAGTTAACCCAATAAAGATGTAATAAATTCATAGTGCATATATCCCCCACTATTAAATGAAACAGTATAACATTCTTCGATAACAATTGTGAATCAAAGAGAGCAATAATTGGATATCACCATTTCACCACCTGAATATAGAGTTGTGGAATACAAATTCATAAAAATTGTGGCTGGTGAGAGTGTTCATTATTTCATAACAAAATACATTTTCTTAAAATTTGTTAAATTCTGACAATGTTTAACTTAGTACCACAAATACTCAATTTTGAAGCTAGAGACTTCTGGTCTACACGAAAACGATTGTAATACAGTGAAACCTCATTAAGACATTTCTGCAGGGGACAAGGAAAAAGAACGTGTCAAGCGAGAAAACGTACTAATGAATATACGAATAGAAAGTATCCAACAGGATATGGAAACATTAGATACAGCAGGGCAATTTTTGCATACAAATTTGTATTTTTTTTTTCTATTCCACCTTTTCAAGCATCCATGCTTGAAACCAAGAGAAACATGTCCCTTTTAATTTAGTATTGTAGCAATGTGAACTTCTAACAACACAAAATCAATTGTATTGAAAAGGTGGAATAGAAAAATAATTTGTATGCAAATTATAGCAAATTTAAATACGGGTCTAAACATGAGATTAGTTACATGTAATCAGGGCATTCTGCGTCGTGTATCCGCGGGTACGGTGAAAACTATTTACATTGTTTGATTTCTTCGATATTTATGTTTTAATTTTGCTTTAGGCTGATGATGACCTATTATTAGGTCGAAACTAGTCTCTAATCATTTATGTAATTTAAGCTCTGTATATTTTGTATTGAAAAGGTGGACCTTAATAATATATTACTTTAACTCTATTATAGGCCTACCTACCATTTCTAAAGATGAAAGTATTAGAAAGTGTGAAAAAAAACAAGAGAACATACCTGAAAACCGGGGGCCAACAAAAATATTGAAATGTTATTGCAAATCACATTCTTTTTAAAACAAATGTAAGCAGAAACCTTTTATTTCGGAGCAGTGGATTTTTTGGTCACACTCTTAGGCGATGAATTGGAGGTTACATTTGACCCTGTGCAACTGCGAGAAATGACTTTGGCTGCCATTTTGAATCGAACAAAACTTTGACAAACTTGAGTGACTGAGTCGAAACTCGAAGGTGAAAGTTTCAACATTTGCGACCTCAGCGCACTTATACTAGTCCACTTTCTGTCAGATTTTAATTTTGTCTTCAATATTAAGGAATTTTACAACATTTTACATACAGTGGAACCTCGATTATCCGTTCCCGGAAAATACGTTTTCCCGGAATATGCGTTCAAATTACGTGGTCCCGCGAGCATAGTAATTAAATCACGTTGTAAAAGTCCCGCATTATCCGTTCCTCGAAGAAACGATTTCCCCGATCAACCGTCCAGAAATTCCAGTCCCATCAACGCTAAATCCTCGATCAATTGTTTTTTAATAAACTGTATCTCGCAAAAGGACGGCTATGGCATATTTATGGATCTTGGCGTCACTGCGATAATTAAAGCAAGTACTGTACCGGTACTGGAAAAGGGATCGGCTGTGAACTTGCATAAGGGACCATCTTAGCATCGCATTCGGGTGGTATTGTTTACAGAATCTCGGAAAATCATAAAGCAGAGAGTGGCGACAACAATTGCAAGGAGACACGGCGCATTTCGACAGCTCTGCTTGAAGACGGAATGAGTTTCGTCAGATGTTCGCACTTATAAAACGTCCATATTACGTCCAGGGTTAAATGTTTATATTTTTACTTTTTTCGATCGTACTGCCGAAAAGGTTTTTGGCACTTTGCTCAGGGCACTGCAGAGTAACTGGGCTTTCAGGCAGGAATCGAAACTGCTTCTTAACACAAATTCAGTATTTTTGATATTATCGTACATGATTATGTTAGCGAGACCAAAACACATGTTGCACCTAAATGTAATTTTAAAAAAGAAAGCCATGGGAGGTCTTGGAATTGCCTATTACTGTTTAGGTCCTAATGCAAGACTAGAATTTTACGTTTTCGTGTTAAAATACAAAAAACCGCAGTCGTTTTATTTGCGCACGTTACATTTTAAATGGTTGGTATAATTTCAAACTCGTACTGACATGTGCAGCGAGCGCGCTTTCCAGATGACCTCAAGGTCACGAATAACCGTAATTTCTGAAGTTTTGATATTTCTTTTATCTTTCCAATTTGTTTGGATTTGTGACGCGCAGAATTGAATATAATGCATTCGAGAACTTTTAAGAATCGATACTTATATTCGAAACCATGTTTTCGAGTTCAACATAACCTTTAAAAGTCGACGTAGGCCTAATTTGCGCGGTACGAGATTTCCGGAAACTGACTACGAACAGTATACCGGAGACCAAATTACAATGAAAGATTAAGAAATGAACGGATTTCGCATTCATTTTGGGTGCTTTCGTATCTAATGTGCTTTATTTTATTAGATGAGAGAATTAAAAACTACTTGTGGTCGATTGTCGTTTGGCTTGGCGTTACCGGTGTTAGATTTTTCGAAGAGTTTGGCTAGCCTAATCAAAGTCGCTGAACTGAAAGAAGTTTTCACGGGAAACTGACGAAGATTCCCCTGTAAAACTGAATATAAAGTATCGAGATTTTGAACTCGCGTACCGGTAATTAATGCGGTTTCGTGGTCTAACATGCCCGCCTCTCATCCAGAGGCCCGGGTTCGATTGCGACCAGGTCAGGCAATTTTACCTCAATATAAGTCTGGTTCCAGGTCCACTCAGCCTACGTGATTACCTTTAATTGTGGAGCTATCTAATGGTGAGATGGCGATCCCGATCTACAGAGCTAGGAATATCGGCCGAGAGGATTCGTCGCACTGACCATGCCCACCTCGTAATCTGGAGTCCTTCGGGCTGAGCAGCGGTCGTTTGGCAGGCAAAGTCCCACTGGGGCTGTAGTTTGGTTTGGTTTAGGAGTTTTGTAAGATTATAATTATACATATTTCATTTTTGTGATGTTTAGCCAAACTGTTGATGGTTTTCATCCATTCCCGGATTTTCTGTTTTCCCGTATTGTACGTTTTATTTTCATGGTCCCTCGAAAAACGGAGAATCGAGGTTTCACTGTATCCATAACTAGGCTATCACAAGACAAATATGCACCACACTAGCCAATTTCACGCGATTATGTTCCTAATACAGATATAGACTATCGTAGCACGCAACAAATATTAACTACACTTCACTGTACCACTCAACACAAAATGCATTTCTAATTTCCCAATGGAATGCAAAATACAAGCACAAACAGGCTCACTCTGCTATTCAGCAATCTCGCTGCTAACAGGCAAACAAAACTGAAGATTCCTGAGGCTAATGGATTACTTTCTGAAAGTGGAACTTATCCTTTGAATTTCAGGAAGGCCTTTTCCCGTATTCACGCAACTGTGGCGACGGCTTTTACCAGAGTTGGAAATCATGTTTCTTTTGAAAGGGATGGCAAATACAGTAATATTTTCATGTCTAGGAAAATCGTACTACGCGGTAATAGTGAAAATTCATGACGCAATAAATGATGTATTTTTTGCTAGGCGGGAAAACATGTTAATGAGGAATGCACTAACGAGGTTTTGCTGTATTATGTAGTATCAAAATATTGAAGAAACAATAAGACATTTTCCAACTTAAGGTATCATTTTCTGGTAACCTGTCACATTAACCACAGGGTCAAATCATCATTGACATAAATGGAGCATGTGCAGAATAACAAGCCACCTCCTTAAAAAACAGAAATCTAAGAACTGAATTCTGCAGTAAAGTAAATTTTAAAGAGAAAAATATATTTAATGTACAAGGTATGTCGAAGAATCCAGAATATTAGAATTTTTGCAGATCACTGGACGATATTAAAATACGAGGAAAACAAGAATTAAATTCAATATTTTATAATATTATAAAAATTAAATCTACAAACTACAGTAATAAAAAATTTTAAACAGAAAATAAACATATTCCATCTACAGCTTCAACAGAAAATACTTGTAAATGGTCTTTCAAAATTATAACACTGAAAATATATTTCTTTTCCAGTAAAATAACAAACAAGAAGGCAAACAAATTTACTAAATTCAAGGTGGACTATGAAATGGCTGCACATTCAACTTACATTAAAGATGGGAAGGTCGACGGCGAAGGAGGCAAGATCATGTTTAGTCTTGGGGAACTGACTCAATGCAGACACAATGGTTAACTTCCCTTGATGTAACAACTTCAGTCTCCTCTGGGCATCTTTAATACGCATGATATTACGGCTGTCTGGCAAGTATGCATTTAACCTAGGCAAAACAAAGTGTTGCAATTAAAGATACATCACTGAAAATGGAAACAGAAAGTGGGGTGGAGTAATGCAACATATGGGATCTTTATAAACATGGTTCATATGTATATGAACTAAAAAATCAGCAAGTTACAAAACAATTCTTTATTGATCTGCCACTCCTTTTTGAGATGATTAAACAGATGACATAGGCTAAAATAACTCAAGCATGTTATAAGTAATGGGACAGATCAAACAAGTGACATATGTTTTTTTTACAGCTGGCTTTATGCTGCGCCAACACAGATAGGTACACAAACCTGGAAGAAGAGGAAGTGCTCTGTCCAGGAGGGTAGGTGGCTGCCATGGAGAAGACTGCATCATTATGGTAGGCATCGAGCAGTGGTTGTCTGTTATCAGCATCGTAGATTAGATAGTACTGTTCCAGGAACTGACGGACCACTAGCTGACCCTCCTGAGCACACATGAAACTACCCTTGGCACTGGGCAAACTGCGTTCATCAGGAACATCAAAACCAATGGGAGGTGGCAGGTCAGCTCCATCCTACAAACACACATATGCATCCTAACCTAAGCTACAGAACGATGTACCCTATACTATTCTAGTATTAACCAACACAAATATTAAACAAATGAAACTGATGGAAAGGTAATACCATACAGCAAAAATTAGTTACAATGTCAATTTAATCATAATTTCATCATTCCAGCAAGATTGGAGCAGTTATATACATGAAAGTTTCTTCCGGTTTGTCCTCTCTATCCACAGCTAACACTACTTCAGGATACTTGAGAAAAAGTCTGTTTAAGAATATATCTGCACACCAAATTTACTATTACAAACAAAACCCATTTTTGTTCAAAACTGCAATAGGAAATGAAAGGTTCAGTGATATTTCCATTGAATGCTTCCCTAACAAATAATATATTAACCATTTTTCTCTTGTTTCTCCCATTTCTTGCTTTTATCTGTCAGGAAAATTGAAAAAGTTCAATCTAAAATTGGTCAGAAGGCTACAGACATCATTAACAACTCAAAAATTTAGGCAGCTGAGTATCCTCTGATAACACATCAAACAAGAAATCATCAATCAAATACAAAACTGCTTCAAAATTCTATTACTCTATACATCACCTTTCCTGGGATGGATCTTTCCTCAAAAACATTTGGTGCCAAGAACCGAACTGCAATGGCCAAGCAAAACACAATTTCCAAACCAGGTACAAAGAACAACAGAAATGCAACTAGATACAATCAACATTCAGCCTTCAGAGAACAGGTTTATGACAACTTTAACCATTTCTTAGACAACAACACTGATCTTAAAAATAAACAGTGAACATCAATAAGGCAATAGAAATACACATTGCTAAAAAAGCCAACCAAACCAACCTCCACGATGAACTTCAAAAATCCCCTTACTTCACATTACTAATTCAAATTTTCTTAAAATTAAATTTCACACAATATTTTACCTTTAGTTCTTACTAATTGCACAGGAGGTAATTCTGATAAAAAGTACATCTGGAATTTGGGTTAGGTTAAACCTATCTGTACTAAATTCTTTGAATTTAGACAGTAACCCTCCATTCAAGACCATATTCTAGACTATTGATGATGTCCTTCTCGACTTATCCGTAGACAGCGACATCCTGGCATTATTATAATTTTCTTCAGTGTGCATGGGACTAGCCAATCCAATTAAGACTGGATATTCGTTTGCACTGTACACAGCGCAATATTGTCCACTGTAATTTTAGGAGTACATATACGACGACTTCAGCCTAGTCTTTTTTTGAGATGGAGCTTCACATCAAGATCTTGAAAACGCATCTGTTCATGCATTCAGACACCCACTTTGATCTCCTCACATCACTGTGGTCTTAGCTACACGTGTCTCTCCCAATTCCTGCTATGCTGTACGACATCAGGTGTTGCTTCAAAACATGTAACACAGGTACTGCCCACCAACCTTACGTTAATCACTCAGGAGTTTTAGGTAGTCTGACATCATTCATGAGCACCAAAATTTCACACCACCTTCAGGGACTCCATGTCATACATGTTGGATCTTCAGAGAAACTTGGAGCTGGGTGGACCTTGCCACTTCACTTGCAGAATTGTTCTTAGTTTAGGCTATCATTTGTTTTCTTGTTTGTTGTTTCAAGTCTAACAGCCAGGTCATTGGCCAAAACATTAAACATAAAAGTTATACAAAGCTCTCTAATTCATTAGCTACTACACTACAAGTCATTCCAAAATTGTTCTCATGCAATATTTTTTTATTGCACTTCAAGACAGAACCCCCCCTGCACTGGTTCCTGTTGGCAAGCTACAGACGAAGCCAGCAAGGCCAACACCCTGAACTCGCTCCAGGCACAGAAACTGGAGACAACAGAAGTGCAGAACTAGAGCTGTAATAAGGTAAGTTCAGAAAACATTCCAAAATCTATTAAGATGCCAAAAACGACTATTAGTATTCATAAAATTTGTCACACTTGCTCATGTCACCTACTCAAAATCATTGGCAAGTTTATGTAATGTTAACAATACAGTAAATATATAGTATGTTTTGAAGTCATTTAACAAAATCTGAAGTTGTCCTTGTAGAACAAAATATGTCATTCTATTATTAACGTGTTAATTGATGATGATTATTGTAGTTTAACAGGGGCCTAACAACTAGGTCGTCGGCCCCTAATGGTACGATGTGCAACAAAATGAAAATGAAAACTTAAAAATGTATCCACCAACTAGAATCTAAAACGAATGATGATGAAAAAATGACTGCGAGACAAAAACTAACAGTGGATCCAATACACAATGCCATAATTACTAGGATGATCCTTATTATCTACAGGGATCCAAAATCCAGGTCACCAGCCCCTCATATTGGTGCTAATCACTGTTAAAGCAGAACTATGGCATTCCTCCTATAGTGGTACTAATCACAGGTGACGTAGACTCAGGATGTTTCTCGCATGGTAATACTAATCACAAGTACTGTAGACCCATGATATGTACACACAATGGCAATGGCACCACTCACAGGTAACACAAAACGGTGTTTCGCACATTAGGGTACTACTCATAAGCAACGCAGAGCCACAGTGCTCCTAACATAGTGGGACTAATCACGGGCGCCTGTATTCCTGTGGTGTTCCTCACATAGTGGAACTAATCACAGGCCATGTATACTCATGGTGTTGCTCACATAGTACTACTAATCATAGGCAATGTAAACCCATGGTGTATCACACATTATGGTAACACCAACAGGCAACACAGACCCATGGCAGTTGGGCTGATGATGTTGAACTGTGACCGATTTGTACATCAAATTTTATTTCTCATTTGGGTGGAATTTTTATTACTTGTTCAGTGTTTGAAATTAGCAATTTAGTGATATATTTGCCAAAATTTAATAAAATTAGAAAGTAAACATATTTTGTTGTTAGGAATTCAGGTCCAGGTCTTATAAGGTGGCAGATGGTATTCGGGATTATAGTTAGAACATCAGGAAATGTGAAAGACAAAGAGACACACTGGTGGAATGATAGGGTAAAGATTAAAGTGAAGGAAAAGAAAATGGCATGGAAAGTACAGAAAACATCAAAGACTGAAGAAGAAAATATGTGGAGGCAAAGAATTTGACCAAGAAAGTAGTGGAGGAAGAAAAGAAGAACAGCTGGGCCTTAAACACACAGAAATTGAGAGATGATATGCAAGGCAGCAAGAAATTACAGTATGGTATCTTAAGAAACAAAAAGAGAGATCAAGTAAGCATCAGATTTGTGAAGGATGAAGGCGGCATAATATTAACAACACCAGAAGAAATAAGAAATAGATGGAGAAAGTATTTTCAGAAGTTGCTGAACATGAGAACTGATGACAATCATTCAATGGACGACTAGGAAAAGCAATTAGTTGATGAAGAAATGGATAAAGAAATTACAATTAATGAAATTAAAATTGCAGTAAGAAATATGAAGAATGGAAAAACTGCTGGAATAGATGAAATTTCAGTGGAGATGATAAAGGCAGCTGGAGCTGTAGGCCTGCAGTGGACATATAGAGTTCGAGAATGAGGTGGTCCCTGAGGACTGGCAAAAAGGAATGATCATCTCAATTTTCAAGAAAGGCGATAAGAAGTATTCAAGAACTACAGGGGAATTACTCTGATATCCCATGTTGCTAAAAGAATGGAGAGGGTACTGGAAAGTACGATTAAGGTTGAGGGTTGAAAATCAGATACAGGAAAATCAGTTTGGTTTCGGAAGTGGAAGGCCAACAACAGAACTCATTTTCATTATGAGACAACTAATGGAAAAGCAATGGGAGTATGGGAATGATATGGTGATGACATTCATTGACATTGAAAAGGCACATGACAGTTTCCCCAGGACTAAAGTTTGGGACAGTCTGGAGCAAAAAGGAATTGGACAGGGATTAATAAAAATTACCATGGCAATGTATAAGGAATGTTGTAGTTGTGTGCAAACACAAGTTGGTTCAAAATAACTAGTGGGTTGAGACAAGGAAGTGTTCTATCGCCAATCTTGTTTACAACAGTAATGGATGACATCATCAGAACAGCAAAAGCAACATATGAAGAGAAATGAACATCATGTTATTTGCAGATGATATTGTGATTTCGGGAGAAGAGGACATGAAGGTTCAAGAACAGATGGATGTGGTGAATGGGAAGATCAAAGAATGTGGATTGAAAATAAGTGTATAAAAGAGTAAAACTCTTGTTACGACTAGAGGGGAGAAAGAAGGGAAAGGTCAGATTAAACTTGCAGATAAGCCCCTGGAAGTAGTGGAGACATTCAAATACCTGGGGAGTGAATTAATGGAGAATGCTCGACTGGATGCTGAGATTAGTACGAGGATTCAAGCTGGAAGGTGGTTCTATCATAGTGTAAGAAACATGTTATGGGACAAACATGTGCCAATGGAAGCAAAGGAAACTATGTACAAGATGTATTACGTACCCATAGCAACTTATGGAGCAGAAATTTGGACAATGACAAAGAAGGATGAGAGTCGAATACAGGCAGCCGAAATGAAGTTCTTGAGGAGTATGATACCGAAGAATAGAAGAGACAAAATAAGGAATGAGAACATCCGGGAAGAAATTGGAGTGGAAAAAATGAATGATAAAATAGAGAAGAGCCGACTAAGATGGTTTGGGCACATAAAGCGAATGAGTGGTGAAAGAATGTCAAAAAAAAGATGATGGAAATGCAAATGCAAGGAAGGAGAGGCCGCAGACAACCACGATTGAGATGGAAGGATACAATCCAACACAGTATTAGAGAAAGTAACCTGGACTGGGACACACTGTTGGAGGAGGAGTGGTGGAAAGACCGAAGAAAGTGGAGAAGAACCATATTTGCCCCTACCCGGCTACAGCTGAATAAAGGGAAATGATATGACGACGACTTAATAAAAGTATTTCATTTGGTTATGTCATCTGGCTGTAACTTATTCACAGAATAAAACTTCTAGCACAGAAATGCAGTTTTATTTTGCCATTCACTTTGGGCCACAGCCTTCATCAGAACAACAGAGTTTTATCCTGTTGTTTGCATATTCTGTAGTCGAATTTATTATAGAAGACAACTCAAAAAGCTACAAAAATGCTTCAGTGCTGAATTTATACCCCTTTCAGACCGAGTACGCACAATTGTGCGGGTTCGTATTTTGTTTATCCCTGACCGTATTTGATGTTTTTTCGGCGCTAGACCGGACTGCAGTGATTGTGCGGGACACGTGGCGTCTATTTCAATTATTTTTAGTATGCGCTTCACCGCCAGGGCGAAGGAAGAAGAGTTTAAAAAGCACAGTTGATCGGCGAGATGGCGAGAAGCAGTAGTGCCAAAAGTAAGTATTTATTTATTGCGTTTATATTAATCTAGAAGCTTTACTGAATACCGGAATATATTCAATGAAGTGTGTACATTGGTTAGTGAACGTAAATTTTGAAGATACATCATCGTGTGATACGAGGTTTTGAATTTTGATACGCACAATTGTGTGGGTCCTTTTTTTCGGATGTTAGTTTTTATTTTGTAAAATAAACTACCAATATGTGTATTGAGGAGCATTTTAGTCAGTTTTTGACATACAAACAAAAATTCACGCCTCCAGTTTTCTTTCAGGTCTGAAAGGGATACTTTAAAAGTGCATGAAAATATGATCAAACGAAAGTGATAAAACCGCTAAAATTGTGCAACAGATAACAGCAATTGATTGAAATTTCTGATATTCTTATACTGGGCTGGTCACAGTTTCACGAGCTAGTCACACTGAAATATCATTTACATGTTAATTCTTGTTTCTTCTGTTTTAGTGGTTGCTGTAAAGCACCATATATATATATATTTTTTTTTTCAAAAGACATCAGTTCATGGTTCATGTTTGTGGGTTACTGTAGTCACGTCCTAGTTCGTGAACCATGGGCAACGGCTGAGTGGCCTAGTAAGTGGTCCTGAGAGTCGGGATACCAGTTGCTATGGAATGGGAGTGGGCATCTCGGACATATTCTGAGTCGTGGCCCTCCTTGTGCTCAGGCGGCTAGGACTATACAATTCACCGGTGGTCCATAACCCGTTAGAGGAGAGATCCTCACTTGGACTATGTGCAAGTAGGGCAGTATCCTGCTTCATGAATTTACCGAGCTCAGAACACTTTAAGGAAGCCTCGGACCTATGGGAGTAATGGAGTCCCATTCCCATTTGACAGGCGAGGGACTCCTTGGAAACAACTTGGCGAACGAAATGGAATTCGATGGGGAGCTATCAATATTAATGTGGCTTATGGAAGAAAGGTAGAACTGACTGAGTCAGCAAAGAGGATGCATCTGGATGTGCTAGGAGTAAGTGATATTCGGGTAAGGGGAGATAATGAGGAAGAGATAGGAGATTATAAGGTGTACTTGACGGGTGTTAGAAAGGGAAGGGCAGAGTCTGGGGTAGGGTTCTTTATCAGGAATACCATTGCACGCAACATAGTTTCTGTTAGGCACGTAAATGAGCGAATGATGTGGGTAGAGTTGTCAGTGGGAGGAATTATGACAAGAATTGTGTCCATGTATTCACCATGTGAGGGTGCAGATGAGGATGAAGTTGACAAGTTTTATGAAGCATTGAGTGACATCGTGGTCAGGGTCAACAGCAAGGATAGAATAGTGCTAATGGGCGATTTCAATGCGAGAGTTGGGAATAGAACTGAAGGATACGAAAGGGTGATTGGTAAATGTGGGGAAGATATGGAAGCTAATGGGAATGGGAAGCATTTGCTGGACTTCTGTGCTAGTATGGTTTTAGCTGTTACGAATACATTCTTCAAGCATAAGGCTATTCACCGCTACACATGGGAGGCTAGGGGTACCGGATTCATAATAGACTATATCTTAACAGACTTTGAATTCAGGAAATCTGTTAGGAATGTACGAGTTTACTGGGGATTTTTCGATGATACACACCACTATCTGATCTGTAGTGAACTAAGTATCTCTAGGCCTAGGGTAGAGAAAGTGAAATCTGTCTGCAAACGAATAAGGGTAGAAAATCTCCAGGACGAGGAAATTAGACAGAAGTACATGGATATGATTAGTGAGAAGTTTCGAACAGTAGACAATAAGCAGGTTCAGGATATAGAAAGTGAATGGGTGGCATACAGGGATGCTGTAGTAGAAACAGCAAGGGAATGCCTAGGAACAACTGTGTGTAAAGATGGGAAAAGGCGAACATCTTGGTGGAATGATGAAGTGAGAGCAGCCTGTAAACGTAAAAAGAAGGCTTATCAGAAATGGCTCCAAACAAGGGCCGAGGCAGACAGGGATTGGTACGTAGATGAAAGAAACAGAGCGAAACAAATAGTTGTTGAATCCAAAAAGAAGTCATGGGAAGATTTTG
Organism: Anabrus simplex; assembly: GCF_040414725.1. Taxonomy (NCBI): domain Eukaryota; kingdom Metazoa; phylum Arthropoda; class Insecta; order Orthoptera; family Tettigoniidae; genus Anabrus; species Anabrus simplex. The sequence goes on along the minus strand of NC_090275.1, from coordinate 20,864,803 downwards.
GTAATAACCTGGAAAGGCTAGGTCAAGCAGCAGGGAAACCTTTCTGGACAGTAATAAAAAATCTTAGGAAGGGTGGGAAAAAGGAAATGAACAGTGTTTTGAGTAATTCAGGTGAACTCATAATAGACCACAGGGAATCACTGGAGAGGTGGAGGGAATATTTTGAACATCTCAATGTAAAAGGAAATCATCATGATGGTGTTGCAAACAGCCAAGCTCATGGGGAGGAGGAAAATGATGTTGGTGAAATTATGCTTGAGGAAGTGGAAAGGTTAATAAAATACTCCATTGTCATAAGGCAGCAGGAATAGATGAGATTGGACCTGAAATGATGAAGTATAGTGGGAAGGCAGGGATGAAATGGCTTCATAGACTAGTAAAATTAGCGTGGAGTGTTGGTAAGGTACCTTCAGATTGGACAAAAGCAGTAATTGCACGTATCTACAAGCAAGGAAACAGGAAGGATTGCAACAACTATCGAGGTATCTCATTGATTAGTATACCAGGCAAAGTATTCACTGGCATCTTGGAAGGGAGGGTGCGATCAGTGGTTGAGAGGAAGTTGGATGAAAACCAGTGTGGTTTCAGACCACAGAGAGGCTGTCAGGATCAGATTTTCAGTATGCGCCAGGTAATTGAAAAATGCTATGAGAGGAATAGGCAGTTGTGTTTATGTTTCGTAGATCTAGAGAAAGCATATGACAGGGTACCGAGGGAAAAGATGTTCGCCATACTGGGGGACTATGGAATTAAAGATAGATTATTAAAATCAATCAAAGGCATTTATGTTGACAATTGGGCTTCAGTGAGAATTGATGGTAGAATGAGTTCTTGGTTCAGGGTACTTACAGGAGTTAGACAAGGCTGTAATCTTTCACCTTTGCTGTTCGTAGTTTACATGGATCATCTGCTGAAAGGTATAAGATGGCAGGGAGGGATTCAGTTAGGTGGAAATGTAGTAAGCAGTTTGGCCTATGCTGACGACTTGGTCTTAATGGCAGACTGTGCCGAAAGCCTGCAGTCTAATATCCTGGAACTTGAAAATAGGTGCAATGAGTATGGTATGAAAATTAGCCTCTCGAAGACTAAACTGATGTCAGTAGGTAAGAAATTCAACACAACTGAATGTCAGATTGGTGATACAAAGCTAGAACAGGTCGATAATTTCAAGTACCGTATTTCACGGCATAATCGTCGCCACCGCGTAATCGTCGCATCCTTTATTTTCAATACAAAAATCGGACTTTAAACCTTTAATTACATAATCGTCGCACGTCCAAATTTTGTTCACTAATCTGGTTAAAAGGTAAATAGAACTGCAACGTAAGTTGCACATGAATGCGTAATTTAAATACGTGTATGGTTTATGGGCAATTTGGCAACACAGTCACGTTTGCGACATGTTGCACAACGTATAAATAAATAATACCGGTATATGTACGACGCATGGCTTACCGGTAGACTATCGGCAGTTTGACAACGTGGTCGCGAGACAGTGTACTATTTATTCACCACCTACATATTATGAGTTCCCATTTGAAATACGTAAGGCTGTAAGTTATCGCTTATCGGCAACGTCGCCAGGAAATACCGGCTAGGTAGGTTGAATGGACCTCGAACCAGCCCTCAGATACAGGTAAAATTCCCTGACCCGGCCGTGAATTGAACCCGAGGCCTCCGTGTAAGAGGCAAGCACGCTACCCCTACACCATGGGGCCGGCTCCTGTGTTATTGCGCACGAAGTGAAATCCAAGACGATAACGCAGATTTCCACGGAATTATTCAGCCGAATTATTTACGATGTCTCAGTTGTCATCGCTAGACTCTTATCTTACTACTACGTCATAAGTGTCCGGGCATGGGATGAAAACTTTTATCCAAGCAATCAAGATAATTATTATCCAATGCTATTAAAGTTTTATTTTATAAACTCGTCAGTAATGTAATGTAAAATCATCAATAACTGGGAAGAAATATTAACCTAATTACCGTATGTTTAAAAGAAATTGAAAAAAATGAATGTTTGTTACTGACGTCTCGGAATACAGTCAACTATACAGTAGATCTACACCGCGCTAGCTAGAGCTCCGGTTTGCGAACTTTGCGCAAGCGCAGTAGTGTGTCGCAACCAACGAGCTAAACTGATAAATTGTTGCATGCTTCCTTGCTGCCTAACAGTATTGGCTGCTCTGGAATGGACAGATCAAAGATGCATTTATTTGTTTCAGATTTACGTGATTACTGTAGACATGTGTGCGTGAGAATTTAAGTTTTTAATTTGTGTTTTGGGTGTTTGCAGAAATAATTTGTTTTAATAGTGAACAATTACGGAAAGTCATTTATATCGCAAAACATTAACGTGTGAAGCATTTATAAGCGATTATGGGTAAATATAGAAACTATTCTGCGGGCTTCAAGCTAAGCGTAATTGCCTTCGCTGAACAGCACAGGAAGAGAGCTGCAGAAAGAAAATTTTCTGTGAGTGAAAAGTTGGTGCGCGACTGGCGGAAAGTAAAAAACAAGCTAAAAAGCACAAACCCTTCTAGACGCGCGTTTAGAGGTCCTAAAACAGGGAAGTTTCCTATAATTGACGAAGAAGTGTTTAGGTACGTCAGTGAAATACGTAACAATGGCTGCAGTGCATCATATGAAATGTTACAAATTAAGGGACAGGAGGTAGCGCGCAAACACAACATACCGGTAACTCCGTTTAAGGCGACTCGTGGGTGGATTAAGGGGTTCATGCGATGACACAATCTGTCAGTGCGAAGGAGAACAACACTAAGCCAAAAGTTGCCTGCTGATTACACGGACAAAATTGTAAATTTTCACCGATTTGTCATACGTTTGCGCAAGGAAACTTCGTACTTGCTTTCTCAAATCGGTAATGCCGATCAGACTCCAATCTTTTTTGATATGCCTCGCAACAGCACTATTGCGCTAAAAGGATCACGGAGTGTATTAATGAAAACCAGCGGTAGTGAGAAGTTGCGATGCACGGCAATGCTACCCATTACAGCTGACGGGAGAAAGTTGCCGCCTTACATCATTTTCAAGAGGAAAACGATGCCTAAGAATATACAGTTTCCCCGTGGAATTCATGTACGAGTGCAACCAAAGGGTTGGATGGACGTAGAACTCATGCTGGACTGGGTTAAAACTGTGTGGAATAGAAGACCTGGTGCACTACTAAAACAACCAGCTCTGCTTGTTTTAGATAGTTTCCGAGATCACCTCGTGAACGAAGTGAAGCAAATTCTCACTACAAATAAGACACGACAGATAGTCATTCCTGGTGGCCTAACATCTGCTTTGCAGCCACTAGACGTATGTGTTAATAAACCCTTTAAAGACCACTTACATCGATTTTACAACGAGTGGATGATGAGCGGCGATCAGCAATTGACGCCCGCCGGAAATATCAGGCGTCCACCCTTGAACTTGTTATGCTCGTGGGTGAAGAAGAGTTGGGATCTTATACCACCTGAACTAGTCTCCAAGAGCTTCAAAAGGACTGGGATTTCGAATGCACTAGACGGTTCCGAAGATGACGCAGTGTGGCAGGGAGACGAAGAATCTGATACTGGTATTAACAGAGGCGAGGACGGCGCATCAGATAGTGAAACCTGCGATAGCGACACCGAAGATTTGGAATAAATTGCGTACCGGTAAGTCCGCATTTCACAACAAAGCGATAATTTTTTGCAAGTGCAATATTTTAACTTTAATACTCAAATTAATGACAAATTAACTTAATACGTTCATTTTTATTTTCAGGTTGGAAAAACGTTCGCCGAATTGTTGCGAAAAAATATGAATTTTGTTTTAGACTATTTTAATTATTTTGATGTATAAACGCGAGTATTACGTGCATCTTAAATTTGTATCAAATACAATTTAGTTATAAATACATTTTTTGAGTAATACAAATACTGGTATTAAATATTCATCGTATAATGGTCGCACCCTACAATTTTGTTCGAAAATTTTGGTATAAAAAGTGCGACGATTATGCCGTGAAATACGGTATTTAGGTTGTGTGTTCTCCCAGGATGGTAATATAGTAAGTGAGATTGAATGAAGGTGTAGTAAAGCTAATGCAGTGAGCTCACAGTTGCGATCAGCAGTATTCTGTAAGAAGGAAGTCAGCTCCCAGACGAAACTATCTTTACATCGGTCTGTTTTCAGACCAACTTTGCTTTATTCATAAGTTCATAAGTTAGAAGTAACAGACATGAAAGTAGCAAGAATGATTGCTGGTACAAACAGGTGGGAACAATGGCAGGAGGGTACTCGAAATGAGGAGATAAAGGCTAATTTAGGAATGAACTCGATGGATGAAGCTGTACGCATAAACCGGCTTCGGTGGTGGGGTCATGTGAGACGAATGGAGGAGGATAGGTTGCCTAGGAGAATAATGGACTCTGTTATGGAGGGTAAGAGAAGTAGAGGGAGACCAAGACGACGATGGTTAGACTTGGTTTCTAATGATTTAAAGATAACAGGTATAGAACTAAATGAGGCCACAACACTAGTTGCAAATCGAGGATTGTGGCAACGTTTAGTAAATTCTCAGAGGCTTGCAGACTGAACGCTGAAAGGCATAACAGTCTATAATGATAATGTATGTATGTATGTATGTATGCAGAGATGCCAACTTTCAAGAGAGGTAATTCGTAATGCAGCCGTTAGGGCGGGGGGTCGCAGATTCCCCCCCCCCCGTAATCTTACTAACTTACGTATCATTTAATTTAAAGCTTGTAGTTCCTGTTTGGTAAACGTACGCTGGTGACATGCTTTTTCTTTTCGTATCATGTGCATCCTCTGCACTAACAGAGCACTTAACAGTTCGGAGTTCATATTAGCACGAAATTCAGTCTTGTTCTTCATCATGCGCATCCAAAACATCGCGGCTACACACACTACAAAACACGTATGAATGAGATTTTGAGGAAGGCATTAAACAAGGCCATTCTTCCGAGTATACCTCCCTAAATTTTTCAACTATATTTATTACTAACGTCACTAATCGCGGTAACGTAATCACACGTATTTTCCTGCACAAGAAATCGCTTCATTATTTCATTATTTCGCATTTCGTAACACACGATTAGCATATATCCTAGAAGAGCAATATATGTAAATTTGGCAACCAAAATCGCAATAAATACATCTTCAACAGTCACGCAGCACACAGTATTCACAATTAAACGGAGTTTGTCACCACTTTACCGCCAAAACAAAGACAAAAGAACTCGCATACTTGCATGGAAGTCTGATTATGTGACGAACAAAGACAACAACTCCGCAAGATATACCACTTCACAGGTGCCTATATTTCCGGAACTGGAAGCACACACTGCGTTCGGCGCGTGAAAACTCGAAATATTCATAAACGAGGGACAGGAAAGGGGTATAAATTATTACTGAGAAATCCGAAAATAATATTCTTAGAATTCAAGCCACCTTGTGTTTTCTTTTGAACACTTCATACACTTAGATTTAAAAATCAACAAAAAATCGTAATTTGTAGTGTGTGATTCGTAAAGGCGTAATTATGATGGGTAATTCGTAATTATTACGATTAAATCGTAATAGTTGGCATCTCTGTGTATGTATGTAGACATCAGTTCACAGACCGTGAATGGCCACAAGGATCCTGCATTTTTACAATTTAGATGATGATAACTGAAAATATATTTTTTTTAAATTGTATCAATTAGGAGTAGTATAAGAGATGATTTAAAATAGTTACTCAATCTTTTATAATGCCCACTATAATCTTTTCCACTGTTGCGTGTCAGATTCCCAGCTTTCTCACACATGCTTGGGTACACTGCCTTTGCTTGCAAACAGCAGATCCATCACAGGCGAATGTTATGTCTCTCACTTGGATATGGGATGCATGGTTCGTAAGTGCACTTCTTTACCATGGGATAAATCTCTTTCAAACCAGATGGTTGGAGCAGGAATAACAGCTGGTGATGGATGGCAACAATATCTGGTCTTCTGCTGGACCCTGTGGAAGAGCTACAGTGTACTTCTTCATAAACTCCACTTCAAATCTCTTGGTGAAGAGACTAAGATTGCTCTCACTGTGTGAGGATGGGTGTTCCTTTATTACATCTAAGTACTCAGTCTACTCAGGACCAGATTTCCCTTCCTTTAGTTTTATCATGAATTTTCATACACTGTATATTTGCTGTCTTTGTTCAGGAACATCCTCTACTTCTCCCTTTCTCGAGTGTTTCTCAAAGCAAAAACCCATTTCTGAATATTATTTTTGAATGTGATCCTGTCCTGAATGGTGACCTGTGTACTGCCAAGATTGCTTAAGGTTTTCTTTGATAGGTATCCATAGTTCGGACGGAGTTTCTCGTAGCACATCAATATCTTGTTGGTCAGTTTGGTTGAATCCATAGGTGTCGTTTTCTTATGACATCAGTAAGGGGTTCGATGTACTGCTTGTGATTCTCTATTTGCCATCATGATTCTTCCTGGGTACTAATATCTTCTGTATGAATCTGCTGCATTATCAAAGCTCAAGTTTAGGCTGGTCTAGAACTAGCATCTCTGCAGCGCACAGTACCTGGCAATCTCTATGAAAACAACACAACTTATTGAGTACAAACCCAGAGTTTATGATCACTTACCAGCTTCATCACCTTCGGAAACCTCTTCCTCACCTCACTGCACAAAAGGGAGAATCTGCATATCTTTATCAAGTTTAAAGAGACCTGTAACTATCTCAGACAATATTAAAGTACCACAAACTGCATCAAAGTCTTTCCTCTTCCAAGCAATCAAAAGGCTGAGAAACTAGTTTCTGAACAGAGGATTAAAATGAAACTACCTAGAAACCACTGTCATTTACAGAACAGATTTCATGATTAGTCATAAGGTAATTACATTTACAGAAATTCACAAGAATTGCATATCATTTCAATAAGCCAATATCAAATTTGAAAACAAATTATTTCTTTCATTGCATCTTTATTTAACAGTGCACATGTTATATAAAAACAACTAATTGCAAGTTGTAACAGCTACAAAATGAAGGAGAATTATACAGGGAAAAAATTCACAATCTTCAGAAAGTTAATAAGTTTCTTGACCCAAAACACACTTACTCAGCACTTAAAGCAGTTGCGCAATAACTGCAGCAAAATTAGTTTGTAAAACATGGATGGTTCTAATATCAATTCCAAAAATTAAAAAAACATTTACAATTTTAGAAAACTGGGAGATGGTGGAAGGGAAGTAGGAGGGGGCTGGAGACTACAGGAGTGTAACAATTCACTGAAGACTGGGCAACATTTTGTCATACAGCCCTCCTGGCATGCATTGTTACATTCCATATGATATAGATGTGTTACCTTTGTGATCTGAAAAAAGGTTTCTTCGAAAGTGCATCAACCATTTTAGCACATATACACCGCTGACAATCTTCACCTCCAACCAGCAGAGAATTGGTATAGACATGAACCTAGTGCCTGCTAGTGGGAGCGAACGACATCGTTCAAAACTCCGCACTGTCATCGGCCACTGGTTCTGTCGTGTAACGATGATCTTCTTGCTTCCGACGTTCCTGCACTCACATTCTGCACCATTTACAAGTGGTGGCAAGTTCATCTTTTAAAGAAAAGAGATGGCTTCCTTCCAAAGATGAAGAAAACTAAGATGGGAAAAGGATTCAAAAGGTACCTCCCAGTCATAATTCAAATCTGTATTCAAAATATCAATAGTGCAACTCATGAAATAAAACTTCTCCTATATCAGAACCATGCATGTTACCATTATAGAACAATATGCATTCTGAATATTGAACAATGCAGTTATGAGAATTATGCTGAGTAAAGTGTTCTAGACATCAAGAAAAATGCACGAGTCATTATAAGAGATAAAGGTTCCATTTTAAAAAAATACTAGCATATACATTTGTGAATTTTTATCCCTGATAGAGATTGTGCAATTCACATACTGCACTGAAGATTATTGATATAACAGATTTTAAACCCAAAAAGGGGATGCACCTCTTTAAGTTGCTAATTTCAAAGAAAATTTTGAAAAACCAAATGCAAATAGCCAATGTTCGATTTAAGTACAAAAAATGTACAAATATTTCCTCTTCAATTTATTGAAATTAGCAACTCAAATTGTACAGTTTGTTGTCAGAGTGGACAGGTTTACTGTAAAATGCAACTCTTGTGAAATCAAATATATCATAATGTTAAAAAATGAGACCATTTGAAAGCATCCAATGGCAAAACAGTAGACATGAAATCTGCAAAATAAACGCTGAATGTCATGTTCTTGGTACAAGACAACAAAATAAGAAATGAAATAATGGATCAAAGTAAATATACATAAGACTCTCTTCACAATCAGGCACATGAGGCTGTACAAAATGTATAACACTAAATGAATATTTTGTTTCTCTGAATTTCCTACCCTAATACCCACTGACTATATTTGATTTAGACAGGGAGTCCAAACATTCAGTCTGCCCCATGGTCTAGGGGTACCGAGCCTGCCTTCTACTGGAAGGTGCCAGATTCGATTTCCAGCCAGGTCAGGATTTTTTTACCAGAATCTTAGGGCTGGTCCGAGGGCCAGTCAGCCAATGTGAGAATAATCGAGGAACGGTCTGATGGTCAATACAGTAATTATACAATTATTATTATTCTTCAGTATCACTTCTGGACCATGCAAAGAAAAGGTCAAGGCAGGGGGAAACTTGGCAAGCATAAATATAACTACAGCACAAAATGCTCATGAAGGAGCCTGGATCTCTTACACACAGACCTAAATTGTTACCTGAGAAGAATAGGCCCTAGGCCAACTGTGTAAGAAATTACCATGCAAACGCCTACCATGCTTGAGATTTGCACTCGATTGTGACACATGAAACAGAACTATACAGTAAAAACTAGCCCTCCTGAAATATTTTGAGAAAACTCTACATAAATGTACTGAAGACTCAATAAAATTAATATAAAAGAAGAAATTTGTCGATCTACAGAGGTTTGAAATATAGTCTTTTCAATAAAACCTTAAATCTAAGGAATAAGTATTGTCAAGTAAACCAGGAGTTAAAGAGCAGCTGCTGTCAATGTCATGTCATGTATAGAAAAATAAGAACACTAAAAGGAATGCATAACAGAAAAAGCATAAAAATATTAAATGCTGTACATCTACATTTCTAAGTGAATTAACTGGAAACAAGATTTTATTTTCCACAATTCTTGTAAGGTTGCAACAGTGTGCTGTACACATTGCTTATTCTCAGATTCTGTGCTTGCTATGAAATGTTTATTCTCTAATAGCATGGTAAACATTATATGTGGCAACTGTTTTACATTAAAAGTGTATTTGACAGTGCAAAACTCTGGAGAGAAGGGGAGTAGAGTACCGTCGTCATCTAACATATCATGTGAGGGAGGAGGGAGATTAGGTTGTGCTTCTGCGATGTCAGAATGTGTCACATCGCTACTACACCAGATTGCGCTGGACGGCGCAGAATAAACATCTTTTCCAAATAAGAACGAGAGGCAAGACGTTCTGATCTGATGTCCACCACCTTATAACAAAGGAGTCACCAAAGAACTTTTACCAAACAGACAACACAGCGATTTTTTCTTTATAACCTAAGAGTATTACTTGAGCTTATTTTCATCTTAGTTTCCTCTTTATACAGCTGATGATAACCACTAAGTGGTTGAAACATGTCCTGTAAGTGTTAATATATATTCTATTTTGCCTAAGGCATAAAATAAAGTATCGATTAGGTGGTTCTTTATATTAACTTCTTGATTATACTCATCGATACGGTCATGAAATGGACAACTTGTGGATTCATAGTGTCAATTTTCAACGCATATAACTCCCAGGAAGCATAGTGCAATTTATTGCAGCATCATCGCAGAATACTTCCAAGAGACACAGAGACATTACTAAATTCCGAGTCCATTCTTTAGGCACTGCAAGTTAAATTATCCAGCGGCAAGGGCTCAATTTCACCCCAGAAAAAGAGAAATTGGTAGGAAATAAAGAAAATTATGTCAACTAATGACCGATTTCTGCTCAGAAGAGGAAAATTAAATATCACTTCTCTTGTGCACATGTAGTCACCAGAACTGCGGAACAGAACATTGGAAGAAAGTTATCTTCTCTGATGAAAGTCACTTTGAAGTGCAGGGGTAAAAGGTTCAATATGTGCGCTGAGCGGAAAATACCCCGTGAAGATGTTTTTGGATTGTTTGATGCACAAAGGTTCGGGTATCAGTTGATGATACGATGAAAAGTGACTAGTACCTTGAAAAACTGGCAAGGAGACTTCTTCACGAACAGCAGAATAGGTTTCCAGAAGGCAATGGGAGATATTCAGCAAGATTTGGTTCCTTGCCATAGAAAGTGAAGACATTTTTCTGTGACCGAGGAACTCTCCGTCATAAATCCCATACGAAACGTTTTTGACTGTTTAGCAGAAATACACATTATGGTTTCATGATGATGGCTTAAAAATGTGGGATCTATGCCAAATCAAGTAATGAAACTTTTTTACAAAACAGAAGAGTGCATATTACCTATTAAAAGACTAACGGCATGTAATAAACCGAAGGGGGAGGGGGAAAAAAAGAGGAAAATGTGTATGATGTTGTGTTTTGATTAATTTGCATGGGATTGTACATCTAAGATGTATTTTGATATGGGGGGAGGCAGTAATTTATATGCAGTGGGAGCAATATCCTGCAGATATTACTACAACAGAGAAATATTAATAGGAAGGTGGGATCTAGAGATGATGGGCGATTATTCCTAAAGGAGTGTATACCTAAGTTACAATTTTTTTTCACATACAACATGCACAATTTACTGTTAAGTTCTTTTTCTGTGTTGGACCCTATGTACCATATGTACAGGCTGCTAACTGCAGTGTCCCTTATCAAGGTGACTCATGTAGCCTAGATCTCCTTGATCTCCCCAGGCAGCTAATATCAACTACAAAGGTGATGTCTGCGTTCCACTTTATATCGTATCTCCACTCCCAACCCAGGCTACCATGAGCACTGAAGAGATCTTTCGAATGACAGAAGGTATCTTTTATCTGACAGTCAGATCAGAAATTTCTGTAACTTGGCAAGTCCTGTGTTTTCACAGTCTGTCATGTATACTAGCAATTTATATATAATAGGCATACAAGAACTGCAATGTTCTCGGGGTTTGTGCGAGCTTCGGGGTGCAGATACAACATAAGGCGAGGCAAAGACCACCTTCATAGTTGATTTTAGATGCCTGGGGAAACTATCTTGAATCTAGTAAGGATATATCAATCTCCTTGATAAAGAGTACTGTATTGTATTAAAAATTTTGGTAACCTGTACACAAGGCGCATAAAATATCAACGTGGCCCAAATTGCGAAAAGACCGTAACAGTTTAACAGACCATAGAAGCAACCCAAGAGGTGCAGTTTAGGAATTAATGAAAAGCAAGAACATTTATAAATCTGTTGAATCCTCCTAATTTCCATACTTTTAAAAATCATGCTTCATGCATATTCCTTCATCCAAGTTACATGTTTTCCCTATGCTGAAGTCCATCTGGGTGAAAATAACGTGATTAAAATGCTAATTTTTCACGTGCATCAAAGATATATCATTCAGTGTACGTCAGTGTGATGGATACTGCTTCTGTGAACCAATCTTCTGGTTCATATGTGCTTCTCAGCAGTAGAAGTCCTGCAGAAATAAACTTGCTACCTATAATAAAAATAGCCACAAGCTTCATGCTTTAGCCTTACCACCAGCAGCCCTACCTTACATAGGCACCCTCTTCTTTGAACTTATCACACAGAGGGTTTCCGTCCAAGACTAGTTCAGTGAGCTTCAGGCCTTTTAGACTGTTCAGCTGATTTATATCCCGAATCTGGAAGAAAGACAAGTACAATGAAACTTAAGTGGACACAAAACAAAACCAGGAAGAAGGAACATTCTTCAATAATACATTATACTTATCACTAGAGACAAGCACAATAATGAAGTTTTCCAAAATATGAAATACTGTATTTCTCCAAATCCAAGATAATCCCTACGTTTTCCTAAAATAAAATTACATCAGGCTTAAAAAGTGCTTTGTGAAATCATAGTTCTATTTATAAAATATTTCAAATTTAATTTGAGAAATAAAATAAACACATACAAGTACGGAATCATATAAATCTTACCTACTTCCCTAATAATTTTCATTAGAGATATCTGATACTGCCTTTGAAAGTACAGGTAATTCCTATTCGCGAGCCCGCATTTGTATCACATCTTGTGTTATGGCCGCTACAACCTTGCGTTTTCCACACCCATACCTCACAATTTCATGTTTGACTTCTATAAAGGGAGGTAGATTCTGACTGAATAGAACATGGCTGAACAAATCTGACCAATAGGTCAGTCAAAAGACCAGTAAGTTTCCTCCTAAGAAGATGTATGGCTAGAGTATCTCGTTGCAGAAATATATTCACTGAGTTTAAAACAGGAAGTGTACTCTGAAGAAAGTAGCAAAACAGTTTTATGTGTGGGTCTTGTATGAAAGATTTTAGAGTTTTAAACTGCTTGGTGCTCTCATTTTTAAGGTGGGGGTCACCACAAAACATGAGTGTCAAAGCTTCCCATTGCTCAAGAACTCTTATTAATAGGCTGAAGAAGCGAGAGCCAATGGGTACTGGCATATTTCAAAATATTGTAACCCTCTATGCCACAAACAGCCTGATATACTTTCAACGTGTTTTGCCTTTTAGAACTCTTATCATGATAGTAATATAACTGAACCGAAAAGTTCTCTACATTGACTAGTAAATGGGCTGCTGCTTTTTTGTGCACAGATGTGTATGAGATGACATGAACAACCCGGGATATAAACAGAAGAATGCCTGTCCTTCACAAATTTGGCAACAACTTTATTTGCCCCTATTATTGTGTATGCAGTGTTAGGTGAAAAAGAAATGCAATTTCCCCATGGAATGGCTAAAGAAGACAATTCACTGTTAATAACAGAGAATTTTTCCTCACCTGTATCGTCGATACTCTCTAATAATGATAACAGAAGAGTTGATATCTGGCCTCTCTGAGCATTAAAGAAAGAGACAACTATAGGATAAAGTTTAACCGCATTTGAATCTGTACTACCATCAGTAGCCGAAAAAAGGCGTTATTTGCAAAGGTTCACTTTTTTCCTTTTTTACCTCAGATGCCGTGTATTGAAGTAAAGCAGAGGTTTTAGTTCTTGCACAACCATATTTCTGAGATATTTTAGAGTCGGGGACCATTGATCTAAATAAATTTCCAGCATGGTCTGAAACTGATAACGGAATATTATGCTCCAAAAGAAATGTGAACAGCTATTCAGGATTTGTCACCGCAGTTTCATTACTTTTTTATGAAGAACAATGAAATAGACTGTTTCGTAATTTTGACTCACCGTATGTGTGATATTTCTTTTATTCTATGTGTCTTCTGCAATCATCTCGTCCACCGTGAGCCACAGAGAAATCACACCAACACACACTGCACAACACGTGGTTTTCACTAACACGTGAAGCATGCAGGCTTGGCCATTCCTTTGTGTAACCGTCAGGATATTTCTGTAACAGTGCTGTCTTCTTAGAAGAAGATGCAATTTGACAATTGCTCCGCTTCATTTTACGAAACCAATCACTTCTTTTCAAATCAACGACTAGGATACTTAGAATTGAAATGCGCTACATATACCACTCGTTCTATGCATACAACAGAAAGAGAGCCGAATGCGGCAATGTGCGCACTGGAGAAGAGCCGAGCAAGGAGTAGAGCCTACTTCACGGCCGACTTGACGCGCCATTCTAGCTAAGAGAGCAGCGTATATCTATGTAGCTGCCCGTGATTTCACAACACTCCTGGGAAACAAAAGGAAGTGACGACCACATAACTGACAAATGTGTTTAGGTGCCAACTTACAAACACTGAAACGAGGAGGGTTGACCAGTAATGCTCCAAGGGATCAAACATTTTTTACTTCTTTCCTTTTTTTCGTAGAAATTAATTTTTATCCTGACTGTTGCTTTTCCATAATAATTTCCCCTTAAACTGTAATGCCGCAATCACTAAGTGAAATCCGTAATCATTACAGACAATCTGTAATAGTTGGCACCTCTGCAATAGTAGCCCTTGTCTTTGGTCATAATAAAAGCAATAACAGCCTATTATCTTTATATTGTTGACGATAATGAAAGTTATTATGACCAAAAATATGCACATATTTTCTGATTTCTGATTTTAAAAGCAGGACATTTTTGCAATATATTGCAACTAGCAGGACGGGAGGTCACCGCATATGTAATTGCCTTTCATTATAGTATTCTTTAAACTGCAAAATTCAACTTCCAACTAACCATATCCGACATTGATTAATATTGTGCGTGGAACAATCCTGAATATTGATAAACAAGACACTTAAGTAAACATGAACTCAACTACAATTTCCAGATAAATTTCAGTAAATGCACGATTAACAAACTGAATTAAAAATGAAATCACTTCTGTTCATATTAATTTTAATATAATAATAAATTGAGTTCTTTCCAGTGTTTTGTTTAATATGTCTCGACTTTAGGGTTAAAAGCTCCGTGCAATCCATGAAAAAAAAAAAAACCCCGCCACCACCACATGCCTAATTCATATATGCGATGCCAGTTCACATCTCTTATTTCATGATATATAATGTTCCCACTCTGATACTTTGTCTTCGTTTGGTTTGGGTAGCTGGTGTACCATCGGGCTGTAAACCGTCACTGGTACCAATCTGATATCGTCGTGAATTCCTACATCCGAGGCTCGTATTATTCTTGAAAGCAACATCTTCAGTAATATCTTTGTTGACCTAGTGAGCCTAACACAGATGGAGATTTTCTTTCAGGGTTTTCTCACTTAGCCTTTGGTGTCCAGGCACCTCAACCTAAGAGGCAGCAGGTTCTACTCATATTAATCCCTGAATACAGGGCTGCCTCTTCCGCCATCTCCACCATACCGAAGTCGACCTTCTCTGCTGTAGAAGACGTTGAGGTCTTCACTCATAACCCTGAGCTGGGACCCTTACCAGGTGTTACACACTGAGTCAGTGTGCTCTGGGACTCACATAGGCAGGGGCGCCACTCCCTAGGTAGGACTGCCTCCGAAAAGGGTCCATACCTACTACACAGTGACAGCAATAAAACAAGGAGTATGGAGCTGTACTGTAGTTACGGTTTGTGCTTCATTTTGACGGATTTTTGTCAGTGAACGCAAAACCGCTTCGGTTTAAAGGTTGTTCTTACAACGTTATACATGATTTTCCATTAAAAGTCGGGAAAGATACCTAACTCGCACAAAAACAAAATGTACACTAATTTATCGACTAGGTGGAAAATAAAAAATACCTAGTTGCGAATCCAAAAATCAGTATGAAGCAGCAATCAGTTTGTTTAAACATTTTCACAGATGTTTTCCAAGCAGTGGCTTACTCGTTAGCATGCATTTTCTAATACCAATAGTCTAAACACGCATTTTCTCCATTTTCTTACTTCAAATGACGTCACCTAATCCCGATTTACCGTGCACGTATTATGAAAACATATTTTAAGCTCCCTGTAGAATAATGACAACATTTTAACTATAAATTTACATGGGAACAGCCTTTCTGAAATTTAAAGACGCGAAATTACACAACCTAACCTCTGAAATTAGTTATGCACACGGCTGTATCTTGAGAAGGAGAAGTACCACATTCTTATTTTATTTCAATACATAGTATTAAAATTAAGCAATCGTTTACTTCAGCCTTTATTTCTAAGGAATAACAACTGCTGTCTTTGCACTTATTTTGAAAACATGTTATACCGATATTTGTTTACACCAGTTGGAGTTGTGAGGAACCTCAGGCTCGCTCAAGAATGACTTGCTCACTCGCGCATAGCGAGGAATCGATACGGAAGATGATCGATCGCATTCAATATAAACGCTGGAGAAGACTGATGAATCAGTAAAAGGGTTCTCATTGTAACTGAAGGATATTAGGAATAACATTGTCATTAAAACAGGGGTTCTCTTCTGCTACAGCGGCCGCAGTCGGATGTGTATCTGAATCCGATATCTCACTTTAGCCCTCAGTGCCCACACTCTAAATTCCTCTTCTGCCTTGAATCCTCCTTAGCAAGTTTATGATGTCTTTTTCATAGGTTCTTAATGTCCCATAACCAAAACAAATAGAAATAAATATTTGAGAATTGTAACATTTCCTTAACTCTAAATGCAGGTTTTGCCCGATTGTGAATTACGTTAAACCGAATATAAAATTGCATTGCTCTTATGGAATAATTTTCGGGACTGGAAATTTCTTCTGTTAAATGCGGGTTTACGCTAAATCGAGGTTATGCAAAAGCAGGGTTATACCGTATATACAAAATTATAAAGTATGAAAAGAAATGGATTCTATAAACCGTAAATTGTAAAAAGCCTTGTTCCCTCAGCGTTATCAGCTATGGTTTAGAATATGAAATTTCACATTTTGCCCGCCTCTAGTAATCACCAATGCTGTATCACCTGATACATCCACATCAGACATAGGAAACTTAAAATAGGAGAACTTACTCCATTATGCCACCTTGAC
Organism: Anabrus simplex; assembly: GCF_040414725.1. Taxonomy (NCBI): domain Eukaryota; kingdom Metazoa; phylum Arthropoda; class Insecta; order Orthoptera; family Tettigoniidae; genus Anabrus; species Anabrus simplex. Next base: position 20,848,131 of record NC_090275.1, on the reverse strand, counting down.
CCAGGAGGACGCCAACTACGAGGGAGACCGTGAGGCCACTTGTTCGGTAGACTCAAATTACAGCCATTTTCCTATCTAATATTGCCTCGGACAGAGACATTAATTACAAGTCATTAATTAATAAGAGACATTAATATCGATACATTGGAAGCAATGCAGATGTTCACTACTGCTTGGAGATCACTGAGAAAAATCATTGCAAAACTGCTTTAGAAAAGCAGAAGAGGTTTATGCAGAAGATGACATCAAAGGAAATTAAGTGTTGATGATGCAGAAACAAAAAAAAACTGGAAGCGTTTTAGTGAAAAGTTGTACTGTATATGCCAATAAGCGTGATTCTTGCAGACTAAGTAAACGTGGACTGTGACGTGTTAACGCAAAAAGAAATCACTGATGATGAAAACGTGGCATACATAATGAGTTGTAGAAATCTACATAATGAGGTGTAGGAGGACGATATGACTCTAAGTGTTCGACAGAGTTTGACTTTTGTGCAGGCAACAAACATGGCACGTAGCCTTCAAGATTTTCTTCTGTTACATATTGGTGTGCCAGCATATATCTTAAATTTATGTGCTGTGGTTGGTGACTATCTTGAATATCCTTTTCTGCCTGGGAGCGTTCAGAAGAAAATCACATACATCTTCATTATGGACTCTTAAGCCTTTCAGCATTCAGTCTGCAAGCCTATGTGAATTTACTAAATGCCACCACAATCCTCCATTTGTAACTAGTTCTGTGGCGTTGTTTACTTCTATACTCTTATTTCATTATCGTTAGAAACTGAGTCTGTCCATCATCATCTTGGTCTTCCCCTATTTCCCTTAACCTCCATAACTGAATCCATTATAGGAAGATATTTTATTTCTTGGATTTGATCACGTATATTGCACCACGGTTTAAGTAAAAAAAGACAACATAAAAGGCATACATATCTACAGTTACAATGCGAACTGACCATTAAATTTAAAATCTTAAACTAATAAAACATAAAAATGGTTGCAAGATAATGTAATGAACACGGAAGAAAATGCATAATAGTTTCCTTTATTAGACTGTAAAATGAAAGGAAATTCAATTTTATGGCTTTTGTGGCCGTAATGTAAAGAAAAAAATACAGAACTGTCACCAAAACAACACTCTGAAATACACTGAAGTCATTAAAATTATGAACTAAGAATGAATGAAAATAAACTGAAATATACAAAACTACCGTGTACAGAACAGACTAATATGTCTCAAACATTATTAACATACGACTTCGACAGGGGGAAAAGTACACAAAAGCAAGAAAAAAAGCGTGGAGTACAACTCCAATGAAACTACACACGCCATCGTTACCATGTTAACAGCGCGTGAACCACAAAATAACAAAGTAAGAACAAACTCATTTTTTCGTCCCAAATCCCGATTCACAGAGTCGCTAGCGCACGCTCGCCTCTCCCGCCTGTAGGACAATACATTTCCATCCCGAATTCCCAGCTGCAAAGCACACACGCTGCTGTAGGAGCAGGAAACACGATACACTCACCAAATAAAGCATGAAATAAATGCACTTGAAAATTACACTAGCACATAAAAATTTATTCTAGGGGAAGGGTATTGACCGTACTGGAGGTTATATTGGTCAAAAATAGAAAGTAAAAATTAATCGGAAAATCGGAAGACAAGTTAAAAAACCGAAAGTTTCTGGGTAAATCGGAAGGGTTGGCTGGTATGTCCTACGTAACCTATTCTCATCCATTTGCCTCACATGACCCCACCATCGCAGCTGGTTTATGCGTACAGCTTCATCCATCATGTTCATTACTAACCTATCCTTTTATCTCCTCATTCAGAATACCCTCCTGCCATTGTCCCATGGAATAAAATATCCTGAGTCCACCCAGCTTTCACTAACTTAAACCAAAGTTGGTCTGAAATCAGACCGATGTAAAGATAGTTTCGTCCGGGAGCTGACTTCCTTCTTACAGAATACTGTTCATCGCAACTGCGAGCTCACTGCATCAGCTTTACAACACCTTGATTCAATCTTTCTTACTACAGTAGAAGTCCGCTATAGCGAGTGCGGCATATAACAGGAACCCCGTTATAACGACAGGTTTTGTCTGTCCCTTCAAAAGTCCTATATTAAACTGTGTATTAACCTTCGATTACAGCGAGAGCCCTATCATTGACGCATCCGTTATTACGAGCGATTAAGCACGCATGATTTTTTCCGTTACCGATATTTCTGCACCCCAGCGATTATGTGGCGTGCGATCGATCACCTTTGGTATCGTTTCCTCAATATGTCCACTAGCGAGCTCTCTCGTCGACATTCAAAGGCGATGTCGGAGTCGATTAGCAATAACCGTCAACTCATTAAAAATAAAGGCTAAAGTAAACGATCTCTTAATTTTAATGTTATACGGTACACTGAAATTAAGTAAGAATGTGATACACCTCAAGATATGGCAGAGTAAATCACTGATTTCAGAGGATAGTTTATATTTTCTCACGTCTAGTTAAATTTTGGAGAGGCTATTTATTCCCATGTAAATTTTTCTCTACATGCGTTTGAAATGTTTTCATCATACATATACGGTTAAGTTAGCTAACACCGTTTGAAGAAGAAAACTGGAATATTTGCCACAGAAGCCTCTGGAGTGATACCGTATTTCTCCGAATCCAAGACGTCTTTTTCTCAGAATCTCATGTGAAAAATCAAGGGTTGTCTTGCATTCGCGGTCTAACAGTAGTGGAATACCACTGGCAACTACAGTGGTAACCCGTGAACCATGCTGCTTCTTTTCACCCCCGCGAGCGCACACACAAGACTCGCTGACAAACGACCGTCTTTATTACACATAGCTAGCCGCGGCAACCGGTTCTGCAGTGCCTGTAAGTAACATAACTACAGCAGATCTCGGGAAATAGTGAAGAGAGAATGACATTATTATTATTATTATTAAAGCGTCTTTATTGTGGCAAAGTTAGGGCTCCCGGCCCTTTCTTACACTTAACCACTTCATGTATATACGTATATATGTATATATGTATATATGTATGACGTTCTACTGGTCTCTACAAAAAAGTTTCTCAGATCTGCATAATGGCATCAAAACCTGCGAGCCTTCGAATTCTTAGAAAGGCCACGGCTCAGTGGCAGAGTTAAAATGTGTCTACTGTACCTGACGCTTAGTAAAATTAAAAAAATAGACAGCAGGGATATTTATGTGATGGATCGTCGTATTATAAATATTTAAAGATATGAACTTTATTAATGTTTCCATATTGAAGTGAGATTAACGATAAGATATCTATTAGGTTCAACCTTTTCAATACTATAGTATTGTAAATATACGTGAAATAGGTATTGCAAGCAAATTTTCAACGGGTTCTCGTCGATATTATGATGCCAGTTTTCAGTTAATGTTTGTTAAACACTCGGAAATGTAGAATAATTGTGCAGTCGCAAGAAATACGGCATAAGCCCAACGAAAGCTAATATTCGGCATTTGCGTGAAGACAAAGATAGCTAAAAAAATGCGTACTACACAAAAAATGCATTCAGTGGCCCGCAACAAGGACGCTTTATAGAAGTCGAAGATAAAACTGTAAGGTATGTGCTCGAAAAACGCAAGGGCGAAATAGCCGTACCACGACGCGGTAAACTCGTTCGTCAACCTCCATCATATGATTTTACGGTGTACTTTTTAAGCCTGATTAAAATTTTTTGAAGGAAAAAGTGGCGGTCGTATTGCATTCGGGGTCGTCTTGGATGAAACTAAACATACACTTTCACGTAGCATCGGATTTCGAAAAAAAAAAAAAAACAAGTAAGCCCTAGTGTTGATATCATCCGCGAAAACACAAGTTTTGAAAAAACTGATTGCCGTTTCATACCAATTTTAATGAATATGGTGGTTTTTTCTGACTTTTACAAAAAATCTAATATAATGACAGTCCGCTATAGCGAGTAAATTTTTCGCCGTTATGAATTCTCGCTATAGCGGACTTCTACTGTATACTAGCATCCTGGGAAGAGTACACATCCTAAATACTTGAAATTATCTACCTGTTCCAGCTCTATATTACCAATCTGACATTCAATTCTGTTGAATTTCTTACCTACTGACATCAATTTAGTCTTCAAAAGGCTAATTTTCATACCATACTTATTGCACCTATTTTCAAGTTCCAAGATATTAGACTGCAGGATTTCGGCACAATCTGCCATTAAGACCAAGTTGTCAGCATAGGCCAAATTGCTTACTACATTTTACCTATCTGAATCGCTCCCTTGCCGATTCCGTGGTGTAGGGGCAGCATGCCTGCCTCTTACCCAGAGGCCCCGGGTTTGATTCCCGGCCAGGTCAGGGATTTTTACCTGCATCTGGGGGCTGGTTCGAGGTCCACTATGCCTACGTTATTACAATTGAGTTATCTGACAGTGAAATAGTGTCCCCGGTCTAGAAAGCCAAGAATAACAACCGAGAGGATCCGTTGTGCTGACCACACGACACCTCGTAATCTGTAGACCTTCGGGCTGAGCAGCGGTCGCTTGGTAGGCCCTGGCCCTTCGGGGCTGTTGTGCCAGGGAGTTTGGCTTATTGGATTTGGAATCTCTCCCTTCCATTTAATACCATTCAGCAGATGATCTATGTAAACTATGAATAGCAAAGGTGAAAGATTACAACCTTGTTTAACGCCTGTAATTACCTTCAATCAAGAACTCATTCTGTCATCAAGAAAATCGCACACTTTTTCAAAAATAAAGTCCAGAACATAATGCACTAGAACAATGTAAAATTTGATAGGTTGAAAATGTACAAAAAAACTTCTTGCAGTTATTGTATATCATTATTTCACGTACATACCCATATCCTAATTTTACCTATCATCCAATAAATATCAAGACTTTTTATCTGTAATTGCCGCATACCGAGGAACAGCTGAGAAGGTAACTGATCGGGACGATCAGCATTCAAAGTGGGACATTGTTACGCGCCAGCACTGTGGTACTCCTTGAAAGGGACTGATGATAATGCTTGTTGTTTAAAGGGGCCTAACATCTAAGGTCACTGGCCCCCTGAAAGGGACTAGTGAGTTACACGACCAGGGAGCTCCCAGCCAGCATGGAGGGTGTGGTCGGCCTTTCCGTGTGTTTGTGAGGTGCAGTGAGCACATTAAATTTCTATGGTGGACACCAACTCAAGAACTAAGGAAAGTATCCTTCCTAGTAAGAGTACTTCGCCTCAAACCTTCACCATCTCCTTTCTGCCTACCACAACCAACTTATTACTGACGTCGAGCAATAATATTTCATTCTCAAATAGCGTAGCATCAAAAGAAATTACTTTCTTTACATCACTGTACTTTGATTATGTACCATATCTATTTATTCCTTTATTGTTTGTACCAGTTACATGTCTATATCATGTAACCACAGGTTACTGGCGACTACTGAGGCGGTGAGATTATGAAATTGAATTATTCTTCCTGCAAGAAAGCAAGGTTTCTTTCTATTTCATTATTAAATTTGTATGAGGCACATGGGAACATATACAGTAGAACCTCTATTTAACGTTTTTACAAGGACCTGATTTTCTGAACCTTAAATCAAGGTTTTAGAGGGAAGCACACCTTTTCCAGCGATCTTTGCCTGTATTAACATAAAATGTACCATCATACATTATTTACATAGTGACAGCAGTAAGACAAGGAGATATGGAGATATCTACCCTACACACTGTAGCCTACTGTAGTTACGGTTTGTGCTTAATTGTGAACAAATTTTTGCCGGTGAATGCAAAACTGCTTCAGTTTAAGGTTGTTCCTATAACATTATACATTATTTCCCATAAAGATCGGTAAAGTTACCAAACTCGCACACAAACAATTTAAAATCAGTATGAAAGGGCAATCGGTTTGTTTAAACATTTTCGTGGAGGTTTTCCAGGCAGCACTTTACTCATTAACACGTATTTTCTAATTCCAATAGTCTGAACACGCATTCCATTTCATTCTTAAGAATTGTAATAGCATCAATCCAGAAGATCGTGGCAAACATTTTCATTTTCTTATTTCAAACGGCATCACATAACCTAGGTTTACTGCGCACGTATTATGAAAATATAATTCAAGCTCCCTGTAGAATAATGATAAAATTTTCACTTTCAATTTACACGAGAACAGCTTTTCTGAAATTCAACAAGTCGCGAAAGTACATTAGTTATGCACACCACTGTATCTTGAGAAGGAAAGTATCACATTCTTATTTTATTTCAGTACCGGTACATAGTATTAAAATTAAGCAATCGTTTATTTCAGCTTTTATTTCTAAGGAGTTAACAACTGCTGGCATTGCACTTATTGTGAAAACATATTATGCCGATGTTTGTTTATACGAGTCGGAGACTCGGAGTTGTGAGGAGACCTCAGACTCGCTCACTCGCGCGTACCGAGGGATCGATACGGAAGATGATCGATCGCATTCCATATAAAACTTGGAGTAGAGTCATATACTGTATTTGGTACAGTGTACGAATATTGATAACAGATACAAATTAATGTGCCTAAATTTTCCCATAATAACAGATGAATCTGTAAAAGGGTTCTCAGTGTAACTGAAGGATATTGCACGGATTAATATAGGAATTTTCAAAGGTTATAATAACACTGTCATTAAAAAGGGGTTCTCTTCTGCTACAGCGGCCGCGATCGGATGTGCATCTGAGTCCGACATCTCACTTTAGCCCTAATTGCCCGAGCTCTAATTTCCTCTTCTGCCTTGAATCATCCTTAGCAAGCTTTGACTTCTTTTTCATAGGTTCTTAATGTCCCATAACCAAAACGAAAAATGTAAATATTCGAGAACTTTAACATTTCCTTAACGCTAAATGCAGGTTTTGCCCTATTGTGAATTACGTTATATCGAATATAAAATAGCATTGCACCTATGGAATTATTTTCGAGACTGGAGATTTCTTCCGTTAAATGCAGGTTTACGTTAAATCGAGATCAAGCAAAATCGGAGTTATACGGTAATTATTTCCATCATACCTTTCTGCTGCTCTAGAGCAATTACTTATTTCAGTATAACAAAATTTCACTATAAAAGAATTTCTGAGGTGCCCAAAATGATATGCTGGTCTTTTAATGTACATTCATTATTACTAGTCAAGGCTAAGGTCATTGGTAGGTTCTGATATTAGTGCCATCTTTTTCTTACACCCTACACCTCTCTTATCTTGAGGTTGGTAGCTGCATGCTGTTTAAGAAATAATCTTGATATATCCATGCTAATGGTGGCTGAATAGAGGAAGATAAAAAGGTTGAAATGGAAAACTGAATCAATGATGACACGTGGCCTCCACAGAGGTCTAGTGAATGACTTTTGAGCTGACAAAACATACGCAACCTGCGCGCCTGAGAGGATTGGGCCCTACCTATGATGAATTCTAACATTGAAGACAGCACAAACAACCAGCCCTCGAGCCAGAGAAATCAACCATTAAAAAGTAAAAATCCCATACCTCTCCAGAAATCAAACCCGGGAGTTCTTGGACCAAAGGACAGCATGCTAACAATTAAGCTGTGGAGAAGATCTTTAAATACATTTTTCCATTTAATAAGTTTAAATGGTGGTGATGAAAAATGGTAAGTATACTTGAATTCAGCAGAACAAGTTTGAACGCTTGTTGAATGATATACAAATTAAAAGTTGATTTTCCCAAGCCTATGTAATTAAATGCAATTTACATACCCTGTTACTACCAATGTGCAGCACTGTGAGGTTGGGTAACTTTCTTGTCAATATACTGAGATGTTCAATATTGTACAGCTTATTATCTGACAGGTTCAAAGCGGTCAGTTCAGGAATATTCTCCGCTATAATGTCGACGACAGCCAACATCACATTGGCACGGTATAGAGCCGCCAGGCAATCATCGACCAGTTCTGTAAATACAAACAACATGATCAAGAACTACAAATGATACCAACAATCTTATCCCTTAAAACAACCATCACTCTCTCCTACTAACCACAATCATAACACATACAGAATAAAGAAAAGAAAGGCAAAAAGAACAATTTGATCAGTGTCCACTCTATTTGCAAAAAAATTTCCTTGATTTCTCCCTGACCAAAATTTCAGGTTTCCCATTCCAATCAGCGACCTGAATGAAGAAAGTTAACTTTTTTGAGCCAGTATTCATTTCTTGCACCAATCAGTATACTAGCAGTAATAAAATTCACTGTGACTCAATGTTCTATAAGCATAACACAAAACATTCCATACCTCAAGAATGAATTGATATAATCTAATCTAATTTTCAGGATAATTTATCCAAAATTCCAATCACGCTGTGGAGTTGACACTGCCCGGTAGCAGTTGATGATGATGCTTGTTGTTTAAAGGGGCCTAATATCTAGGTCATCGGCGCCTAATGGTATCAAAAGAGACGAAATGTAATGACAATTTAAAAATCCAAAATCATCCAATGACCAGACTTCAAAACATGATGAAGAATGAACGGATGAATATGAATTAAAAACAATCAGTGGATCCGACCCGCAATGCACCACCTTCCCATAAACTACCTCAAAACAAGAGTATTACTGACCAAGGGACTGCTTCCAAAGCACAATCCTGAATCGACGATGCTTCTTGTCTAAAGGGGTCCAAAAGCCAGGTCAGCAGCCCCTCATAAGGGTACTTATCACTAATGAAGTAGAACCATGGTCTTTGTCCTCTTGCAGTACTAATCAAACGTAGCGTAGACTCATGGTGTTCCACACATTATGGTACTACTTACAAGTATTGTACGTCGCACAGGTAACACAGGCCTCTGGTATTTCTCACATAATGGCACCACTCATAGGCAATGCATACCCATGGTGTTCCTCACCTAGGTGTACTAATCACGAGCGCCAGTATTCCCGGGATGTTACTCATATGGTAGGTACTAATCACAGGCAACACAGACCCACGGTGTCGTTCATATAGTGCTACTAACCACAGGCAACGCCCAGACCCATGGCATTTCTCACATAATGGTACTAATCCGGGAAACGTAAGCCCGTGATGTTCCGCATTTAGTGCTCCTAATCACAGGTACTGTAAACCCACAGTGAACTGCTCTCTGCTGCTGCTAATCACAAAACTATTGAGTACCTAACATAGTGGTACTACTCTCAATTAAAGGCAACCCATGGTGTTCCCTGCATCATGGTACTAATCACAAGTAGTTTCATGGTTTTGATTCAATCACCCCTTGGTCGATCCTTTTAGTCGCCTCTTACGACAGACAGGAGATACCGTGGGTGTATTTTAGATACCTGTCAGCTTTCAAAAAGAGAAAACCAGAAGATTCTAGAGTGGAAATTTTTTTACAACATGCGCATGCGTTGCAAAGTCTTGAAACATAGTGAAAAAGGACTGCAAGGGAGGAGATTACAAACAATACTAACACAAGTCAAATACATGTTATTATCACCCTTGAAATTAAATACTTACACAAAGTTACATCTTGATGAGTGCTCATCTGTTTTCACTTAACACTGGGAACAGTTCACACAGTACACAGTGTTCTTCATAAACTTGCAGGTCACAATATGAATGTCACCATCAAAATTAAACTAAACATGTACGCTTATTTACAAAATTCAGTCAAATTCACAGTATGCAGGCTATTATCCACGACAGATTGGAGAGGACAGATGGAGATGGGTTGCTTCCTTTGCTTTCTTCAGAAATTCTGGAGAAAAACTACTCGAGTAACACAGACCAGTATTCCTGGTTTTCAAAACAGAATCCAGAATTTCATTTGACATTGAGGGCCTAAACTGATTTTGTTTCTTTTTCACCAAGCTGAACACACGTTCATTCAGCATTGCTGTGCAGTAGAGTGAGAACAGAAAGCATTCGCCTGGATATCCTATCATACTTAGGAACACCATTAGCTCTATGAATGTTCTTCAAGCGAGCTATCTTTTCCTGCTTTGCCACAAAACAGGTGACGACAATAGGGTAAAGCATAGCATTACTATTATTGCTCCCATCCGTAGCTAAAGAAAATGGTTCACATTGTATGTAACCAACGAGTTCGCTTCTTGAATCCGTAGCCATTTCTTTCAAAACGGGTATGTTTTTCATACGACCACAGCCATATTTTTTCGCCATTTCTAGCATTCCGCTCTTACTATATCAGGGTCGGCTCCAGAAGAGGTAAAAAAACGAATTAATTTTATGACTGCCATCCTTAAATTTTGTATTGGAGACATGTTTAACAGATTTAATGTGATTTACTAATTCTGTTCTTCCTCCTTTTATATCACATGAGCACACGGAACAGAATGTGAATGTTTCGGCTTTCCGTGATCGTATAAAACAAGGAAATTCAGCAGAATATGCCATCGAACTCATTACGAACACCACTAATAATACACAATCGATTAAATATTCGTCACGCAATTCCACGAGTTTAAGAACTACCGCCAATATTACTCGCACCCACATACAAACAAAGCAAAGAGAATAAGAAACAAAGCATTTCAGCGACTACAAAGCACCATGCAGTTATTAAAGTTGTTATAAAAAATTACAGCCTGCTACTTTTCACTGTTTGGGAACATCTCAGTGAATGAAGTAGCAGTTGAGGTAGAACAGGTGACGAAAGCACGGTGATAATCGATAATGTGATTCTCCACACATTTACCGGTCGAATTTCGAACACGGCATCTCGTATTACCAGCTACTGAAAGGAGAATAATATGAAAATGAAAACTAGCGTGGATATTCAAGATCCGTACAATAACGTTATTCATCCATACAACTGTAAAACACACAGAAAACCTGAACATTTTACAGAAAAACTGGAATACTCGGCAGGTAAGATTTTACACCTGCTTCCCCCACCCATTGGGGGTTGAGAGAGAGAGAGAAAGAAAGAAAAAAGAAGGTATCCGTCACTTCAAAAAATCAGATCAAAAATTAGATGTATGGCTTTTCAAGCATTTGCTCTATTAACCAGCGTTTCGCCTTAGGTCTGACACTAGACTCGTCAGAGTGGGATGTGTCAGACCCTATCCACTGACGCTGGGGAGTATGTAAAAAATGAAGTAATGGACGAAGAAAGGCAAGGGCCACGAAGGGTGTGAAAATGAAAAACTCCCTACGCCTCGAATGTTCTAATACCATACTATAATCTATCAGCTTCATGGTCCGTATGCTCTAATACCATCGGGGTCAGAAAAGAACAAGAGTTGAGCAAGGGAGGTCGAACAGGATATATGAAAGTGAGGAGCCTGGCACACCTAAGTGGAAGCAATGCCAGGACTCACCTAAGGGCTCTGTGGTTGCCAACCCACGCCCTCAAATTGAGAGACCCTGAGGTCCGAAACTATTTTCAAAAGGTTCAAAAAGACGGCACCTCAAATGCTCTCGGTCTCGATTGCAGAGCATGGCTGACGAGATGGTAGGGAAGATGACGTCACTTGAAATGACGACACGCCGGTAGCAGGGAAGTTAGCGGCGCAAGACAATTAAAATAAAGGCAGTGATCAGGTTTACTGTGTGGTAGGCCTACTGCTTAACTGACAAGAGACAAATGACTGGCCAATGAGTTATTTTGTATCAATATTGCATAACATGATAATGCGATACGCTTATCCCTTTTCTCTACGGGGTCAAGTATGAAGTGATATGAATCTTCGTAGAGAGTTTTTACGACCGTATACCCTTCCTGACGTCGACCTCATCAGAGGAATTAATGAGATGAAACAAATGATGTGATATCAGTAACTAAAACGGATTATATTTACTTTATACGTAGGCTTAAAATTCGTGTTCACCATTTATTGACTTTTTACATTTAGAAATACTACCTTCCAAGTACATAAGTTTATTAAAGAATAGTGTAGAATGTTCACTACACAAAATTTGAAATTATCGCATATTGGACATCCCTTTCCTTTTTGCGGCTGTAGAAGTGGGGGGGAAAAGGGTCTAATATGCGAGTAAATAGGTATACGAAATCATTTATTGTAGAACCACCATACCTACGGAGCTTCAACACACCGTATTTACTTGTTTATTAGACGCCCCCCCCCCCCCCCCTGGGTTTCAAAGAAAATGAAAAAAATTAATCTCGCATACAAGATCCCCCAACATGATTCATCAGAGAAGAACAAAGATTCCGATTTGAAGTGGGTACAAAACTTAGTCTTATTGTAGCTCTGAAGACATTGCACAACTTCGTGAATAGTTTTGTCCGGACAACCCACGCAATGAAAAAAAGCATCAAAGTCATGCGGTACATCTGTGTTTTGTAGTTAAGAATGTCCACTAGCGTAATAGCACAATTAACTGCCGTTTTCGGGGGTCTAAGTTTGATTCCCGGTACCGTACTGCCAGAGACTGACATGCGGTAAAAATGGTACATGAAACTCCCCTCCACTGAGGGCGTGTCTAAAAGGAGCTGCATCACCTCGGGATGAGGAAACGAATTTACTTTAGTTGAGAAATATTTACGGTTGTTGCTATTAATATAGCAGGCGAGATCATTAACAAAGTGATAGTTTAATATCTCGTAACTCGGGCCAATAAGGGTAGTTTTTTGGAGAAAAGTAGGTTTAAAACGTGATAAAAACTACACAATCATAACGACTGTTTTACTCGCCAACGTACCTAACAAATAATAATAATGACGCGCACAAACGAGTCTTTTCCGGAAAAAGCATTGTGACTTTTGGGACTTTCTGGGATGTGAAGAGGACAACTGGTGGAAAGTGATCAGATGATCGCTACACTCAACACAGAGAGCTAATGAAAACCTACTGGATCTATCAAAAACTGAGTAAACGCCAGAATGAATAACAAAACTTATCGTGGTCAATAGTTGGCTGATTAACGAATAATAAATAAATAATCATTTTATGTTTCCGCTTACTTTGAACGATTTTCAGAGATGCCAAACAAAATATACTGGGGTATGCGTTAATAAAAAATGGAGACAACGAACATATGAAATTAAACATCACGATGATTAAACGCATTACCGCCACACCTGTAGATCTCCATAAATGCGGCAAACATTCCTGTTATTTATTTTTATTATTTCCATCATGGAACTTTTGGCACTATCCGGGTGATAGGATATCTAACCTAAACAATGCAGTCTCTCTTATTTCATTTATGGCTGCTTAGGTAAATCCTGATGTGATAAATGTAGAGAACAGGCATGAAATATACTTAAAAATAAGGGTTTGGCTTTCAACAGCTGCAGTTATCAAAAGAATGCTTCCAGTCACTACGTATTACATTCGGAAGTACAACTCGTAACATATGCTAGTTATCAGCTGGTGGTTTGGCACACTTTCTACAGCACGGCATTATTTGGAAGGAGTAGCTTCTGCTACATATAAACTAACTGGGAATATCGGAGACCATCTACAGAAAACATTTGGGAATAGATTCATACTGCTTGGACTCTATAATTGTGAATGAAACTATTTTTAAAAGGTTCAAAGAGATGGGACCTCGAATGCTTGTGATTGCAGTGCATGGCTAACAAGATGGCAGTGAAGATGACGTCACTCAGAATGACGACACGCCGGTAGCAGGGAAGTTGGCGGCGCAAGACAATAATTCCTCTGAAAGCAGTGATCAGGTTTACTGTGTGGTAGACCTACTGCTCAACTGACAAGAGACAAATGATTGGCCATCAAGTTATTTTGTATCAGTATTGCATAATATGATAATATAAGACTCTTATCTCTTTTCTCTACGAGGTCGAGTATGAAGTGAGACGAATCTTTGTGGTGAGCTTTTATGGCTTCCTGACGTCAACCTCACCAGAGGAATAAAGGAGATGAAACGAATGACGTGATATGAATAACTAAAACTGACCATAATTATTTACTTTATATGTAGGCTTAAACGTAGTGATCACAATTTATTGTCTTTTTACATTTAGAAATACTGCCGTCCAACAAAAAGAGCCGGTATAACTCAAATACAATCATAAGTTTATTAAAGAATTGTGTAGAATGTTTACATGTACAATTTATAGCCCAGAAGTCTTTGAATAAAATTTGACGTTATCGCATATTGGACCGCCCTTTACTTTTTTTGGCTGTAAAAGTGGGGGAAAAAAGGGGTCTAATACACAAGTAAATAAGGTAATTCTTTCATGAGCTTATGCGTAGTTCAATACAGATCCCAATATGAAATGTATAACTTGCAATAGTATTGTTTCTCAAACCTTAACAATGAAAACCTGAAACAAAAATATTGCATAACAGGAGCAGAAGTACGAGCACATTCATACATTTAAGGGACCATATGAATTCACTTGTCGCATAAATGGAAGGAAACAATGCTACTATAACATGGATAATAGCATGTTAGAACATAACATTTTATTCTGAAGTTCCATCAATGGGGAAATTTCACTGACTTTTCAAAAAGCAGAATGACATCCTACACTTCCGCTGACCAAATTGAGTTTTCCTGCCTTCACCCTGATTACCCCCGAGCATATGGACACCCTGTCATGAAATATGTCCCATCTTTGTCCTAGTCCCCTCCTTTGCTCTGTCACTGTGATCTTATCATGTGTTCCCTTTCACACTCCCATCCTTCAAGACATGTGTCAATGTCAGTACAGGAGGACGGAGCAACAAAAAGAGGAGACAAAGATAATCTCCTCATCCTCACACACTGCCTTCTTCTAATATGCTAGCTCTCTCTCCTCATTAATCCCAGTTGTTCCACATCCATTTCTTGCCAGCTACTGACAAGCTCATTTCTGCTTCCCAGCTTCGTCTGATGATGTCCCATCTTTGTCCTAGTCCCCTCCTTTGCTCTGTCACTGTGATCTTATCATGTGTTCCCTTTCACACTCCCATCCTTCAAGACATGTGTCAATGTCAGTACAGGAGGACGGAGCAACAAAAAGAGGAGACAAAGATAATCTCCTCATCCTCACACACTGCCTTCTTCTAATATGCTAGCTCTCTCTCCTCATTAATCCCAGTTGTTCCACATCCATTTCTTGCCAGCTACTGACAAGCTCATTTCTGCTTCCCAGCTTCGTCTGATGGGCGGGCTTCGATATCACTGAGGGACCATCCTGACAGATTTTCAGTCTTGATGTGGTGCCAGTGTATGAAAATGTGGAGATTGTTTTTTCATGTTGTGTCCTAGTCTCCACTTCCCACAATGACCTGTCACTTGTCTAATCCTTTTCATTACTTATAATAACCTGAATAAGCTGAACTATCACTAAGACATACAATGAGAGGCCAAAAGTCATGGGAAGACACTGAATGTGATATTAACCAGTTGCTCTTCCAGGAGCCCTCAAAATGGCAACAATATGGCAAGGCATAGACTCTACAAGGTGTTGGAATCGTTGTGGAGGGATCTGGATCCACGTGTCTTGCACTGCTACCCACAATTTATTGGTCTTGTGTAGTTAGTGCGGGGTTCGTGGAGCTTACACCAGCATCGACAGCATCCCATAAATGGTCAACTGGATTAAGATCAGGGAATCTGGAGGGACAATCCATAATTGTAACTTCACTGGAGTGCTCCTCCAACCACCTGAGTGCTCCCACAGAGCGGCGACACGGCGCACTGTCCTGTTGAAACATGGCACCTCCATCAGGGTACTCTAGGGCCAGAAAGGGATGCAGATGGTCTGAAAGAATGTCCACATAACGTGCACCTGTCAGCACTCCCTGCAACCGCACAATGGGGCCTAACTGTGACCATGATAACGCTGCCCAGACCAGAACTGAGCCACCTCGCTCATGGACACAACCTTGCTGAAACACAGAATCCATAGCTTCACGGGGCATATGCCATTCTCTCACGCACCCATCAGCTCGATACAACTGGAACTGGGATTCATCGGACCATACCACACGCCGCCACTGTTCAATGGTCCATTACCGATGTTCACAGGCCCATGCACGTCGTTGAGCTCTGTGTCGAGGTGTCAGCAAAGGAACACGAGTTGGTCGTTAGCTGGTGAAGCCTATGGGGTGCAGTTGAATCCTTACAGTCCTGATAGAAATGGGTTCCTGACTCTCAACATTCAACTAAGCGGTCATCTGACTCACAGTAGTCCGTCGAGCGCCTGCGGAGGGGACATGATGTCTATTCGCTAAACACCTATGGTCTTCCCGCAAAGCGGTTTGCGCGGATTGTTATTCTCTCTGCGATATTGATGATCCACCCTCGATGACCTCGGAAACCTGAATTTGTGTGTAATCTCTGAAATGCTACGATCCATGTGCCGATGATCACCTAACATTCCAAGTCAGTTAACTCACGACATGTAGCTATCTTCACGACATTGGTGTCTGTGTCAGACTGCTCAGCTATGCCGCAGCTAGCCACAACACTCAGGGGCCATACACGGCACATTTTCTTTTGAGATGCCCCTTCCCATGACTTATGGCCACTCAGTGTATAACAGAGAAACTCACCAGGATCCATGTGAAATTTGGACAGGTCCAGAGCTTTGGTCACTGGGTTGAACCGTTTAACCATGGCCTGTTTCATCTTCTCCTTCACAGAACTGTCAAGTTGAATGTTAGGTATACCAGGTCTAACTTTCACTGTCAACTGGAATGTAAAAGCAGATCAAAGTCAAACTAATTTTGTGAAATATTTCAAAATCAAGATGAAAATTAAACACATTACTTTTAGATGTACTTTACCTTAAAGCCATCATTAACAGTAATCTTTCTATCAGCAGCATGCAGTTGATCAGCCACTTTACCATCTTCAACATAGAATGAGGCCTCAGATCCTTGTGTTTTGTACTAGAAAAATGAAAAGGAAATATAATTAAGAAGAACAAGAAATTTCTTTCGTTAGTT